>NC_092316.1:4035000-4638750 GCF_036785885.1 Coffea arabica | reverse complement strand
CCAATGTCCATGAAGTTACAATTCTACATTCTTCACGGCAATGGCAAATTACTGCTTCATTCCCATTGTAGAATTCTACCTTCTCTCCCTTCACCCCTGTCGAATGCCCACTTACTCGGCTATCCAGATTTGAGTGTTGGCTGCTACATAAAGTTGAGGCGGAGTTGTCGAAATTTCTGCTTGATTGCATTTCACCTGCTTGTCGAAGTCTCTCCCTCAGTTTCTGCTTGTCAAAGTTTCTGCCCTAATTCCTATGAGCTCTGAAGAAGTCGATTTGCAGGGGTTTCTTTTGCTTATCGTGACAGAGCTGCCATTCTAGTCAAGGTGTTTAGACAATTATACCTGTCATTCCAATTATACCCCTGGTCCGCCGTGGAAAATACATAAAATGTGGTGGCGCCGCCCAAAAAGTCCTACATTGGACACGATAAAATTGTTTGAGGATTAAATTGGTGAAAAAAAACCGTGAAGGACTAAATTGGTTCAAGTGAAAAAGTTTAGGGACCAAATTGGCGATTTGCCCAAAAAAGAAAATCGAGCTCAACTTAAATGGTACTTTTTATTAATCTAATTGACTCGATTTTTTGGGAAATCTCACCCTTTTTTTTTGTTCTTGGGATTTTGTGAAATGATTTTTTTCATCCTTTATTTTTAAAAATGTAATTTTACGTCCCTTACAAATTCATATTAATCAAATTTGATCCCTACCTAGATTTCTGACTAATTTTTGATCGAAATTCATCACGTGCCTTGCATGTGATTATTTTTAGAGGTAAAATTGTCAAATCAAAATTTATATAATCCATCTATAATCCTTTACATTTCACAAAATAAATTGTTTCGTCCCTCACATTCACAAAATAAATTTTTCATCCCTGCTTAGTTTAATCATTACCTTTTTTCACTTTCAAGATTGAACAAAATATGGTGCAAGAGTTAAAAATGATATTAAAGAAACCTTTAGAGGATACATCATTTCAATCAGTACATGTACACATTAAACCAAGGACAATTTTTTTTTTCTCTATATTTAAAAACACAATTTCAAATATTTTTTCCGGATCCATGTTGCTTTTTACCTAAATTTATTCCAAGGTTGATGAAAACTTTGCCTTACTGATTATAATTAGCCAAACGGTTCAGACAATTATCGCATAATCATTCATAAATTAAAACATGGTGCAAATCTATATCAGCTGATTTCTGCATATAGTACATCTTAAACATGGGATGGGACCTAAATTATTCCTAAGGGTTAATTCCACTTTGTCCGCTCAAACTTTGGGCGATTACCCACTTCAGTCCCTTAACTTCAAAATGGGACACTTAAATCCCTAAACTTATGAATTGCTCCCAGTTAAGGAAAATTGTTGACAGAATCCTGATTGCCGTTGGTGGTTGAAGAGCGTGGCAAACACTGTCCTTTGACTGAGGGCAACAATGAAAATTCACAAAAAATCACATATATAGATTAAAAAAAAATGGTGAAATATGGAGGGAAAGTTTCCCTCCATGCTACCCACTTCAGATGGATAATGTAGACCCGATCCAAATCATAAAAGGGCACTTCAGGTCGGTATGCTGAGAGACCCAAGCTGTCATTCTGCTATCCACAGGGCAGGAAGAAGAAAAGGAGAACCCAACGCATGGTTCAACAAACAAAGAGAAATGGTGAGGCAATTTTGTGATTGTGGAAAGCAAACATTGATGATGACATCATGGACTGCCATGAACCCAGGAAGAAGGTTTTGTCGATGTGCCAAGTACAGAGTAAGGGAAATTAGGGTTTTGTGTTTATACTTGTTTTTTATTTTGGGTTTGTATGAATTGCAGCCACCTAATCTTGTCTGCAAACATAATGTTCTTGTCAAACTAGGAACAAGGAGGCTGCATATACTGGGATTGGGTTGATCCTGAGATGTGTCAAAAGTCAAAAGAAATAATACCTGGACTGCTAAGGTCGATGAACAAGATGGAAGCTGAGTTGGATAGGTTGAAAGAAAATTCAAGGTGCCAACAATCGAAAGTAAGGAAGCTAAGGATGTACTTGATTATCCACTGGGTTGCCATTGTCATGTGGTTGTTTTTGTTCAAATCTGGGGGAGAAGGTCCAAAATGAGTTGTAGAAGAAGCAACCGCTTATGCCGGACTGCCCGTTTTGTTTGCTCAAATATGGGACCACCTTTGTCTGTCATTGCTAAGTAGTGGACCTTTTGAGTGGTGCAGGAAGGAAATTCTTGCTTTTGCTGACTATGTAATTACCAGCACTTTCAGAATCCCGCTTGCGGGTTTCAGCGTTTTATGCTGTCGGGATGTTAACCATCTTGCTTGTGAACATGTGCCACATTCTTTGAATTTTTGTGACAGGTGAAAGTTTTGTCTGATGAATGTATTTGTGAAATGACCTGAGTGGTGGTAGATGGGTTAATTGGGTCGGTCGCGTTACCCAATTATTTATATCCATAAGTAAAATTTTAAGATTCGCATACCCATCTATTCATGGCCGGTATGGGTAAATGTAGTTCAATGGAAATGTCAAAAAACGAGTTTGACAACCCAATTGCTCGTTTACAACCTATTTATTCTAACTTTTTACAAATTCGTCTAAATTAATTTTGAAAACTTAACTGCCAATTTATACAACCCTTTTTTTTAACTGTCATTAATTTAAATATTTACTTATAATGCCCAAAAAGCTTAATTACCAATTTTTTCTTCTCGCCATCAAATATTACATTAACCCGCATGCGAGATTTTAACCTGCTTGCTTGTGAACAAGTACCACATTGCTTTGAATTTTTGTGACAGGACGAAAGCTTTGTCTGATGAATGTATTTGTGAAATGACCTGAGTGGTGGTAGATGGGTTAATTGGGTCGGTTGCGTTAACCAATTATTTTTATCCATAAGAAAAATTTTATGATTCCAATACCCATCTATTCCTGGGCGGTATGGGTAAATGTAGTTCAATGGACAAGTCAGAAAACGAGTTTGACAACCCAATTACTCGTTTACAACCCATTTATTCTAATTTTTTACAAATTCGTCTAAATTCATTTTGAAAACTTAACTGCCAATTTATACAACCCTTTTTTTTAACTGTCATTAATTTAATTATTTACTTATAATGCCCAAAAAGCCTAATTAGCAATTTTTTCTTCTCGCCATCAAATATAACATTAACCCACCTGCGATCTTACGTTGAAATAGGAAAGGAACAGAATGCCGCTTGGGGGTTTCAGCGTTCTTATGCAGACGGGATGTTAACCTGCTTGCTTGTAAACATGTACCACATTGCTTTGAATTTTTGTGACAGGTGGAAAGCTTTTTCTGATGAATGTATTTGTGAAATAACCTGAGTGGTGGTAGATGGGTTAATTGGGTCGGTTGCGTTACCCAATTATTTATATCCATAAGTAAAATTTTATGATTCCCATACCCATCTATTCTTGGGCGATATGAGTAAATGTAGTTCAATGGACAAGTCAGAAAACGAGTTTGGCAACCCAATTACTCGTTTACAACCTATTTCTTCTAACTTTTTACAAATTCGTCCAAATTCATTTTGAAAACTTAACTGCCAATTTATACAACCCTTTTTTTTAATGGTCATTAATTTAAATATTTACTTATAATGCCCAAAAAGCCTAATTACCAATTTTTTCTTCTCGCCATAAAATATAACATTAACCCGCATGCGAGGTAACGTTGAAGTAGGAAAAATACAGAATCCCGCTTGCGGGTTTTAGCGTTATTATACAGTCGGGATTTTAACCATCTTGCTTGTGAACATGTACCACATTGTTTTGAATTTTTGTGACTGGTGAAAGCTTTGTCTGATGAATGTATTTGTGAAATGACCTGAGTGGTGGTAGATGGGTTTTAAATGTATTGTATCAAATTTAGGGATATAGTGGACCTGCTATGTCCCATAATTGTGAACGTTGGACCTGCTATGTAATCAGAATTTGTTGTTTAGGGATTTTAGTGTCCCAATTTGTAAAGTTTATCGCAAGTAATCTATGTCACATTAACAACAGCAATCAACTCAGAACATAAAATTTTCAGCAAAAACCTTTGATCATTCAACAAATCATCCAATACATAATAGCAATACCAGGAATGACAAAAATTCCACATTAACAGCCTCTGAATTTCACCCATCTGGACTAGCAAGACAAAGGCTATATGAGTTCCACAACAGAGGCTACCAAAAACAGAGGCTAACAAAAATTCCATATTAACAAAAAAATTCTTAGTTCCAATGGACTATATGAGTTGAACAAAAGTTCGCCACATCTGGACTAGCAAAACAGAGGCTTTTACTGCCCAATTTGATTGTATCTGCAAAATAAAAAAGGCTATATGCCTGTACAATTCTTGAGTTGGTTTGTCCAGCATCAGTTAGTTCATGCTTGAAGGCTATTTGGCCTATTGCTGCAATTTTCCCAACTTAACAGATTGGTTTCCATCCCCATGGAGCTGCACATTTTCAATTCCAAGTGACTCCTTCGCATGTCCCGCAGCTGTCTGTAATGTAGACAGGTTAACACACAAATTGCCTTGCCATGTGAATTGTGCTGGCTTAAGTCCACTGCTGGAATGAGAGGCTGTCCCCAAGTCCACGTATGAGTGTGGTGCTCTCATCGTTACTCCGTGGCTGTGGGAATAAAGTTTGCGACCATCAGCTTTGGAGCTTAACTGCAAACAAGCACATAACATGAATCAATAAGACATGACACCCATAAATAAAGACCTGATGTATGGAGACCACTTACATGAGTTGTTGTAGGACTCTTTTCCACATGCCCAGAACTATTTTGAGCATGATTATATGGGTTTTCCAGATCATCAGACCGTATTTTTACAGTTTTGAATCCCAAGTCTCCAGTCATGTCCAGTGAGCTCCTAAAGGTCCATTGCCTCAACTTACAACTATTCTTTGAGTGACCATGCTTACGACAAAATGAGCATTTTCTTCCTTTCTTTGTCACTGGTTCTTGTGCCCCTTGTTTTGGCTGATTGGCATCCAAATTTTGAGATGGACCTGTGTGACTCTGTTGCGTACTTACTCCAAGTATGTCAACGGTCACATCACTTGGACAAGCCTCGTTAGTACTTGGCTGCATAGATGGGCCTGTATCTCCAATATCACTGTTCTCCTTTGCTGAACTTGTAGTTGTCCCCTCAGTGGTTTGCTTATTTTTATCCGGACATCCTCTTTTGTTATGTCCGTATTTTTTGCAGCGGCTGCAGCTCATCATGGTGCCAACCTTGCTAACCTTGTGAGGTTTAGTTGGATTGACACAGCTGTCCCGTCTGTCTTCTTCTGAAGCCTTTTTTCTCATTTTCTTTGGCCTTCCAGCAAATCTTCTATAAGTCGGAGGCTTCATTGCTGGAAGGTCTATGTGCTCCCACAAATTAGGACCATTGATTGGATTAAGTACAGGTTCATAACTTTGTAGATACGTGATCTTCAAGTAGGTGTTGGAAACATGCTTCTCTGGTGCTTCATGTCTCCTGTTGATGGCAGCTACAGCATGGCCACATGGTATTCCCCTTAATTGCCACTTTCTACATGAACAGGTTTTGGCAGCCATGTCAACAATATACTGCTCCCCAAATGGACAGCTTATCTGATACTTCATTGTCCCAGCATATGACGCTATGCACATACACTGCTCTTGCTTAGCCTTTTCCAATATCTCAAATATTGCTGGACAAAGAAGACCTGAATACAAAATGAAAACAATAAATTGGTCATAAATTTCTCAAAGAAATTATGAACTGACCTTAATACTAGTAAATAAATAAAATGTGTCTTAACCTTCGTGCTTGGACATTGCTTCCCTGTTCCTCTCCATCCTCTTCAGCAGGTACAAATAAATGGTCTGCAGCATGGATATGATTGGTAGTGACCTGGCCTTTAAAATTACTGCATTAAAGGACTCACACATATTATTCACCAAAATATCACAATCCAATCCACATCTAAAATGGGCTCTACACCAAGTTTTGGGATCTTTTTCATCAAGCCAAGAATGCGCAGCTGCAGATTCTTGCCCCAACTGTTCCATTTCGACTTTCCAGTGGGTAACATAAGAAGCTTTTGCGCATTTCCAAAGTCTTTCTTTTAAGGCCAGGCCTCTATGAATCTGTTTGAAATTGGTGTATAGATGTTGCACACAACACCTGTGCTCAGCTTGTGGCATTTTGTCTCTAACTGCCTGAACTAGTCCCTGTACACGTTTGAATACAACTTGGCTTAAATAAAAAGTTGTACCTGAGTTATTAAATAAAAAGTTGCTGTATAAATAAGTGCTAATACAATTTATCATACCTTTTGCTTGTCAGTCATGACACACCAATTACTGGAATCTGATATTTCCAAATCTTGTACAAGCAATCCCAAAAACCAGCTCCAATTGTCATAATTTTCCACTCTAACAACTGACAAAGCTAGTGGAAACATTTTATTATCCCCATCCATACCCACGGCTGTAAGTAGTTGTCCACCATATGTATCCTTTAAGAAGCACCCATCCAACCCAATCCAATGCCTACAGCCCTTTAGAAATCCTCTCTTCAATGGCTCTAAGCACATGTAAAGCCTTTTGAATCTGACAATCCCATCCTCATCCTCATCCGTCTCAACGAACACTGTCGATCCAGGATTTGCTCTCCTCAATTCACCACAGAAGTCCTCTAACAATGCATACTGTTTTTCATGACTGCCTTCAATTATGTCTCTTACTTTTTTCATTGTCCTATAGCCTTGTTTAAGACTGAAATCTACATTTAATTCTTCAGTCACCCTAGTCATGAGCTCCTGGACTGTCATGGATGGTGTTTTTCTCACCTCATCTACAAACAACCTGGTAGCTAGTTTTGATGTCATGTTTCTATTATGGAAGACACGTCCACAGGTGTGCTCCTTGCTAAGTGTCTTGATCTGGAAAGTGTTTTCACCTTGCATTTTTGAGCCAAAAATTTGCCATTCACAGCCTCTGCATTTCACCCGTACCCTATATGTGTCATTTTTTATGAATTGGACATCCCTTCCCTCCATAATAGCCTGGATTCTAACAGCCAACCTAAAAATAACAACTGATGAAAACCTCTGGCCTACCTTAAATCTTGGACTTCTCATTTCAGTTTTCTCATTAAAAACTGAAAATTTAGGCTTCTTATTTCTCTTACGACCATCTTCGTCTTCGGATTCACTCTCACTCTTCAACTCTCTAGAACAATCTGTTTCATATTCTGACTGCATATCCTCCACATTAACCATGTCAGGCTCATCACAAATATTTACTTCGTCAACAGCTTCTCCTTCCCTACTTGCTCTCTTCTTTCTTCTGTCTTTGCTGGTAGAAGGTCCAACTTCAGGAGCTCCTTTATGCACGCCAAATTGTTGTCCAATCTTTAAGGCTTCATCAAATAAAACATCCTCCTCAACTTGCCCCGTATAATCTGGATCATCGAACTTGTCGTCAGCCTGCATATCATCATTAGCCTGCACATTATTATCAGCCTGCACATCAGTCTCATCAGCTTGGATATCATTATCAGTTGCCATTTGTGCTTCTTCCCCTGCATTATCTCTCTTGTTGTCCTCTTCTTGTTGCAAATTAGGACTTTTGGAATCAAAATTCTCATGACTGTTTGTAGCAACTTCATTACTGTTGTCATCAGCCACATTTTTCCTTCTGTTGTCCATATCATTGAAGTCAACTTCTTCCAGTATTGCTATGTCACTGTCCATTTCAGATGTTTCTTTATCTTTTGTATCCTGCTTAGCAGAAGTTTTGTGGCCTTCAGGCATGTCTACATACTCTGTTTTTTGAGTTTGAAACCTCACTGGATTATCATCAGTGCCAACTTGTAGATAAACCTCTGCCACTCTATTCAGTGGCAATGTGTTTACTAGAAGATCACAATCCCAATCACACATGCAAAAATATAGTCCAGTCTCAAGCGGCATACCAGGAATCCTACCATACCACCCAAAACGAGCATCTTTCGGGTATCCTAGTCTTACTGCACATTCATCAAGCACTTGTAGTGACCATTTTTCAGCATTACAGTTGTCTATATAGTCTACCCTTCCTCCCACGTATTCTTTGCTGGGAGAGCTTCTGAACTCACCCTGATGGTGTATCGCCAAGGAAAATGAGTTGGGCAAAATGTCATTTGGACCACACTCTGGTTAAATAAAAAAATAAATCTTTAATAATTAACCCATTAATTATTAACAACATTTTTAGCATTTGGGACCACAATGTCTTCAACAGAAGGAACATTAGGGTTCCCACAACACTCACTTTTCAGTAAAATATGCAGACCCACTAACAGTACCATCAAAAATATATAATGCCTTGGACATGCATTCCACAACCATCCAAAACCCTAACTTTTCAACAATCCTTATGGCTTTAAAACGTTTTTCTACTGCTACCGTAAATTCTTACCCAAATTCCAATTATTAAATTCAATTAAAGTACACAAAAAACTCTAAAATATATTTCTCATACCAGTACTTGTCTTCTCTTTTGCTTTCCATTGTTTCGCTGCGGACGCGGACGCTTTTTCTCTCACATTGACTCGCTTTCTTCCCATTCTTGCAATCTTCAGTGTTTTTCAGCAACAATCATTCGGATTTTTACACACTTTGGTTTTACCCCTCCTCTCTATTTTTTCATCCAAGACAGAGGAAAGAAACGACCACTCTCTGACTGTTTCGCACTTTCCCTTCTCTGGAATTTGTCTTTGTTTGTCCTTAATTTACGACCCAAATTTACGTTTATGTCCTTATCATTTTCAGTAACAATATTCCCCCATCTTCATTAACGGAGAGTGTTTGCCACGCACTTCGACCACCAACGGCAATTAGGATTCTGTCAACAATTTTCCTTAACTGGGAGCAATTCATAAGTTTAGGGATTTAAGTGTCCCATTTTGAAGTTAAGGGACTGAAGTGGGTAATCGCCCAAAGTTTGAGGGGACAAAGTGGAATTAACCCTATTCCTAATGCGCTATTATTCTGATGACAACTTCACAAAAGAAGGAACAAAAGACCCAAAAAGAAAGCAGCAGCACAATTTGCCTCTTCGCTTCATTATTGCTGACTGATTCCAGCAAAACTTCAAGAGAGTCTTGGGTTGCCGCTTATTCCCATACATTTTCCCAACAGTCTTTATTGAAGCAAAACACTAGAATACACTCTGATCATCATGCTTTTTTGTACCTAAATAAGATGCCAACCAATTCAAAGATCAATGCGAAGGAAAAACAATTCAGCGTTGTTAAAATGGGACATTACCAGAGTTTCTTTACCTTGCTGCAGTTCACAGAGTTGACAACTTTTTGCTGAAGTTGATCAAGAAGGTGCGGATTTCCATTGGAGCTAGCTCGACCACCAACTTAATGGGATCAACAGGTCCCCCTCTTGAAACCCTTTGGGATTTATGATTTGAACCTTCTGCTGACCAAACTAGTCTTTTCTTTTCCATGTCTTCCCTCTTCTGGTTAGCAGATAAGCTCGTTTCGGTATTTTGAATAATCTGGAGGAAGTTCATGAGGAACGATTAGTGATTAACCAATGCAAAGTTTTACTCATATAAGTGATGAGAATCCAAAGCAGCGTGCTCAACCTGTTTATTGGGAAATAACTTTTTCAACTCCACCCTTGCTGGTACTGATAGGTCCTTGTCTTCTCCAACCTAGTAGAGACAAAGTAAGTGTGTGGAGCATTAAATTTCAACCACTGTAGTATGGTTGGTGGCTTAAGACATAACATGGCCACAACAGAAAAATGAAACAATATCTATATAAATGTAAAAGAAAAAAGAACCTCGTATAAATGAGCCAAGCGAATTAAAACTTCTCCATTTGCAAGCTCCTATAAACCACAAGGACAAAAATATGATGAACTCATTAATTTGGACAAGAAGATGGTAAAATTCGAAGGAGCTTGAAGGGTACCGTGTTAGATTCCAAAACATACCTGGAGAGTTATCAATGCCACATTATCAGGTAAACTATAGGAAGGATCAATTCCTGTAAAGGTTGGAACTTTAAAATTGGTCATCTCATCTCCGTCCTGTGTTATATGAAAATCATGTTAGAATATAGTAATATTCACACAATGGCAATAAGATCGCTTGAGGTCTTTCCCATACCTGCTCGCTGAAGGCTAGAAGAAGTGGAGAGTATATCTCCTGTCCAAATGATCGACGCCACTTAGCTCCCTCCCCAAGTGGATCAATCCTAAAATAGAACTTGCCTTGAACCTGAGAGACGTGTTATTAGCACTAACAGAATTATGTGAACTTATGAAATGAGAAGAATTTCATTATCGCTTCTTTACATTATATAAAACCTTTACCATAAATCACCAGTTGTTTTAGAACTCATGCATTCTGGAAATTAGAAACACATACTAGAAGCGAAGAATTAAGATAAACTAGGATTTTTTGGATGCCAAATTCTGATTACAACCACACTAGCTCCATTTGTCAAAGTAGCAATAGCAAGCAGAAACAATTATATAAAACAACTAGAGAACAAGGAATTGGATAGTGTTTGCTATCTTACAGTTAACCCTTTGCATGCACTAGGAATACAGACTGTTTCATTTAATGCCTCTGCAACGCCTCTACTATCATCAACAAGCAGTCTCCTGTAACCCACAAATAAATAAAAGTGCACAAGTCACCCTAACATTAACTTTATTAAATTAACCCCATAATCAGAACACCAGGAGGAAAAGAAATGGCAAGACTTAGAGCAGGGGAAGAGGATGCAAAAACATGGAGTAAACCTGTGAAGCATCAGTTCCAATTGCCCATCAAAAATGCTAGATCCTCCAACAGATCTATCAACCAAGATTGAGAACTCGGTGTCCTTATCTTTCATATAAATTCCAAGATTGATCTGAAAGATGAAAAAGCCACTGTTTGAATCCATTTACTAGTGCATAACCAATATCCTATATATAACCTTAAACCTTCCCTCTCTAATTGACCTGAAAACTGCAATAAATGGTGCAGCTAAATATACAAGTTAAAAGGTCATGGCATATCTAAGGTAAGAGAAGAAAAAAGTTGCTTAGCGTAGGAAAAAATCATTGAAGTGGATACTCTTTTCATCACCAATCCTTAAAAGTCACACTTAAAATGGATTATCACCCTGTCCCAAACAAGAAATATAGGAAATATAGATACTAGTCGGGTTGCACTTAAAATGGATTATCTGCCTGTAACTACTAGTCGGGTTACTATATCAATTTTTATTTTTTTAACCCTCGCCCCTCTCCCTACACCCTTCCCACTCTGGTTTTCAGTTAATCCTTCTTAATTACTTTAATTGAGAAGTACAAAATTTCCAATCCGAAGTTTTCATGTAACTGGCTTGACTGTTGGGTAAAACAGAAAAATCGAAATGATAGAATAGAAATAAGTAAAAGAAAATCTCCAAGATACCCACATACTCGTGCAGTATTTGTTTTATTTTATCAAAGACATACTCAAGCAATATTTTCTGTATCTAAAGTTCAATTCCAGACAACAATCACTAACAGAATTCCACGGGTATTCATTCAAGTCACACTAGGATACAGGGCGATGGGCATACCTAGTGACCCAGAATCAAAAAGCAAGAAACTCTGACAATTAGGGACAAATCAGGTGACTTAACTGTAAAATGAAGAAGACAAGTTAAGCCCCGAAGAAAAGGAACTGCAATGTTCAGGTCTTGTAAATTAACATCTTTGTGCATAAGTTTCTCCAACCCCCTAGGTATGTCAAAAGCAACACAAACGTGACTAAGAAGAGCTACTCATGATGAAAGTTTTGCTTTAGTAATTCGTCATTAACCAACTGATTAGCTCATATGTTACCAACAACTCCGAAATTTAAGAGCAGCTTTTGTCAAACCTTTGAAACTGCAGGGTGATTGAAATTAAGAATAAAAAACTTTCCTGTGAGATATTAGCTCTATTTCCACAGCAGACACCATATTTCTGTTAAGAGCTGTTCAATAGTTTGTTTTAAGATAGGAATTTTTGGATATAGTGAAACACTTCTCATGCAACCCAAGGTTTAAGAGTCATTTATTAAGTATAACACAAACATACTGGGTAATAGTTTCCTGCCACAGGCTGGTTCACTTGAAGGTTCCAGTCAGATCTGTAGTCCCGAATCTGCAAACAAAGTTAATATAACAATATAAATGTACCTTTTAACATCCAAAAGTTTTGAACATCTAATAAGCTTTACCCAAAAAAAAAAAAACAAATTAAACGTCAGAAAAGTGCTATACTTGGGGGAAATAAAACTTGATGCACAAGAAAAGGATTATGTAACAAACCCGTTCAAGGAAATCTCGACCGTTAGAATCCGTATAGAATGTTTTATTGTTCTTGATGGTGGTGGTAAGTTGTGTTACAACCTCTTTGCCGAGTCCATCATTAATGGGTATGGGGCCAACCTGGAATAAATAAATCTTGATTAGGAGCTACAGCCGAAATTGAAACTTCATCTACTGAAATACCCCAAAGATTTCTATCCAAAAATGCACTAAATTGACAACTTACAATGAACTCAACCTCAGCATGCTGCTTTTCCTTGTAGACTCGTGTAATCTGACAAATGACATGTTGCATACACTAGTGACAAAATAAAAACTCTGAAAAACAATAGTGCTTTATTGTGTCCACTGTAGAGACGGTACTAAGGAGCAGGGAGATGAGTGTCAGTGAGCGCAAGAATTGATGAATAAGACAATCTGTCATAACGCTCCTCATCATATTCTTCTAGAGCTCTTGACATTACATGATACAAGAAATCTGATGGAGGAAGAGGGGGGGGGGGGGGGAAGTGGACATAAGGGAACATGAATAAGAGGCTTAAATATCAATTAGTTGCACAATAACCTGATATATCCACGAATTTACATTCTGATGAACTTCATCAAAGAGCGGTCCCCTAAGAACTGTAATTGGTATCTGTTACATCAAAAAAATAAATAAAATAAAATAAAACTTTATTTTATTAGAGGCAATGAGGGATCATATTGGTTAAATTTTTGACATGATTTTTGTACCTTTTCTTGAGACTGGATGGGAAATGTGGAGTTAGGCCGGAAAACATATGCTCCAGAAGCCTTCAAGATTCAAGAGTAACAGTTAGGCACTGTTGGCATAATCTTGAGCTGAAGACAACACACAAACAGAAATAGGGGAGAAAAAGAATAACAGATCTTTAAGATAAAACTAGTTTTCATGTGGAAAAAAACATTAAAGTTTAAGACAACTATAACAAGTTAAGGAAACTACACAAGTTAAAAGGTATAATACCTGAGCCACCACAGGTGCAACATCCTTAGTACCATCATCTCCAACATAATAACTATAAGATTGCTCTAGAGAGGACTTGACCTTGTTAGAAAGAAATCAGTTAGTAAAATCGATGTTAATTTAACTCAATTTTAAAGTTGAAGAAGATGATTAAAGGAAAAAAATGTTGTAAAAATCACAACATCCTTTGCATACAGCTGTTCTTACAAATTCATGATGGTTTGTAGAAAGGAGAGCGGGGAAAACAGAGGGATGATAGCAAAGCAAAAGCTTGCCCTCTATTTAGGTGTGCCTTCATAGTGTAGTATGCATAAGGGGCAGATATATTACATAAAAGAAAAATATTTACCATGTTTTTGCCATTAATATATCCAGTCAGTTTTCCATCACTTCCAGAGTATACAAGCTTCAAATTCCCAGGCCCTACTTCAATAGCATCATTTTGATTCCCATCAGATCTGTAGAACTTCTCCCTTACTGAAGTAGTAGCTGCGCTTACAACAGGTGACAAAAAATGGAATATTTAACAAGAAGAAATTTGGAGATTAATATGCTGAATAACAAGTCACAAAAAACTTTCAAGAGACGCAATCAGATGGTTAACCTGCTCTTTTACCACTACTGACAGTGTATGTGCTAAAGCCTAGAGGAGGAACCTCCGCTTTAAAAGCAAGCCAATATAGGGGGCCTCCTACAGGGGATTTTCCAACATTTGCAGTTGCATAAAATTCCCGTAGGGCCATTGCAGCATCAACTACAGGAAGGATCTGTGATTCGATTTCTTTTCCAGTGGAATCTTGAACAATGACATTCGCACTGACAACCTGTGGCAAGTTTATGACAAAAGATTGGGAATTCAAAAACAGCAGAAAACTTAGTTGCCTAATGTTTTGCAACATCAGAAGTTACTCACTGCTAACCTGACAACCATGTAGGACTAAAAGCAAAAAGAAACAGAAAAGATGTCCATATACAATAATGCATGTAGATACCACGCAAAGTTGCAGATTCTTTTGAAAAGGAAGTCTTGCTTGAATATACAATGAGAGAGACAGTTAGCAGAGCAATGTTAAAAACATGGACCAACTGTAATAGCGTATAACATGACAAGAAAAAAATATCGTAGGATAATCGCTGTCCAGGATAAAGTAAGAGAAACTTGCTCTTCATGCCTCAGTTGACCTTCTGTGAATTGCTTCAAGATAGTCTCATGTGCCACTGAGTATTTCTTATACAAGAGATATTCAAATAAATGTATTAAGGGTCAGCACAAGGAGACAAAGATCTGTAACAAGCAAACTACAATCTTCTCGACAATTCAGTTAGCATAATGAAAAAGAAATGGCTATATTCCCTGCAAACCCAAAGCTCGCACTGCAGGTTAGATAGATTAGCTTCTTTACCATATTCCTTGACTTCATGTACCCACATATTTTTAGATATCCAGTTTTCAAAATGATTTATTTACTTATACTTTGTGCATACTTGTCTTCAAGCTCATCGAAGTCAAAATTCAAAATGCAATAGAAGCAAACTTGTTCAATGGAAAAGCTATGCCAGTTGAAAGATAACACTAAAAGGATATTTGTTTCCAGCTAAGAGAAATAGTTACCAGTAATAAATGGGGCAAAAAGCTAGGTAAGGATGGTAAATAAAATATCTAATGCATACTCACGGGAATTTTCACAATCTCAGATCTTTTCCACCCCAAGGAGTTATAGATCATGACCACCTACAAATAGACAGTATCTTAGATAGCCTATTTCATGCCAGTTACTAATAAGGGAAATAGAGAAACTCATACAAAAAGATAGAAAGCATTCTAGAAAGATTCACTTACTAATTTTTTCCCAGGAGATAAATTAACTTCAGATGGAGGACAATAACTTATGTTCAGAAGTGGACACTGGTAAAAGAAGGAATATGACATGTTACAATCAAATTAATACAAAACCAATCAGCTTGATACTCAAGAATAAAAAGGGAGAAGGTATAGTTTATCTTAGATTTGATCTAACAGAGATAGTCCATGGTAAATAGATATTCTTGCATGAAGTCATCACCACAAATAGAAAGCGCACATGATGAACAAACAACAACAATGTCTAACCAACCTCGGAAACAAAAAGGAAACAAGTATTACTTGTAGGAGAGAGGAAAAGGAAAAAAGAAATCATTCCCTGGTTTAGTAATAAGGATTAATGAACTTCAAACTTCAAAAATGAAGATCCTTCCATAAACACCATGCATATTGTAAAGCAATCAGAAAATATTGATTTCAGTTAGACATTTTATTTTTTTAAGCGATCTTTCAAGGAAAAAATGTAACCTTGTAAAAAAAACCAAATAAATAAATTCCAAAGGCAGAAGCTAAACAATTCAATACAATTGTTGAGATATGTCTTATATCTGTCCAAAAAACAGAAGTCTGTGGAACAGATAGGCATTCCCATACCAGACAAAAACCAAAGGCCACAATTTAGATTAGTATCTGCATTGATTTTTTTGAACAAAGGTAAAAAATTAGGTAGATTCTTATATGTTAGAATTAGAGCAAAAAGCATTCGCAGCTTAGTTTTAATGGACAAGATGCTGATGAAAATTATATCTTGGGAAGAAATAAAGTTAATAATCAGCAAAGATTGATAGAGCTCTTCCAATAGATACCTGTTGTAATTTAAGTCCAGACTCTGATGATGATTGTGCTATATAAGCGAGTGAAGTAGAAATTACATCTTCAGCCTGAAAGTTCTTAAGTTAGTACCAATCATCTGGAAAGAGAGTTCTTCCAAACCATCAAAGAAACATCAAAGTTTCAATCATCTGGAGTATAATTTACCTCATTGTAACCTATTGATAGACGTTTGGCATAGTCATTTGCCACATGTTGCTGTTCTGTTCCAGTGACAGCATCATGATGTTGAGCAATCCCTAATGCATCACCCAATGAGTCAGTGCTTGGTCCAGCTTCATTTCTTCCTTTGAAAAATTCGAGTTGCCTAGCTGCCTGATTATGTGTAGGAGTCTAATTAGGAACAAAGAACTGAAATACTGCATATGCAGCAGCACCATAGTTATCAATTAAGATAAAACGGCAGATGACCTACCAAATAGTACCCACTCAAGATTCTAACATAGTGTTTAATTGCAGGTCTGCTGGTAAAATATCCAGTCCAATAAGCATTAATGCGGTCTGCATATCTGATGAGCACCAGCATTAACTCCCAGATTAATGACAGGCAGCAAACCAAGAAAGTTGTTAGCCAGCAATAAAAAGGTAACTTCCAAATCTTGGACTCACGGGAAATAATCATCAGTTTTAAGAGGCCAGGACTCCTTAGAAGCATATTTTGCCTCAGTATAAATTGATGGTGTTGAATATAATGCATTGACGCGGCCATCCTACATACAAGTGCATTGAAAGATCAACGCATTGAACAATCTGAAAAATCATGACAATGGGAAACAACTAATAGATGATTTGCTGGTGCAATTTATAAAGAAAGCAGACATTCAGCACAAGGACTTTGAGTTATAGACCAATCCGATTTACTAAAAGTGAGACTGACTTCATTCACATAATGAATGAGCTTGTCCATGTTCCGAAACCATGTCCGAGCATACTGATACTTGAAATCTGTTCCCATGGTCCACATGACATGATTTGTTCGAGTAATATTAGCCTGTCAAAGAAACAAAGAATTAAAATTCCTTCTTTCTGATAAAACATCACCTAAACAATTAAGCAACAAATTATGAGCTATTGTAGCAAATGCCTTTGAGAAAATGACAAATCAACTGTTACCATCGTGTCTCTATACAGATTTTCCTTTCCCTTAGTCAGGATAGATATTTTGACTTATCATGTCAAGTCAAAATTTACATGCATTTCTTCTTCTTTATATCAGAAAAAAATACCCAACTGAATATGCAAGTAAATTTTTACAACAGAAAATTATATCTGGATTCGTAGGAAGACAACAAAGATGAAATTGTTCACAATGAGCATCAAAAGTTCAGAACAAGTGGAGTTCGTAGCATTAAAGCTAAAACTAAAATATGACTTGCCTGTGAAAAAGCAGCAGCAACAAAATCATTCACACGATCTTGAACATTGTAATCAAACAAATTCATATCATCCTGCAGTTTATTTAAGAAAATTATCATCTGCTTGTACTCACCATATATTGAATAACCAGTTATCTTATTTCTGTATAGATACCTGCACGATATCAGAATCATCATTTACTTCAAAGTAAAAACCACTTGGGGGTTCATAATTCTCTGGGAAAGCACCAGCAAATATCTGTGAGAGAAAGAGAGAGACTGCCATTTAAATCCCTGGCAATAAAATAGGCAGTCATAAAAATGCTTGAGAACTAAAAAAGTACTGCAACTAACCTGTGCTGAAGAACCCAAACTCTTAGAACCCTGCCAGACAACTTCAAGAGCCTTCTCAGCTTTCCGTTTTGCTCTGTCTTGATAGTCAATGCGTCCAAAGAAAAAAGAGTCAAATCCAAGCTAAGCCAACAAAAAAGCATGAGTCAGTCCATTTGCAACAGATGCTTTGTATCAGTTGTCCCAAATTGGGACATGTAGCTATAGAAAGACCGGCCATTTCTCTTCAAATTTTCACCTCAATCATACACATTGAGCTTTGAAAACAAAATGGTCGACAAAGAATCCACATTTTTTTTGGCAAATAATCAACCATTGAATATAATTTATACACCAACTATTACACATATTCAGCAATCCATTAGAAAATAATACCTCTGCCCCCAAAAGGTAGGCCTGAACAGCAGAATGTCCAAATGGATCAATCTGCCAACCAATTCTTGGAGTCACATTGAACTGCTCCTTGATGTATCTGTGACCTAATGTTGTCTGATCTATCATGTCAATGTAATGAGTTGCTGCCTCATCATGCATACACCAGCCCCCATTTCTACATCAAAGGACAAGATAATATATACCCTTTAGAACCATAATCCCAATAAAAATCACATGTTTGTTACAGTTTCCTAAACAACAACATTACTGAACTGAACGAAACAGAAATTTGACACCATTAGTCGGTAGTCAATTTCCTTTCTTATCTATATCTTGACTCTTAGAATGCTCAGAATGTACTGTCTGGGTCTATTAACTCCATACATGAACTCTAGTTGGCCGGCATCGACTAGTTGCCTGACTATCTTCTGCGTTGCAGGACTCTGATCCCTCCACCATCTCTGGAAGAAGGCCTGTCCAATCAACCCCACTTCATCAATTTTCCTTGTATGAGATCCCTCTAAATAACCACAAAGTATAAAGCACAAAACTTTCCATACGAATTGCCAATATCAAATACTAAACCTGTTCAACATAAATGAATTTTCGATTCTCATCCGCCAGTAATGCCGGAATGAGAGAATCCAGCACATTTTGCACGCAAGCACCCTGCATAATAAGTCATACATTGTGGTCACCAATAAGAGAGAGAGAGAAGAGAAGAAGCAGCAGCAGCAGCAGCAGCAGAGTACTGAATTACAATAAATCAAGTTAAAAAATGCAAAGAGGGGAACCTGTATTGAATTATTGGAACCAACATAGTACTGATCAACAGTTTTGAGCCATCCAACATCATCATGAGAATGAGGAACTAAATGAACATTAAGCTTGTCAGGCACAATTTTGGCACCGGTATTGTAGACCATATACTTTGATTCCACGCACAAAGCAAAACCCACAACAAAAATCAGCAGCATCAACTTGTTAGCCATTCTTGGCTTGTGTTCAGTCACCTATGAGGCCAATGATCGTACACGCGATCCTCACTTAAAAAGGGCCTACGGACACAGACAAGACAGAATCAGTACACTCAAATAAACCACTGAATGCAGACATTTGTGCAACTTGTAATGGAATTCAGCTGAAAGCAGTACCAGTTATAGCCGGAAACTTTGCCAGTTTCAGGAGGCCTTTCTTCTCTGTTACACGAATGGGTTCGATGATTAATGGTTTTATCATGCGGGGCTGGCAGTGATGAGTCTTGCTTAGACTTTTGAGCAAGTAAAACGAGAAATACTAGTAAAAGCAGAAACGGTGCGGAGTGCGAGTGGAAAGAAGTACAGCGGAGGTAGCTGTGTTGACTTGACTGCTGGAGCGAGTGGCCGGAGATTCTGCTTGTTTTTAGCTTATCCTCATACAGCTACTTTCCCGGGTATGTTGACGCCCAGCAGGTAAATCTGGTGAGCAGGTGTCGTATTACTGTTTATTCATAGGAGTAAGGATACATTTTTCTTCAAAAAGGAATATAAGGATACATAATTGCGTACTTACTTTGTAGTTGCTCAAAAAGCTTTTTTCCAGGACATGTTGGGTGTGTTTGGATCCCTTGTTTTTTGGACTATTTTTTAAAAACTGTTTTTCAAGTTCCAAATGCTACAGTAAATGTGTATTTCTAAAACAACTCCAAAAACACCATATCCAAACATTATATCAAAAACAACTACATATGTATATTATATATATATATATATATATATTATATTAATATAAATTGAAATATACAAATTGAAAATTATATATATATTACATATTATATAAATATTTATATAAATTAATATTATACATAATATTGTATATTATACATAATATAATATAATATACATAATATGTAATATTGTATACATAAATGTGTAAATATTTATACATAATATATTATGTACATTATATTATAATATATACATTATTAATGTATAATATTATTATGTACATTATTGTGTATAATAATGTTATGTATAATATATAATATACATAATATGTAATAATGTATATTATGTATAATATATTATATTATGTATATTATATTATATATATACAATATTATGTATATTATACAAATTGAAAATTATATATTATATATTTATATATTATATGAATATTTATATAATGAAATATACAATAAATATTACAAATTGAAATATTATATAAACACCATATTTATAATATTATAACATTTATAATTAATATTAATGTATATTATATATATTAATTATTTATATATTTATTTATATATTATAAATATTTTATATATTTATACATACTATAAATATTATATATTATATATAATATAACATATATTATATATTATATATAATATAACATATATTATATGTTATATATATTATACATTTATACATAATATATATATATTAATGTATATTTATAATATACATTTATATTATGTATTATATATAATATAATATATTTATAATACATTTATACATTTATATTAATATACATAATATTAATTTTATATTCATACAAAATATTAATACATTTATACTTAATATTAATATATATTAATAAAATTATAATTTATACATTTATAATAATATAGACTTATACGTTTATAAATATATTTATATTATGTATTATATATAATATAATACATTTATATATTTTTATATAAATAAATAAATTTATTTATTTATAAATATTTATAAATGTATTATAAATGCATAAATGTATATTTATATAAAAATATAAAAATTATAAATTATAAATTATAATTTATACATTTATATAATATTCATTTATAATTTATACATTTACAATAATATACACTTATACATTTATAAATATATTTATATTATGTATTATATATAATATAATAAATTTATAATACATTTATATATTTTTATATAAATATATTAATATATTTATTTATAAATGTATTATAAATGCAAAAATGTATATTTATATAAAAATATAAAAATTATAAATTATAAATTGTAATTTATACGTTTATATAATATTCATTTATAAATTTATACATTTATAATAATATACACTTATATATTTATATTATGTATTATATATAATATAATACATTTATAATACATTTATATATTTTTTAGGTATTATATAAATATATTTATTTATAAATATTTATAAATGTATTATAAATGCATAAATGTATAAAAAATAAAAATTATAAATTATAAAAATACCCAAAAATATGTTTTAAAAATACCTTTAAAAATAATCCAAAAAACATCTACGTTAAAAGTTTTTCATATAGTTTTTGAAAAACAACTCCAAAAATAACTAATCCAAACGAACTTGTATTTCAAAAATAAAATACTACAGTGCTGTTTTTGAAAAATAACCCAAAAACAGCTAATCCAAACGGGGAGACGTTATTACTTCTCACATACTGGACTTACTCAACGACCATTCTCAAGTTTAAATAAGTGTCCATTTCTTTTGTACTTATTACAATTCAGACCCTTAAGGGTCGGTCAAGACTCAAGGCCAGTGGGTGGAGAAGTGCTATCAGATCCTAGTCATCCAGTAGAAAAATAATCGCAGAAGTGGTCACAGCTCACGTGACTTTAAGGGCTTGAATTTTCCAAGAAGAATAAAAGATAAGGCTTAGGATACGATGGGACTACAAGCCAATAACTGAACGATTATCGGATATCAATTTCTATCTTTTGTTTTGTTTCAATAATGAAGCCTATGTGTACAGTTTTGAATTGTTTTATGTTAGAGGAATTTTTTTTTATATTTACAATCAATTGGCTTTATGTAATACCCATATTTGGTTTTATCAAGGACTGAAGGGGTTGGCAATTCAGTTTGTTTGGATTGTAAGTTATTTGAGATATTTTATTGTAGCACTTTTTGTGATCTGATGTATGTGAGATAAAAAGATGTATTGAAAATTGTAATAATGATGTAAGCAAATATATTTGAGAAAATAATCAGCTGTCCAAATAAACTGGCACGGAGGACTTGTCTTTCTTGTTTTTTTTTTTATTTTAATTCCTTCCGCTTTTTTGTATTGTTTTTCTTATAAAATGTGAAAAATATACTCCACACCATACCAAAAATTTAGTATATATCAAAACCGAAACATCGATCGCAGCTCACTACATTACTTCATGATACTTTCCTTATTCATGTTTCTTGAATTTAGACAATTAATTTAATTCACCAAGCAATTTTACAAAATGTTATTCATAAAAACATCACTAGTACTGTTCCATTATTTCCTCACACTAATTTTCCAATTGAGAATCATTTGATATTTTGCCTTCAACACGGGTGTTTGTTAGTTTCTGTTTCCTTCAACAATACTTGGTAACAAATGTCCCTATAAATCCGATATTTATATTTCTCAAATATTTTCAGCCAAAGAAATAAAATGAATAGGGAGGGAACTAATTACACCAAAAGAAAAAG
The DNA here is from genome assembly GCF_036785885.1 of Coffea arabica. NCBI lineage: Eukaryota > Viridiplantae > Streptophyta > Magnoliopsida > Gentianales > Rubiaceae > Coffea > Coffea arabica. Next base: position 4,616,157 of record NC_092316.1, on the reverse strand, counting down.
CAAAAAAAAAAAAAAAAAGGAGTCACACCATATTCTCATTCCTTTGGACTTTGTTTTGCGTTCGAACCAAATAGGCATTTCCACCTTCAGCGCTGTGCACGAACCAAGTACCCTGATTATGAGAACAAACAATAAACGCCCATTTTAGTCTGTTCTAATAGTGTAGGAAGGCATCGTATAGATAAAATATAGGGCATGAACTAATCTGGTTTGAGTCTTTAAGCATTTTAGGCATCTGGTTTGCTTAACCAAACAAAAGTTGAACTTTGCATCACAAATTCTGTTGGTTTGCTAGTCCCCTTGGGAAATGCTCTCGGGTACTTTCTCAAACTCAATGGGCTCTCGCATTGATAACTGCCGTGTATAATGCATGTGGGCCGTGCTTTGTGGCAACAATTGTCTAGTGAATATCAAGGGCAGGCCACTGTGGAGTTGCTTGAATACGGTTTTCCCATCCTGTTTTACCCTCTGCGACCTGTCCAAAATCAGAATTGACTTGTGTAATCGAATTCATAATGAATAGTGGAGATTTGTGGTATAATCGCTGGAGGGTTTTCTTCTCGTTGTTGTTTTGTAGCACTCAGAACAATTTGATTACACATTTCTTTAAAATCATAAACATGCATATATTGACATTGGACATTTTTAACGGGTAAACAAATTTTTTTCTAGTAAATGAGAGATGAGATTTAAAAAGTAAAGAGGGAGCAGAGGATTAGAATCCAAGACATTTAGTTTTTAGGATTTTAATTTTAACCATTAAACTGAAACCTCTTCAACCAGTAAGTAGTCAGTTTATCTAGATTAGGACTACAGATGAGTTAAATCGAGCTTTTGGCTTAATTGAGCTGGGCTCAGCTCAATTTCATCAAGTTCAAACTCGACGATTTTTTAATGTAATACTCGAGTTCAAACTTGATCTCAATTTGAGTTCGAGTTCGAGTCTACTCGAGTTATATATATGTATGTATGTGTGTGTGTATATATATATATACAAGTTAGCTCGCAAGTTAATAAGTTAAATTTTTCTATAGTTTGTTGGAGTTTGACAGCTCAATCTGGTCAATTTGAACTCGATTCGAGTTTGATATTAACCAAACTCAAGTTGAGTTTTGACTAAATCAACTCGTAAGGGGTTTAATTTGTTTGCAACCTTAATCTAGATGATATGCTTATTATCTGAACCTTACTTGCATTGTTGCTTCTCTTGTATTTAGGCTTATCAAGGTTTATTCCACTCTTTAAAAAAAGATTAACACTTGACATTTAATCACCACCCAATACTTAACTTATAGTGTCCACTGATCACAAAAACCCATAATTTTAAGTTGGTAAGTAAATTAGAAAGTTCTAAATTTAATTCTCTTATCGAGAGTTGTAGCTTCATTTAGATTACTATTATTATCCTTGCATATGGGTTGTTTTCTTACTTCGTATTAGTTGTTGTATGTATTGCTCTATCTTTTTTTTGCACATATAGGAGCATTTGTTAGAGTGAAAAAAATTATCAAAATTATATCCTAGCGATTCTCATCATTCATTAGAGGAAAGATCGTTTAAAATATCCCTCGCATTTGATAAAATAACTTTTTTCATTCATCGCTTTTACAAGTGTAATTTTACATCCCTTATAAATTTATATTGGTCAAATTTAGTCCCTATTTAGGTTTTCGAATAGTTTCTTATCGAAATTCATCACATGACTTACACATGATCATTGTTGAAGGGTAAAATTTTCAAATCAAATTTTACATAATTCAATCTATAGTTTCTCATATTTTACAAAATGAATTTTTTCATCCCTCACATTTTACAAAATAAATTTTTTTATCTTTCATTAATCATGTGTATGAATAATTTTTTTAAGTCATGTACGTATCTATTTAATGTTACCTAAACAATACAAACAACATGTGTACAATTACAATTAGCTTATTTAGGCGAAATTAAATAGAAATATATTACATGTTGTTCATACTGTTCAGGTAAAATTAAATAAATAAATACATGAATTTAAAAAAATTGCTAGTTTTCACTCATGTTCATTTTTTTACTCAAAAATTGAAAACAAATAAGAGATTTAATTTTAAATATTGTCGTGTATTTATATCGAATTAAATTTGGACATAAAAATAAACAAAGAAAAAGTATGATAAAAAGAAGTAAGTGATTGGCACTTTCAAATTTTAAAACAATTACAAGACAATTAATTCAACTATTAGTCCTAAAAATGGCGAGTAGAAATTTCAGATATAAATTACAATTTGTTAGCATGATTATAAAATTTGAATTATGACCTATTAATTAGATTACCTTATTATACAACTCAATGAATGAATTATTATCAAAAGAGAAAATGTCACAAATATTAAACAAATTCACATGATGAAATCAAATAAATATATACATGAGTTTAAAAAAAATTTGTTAGTTTTAAACCCACACACACACATATATATATATATATATATATATTAATTGAATAACATGCGTATAATTACAATTAGTCTGTTTAGGTGAAATCAAATAAAGATATATTACATGCTATTCGTAATATTCAGGTGAAATTAAATAGATATATACATAGATTTAAAAAAAAACTATTATTTTGTGAAACATGAGAAACAGAATAATTTATTTTGTGACATATGAGAGACTACAGATCGGATTATGTAAAATTTGATATAACAATTTTACCTTTAAAAAATAATCACGTACAGGCATGTGATGGATTGCAATAAAAAATTAGTTAGAAATCTAGATAAGGATTAAATTTGACCCTTATAAATTTATAAGGGACGTAAAATTATATTTTTCAAAATAAGAAACGAAAAAGTTAGGCCTTGTTAGATTGCATTTTTTTGAATATTTTAGAAAAAAATTATTATAACGATTTAATGTATACCAGATAAAAAAGGTAATTAAAAATATATTCATGAAAAACCTAGCCGTGTTTGAAAAATGTAAAACGATTTTCCATTCATTAAATCGAGAAAGTGGCAAAAAGAGCCATCCGCCTCCGATACAAAAGAAGGGGACCCACCAGAACGACTGGCGCCAAATCATATCCGTTTCAGATTACATTATCGTCATCATCATCATCACCAACGAGACAGCTTGACCTTTTAACTAGCACACTGGACTCTATCTCCGGCCGGCGGCCAACTTAATACTGACCCCTAAAATGGCTTTCTCCTCAGCCCTTTTCAGTTTTCTCCCCTGTCTCTTTCACCCCGAACCCCACCCTAAACCCCACCAAACCTCACCGAAAATCCTTCACATTTGCTGCCATTCCGCCACTATCCACGGCAACCGACGTTGTCTCGATGGCTCCTACCTTAGACGGAACCACAGTCGCCGTCATTGGTGGCGGGTCAGTGGCAGCACTTGCTGCGGTGCTCTCTCTGGCTGACCCGGAACGGCGGCGGAGAATGCAGGCGGAGGAGGTTGGCGGTGGGGATAAGGAGGTGGTTAAGGAGTACTTTAACAATAATGGGTTTCAGAGGTGGAAGAAGATTTATGGGGATACGGACGATGTGAATAAGGTTCAATTGGATATCCGAATTGGGCATTCCAAAACAGTCGAAAATGCTTTGAAAATGTTGAAGGATGAAGGGTCTTTGCGGGGAGTTACTGTTTGTGATGCCGGATGTGGGACCGGGTCGCTGGCTATTCCCTTGGCGAAGGAAGGGGCCGTTGTTTTGGCTAGCGATATTTCGGCTGCTATGGTTGCTGAAGCTCAGAAGCAGGCGAGCCTTACTGCTAATCATCTTGCTAATTGGTTAATTGCATTGATCAGCCAAAGCAACTACTATTTTTTTCCCCTATTTCTTGGGGGCATGCTTTACAATTTCTTTTTCCAGTTTTTTCGTAAAAATTCAGTAAAAATGCGTTCTTTGGGGATAATTAGCTGCTTAAAATGCTAACAATGAGTAGTCATCTTGATGAAATGCTGAAATTTTTATAACCAATTAAAAAGAGTGGAAAAGAATGAAAGAAAAAGGGGTCCGGAATAGGGTAAATTCACATCCCTAAGTCCTAAAATTGTGCCTTGTGCTAATCATGATTCATTTTTATATAATTATAGAATATGTATATTTTCCTCTCTAGTCTCTTCTCTCTATCCGATGTTCCCTATTACTGGCTACAGTAACTTAAATCAACAATGCCACCTGTCTATAGTTTACTCATGTAGTCCTTTGGTTTAGTTATAGACCCCAAATCATTTCACTATAAACTATCCAATCGACAAGACGCTGTACAGATAAAATGTCCTTTTTTTTTTCCAGCCCTATTTGCTAACACTTGGAAGAATAATCTTCAATTGTCTAATTAAGTAAAACTCTTACCTCCATACTAGTGTATGGGGTCTATAAGATTTTAGCTTTGATAGCCATGGTTGGTACAGGCGGAAGCAGAGCTGTTGAAAGGTAAAGATGAGGTATCACCAGCACCAGTTATGCCAAAATTTGAAGTGAAGGACTTAGAAAGCTTAGATGGCAAGTATGACACGGTAGTCTGCTTAGATGTTTTGATACATTATCCACAAAGTAAGGCAGACGCCATGATTGCTCGTCTTGCTTCGTTAGCCAAGAATCGGTTGATTCTTAGTTTTGCTCCCAAGACATTTTACTATGATCTGTTGAAGAGAATTGGAGAATTGTTCCCTGGACCATCAAAGGCCACAAGGGCATATCTACATGCAGAGGCTGATGTCGAGAGGGCTTTGCAGAAAGTTGGCTGGAAAATAAGGAAGAGAGGTTTAGTTACAACACAATTTTATTTTGCAAAGCTTGTGGAGGCTGTTCCTGCCTAGTGCATAACAAGAGGTTAGAGCTGAATTTTTGCCTTCTTCCTCTTCTGAACGGCTAGATATTAGGAGACTCCCAGAAGGTTTTTAGAGCTCTAATTTCCATATGTTGTTTCTCTCTTTTTGTTTCCTCCTAGACCATGTATATTAGATTTGATGATCAGGTATCAACTGTAACTTCAACAATTTTTGTTTGTTAAAGCATTGGGCTATAATTGAATGTAGATGTCATCACTTGGTGATTTGAAGCTGTATATACGTTTGCATTTTCTTTAGTATGGTTTTTGACATCAAAATAGTGCTTGATTCTGGTTCCCCTTTCGTGGTTCGTTATTTTCTGCAGGAAGATGAAGACGAAGTGACAATGACCTAATATGGAATTCATACTTTGATGTGTGCTCTTTGTATGAGCTTTCCGATTAAGACCCAGAATGCTACCATAAGGCAGTTTAATGGGAAAAAAAAAATAATCAAATCATTACTGGGAAATGACCTGGGTAGTCAAGGATTTTACATCAGAGAATTAAATACCATTAAAATGCTAGAGCAACTTTTGATATGTTAGGGAAGTAAAGGAATCTAATTGCTAATACACAAGGATAATAAATTCTCTATCCATAGGTTGAATGCTGGGGTAAAAACTGGTGCTGCAAAGAACATGTATTATCTTCCTTTGTCAAAACTTATCTGCAATTCTTGAAAAAGCATCGCAAATCTTACTGAGAGCAGAACTTAGTATATCAGTGTGGGCCTTCTGCTGCTCTCTGTCTAACTGTGAGTTCATTCTTTGGGTTTCCAGTTGTGCATTTAGTACACAATTGTTTCTTTCCAAAACCTTGATCAAGTGCTGACTGAGGTTGAAATCTTCACATTTATCCAAGGATAGTCTTCTTCTCTTCACATCCTCCTGAGAGACTCTTCTTGTCCAGAAACGTGGGCCTGGCTGTTTTCCTTTTGCTGGACCTAAGGGTCACAAGCTAGTTAAACAAATGCTAGGCAACTGAAAAATTTTCATCATTGATTAACTAGACTAGATATACAAATTTTTTGTATATTCTGACTAATATTACGAGTTCATAGTGACAGCATGAATTTTTTGAATATGGAGAAATAATAGCATGTCATCCCTCTTCCGTGTGGTTAATAATAAATGACAAAATGGGATGAAGATATCTAGGTTTACCTTGGTTGGAGTATGCCTGATGAAAGTGTTGACAATGCTTCTCTGCTTTAAGAGGCAATCGTTAGCATAACAGTTTCAAGGGAAAAGAACTATTTTCGTGTGAAGACTCACTCAGTGATTGAAAGCAAAACAGAAGATTTACTCGGAGAGATTCAATTTGCAGATCAGATTTAACTTTATAAGCATCCTCTAGAGAAAGATAAGTCTAACAGTGACATATATAGTTGAATGAGCTAACCAAACCTATACTGTATATCTTTTGAAGGTGTAGAATAATAAATAAAAGGAAGTGGGCGGCAGTGTTGAACAATCAACCAAGTTGGTTGCTTGCTGAAGTCTTGGATGAAAGGATACTTGAGCATGTATCAAACCTGATAGAGGCATTGGAGCAGGGGAATTGCTTCTTGGACTTTCTCTTGCAACTTGTACGTTTGGACCCCTGAAAATTTTCCCCTGAGCGCACTTCTCAAGATGTGAAATTAGAGTTTCTGGTCTGGCATGAGTACCACTATCAAAGACTACCCCCGTTTCTATCCCCCTGTTAACATCCTCCTCATCCTCATCCTCAGTATCTGCTACACATGTCCCATCAGCCTCTCTTCCATCTACACTCATTCCCATTACAGCTTGATAGGAGTTTCCATTGAGGACAGCATAGACTTCTCTATCAAAGTGACCTGGAAGTTTCTTCTCCCGCCTCAAATCATTTCTCATCACCCAAAATGATTCACCTTCTTCTTTTACCTGTGACTCCCATGTTCTTATTTTCTTGAAGTCACTAACAAGATTGCTCCATCGCTTTCGGCACTGGACCGGCCCTCTGTTCACCCCATGCAATCTGCAGTACGATGAGACAGAGTCCCATTTGGGTTCATGCTGACCTGTAACAAAGAGAGAGCTGGATCTGCGGCCCCTCCTTCCTTGACTCTCTGCAATATTTTTCCCTTCAACGAGGATTAGTGTTTCTTGCTTGGTCCACCGAGGGTGTCTTGTTGATTTATTTTCGCTATTGGTCCTTTCAACAGCTTGGTGCTCTTCATCGAGTACACTAGCTGAGGAAGTGGCTTTTTCAAGCCTGTCATTTGGTCCAGGAGCCATGTACTTTTAACAGCTAGACTCAGGAAATACTGGACTGGTGCACAAGTTTTAGAGCCTAATTTCCCACGTTCTTCTTATATGTGTTTTTCCCATCTCTCAGCTATTGACTACAAAAACATGGGCTAATACTTCTTTAGAATGCATTCAATTCAAAAGTTCTTTGATTTTTTCCTTGTTTGAGCACCAAGATGTTCACTGGAGGCACAATTTCCTCAAACAACTAGTCAATATCTTCTTAAGCTCCTAAGTGGCATAACCATGTTGGGATGTATATTTTGTCCTTTCAATTGCTTGGTACCATATAATTTTGTCCGTTGAGAAGTAAAGTGGCATGTCCTTTCTTTAACTATATAATTTTCCAGATAGTTTAGCTTTAGCATATTAAGATTCTTATATTGCAACAGAAGCAATAATATCAGCTTCCCATATAATGAAACATTACCTGTTGCAGGAGTTGAGGACTAAATAAATAGTAGTAAAGGTTGGATGTGCTGAATTTCCTATATCTATCTTGTTCCTAAATTCAGAAATAAGCACTGTAGTCATGGTGCAGAATCAAAGAATTGCTTATCTAACAGCACAAGTAAATAATCTCCACAGACTGGCGAATCTTCAATATTATGGGATCTTCAATGAAGCATGTCAAAATGCAGCTGTCAAGCTCTATATTAATGATTCAATACCCAAAATTCTGTAGACGTTTCTGTTTTCTTGGCCAAGGCTTCTTCAGTTACATGATCTTCCACCGATACAGATCAGTAATCGCGAAAAGATTTTACCATTGAGTTAACGTCAGATTTTTCTAGGATATGTGATCTATTCTCATCAATGCAATGCGTTCACTGAACACAATATCCTAAATCCACCCACCTCATGATAAGTTCTTGATTTTGTGAAGCATCAGTTGTGATTTTTTGAAGTTGCCAGTTTCAATCTCAATTGCTCTGTTGTTTACCTACCATGAGATGAGAGGCCTTGAAAAAATTAATGAGTAGGAAAAAAGAGACGTGAATAATGTCCAACATGATTTACAAAAGAGTTGATCTTATATGGGCTGACATTAGCATACATAGAGATTAGAGAGTATCATTACTTAGAATCACTATTAACAATAATTAGGACCTGTTTGGGGTTGCGGTGCTTTCAGTTAAAAAGCACTTTTGGATGTTAAAAGTATTTTTGAAACGCTTTGATAAACATCATTCCATAAAATTAGGAACGGAGCTTTTGATGTAAAAAACACTTTTAACAAAAGCTCAATTTTGGTGCTTTAAATTTTATGTTTTTTAAAAAAATTTTAAATTTAATCACTTTATCCTATAGAGAAATGTTATTTGGACTCAATTTTTTTGTTATTTACACTTCTACCATTTGTTTTATTAACCATTATTTTTTTTAAAAAATCTTGTCCAAAAATTTAAGAGTAGATTGACTAAGCGTGCTGCTTACGGGCCATTGAAAAGTTTGTTCACTGTTGGGATCTGAAGCCCAGGAGGCCTAGGCCCATCACAAACAAACCAAGCTGCTTCAAACGTGGCGCCCCCTTCATTTTTCCCGCGCATTTTGTGCTGATTCCGGCCAACTTGGCCCCAAAAAAAATTCCCACCCCAAACCACAAAAAAAAAAAAAAAAAAAGCAACCCTAGATAGCAAATTTCTGAATTGGTCGAAGATGGAAAGAGGAGCCGGAGAAAATGAAAGCGAAATGGATAGAGATGAAGAAGAAGCAGTCAATGAGATCTTAAGAGATCGATTTCGACTCTGCACTATCTCCATTGCTGAAGCGGAAGGTATTTTAATTAGCTTTTGGATACTTGATTGCATAATATTATGTAAAATCATCTCATATTCGAAATTTTTTGAGCAGCAAAAAAGAATGGGATGGAAGTTTCGCAACCGATCATGGCTTGTATTTCTGATCTAGCCTTCAAATATGCCGGTAATATTTTTCTCCCTAAGGTTCTCTGTGTATTAAGCTTGTATTAGAGTTTTAAATAAAATTATATATGGTTACCTGTTATTTGGAGGCCCAAAAAAAAAGGAATAATGGAAATGAGCAACTTTGATAAATTCGTCGTCGAAAATGCGTGCTTGATTTTTTTTCCTTTTTCTGGTGGGCTTGAAAGAAACTATTTTTATTGGGTTTTGTTAGGCTGTTTGATTCTAGTCATCTTACTGCAATTCTGTGTATTTTCTCTCTGCATTTGGTTACCATTTGGAGTATAGTCAAATAACTGATAGTAGAGGATTTCCAGTCGATGATTGCACAGAATGGGCTATTGAGCTGTGGAACTGTCTCAGCAGGAAGTGGTTTATTGTATAGAGCTCCTAAAATCACATTATTTCATCTTGACTTATCTTCTTTTGAGATTATCTTGATTAAGGCAACTTGATTATTTCAACTTAATCAAGATAATCTCAAATGTGAAGTCGTCTTGACTGAAAGTTTGGTCCATAACCAATTTAGTTCAGCATGTATCCAGTATGGGAATGTGCTCATCTTTGGGGTGTGGAGATGATGAAAGGCAAGAGCAAGGAGGCTCAATGTATTAGGCCACAAAAGTAGCATCTCCCAAAGACCGATTCTCGATAATTTTGCATCATGGTCAATTGGTCTGTCTGGAAGATTAGGTTTAGGATACTTCTGTTCATTTCAGATGGATGACAAGGATCACCAACTTATAATCTGTATAATATTCTTAACATCTAATTTTCTGCAACAATTGCATCTTAAGCTGCTTATTAACTGATAGAGGTAGACTTGAACTCTATCTAATTGTTGGCCATCTTGGTTTGATTTTTATGTGTTTCCAAGTTCTTCAGCTTTTCCATGAAACATGAAATCTGTATTTCATGTCTAGCTATTCCAGCTTTCAGCTTTGCTCTTGGCATGAATTTTTGATGGAAAACAATATGATGACCATGAGAGTGGATGAGATCTGGTGTTGTAGCTTGTTCCTTAATCAACCCCATTTTCTTCTCCCCTAATTCATCTTCTACAATGTTTTTTGACACTGCAAAATGTATTAAAATGATGCGACACCAGCGAATTTGCATCCCTGTATTCAGCCAATTTAAACTAGGATATTAAGTGGATCAAAATATTTACAAATTTCAAGTTTCCATAACAAAACTAGTTTTACTCGCTGCTCGCATTTTGTTCCTGCAGAGAGGGTAAGATGTATGATAGTTAGTCTGACATTCCCGAATTGAAAGCACCAATATTGATTAAAGATCACAACTTGCATATGCAACCCTTAGCCTTTGCTGACAAAAAGGTTTCTTGCAGTTGTTGAAGTTTGAACTAAAAATGGAGTATTTCCTGAAATGCAGAACAGTTGGCAAAGGACCTTGAGCTATTCTCACAGCATGCTGGTCGTAAATCTGTAAACATGGAAGATGTCATACTTTGTGGTGAGTTGACTCGCATAATTTTGGAAGTGAGTTTTCTGTCTCTGGATTATTCAAAATAATGATATGCCTAATTGTACTTCAGTGCACCTGCAGTTTTAGAATGTTTAGCTGCATACTGCATGCTTTAGCAAGTCTCCTAAAAAAAAAGACTAGCAAGAGTCTGAATTGTTTTAAACGGTAAAAGCATTCTTCTTCTCAATTAACAGGCTCATGTCTTGTCATTGATCATCGTTACAAGTCCAGGTTATTTATATTGGAGCATATTATACGTTGATATTCTCAGTTTACCCCAATTTTGTCATCCTCTTACATGTGATACTTGCATTGACAAAACAAGTGTCATTAGTGCTGCTGACAAGGATTCCGAAGCACATTGTTTAAGCTCTGATATGGCATATGTCTGCACGTTTTGAATTTCTGGTTTAGGGAAATAAAGTCGAGTGCATCTTGATTCAGTTTGTTAAGTGTATATATATATATATATATATATATATATCTCTCTCTCTCTCTCTCTCTCGTTTTTGTTTTTGTTTGTTTGTTTATTTTCGATGTTCATATACCATAAGCTGACATGGACTTGTTTCAGCTCATCGGAACAGTCAACTGGCTGCGTCATTAAGATCTTTCTGCAATGATCTAAAAGCAAAAGAACCTCCATCGGAAAGGAAGAGGAGAAGAAATGCAAAAAAGGAAGATAAAGGTGCTGCTGACGCACTCTATATCCCAGATCAGTAATCGAGACTTGAACTTTCGTCCGCAGATTATTGTATAGTTTTTCTCACATATTCCAGCTTGGTCCTCTATGATCTTAGATGTATTACCTTCAGTGACTAGGAACAACAAAAAAACTAAACTGATTAAGAAAAAGTGATTGGATTATGTATGTTATGGTTGCTGATGAACTTCAAAATCGAGATCGAGGCAAATGTAAAAAAAATGCAACTCGAACGGATTCTAACGAAAAATTGCGGTATACCCAAAACTATGCGTGACAACACTTGTTTTAATGTAACAAATGTATAAACAGTTATAACATGTGTAAAGTGAAAAACGAAAAACTTCTGTAATTGCATGTGCAACACTTGTATGCAATTATAACACTAGTAGCTGAGAAGGATGGGTTGGGTAATATGAGAAAGGGGAGTGTAAGTGAGAGATTTTGGATTCGAAACTTCTCACTTGCATATAAAAAAAAAATTTACAACACTGTAAAACAAAAAACAAATATTTATATATTATATGCAAATATCAATAATAACCTAGGGTGCATTCAAACTGAATTGAATTCGAGGAATGTCATGCTCGAACTCAAACTCGATTCTTGATAGTGCTATTCGAGTTTGATTGAGTAAAGATTTTTAAACTCGAGTTTGACTTGAATAAGTAGTATATGAGTTTGAACTCAATTCAAATGAGCTCTAGGGCCTTTGCGAGCCACGTCGAGCTCGAGTTTGATTTTTCAGTGATAAATTTCACAACTTTCATACCTGTAAGTGTAATTTCACATATATATTATTTTTAATTTAAAAACCTAATTACTCGAATAAGTTTTTTTGTTAAGCACTCAAGCCTCCTTCTTTAAGGCTCATGCTTGACACGAATTCACAAATGAGCTGCTCAAGGTCGAGTCGAACCTTAGACTAGTTCGCGAGCAACTTGAATCTCTACGAGCCCTATTATAATCTTTAAATTCAGAGAATACACCATCCACACCTTAAATATATATAGTATCCTACTCCCTCTGTGTAGCACAAAGGAGTCTAACAAAAAACAGCACTGTACCAAAAACTATGAATTTGTGTAATTACATGTGCAACACTTGCATTAAAGTAACAAATGTGTAAACAATTACAACACGTGTTAAAAAAACAACAAATGTTTACATTTTATGCATCAATATCAATTGTAACCTCTAAATTCAGCAATACACCATCCACACCTCAAATATATGTAGTATTTGTGTAGCCCTTCCAACTAAAAAGGCAAAGTTAGAGAGGATAAGGAACAATGTTTAGATAAGTTTGGCCTCAATAATGTTTAGATACATTTGGTCTACGAGTCTATAGACTATGTAAGTATATTCAAGATTATGTAAAGGATGATTTCATAATTTTTTTTTCTACGTCTTAAAAGTTAATCCAACCAGTAATAAATGCGGCAAATTGTGGAAGCACCATAGAGATTAATGATTAGTTTATCTAAGCACAAAAAAAAAAAAAGAGTTTTAAGTAACTAATCATGTTGAAGGTTGATTAGGGAAAACTCGCTAGTCCCTCCTCACTGTCAATTAATTATCAGGATTTAAAAGTTAAAAGAAAAGGGAAAAAAGAATCACATCTACGATCACCAATAGCATAGGTGGGTTTAAGGACGGGTGCACGTCAAACACTATAAAAGCCCAAGCCAACCACAGAAGAAAGAAACAGGACTAATAAATGAGCATGAACGACCCTCCCCGTCCGGTTCTCAAAAAGCCTAAAATCGAAAAAACAAGCGAAGCAGGAGAAGAAAAGAGAAGCAACAATGGCGGCAATCACGAACAAGAAGACGAAGAGGAAACGACGAGGAAAGAGCAAGAGGAAGCTCTCGTTGCTCTTATTGAACACCGTACTAAAGAAGTAGAACATCTCCGCCACCGCATCAGCTATTATACAACTCAGGTCTGCAAGTTTTTCTCGCTATTTCTTCCCTTCTTTGGGTCAGTTTTTCTTAGGTATTGGAATTTTTTGAATTTCTTTGTCTTAAGTATGAGTTTTGATTTTTTTTTTGTTGGAAATTTGGATTGTTTTGTGCTGTATCACTCAAAAAGAAGGAAAATGGCAGTGGTCGGAAGCTACAGAAATGGTGGAGTAGGAAGCTTGTTTAGGTTTAACTTTTTTTTCCTTTTTCGTTTATCATCAGTTGTTTGTATTCAAATGATCGTTTAACGCTTATTAATTTAGGTTGGAAATGTGTTGAATGTGGTTTTTGTTCAAGTGAAAAGTCTGACTCTGGCGAAGCTGTAAGTATGATAAAAGATCCATTTTATGTGAGTGGAGTGTAGAAATGTAAGGTAGTATGATAAAAGGTCCATTTTTCTGTGAGTGGAGTGTAGAAATGCAAGGTAGGACCTTTTTTTTTTTGGATGTTTTTCTATTAGATGTTTAAGGTGGCATTGAGCGTTAATGAAGGGAGTGATTCGAAGGCATCAATTAATGGAGTGATTGAGTTTCGAGATGGAGTTTACTTGTATTTTTAGGTGATGCAGAGAGGGAGAGTAAATCGAGGACACATGATATGCAGTAATGTTTGACTTCATCCTGTGATTTTATGAAAAATTGCATATATAATGCGTCTTTGCATGAACTTGTTTGTTAATTCAAGCTGAGGGAAAGCTTTCTTGGTAACAGTTGTTGTTAAAGTTGACTTGTATCTTTTGCTGTGTGCTGGGCTCATATTTTGTTGGACGTGATTCAAGATGATGTTTTCGTGTTGCTTTTATATTGCACAATTTCATACTTTGCTGGAAGTAATGCTTTGCTGTTCCTTTGGGTGAGAACTGCAGCTTGATCAAGCAGAGAACAGATTAGAAGAATCAAAGATTCAATTGGCTCGCATTCGTGGTCGCCACAGTTCATTGACAACCAAAGCTTTTCTTGGGAGTGGTACAAAGGAAGCAAATGTAGAAGAAAGATCCTGCGCTCCTTTGCAGAATAGTCAAGGTTTGCAAAATCTATCTGAAAGTAAACCACAATTGGGTCAGGAAGCTGTTAAGACATCTAGAAACTATGAGGGACGTGAGCGGGGAGCAGCAAGTCCTTCTGGTCACTCTGAATACTCTTCTAAAAATCAACATCAGTCTAAACCAAAGCTTGTAATTCCTAGCATTGCTGCAAGCAGCCCTAGAGCTTCTCAACTTGTGAAGACAAAAGAATCTGGATCAAAAGTCGCAAGCAGTTCTGGTTCACAGCAGAACGCAATTACCCCAACTAGTGATAATATAAGTGTCAAGGTAAGAGAGGACAGATCTTACAAGGTATCTCCCAAACCAGAAGTTAGTGCAAGCCAAACTAAAGCGGCAAAAAGAATAATAGGTAAAGTAAATTATTTCCTAATTGCTTATACTGCCTATTTATATGCTTTATGGTTCAAAATGAATTGGATGACATGCAGTATTTGGTTACCATACATTTGATGAGTTGATGATAAAAGGGGTAGAATTGATGCTTGTTTTGCTTTTAATTACAGAGCTGAAAGAACATAAAGAATTGATTCCACTTGTACGAAGCAGCTCTTCACCAATCACAATTCGTTGCCACACTGGCTCAGTTATATCTAGTCAACACAAAAGAAAGTTGAGAAGTCTTATCTTATGTCCTACAAATGATCAGCTATTTGCGACCAGGTAGTTACCACTCCTCTATCTATAGCTGTCAAGGCCATGATAGATGCTGATATGGTTCTTGTAGAAATCATAACCTCCTAAGACTTTAGTTTGATGTTATTTAAAAGTAATAATGCTCTGGCATCTTTCAACTGTTGCCTTTGTAGGAAAAGGCATATGAGTTCTAACTTTTGGAATTTCAGCTATGAATCATTTAGAAGAAAACTAGCATGTGTTTCATGTGATTTTCTCTCAACAAATGATTGTACAAGTATTATTCAGTTGTAGGCCATAATAATTTAAAATTGAATTCTATCTTTTTCCTCTCTCTTTTCCTCATACTGACATGCACTTCGCTGTTCTGTAAACACATGCAAGATTTTAACTACCATGGACATTGCACTTTGTAAAGAGGCGAATATAAATACCATTGTTTCACATGGGATTCACAGTAATGAAAGGTCTGTGTCTCTGTGTGATGCTTTTGTTGTTTTTGCAGTCAAACTGGTTCTGGAGTCAAGATATCATGTCATTCCTTTTAAAGAGCCTGATAAAACTCGCAGATTTATATTCTTCAAGAAGACCTATATTCAGTTTTGTTTGCTTTTATTCTAAACAGCTCTTTCAAAAGATACTTTTAACAAGTTTCCTGCTTTTCATGCTTACCTTTTTATTACAATTCCTTTCTGTAAACTTTATAGTAATACTTTTCTAAAACTCTTTGAAAGAATGCAATCTATATAGATCTCTAATCTTTTGATAATTTTTTTCCAATTATGTGGGACTATCAGTGCCACATGGATGTAGGTTCTTACATATTTTAGGGCTTTAAAATGCCATATTTCCCTTAACAACATAGTTTTTTAGTATTATGAGGATTTGGAATCTGAAACTTTTTCTTGATCTATAGCATATACTTGCTTAGATAGTAATAGAGTAATTGTATGGTACAAATGTTGCTATAATTTTATTTTAGATTTCTGATATGAGGCAAGCATTTCAATCAAATTATTTTAAGATTTCTAATATGAGTTAAAATGTAAAATATGAGGCAAACATTTGTAACTCAATGTTAAAGCTTTCTAGAGATAAAAGAAGAGTGGTGAACTTGCATGGTGGCAATCTAACAATAGATTTATATAGGGTCATGTTTCCCCGTATGATGCAGCTAACGACATATCATAAAGGATAGGATCTTTTCAGATTTAGAAATCATAAGATGCATGGAACTTTAATTTGTGTTAAAAATTTTGTTTTAGTTTTCCAGTCCTTTAGTACTCTCTCTCTCTCTCTCATCTTATTATGTTCCATTATTGCTTCAAAACCTAATACTTCTCCCTGTACGTTAATGTTTTGCAGTGCTCTGGATGGCATCATCAACTTGTGGCAGGTTCAGGGTAAAGGGTATATGGTCCATTAATATTATATCTTTCCCTCAGGATCTTGTTTTAAAATTGCACGTGTGGTTCTGTAGATCAATCATGTTAATATTATTGTTTTTAAATCTTTTGCTTCTTGTTATCATGATATATGTTCTAAGTTTGGGTTGTTTGCTTTCTTTATGGGAAATGAAGATCGAGTGCCAATCTTTTAAGTACAACTGATTGTTCATCCGCCAAGCAGAGGAGATGGCCAGAAGATATAGCTTGGCATCCTCAGGGAGATAGCCTCTTTTCAGTTTACAGTGCTGATAATGGGGATTCTCAAATATCAATCTTGAATTTGAACAAAACAAAAGAGGTGAGTATCATGGTTCATTGACAGGTTTGAGGAACATTTTAGGCTGAACATTGCTTCACATTAGTTTGTGTAGGCCCTGCTGGAGATGCAGAATACATGTCTTTAAAGCTTGCATGTTTTCTATGCGTACCAAGATTTATAATTATGATGTTTAAAACATGAATACAAAATCACCTGCAATCTCTCCTTTTTTTTTGCCCTTCTTCCTCTTTCTTTCTTTCATTTGCCTGTAGACTTATAATGGACTAAAGTTGGAAACCCTATTGGATTTAAGTTTCATCGTTTTCGAGCTAAGTTTTGGAGCTCTTCATCAACTCTTTCCAGAAATTAAGTTGATTGAATCTCATTGACCACTATATTAAATGGTAAACTCCATAATGACAGAACTTCAGATGTAATCCTCTATACCGAAGCCTTGTTAAATTTTGGTTTAGATATCATTTTGGGTGCACCTGGATAAGGCATAATTTGGGTTGGATATTGGTAAAGTAAAAGTTGCCTGGGAGATTCTTATTCATGGCACATGACAAACAACTACGTAAAACTATGTTCAAGGATCCCATGTTGTCTGATGTATTGGTTTTATTCTGTGTCAATGTGTATATCATTATTCAGGCCTATGCTCTGGATTTCTATTTCTCAGGGATCCAGAGTTGCTCAATTACATATTAACATGCCTGTGCACTGTATTTTCATGTTATAGGGAAAGCGGTTGTGTCCTTGAAGTAAGAATGTTTTGTGTTTCAGTACATGGCTTGCCTACACTTACACTGATTTATGCTACAGTATTTTTCATTTGATAAGTATTTGAGGAAAATTGATCATGGCCCAAGCCTTTAGCATTGTAGAACATATTTTCTCTTAGGCCCTGTTTGATAATCCATTTCAGCACCTAAAACTTAATGGATTCAGATCTTAACATATTCAGACCATTTGATAACAAAAAATTGAACATCTGAATTAATTAAGTAGCACTGAAGTTCCTAGGCAAAAGTTGCTCTCAAAATTAAGTGATAAGCTATTCACTTATCACTAAATGTGATATGCACTCAAATGTATTAGATTTAATACTTAACAATTCAATCACTTAATGGATTCAGACTTCAGATTTTAGATTTCAGACTTCAGTTTTATCAAACGCACCCTTAATCTATACTACACGGTAGCTGCTTTTACAGCACATCACCGGTGTAATAATGGGTGATCTTGCCATCCTAATCCTAAGGAAGATTATTTGAAGATGCTTGAGTTTAAATGGTAAGGCATCCTACGTAACACTGTAGGATCAAAGTCATACTTATCGAAATGGCACATTCTTTAATCCTCCTTTTGCTTAACCATCAAAATCCAGTAGTTAGGGTGGACAATGTTGTCTACTAGTTTTAGCATTTTAGTCCATTGATCTTGATTCATAATGTCAAGAAAATGTAGAGTGCCTTTTATTTGCCTTCAGTAGGTTGGGAAATAAAAAAAAATAGCAGTTAATCGATTCAAAGGAATTTTTATGGTACATCAACCTCTAACTTACACCCTGGACCTTCGTCTTTTGCTTGATTTTTGAATTATCTTCTTGTTTGTTTATGAAATTAGAAACTTGTGGAAGTTTAAAAGTGATATACATTAGAGTCAGCTTTGTCCTAATCCTTGACTGATGATATGTTAACAGGGAACTCGTGTAAGTTTTCTAGAACAGAAGCCTCATCTTAAAGGCATCATCAACAGCATAACATTCATGCCCTGGAAGGATACCCGTTTTGTGACTGGTGGCAGTGATCATGCTGTTTTCCTCTGGTCTGAAAAGGATGGGGAGAATCCATGGAAGCATAAAGTGTTGCACCGAAGTATGCATTCTTCTGCTGTAATGGGAGTTGCTGGGCTGCAGCAGAAGACAACAGTTTTGTCTGTAGGTGCTGACAAGAGAATTGTTGGGTTTGATGTAGCTTCTGAGAGAGCAGGTTACAAGCATCAAATTGAAAGCAAATGCATGAGTGTAGTGCCAAATCCTTGCGACTTCAATCTCTTTATGGTCCAGACTGGGTATGTTATTAACATCTTTGTACAGCCTCAAGTGTTCTCTGGTACTTTTTTTTTTTTTTTCATTATCAGCTCAGGGAATAAAGTTCAAAGTCATAGTACTTGCTTGAATAACACATGTTTACTGCATTCATATGGTCATTTGTGAATATTTTTTTCTCTATGACATAGTCAGTTGTTGCAACTTACAAGATCAATTTAGAATTCCTTTTCTGTTTGCTTGCGTTCCTATTCTGGTAGTATGGACGAAGTATGAATAAAGTGGGTAAATAATACTCAAGCTTGTGTAGGAGGAATGGAAATATGAGTTGCCATTTGTGATATTAAACTAGTGACATTTAGTTGAATTTATGGCCAAAAGTTGAACTTGTATTGCGCAGAACATGTCAAAGCCTCTTTCTGATGCAGACCTTCTTGTTGCTTGTGGCTGTGACCAACTATGCTCATCCTTGATATCACAAGTCGATGATTTTATTTGATTTTTGATTTCACGGCGGCTTATATATAACATCTTTTTTTCAGGACCCCAGAGCGACAGCTTCGGTTGTTTGATATTAGATTGAGGAATACAGAGCTCCATGCCTTTGGGTGGAAGCAGGAAAGCAGCGATTCACAATCAGCTCTTATAAATCAGGCCTGGTCTCCTGATGGCTTATACATTTCATCTGGATCAGCAGACCCTGTTATCCACGTTTTTGATATCCGGTTTAACAGTCGCAGACCTTCCCAGTCTATAAAAGCTCATCAAAAACGGGTTTTCAAAGCCGTGTGGCACCATGCTCTTCCGCTCCTGATATCCATTTCTTCTGACTTGAACATTGGGCTGCACAAGACATATTGAATAATTTCTCTTGACTGCGGCGTCTACTGCCTTCCATTTTTGCTCTTGTTCCCAATGTTTAGGAATTTGCATTTGTAAATTGTTGTTGTAAGATACCTTCTGCCTTTTTGGGAACTTTTTGAATATTTTTAGGGATTAAATGCATTAAAACATTTGTACTATATGCATTTTTTTTGGGTTAAATTTACCGTTTCATCGTTTTGTTTCTCTTACCTTTCATTCTTTGCTAGCATCACCACCTCAGCAGCGGTCCCAATCATCCTGCAACACGGCTTCGGTCTGCCCAGTAACTATACAATTCTCAAAAATGCCAGATTTTGTACAAATTGGCTTGCCCCTCGAACCTTGCTGCTTTCCTTTCAAAGTCGAACAACAACCTGGAACTTAGCTGCGGTAAGGGCCATCACCATGTTAGCCCATTACTATTAGCTCACCAAAAATATCTTGCTGCATGTGATCGTTGTACGGAATCTGTTGTATGTTTCGGCAACTTGTGTACTTTAGTTTTGTTAATTACTACTGCAATCGTAGGTAAAAGGTATTGCAGACGAGTGTTTTCATCTACTTTTCTCCATGGAATTTGCTTTAATCGATCATATTTGATATATTTTTTTTACCTTAGCTTATGTTTGTCTTGCCAACTTTTTCCAATTTGGGTTGGGTCCTCAATTTCTCCGGCATCAGTTTTGTTATTTTGCTTCTTTGTGATTTTGCATTTTAAGATTAGAAAAAACAAAATTGGCAGTTTTAATCTGGAATACTATGAATGCTGTCAACTTTGCCTCTATTATCGTAATTTCCCTCATGCATCTCTATAGCACCATGCACCCCTGAAAAGCTGCAAATGATTAGTGAATTTGCATCCCTGCCGCCTAGAAAATAGAGACATGTATTTATTAGAATCATAAAGATCCCAATTAGACGTCTCTTAACACAAAATATAACTTCCAAATAAGCATGCAACACCATCCAATCCAACACACCCACAACGGAGTCAATTACCTTAACTGATGAAATTCGCTAACTATTGCACACTTTGTTTTGCCTACTGTATGTAGTAGTCAAGATAATCTTCCGAGACGATCTCTTTTTCTGGACCATCTCCCATTCAAGGAATGATCTTGCAGCTGTGGTCTTGTCAATCGAGTACCTTACGACAAGAAATAATTAATATGACACTTTGTAGGCTGTTGCAACAACAGATCTAGAACCGACCTATCACCGTATCTTCTTCCATGGATGCAGCTCGGATTCCAAGGCCACATCCCAAGTTCTACTATATAAAAATACCCCATTTTTTTCAACCTTAGAGGTAACTGGTTCTTAACTCTCCTAATCGACGACTCATTCTCGAACTTAAACATCGAAATCAAACCGGGGGTTTAGCCTCGCTTTTGTTTTTGATATCGTACAGGAAATCTGGACGAGAGTTTACCGGTCTTGAGTTATCTCGGGAACCTCGCAATCCTTTTGGAGTTCACCGATCTCCAGTTATCGCGACTCCACACCTACCAATGCTGCCTAGCATTATTTGAACAATCTCCAATCTTTTTTTGTCAACTTGGAAGGTGGACGTGAAATGCAAGCCATATCATGCAACACTAGTACTATTCCTGCATAAAATCTGTTCTAAGCGTGTGCGCGTTTAACCCTTCTTCTACGTCCATTATTTGCTCCCCCCATTTATCATTTGATTCTTAAGTGGTTGACCTTGACCCCCATTTATCACCTTTGTGGTCAGTTGACCACAACCTTTCCCCAAGTGGAAACTGGTTACCTCAATCCAAGAAACAGCAGGCCATCAATTTTTTTTTAAAAAAAAATCCATCTTCAGCTGTCACTGATGTGATCTACTACATATATCATTCGGCTGGGCAAGATGTCAACACAAAAGATTTTCCAGCACTAAAGTCAGAAGATGGATTGCATTAAGCGTTGGAGCATCAAACCCAGGTATGGTTGGCACCACCAAAACTGTTTACTGTTACTTTTGGGTAATGACATGGCTAATTATTACTAGGAGATGCAAGGAGGGGGAATGCTTTCTGGCTTTGTGCTTGTAATTGAGAGATGAGATTACCATCCTAATGGGATTAGCACTACTACGCATGAAGACGTGTTGATTGATATGGTCAAAGTGTCATGCTTCACTTGCAAGCATTTATTGGTTGCTTCGCATGGAAAAAGTTGTGTAGATCTTTGGTTGTGCTCAATTATGACATCAAAACGAAAAACCAAAAAGTTAACAAGTCAGTCAGACAATTGCGAATTTGTGCTTGGTGATGCCAATTGCCACAAAGCTAAGGGAAAAAAAAAAAAAAAAAAGAAGAAGCCCAAATTGGGTTAATTAGAGAATTATTGTAGGCTATATGGATGAGACGACAATCACAAAATTGTAAAGGTTAACAGGACAAAAACATTTTGACAAAAGTAAAAAAGGACAAAAACATTAAGTTCTATGTACAAATATTGTCGCAGAGTTTCATATACACGCTGAAACTAGTTTGAAGAGAGGGATTACAATGACACAAATGTTTTTGGAGCTATAATGTTCTAATTGATGTTCTTTATATATATATATGTGTGTGTGTGTGTTCTGTGGTCAGCCGATGTCAACATTAGTTTGATTTTCTCAAAGGGCCAAAATAGCCTGAGAAAAGACTAGGCAAAGAGACGGAGGCGTCTAATTTTGTGTTTCCCAAAAGCTGGGCAACACTCATGGCTGACCCAAAAAAAAAAAAAAAGAAGAAAGATACGTGTGCTTTTGCAAGTTTCCAGAGTGGTGAAAAATTATTTTATCTTTGTGCAACTAACATATTATCGTTTTCTTTTGAAAAGTCCAGCAAAGATTAGTTCTGGACAATATATTTTTGTATATATTCTATTCATTATTATGTCTTTGGATAATATTTGGAAAGAATGCCCTGAAACTATTGTTACAATTATACATTAAAATCGATCCATGGATTAATATCAAGGGTTTAAGTTTGACTGATTGTTTGCTTCGTACCTCAGATTCTTTGTATTTGTATTCTTATAGATCGACAAGCTATGTATTCATTCTTTGTTTCCTTTGGAAAAAGACAATTAATTGGTTAGTTTGGTCAAAATTTGACGGGAGAATTTGGAAGAAGACAATTGGAAAAATTAGAATTCTAAGTTGGGTGTAAATTTAAATTTTGAGATAATTGTAAGTGGAGTATAGGTTATTGATCGTAAACTATAAATTTATTTTGAAAATGTATATATATATATATATGTATTTACATGTATATTCAGACATGTATATATATATATATTTACAAAAATGCACATCCTTAGTTATTAAGACGGACGTTACAATTCAATAAAGTACGCTTTGTTACAAAGATAATTTAGTCATTTAATAATAAATTTATTATCTATATTAATCGGTGAATAGTAACTCACACCTATTCAAAAATTTATTGAAAGTTACACTCATCATCTTATGAATTTTTTATTTTTCTATTCTCATTTTCTTAATTTTTTCTATTTTGAAATGCGATTAGGACAGCCTGTTCGTTTTTCTCGTGACGTTCATTGGTTAGGTCACGTAAACGAAAATAACACAATTAAGTGCATTCTTTACCCTGAAGGAGGTTCAGTTGTAATAGGATCTGCAGTAGAAAACAAAACAATTTGGTCAATTGACTTTCGAAAACATGCTGACCACTCCACTGGACACTTTTTGTAGTGGTCCGAGATTCAGCTAACCTAAACCAAGTTTGATGGCCAAAACATCCACCACCAAGAACCAGGGGTACAAATTAATTAGCCTATTTGACTCGAGTTCCTGAGTTGTTGAGTCAAACACTCCACTCCACTCGAGTTTGAATGGAAACAATCAAAATTCGATTTTTAGTCTAGTTGTGTATTTATAATATAATTTTTAATTATTTATTATAAAATTTATTAAAAATCAAATTTGAAGATTCGATTGAACTTATCTGGTCGGTTTTGAAGTCGAGTTCAAGTAAGGTAAAAATAAGTTCAAGTTTGAGTTCGAACTAAACTTTAAAAAACTAGACGAGTTCGAACTCGAGCATTTTTATTCGAGTAGCGTTCAAGCAATGCACATGTCGACCCCGTAACAGCTTACCGAGAACTCAAGAAGTTAGACAGAAGGGTATTTTAGTCCAAACACAATATTCATTAGCCAATTGAAAAGAAAGAACCAAGCTTGAACACCCCAACCAAAAATGTCCCCACGGGGACGCAATCCAGGTAATTATTCAACAAAATTAAATTGCCCCAATATTAATTTTTAAACACTACTGAAATGTAACGTTCCTTTCTTGTATTTTACTTTTTTTTTTTTAACGCGGAATTAGCTTTAGTCGGGCAACAATACAACATTTGTGGGCCACCCTATCCATCTTTTGTTTCTGTAACGCCCACAGCCTTTTTTTTTTTTTTTTTTTTTATTTTACTTGAAAGAAAATCTTCATGCATTAATCATTTTATTTTTTATTTTACTTGTATTTTTTTCCATCTAATTTCCCCTCCCTCCCCATGTATGTATACCTGAGTCCTGGCTACTTTTTCAATGACTATTTTCCAGTATTCTTCCTGGATAGCTGAGTAGAGCTGACAAAGCAGACAACCGTTGAAAAGTATTATTGGACTGAAAAAAAGAGGCGGCTGCTGCGGTGACGGAGATGGGGAATTGCTGCTCCGACGTTGCCGGCGGACAGTCGGCGGTCGGCGGCACTGCTTCATTTCAAGCTAATTCTTCCAACGCTCCCAACGATGCCGTTGATGCTTTTCTGAACTCTCGCGGCTACAAAGGACTTTACTCTCAGATCGAGGTTTCCTTTTAACTTAATCCAGAGTAAAATCAATAAATGCATGCGATTTTTTTTCCCCTCGCCTCTCTTTTATGTATCTGCATGTGAAATGAGCTGAGATAAGAGGAATGAGCAATGGAGATGCTTCGAAGTACAGTTCAATTGATAGTTATAATCTGTGTAATTTATTTTAATATTTTTTGGTTGAAGAGTTAAGATGAGAATATGTGATATTTTAGTAAATTTTTGGAGTTTAGGCGTTCCTTACTTGCTTAAGCATTGAGAGAGATGTTGCTTGACATGAAATGTCATTAAATTAAGGTGAAAGATTGCTATATTTGGATTATAGGCGAAAATGAAGCTTCTTTCAAAAAGTGTCAGTTTTGAATTGTTTTTTGCTATGTATATTCTGCCGTATTTGGAATGTGTAATAGTGACGGGAAACAAATTAATGGTAGTCTGTATGGGAATGGTTTACCGTATTGACAACAATATTATGATTCATGTATCGAAAAGTAAATGCAAATGCCACAGATTAGAATACAATGCACTAAATGGAAAGCCTTGTTAGTTGCAATCTTATTGAACTTCACTTCTTAATTTGAAATGGTGGCCTCAACTGATGATAACTGATATGGCCTGAAGCATGATTTGTGTGCTATAGTCCTTCCCTTTTGTGTGTCCATCATGTGAGATGACTGATTCTCCAGTCATTAACAAGGTAATTCCTAAGTTGTGTTGTGCATACACAATACATAAAGGTATGCCCAAGCAGAATGAATGGGTATCTAATTCTCCTCTAATTCTCTGCGGTTTAGCTTTTTGTGATAATTTGCAAGTTGGTCAAATTAGGTCAGGTAGAGTGTTGGCTTCATGCTCTATCTCTTGCGTAAAGCAGGTTTCCCCCTTTTTGGAGAGCAGTAAACTTGTACGAGCTTATGTGTACGAGTTTGTTTCAGTCTAAATGCGGTTGATGGCAAAAATCTCTTGCTGCTAAAAAGACTAACTTTTTGTTCGATGTGAACCATGTTGCTGCTATGTTACCGAGTAGAGTAGTGGTTCCACTAGTTGAGTCCAAATTAAACTTTTTACATGGAAGTTAAATATGATGAATTTTTTGTCAGTCTTACTAATTCTGCTTATTATTAATCTTTTCATTTAACAAACTTACTGGTAAATTAAAGCTCAGCAATCTTTGTAAACATCAACAATCAATTTTCTATCCTAGTCATACTTTTAGCTGTAATATGTTAAAGGTATCTCACACTGAGTTCTTGTTTCCAAATTTGTGTAGTTGTCTCTCTCTGCTACAAACTTGCGTGATCGGGATATTCTATCCAAGGTTTGTTGATCATTTCCTGACGTTTCATGATTATTAACGAATTTATGTTGGGTCTACCATACAAAAAAAATGCTGATATGCATTTGCTTAATATTTCTCAATGTCTCAGAGGTTTAGGAGCTCTATTTTGTACCTTTACAATTTTTGAAATCATTTGTTAATGTTTCTTCACAATGAAGCGCAAAAATGAATGTTTATAGCACTAAAAATTATTTAAAAATTGTCTATGATATCCAATGTAGTGGAGCTTGTCTTCTTTTGCATATCTTGGGATGTGGTTATAGGATGAGTAAAGGGAGGTTGGCCATGCTATATGACATAAAATATTCCTTTTAATTGATCACTTTTCATGATGAGCTTTGTGTAGCCTCTACTGCAGTATCTGCTAGCAGAAGTGGACCTATGTAAATTTAATATGCAATATTGATGCTTCCTGGCCTAGAAATTTTGTAGATATAATGTTATATGACACTTTAAGATACTTGAGGACGTTCAACTATTTAATCAGAGTAGAGAGGAACTTTCCAGCTTCTATTTGGATGCTGTATTTTCTTTGTGGTGTGTTAGGATAAGGGAACAATTGTCTGTCTTATAATGACTTGATAAATAATATTGCGATTGAGTTTGACTAAACTGAAAACCGAGGCATATCAATAAGCATAAGGGAAGTGGATATAATGTGGCCTGTGTTGACATCTAGATGTTGGAGAAACTGAACTAAGGCAAACACAGACTCTCTCTCTCTCTCTTTTCCCCCCTCTCAGGATTAGATTTTTGACGAGCACTGTTTTCGAGAAGACTGTCAAATATCTGAAGCTACCTGTATCCTTGCATTTTGTAATTCTTGTTCTGCCATGCAGTTGATATCAGGAAACTATATAAATCCCTAGATCAGGCAATTTGCCATCTATGGTTGTTGACATCAAACGATAATGGCTTTCCTGTACACTTTATCAAATTAAATGTGCCACATGTAATGTTTACCTTCCTTGTAATTACTGAGGTTGATGCATTTGCTAGCTTTCTGCCCTTGTTTAAGTTGTCAGTAGCAGAATTGGAGACTGAAAGATGCAAGATTGCACTTAAATTCCTTGCAATTGCACCTTGCACCCTTTTCCACCCATCTACTAATATGATCTCAATTCGCATTGAGAAGTTTAGTCTGCATGTATTTATGGTATGTTTGTTTCTATAATGGATATAAT
The DNA here is from genome assembly GCF_036785885.1 of Coffea arabica. Lineage (NCBI taxonomy): Eukaryota > Viridiplantae > Streptophyta > Magnoliopsida > Gentianales > Rubiaceae > Coffea > Coffea arabica. Next base: position 4,589,320 of record NC_092316.1, on the reverse strand, counting down.
AAGGAAATATCTGATGCTTTTCCACTTGGTTTGGTCTTGTTTTGCTTAGCCAGCTTGGATGATTGACAAGCATAGCCAACTCTCATTTGTAAATAGTCGCTTAAGTTGCATATTAACTTAAATTATTCTTCTTTTGTTTGTGCTATCTAATATGAAGAAGTACTACTTCTCAATGATTCTTATGAATTGCACTCAACAATAGTGTCAAATTATGTTTTATACCAATTTGAGAGAGAGTCTGAAACCCCACACTCTTGTGCTGTCAACTTATTCTCTCAGATCTGCTGTTCTCCATATACCACTGAAATAAATCCTTTATTCACAAGCACAGTTGCTGGATTCAGGATTACCATTGTTTATCTTAGGTTAGCACTTACAGGCCTTGTTTTTTCCAGAGTGATCCTATGGCAGTTATTTATACCAAACAGAAAGATGGTTTGCTTCAAGAATTCGGTCGTACTGAAGTTCTTTTGAACTCTTTGAGTCCCAAGTGGATTAAAAAGTTCACTATTACCTACCAGTTTGAGATAGTGCAGCATTTAGTGTGAGTATGGCTCTTTGATCATGGATTTATGTCATGCAAGTACAATTTTCACTACTACGTGTACATTGATTGTAATCTTCATCACAGGTTTCATGTGTATGATGTCGATACACAGTTTCACAATATAGATGTAAAGGTATGTCATGCTGCTCCTGTAAAATTTTCTTCCAACAATTGAATCCTTAAGAGGTTTATCTGTTCTATAGCATGGCATGTGACTTGTTGAACAGTTGTTGATTTCATGTTTGCATACCCATTTTGAACAGTTGTTTTGTAAATATAACAAAGAGAAATAATTTAAGTTGAGGTATGGCAACCAATTAATTTGCTTCTCAATTTGGGAAATTTACCTGAAGCATCTAGATTGTTGAGGAAATGCTAGATTGTTGAATCTTGTAGACCGCGACTATAAAGCTTGTGTTATGAATCATCTGAGTTGCATAGTACATTTCATAAATCTTTTACTGGCAAAACACAAATATGATTTAGATCATATGTTGTGCTCTAGCCCACTAAAAAGGTGAACGGAAAGAAATAGGTATTCCAGGTGAGGTGTAAAATCATTAAAGTTAACATTTATTAATTTGCCATCAATTAGTACTAGTTTTTGAAGCTTGAACAAGGCCTGATCCCATACAGATGTATGGAAATGTGAATTTGAAAGCTTTTAGCAAGTGTGGAATATGAAACATCATATCCATTGCTCCTGGAGATTTTGCTCGATAAGGCTCAGGTCAAGTTGTGGCTTCTTTTTTTTAGCATTCCATCACTTCATGCTTGAAGAAAAGGAACTTACCGGCTTGCTTTGCTGAATGTTTTTCTTCTTTGTTGCTATTTTTTTTTCCTTTGTTGCTATAAGTTGTTAAACTGTATCAAAAATAATTTTCTCTTGTTCTGATACTGAATTTATTCTTTGAAACTTGTAAAGAAATATGCTAATGTATCAGATAACTAAAGCTACTGCTTGACTTTGATACAGAATGTTTACATGAGTCATTTGGATTGGGAGGATAAATTTTGAAATGCCTAAATCTCAACTGCAACGTATAGGAATGTTGAAATCCTTAGGTTAAGTAAAACTCTTATGCTACAACTTTTTTTTTTCTTTTTTCAGTGTAAGTGGGAGATCTCAAACCTGGGACCTCTCACTTACACTCCCTCCCACCATACCACCAACCCATCCTTCTCCCCTGAAGCTACAACTTTGGGAATGTATTTTTCTGAGATGAATCTCTTATAACCTCATTTAATTACAGCTGGGGTATTCAGGTCTTATTATGAATTGTCTACTTCATCACTGGCTTTTGAAGAGATTCTTATATTATCAGATAAATAATGAGTAGCTTCGCTTCTTTCTTGTCTGTTGTTCAACCAATTTTGAGCCTCACCCTGTGTTGGTTTTAGGACAATATCTTTGATTGTTGCTGTTGAACTGCTTCCAGAGAATATGAGTGCTGGGGATATATGTTGCTCATTTAAGTCAATGTCGTCTATAACGACAATGATACTATGAACACTACCTGTAAGTACTATTTGTCCTGTGCAGATGCTTAGGTTGGAGGAGCAGCAGTTCCTGGGCGAGGCTAATTGCACCTTATCTGAGGTGTAGATTGCTCACCCTTCTTAACAATCACTTTTTTACTTTAATATGCTAATTTGTAAATACAGTATTAAGTGTGAATCAGGTTCATGTGCATTGTAACTAGGGGTGCCATCTGTTAGTCATGTGATCTGTAGATTTCATGTCTGAATTGAAACTTGTTTAATCATTTGTTCAGTCTTTCAACTATCTATTCTACTGGTAACTAGAAAACCATGAATGTTTCCTGTAGATTTCTTGCAATCTGATCTTTTATGAAGTCGAAGTCGAAATTGCCTTCTTTATTTTCCATGAGCCAAGTGTAGCTCTAGATGGCTCATCATGGCCAATTAAGTACAATGACCTTTATTTAACCTTCTTTCTGATATTTGCAATGGAAGATTTTTGACACAATATCTTTTTGTGTTATTGTAGATTATCACAAGATCAAACAAGTCATTGACCTTAGACCTTGTAAATAAACCAGGATCTTCTGGTTCTGCTATTCCCAAAAAGCTTGGTCAAATCACTCTTTTTGCTGAAGAGAGTTTTGCATCAAAGACTACAACTGAATTGGTTCTGAGATGTTCAGACTTGGAATCTAAGGATTTATTTTCAAAAAGTGTATGAAGTCTGAGAACCTTTCTCTCTGTTCCCTTTTGGAGTATATCATGGTGACATGGTGAATCTGTTTAATGTGATGACTTGCAGGATCCTTTCCTTATCATATCAAAAGTTACAGAGAGTGGAGTAGCTGTTCCGATCTGCAAAACTGAAGTTTTGAAAAATGATCATAGTCCGAGATGGAAGCCAGTTTTTCTAAGTATTCAGCAAGCTGGAAGCAAGGTACAACATATTGTTTCATCAAGGGGCTGGAATCTGTGGTGGCTAGAGGAGATTTTCTTTTCACCACTCATTTAATCTTCTTCAAATGGAACAAAATGATAAGAAAAATTCAATGAAACATTTTATCCAACCTCATGGATAGCAGGCTTTGGTCATATTCTCTGTGGAGATGTCTACTGTATGAGAAAGCATGACTAGACTTTTGCTGTAATCTCACTTTTGTATTTCCTTATTTTGTCCTGGTTTTGCTGTGCTTAATATCTTCCTTAAGATTAAAAGTAGAAAAACATTACTGTCGTTACCCTATTATTCTTATAAGCTGACTTCGAATTTCTAATTAACTTCACATTTTCCCCTTGCTTCTAGTCTATGTATATCAGGGATATAAAACATCTTTAATTTGCACAAATATATGATATATCATCTATTTTTTAGGGGACACTTATATGCTTTTAACTTTTAAATTAGTTAAAAAAATTCTATGAAGTGAGTTATAGTATATTTTTAAACGTGATTGTTTACATTTAATACCAAAACTTTGATAGACAGCATATACACCTCTCTAGCCTATCAAACAATTACAGCCAGTGAGTTTGTCCTTTCTAGTCTATTGATGATTGAGACTCAGTGGACTAGCTGAGGCGTGCCATTAATCTAGTATTGGTGAAATTTTACTTTCTTCTGCATGCATCTATTCGCTGAATTTTCATCTAATGCAGGACAGCCCATTGATTATAGAGTGCTTCAACTTCAATGGTAACGGGAAACATGATTTACTGGGGTAAGTGGGCGCTTTCTTCTGTTGGAATCTTTTATGTGGTCTTTATAGAATATCAATTGATTTTGCTTGATTAATCCTTGTCATTCAGTAAAGTTCAGAAATCTTTAGCAGAATTGGAGAATTTGCATTCTGCCGGGACAGGATCAAATTTGTTCATGCCTGCTGCATTCGGCCAAAGTCATCCCAACAAGGTTAGAATTATTGATCCATGAGTTTTGTCCCCAAGTTACAGTAGTTGTTTTAATCACCGTGATAATCATAACCAGGTCCTAAAGAGCCAACTGTTTGTTGACAAGTTTTCTGAGAAAATCCAGCATACATTCCTTGATTACTTAGCTGGTGGTTATGAACTGAACTTCATGGTTGCGATTGATTTCACTGGTACAGTTATTTGCCTTCCTCTCATGCAACTTTCTCATTTGCCTCCTGGCATTACTTTTATTGGTCTTAGCTACAATGTAAATCATCAGCTATCTTGCAAACAATGGAGAGTGAATATTCAAGAAAGTGAAAATTAATGATGCCTAAGCAACAAAAATTAGATAACTGAGGGTCTGTTGAAGAAAGTTGATTTTAGCATTTCTTATTATGCATTGAGTATGAGGAAGCCAGGTGCTCTTTGATATAGCTAGTCCCAAGGCTGTAGGCCAATTAGGCTTTTCTTTAGTTTGGATGCAAACCTGATTTTTGTCTTCTTTTCTATTTTCTTTTGCGGAGGGTTCAGAGTGTGCTGTCAAACTCCCACGTGTTGAGCAGCACAAATTATAACTTGAATGTGTTGAAGTAAAGTTTTTCTAAGCATTCTTATAGTGTATTAAAGAAGAAGAAGCTAGGTGCCTTATATGGAACTTGGCACCAGGCTGGAGGAATTGTGCTTGTCTTCAGTTTGGATGCACCCAATATTGGTCTCTGTTTCATTTCCATGGGAGCTGTTGTGAATGTGTTAATTGTTGAAGGATGTTTTGCTTATTCAGTTGACTTTGTCAAATCATGTTTTTAAAATTTCTTTTTGTTGTTGCTAGTTGTCAATATTATCTTTACATTTCTATTGTAAAACCAATCAGGATGTCGAGGCACTTCAATGATATGGGTATTCAGTCTGTTCCACCTAATTATACTTTATCCAGATGGGACTAGGTTGTGTGCTGAATGCCTAAATGCTAATTTATGTCATTTCCATCCAAAATCTATTATCATATAGTAAGTTATAAAGGGAAAAGAAAGATAGCAAGGTTGCTTAAATCAATTACTGTTAACACCGGTAGTTTTGGATGACTAAAATTCACATACTTCACTTACCAAATTTTCCTTTTAATCTTCTGATCTGTTTGGCTTGGTTGGCATATATGGATGGACATTCAGATGTTTAAATACATACCTAATTCCTAGTTTTCATGTTTCAGCTTCAAATGGAAATCCTCGCCTGCCTGATTCTCTGCATTATATTGACCCTTCTGGACGGCCAAATGCGTACCAGAAAGTGAGAAACTTGTTAGTGTTTACAGAACTCTGGTAAAAATCATGGAATCTGAATGTATAACATACCTGGCTAGTGATAATCAATTTCAGGCAATCTTAGAGGTAGGAGAAGTATTGCAATTCTATGATTCAGACAAGCGCTTTCCTGCTTGGGGTTTTGGAGCCCGACCAATTGATGGCCCAGTCTCTCATTGCTTTAACTTAAATGGAAGCAGTAACTATTGTGAGGTAATTCTGCTGCAGCGACAATTGCTGCAGTGTACAGAAGTTTTCAGCTTCTTAAATGTCTTATATACATTTACCTTATCCGTTTGGATTTAGCATTGATTTTCCATGATATAGGTTGAAGGAATTCAAGGAATTCTGGCGGCATACATAAGTGCCCTTTATAATGTTTCGCTTGCTGGACCAACTTTATTTGGACCAGTCGTTACCGCTGCTGCACATATTGCCAGCCAAGGCGTGACAAGCGATCGAAGGAAGTACTTTGTTTTGTTAATTATCACGGTAAGAAACAGATGATGCTCATATTCCTAGCCAAGTAAAAATAAATATCAGGAAAAAGGTAATTCAATTTAGCTAATAATCATTTATATATCACAATGTGGTGTCTATCATTCTCGTATATATGGATATATGGTTGGGTTTTCTGTGGGCTAAATTTTCCTAATGTTACATCCCTCATTTAGTACCCTTTCTGGACTTTACTCTTTGAAGGATTTTATTTCCGGACCTACATATGACTTCGGTTCGTTTATGCCAACTCGTGTAATTTTATGTTAGACCGCTTCTGTAGATTTCTTAATTTGCAATGGTATACCCTTTTCAGGATGGAGTAATTACAGATCTCCAAGAAACTATAGATGCTTTTGTTAAGGCATCAGATCTACCTTTATCCGTCCTTATTGTTGGGGTTGGAGGAGCAGACTTTAAGGAAATGGAGGTGTGCCAATTTATTTATTTACTAATTTATTTTTGGGTTAGGTGTCTGTTATCCAAAGCAGTTCCATGAGCATTTTTCAGAAAAAAAAAGGTTCCATGAGCAGCAGCAGCTTATTGAATCATCACCTTTCAGTTCCTTTAATGGCCTGGTTTTTGTTAGATTTTGGATGCAGATAAGGAAAGACTTGAAAGTTCAACTGGCCGAGTTGCATCGCGAGATATTGTTCAGTTTGTTCCATTTCGTGATGTACAGAGTAAGTCATTGTAGCAGCTTCCGCTCTCTCTCCTAGCTCCCATACGGAGAGCATGAATTGAATCTTGGAAAAGGAGAAAGGAAAATAATTTTTCCCCCTTTTTTTTTTTTGTCATAGTTACCCATATTTCTACCTGATTGATTACCTTTTTCTGGAATTTCTTTTTCCAGTTTCATGTGATTTTTGATAATGTCGCATTGACTTGCAGGTAGAGAGATCTCTGTTGTTCAATCCCTTTTAGCAGAATTACCTTCCCAATTTTTGACGTACGTGAGATCTAGAAATTTATACCCCATTAGCTGAATATACCAACAATTGTACATACAAATGGATTCTCTTCAGTTACTGTGTCAATTAGTTTCATCTTCCAATGCAAATATGCTTTTGTATTCTGTTTATAACAAATTTTTTTTTTTTTTTTTGGGTTTAACCAATGGTTGTTTCATAAGCAAAGCAAGGGACGTTCATTTCATATAAGGGCTTCTACAATTTCAGTCTTGTCGGGATATGCGCAACCAACTGTGTGCTGCACATAATTTGTGTTCATGATCACATGTGTCTAAGACATTGCACAACCACGAGGTCGTACAGGTTTAGATAGATTTTCCAGGCTTTGAATGGGTCGACGAGAAAATTGGTGGTAGGGTGTATTGTATTTTATTGGCTCGTTAGGTATCTTCACCTTGTAATTGGGGACCACGAGGAGATCTTCGTGGCTGTGGGTGGAATAAGACTACACCAGCAACATCAACGCACCAAAGATTGTATAGGAAAGGAGATTATGCTGAAGCAAAATGGAATGCGACAGGGGAGATCTACGACTTCAAGCATTGGAGGAGCGCATGGCTTGTATTTGCCGCTCCTCCGTCACATCAGATGAACCAAAAATGTCTTTCTGGCGGTGCTTCCGCATTATTGACTGGCTGAGTTCTGTTTGTTGGTTGACCAGAGTCACACCTTCCCTCCCAAAATGCTGGAAGCCAAGAAGCACAGAAAACGTCAATAATTTCTATGCAATCAGTAGATTAGATTTTTTTTTTTCCTGCCTTGAAGCTAGGATTTAGACCATGGGGTGGACGCAAGAGAAGGGAAAACTGTTCCAGCTATTCTATTTTCGGCTTTGTGAGAGGTAATTATGCTCTGTCATTTTGTTCGTTTCTCTTATGGGAGGTTTAGGCTTTGCTTGTTGAGAAATTGAAATACATACATATATCGAAGTGATGGTCCTGATGGGGAAGCCTCCTGTCCCTCTCAACGGACGCTCGGGCTGCCATCAAGAACTCGAAAGTCCACACAATCTGGTCAAGGGCTTAGAGGATTGGGCAAATTGAATTCCAAAAGCTTGAAAGTCTATGCCTCCGAATAATTTTTCAGCAGGAGTCCAGTCCGTCCCTAATCATACCAGGACGACTTTTTCTTCTCACGAATTTGAAGCCACAGATTTTTCAATGCTTATAATTCGAGCCCCGTCCCCACCCCAAAAACCTCCAAAGGTAAACATCTTTCTTCGTCGGCCTCTCTGGCTCGTTCAGAACTCCTAATAGTCTCGTCTGACTTGAGCATTGGAATCATGTTGAGAGATTTTTAACTCTTTACCTCTTTCCTAATAGTACTGAGTGTTCGCCGGTAGGAAATTCAATTCGCTAGGTTCGTAGCCATTTGCTGAATGCTGCCATGCTACGCTTTGAGTCCGTAATTAGTACTACACTATCTCTTTAATTCAACCAAATACTGGAGTTCTGTACTCTGGTGATCAGGTAATGCATTTATCTTGAGTTTGGGCTCTACCTGTCCGGTATTAGCTTTTGCTACGAAGAAAGCAACTGGAAGATGTGCACGAGTTCTGGGCCCTCTCGAGCAAAATTTCAGACATATGAAGCGAGTGTTATTATAACAATAAGACGGTAAACGCCAACAAAGGTAAAATTCCATGCCAAAATTTTGCGTGCTTTTCTGATCAACCTTGCATCTCCGAGAGAGTATAATACTAGGAAAGAGTAGAAAGGGGATGCAAACTAAAAAGTCGTAATTTGTTTTTGCTTTGATACGCAAACAAAACAGAATCAGAAATCTCGAAAGTTTCTTGCTCAAACCAGTTTGCGGAAAAATTACCCCGTTCGATCACGTGTGCCGGCCTTTTTCAGTTTTCAACTTTTACGTCGTACACCCATTCTTGCAACTTGCAAGCAGCTGTCTGCCGTCACTAGCCCATTTCATTTTTGTCAGCTAGGATTATTTGCTCATTAAAAAAAAAAAAAAAAAAAGGCCAAGATGAAAATTAAAATGAACATCGATACCAAAAGATTGCCTCATAGATTAGGCACTTCTGAACTTTTAGCCGCTTCAAGTTCTGGACGATTCTTTCTAGTACTATTTTGTACATGGTTACGACAGTGGAATTTCTTTTGCTTTTGCTTAAATGAAAATGGTCTATGCTTATTACACGCAACCCTTTTTTTCTTTTTGGCTAGCTAATCTTTTATTACCATTTCTTTTCTTTGTTTTTGTTTTTGCCCCCTTGAAGATTGGCTGTCCTTGAGCAAGTGGTCAAAGTAATCAATAGGGTAAATTGACATTCTTGTTTAAGAGAGTTGTTTATTTATATATAAATTACAAGACGATATGGGTATTTTTCTCATCCTCATAATAATACGACAATCTCATGTGTCTATATACTGGAAAGCACTCTGATATATCAATAAATCTGACCCATCCACATGAAATTGATGACTTTTGCAACTCATCAATCAATCTGTCGCATGTGCTGAGATCGTTTACTTCGCTTGTTGCCACAATTCAAATAGGCAGTATGTAATTGAGCACATTTATTTATTTATTTATCGAATAATTAATTCTATAGATGAATGAAGCCTGCAAGTAATTCAGACCGCTTAGACACCACTTAATCAATCAGGTGGTACAACAAAATGTCCTTTTGTATATATATATATATATATGTGTGTGTGTGTGTTGAACCTGCTTTTTAATGTAAGCGAAGAAACAATAAGAAAATCACAACAAATGTCATCTATTTATTTGTCGCAATAAAATACAAACTTATAGATATGCTGATATATATTAATAGCTTGTCTAAGACGGATGCCACCTAACAGATTATTCGTCTTAAATAAATAAAAAATAATATTGAACCAATATTAAATTTGGATTTACTTGAGGCGCATTTCTTTATTTTCTTGTTCCTTCTTCTCGGTCAATTATGCTTACTTCCCGCTTTTGACAAATCTTTTGGTCAGTGCCGGAAGAAACAGTTAATTAACACACACAAACTGAGAAATGCTTAAATCTGTTCAAAACGTTGAAAATTCACATTGGACTTGCTGTTTTATTTTGAAAGAGAGGCACTACTTTAATCGGACAAAGCAAGAGATATAACGAAATTCTAATGAATTTTTTTATGTGCGAAATACTAACTAAATGTTGTGAAATGGCGTCCTTTGTTTAATTTGCATTAATCCTTCCTTAAAATTTTTGGGTCAATTTTTCATGTAATAAGTACCAAAAAAAAAAAACCCGCCAAGCTTTCATTGCTTCAGCGGCTATATTCGTTAATTAAAGCATTGATGCAAAAGCCTATCACCTTTTTCCCTCACATATATCAAATCGCTACAGTAATTTTTCCATGAAAAATGACGGAAAATGCAATCCAAACACACTCTAACTTTCCTTATCTCTCTCTCTCTCTTTTTTTTTTTTTTGGCTGAATTTGCATATATTTATTGAAGTATATAAAATAATGCTGGCACACCTCCTTTTATGAGTTTTATCTTCTTGCACACCGTTTGAATGTTTTATTAAGGCCAAATGACAAGTGTACGCGCCCTCGTGTGAATGGTTCAGCGGCAGCGCCTCTCACCAGTGAACCTTAAGGTCATAAAGTTTAAGTTTCCGTTCCGCTGGATTCCTCCGCGCATTTAACGTGTTCGGGCCGGGTTGGGGCGTCGGGCCCGGGCCGCAAGAGATTAATCGGGCCTCGTAAGGATTGACCCGAACACCCCTGTGTCGACAAAAAAAAATAAAAACAAGTGTACGCGTGGTGTGCACGACAGGACGCTAAAGGGCGTACGTACGTACGTGAATACGATCACCTTTAATTTAATAAAAATGATTAATAGTGTAAATCTTTTAGGAAAATAGAGAGAGTGTAAAATTCTTTGAGGGAGATTAATTACTAGTCAAATAAAATTTTAAAATGTTTGAATAGAACAATTATATAATTTATACATATAAAAACCAAAGCTTTTTTTTTTTCCTTCAAATATTGAATTTGAGGCAAATCTATATTCTTTTCACACTTCACTGTTCATTCAAAACTCTAGCTTCCTCTAGTAAACCCTAGGAGATGTTAACACTTTTTTCCATTTTAAAGTAGTATTCCACAATTTCCACAACTTTTCTCTCAAGCTTCTTGTCGGACCCTTTCTCCTTTATCCTTCTTCATTTGCGCATATAGCACCAATTCATTAGCAACCTTTCAACTATTGACTTCAGTCTCGAGAAGCCTTGTATCTCAATCTCAATTAAGGCACAACTGAAAGAAGGGTTCACAAAGGTCTAAAACGGTGGATCGAAGACATGGGAAGAGGCCCCTTTCATCCCGTGAATCGGAGGAGAAAGAGGAGCAACAACCGCAACACCAACATCAATTATTTCCTTTCTATTCAGCTCGATCCCAACATGACATGACTGCCATGGTTTCTGCTCTATCTCAGGTTATCGGGAGTACTGATAACAATAATTCTGTGGCTGTTGTTGGAAATTATCCAGCTCTAGCTGATCCTCAGCCAGCTCCAGCTATAGAAAACCGAGCTCAACAAGAACAAGGTACAAGAAGATTTTTCTTTGAATATGTTATTTGATTAAGAGCTAGGAGATAATGCTGTGCCTGTTTCCGATGTCCCCGACCACGTTTTTGTCGTTGAATGTTACGGGCAATTGGGGATATGATAATCGGCCATCTTCGAAGAAATATGGAAAGTTTTTTAAGGAAAATAATAGAGATGGGGGACGCACTGTTCTGATGTTGCACAGTTGCACTAGTTCATGTTGTTCACCATAATCTATTTTCTAGCATTTTCAAACACAAATCATTTTTAGCTGAAACCCTTGCTCTTGAGGAATTCATTTGACTTCTTTCAGCATAAGATATCAGATTTTAAGTTCCCTTACATTCATACTCATATTTCTGATTACATCTCTTGCGGATGTTAATTTGATTTTGCTTCTTTGTATTCCATTTCTCGCTTATGAATCATTCAAGTTTTAGTGCAACTATCTAAAAAACCAAAAGAAGTTCTAGTGCAAGAAGATGTTAAAGCTAATATATATATATATGGATGCAACACTTACTTTGTGGTCACATATGTTGTTGTATTACTATCGAAGGGAACCAGAGAAGAAGACACTATAGAGGAGTGAGGCAAAGACCATGGGGCAAATGGGCCGCTGAAATTCGTGATCCCAAGAAGGCGGCAAGGGTCTGGCTAGGCACATTCGAAACTGCCGAAGCCGCAGCTCTTGCTTATGATGAAGCAGCTCTAAGATTCAAAGGAAACAAAGCAAAGCTCAATTTTCCTGAAAGAGTTCAAGGGAAAACTGAGTATGGTTATCTTACAACTCGCCAAGACGCCAGAGTTGTAGCCGATCAGCAAGTTTCTCATTCTCATTCTAATCGATCATTTCCTCCTCCTCACGAGTATCCTCATATTCTTCAGTATGCTGAGCTGCTTAGGAGTGGAGATCAAAATAACTTGCATGATGAGGTGATCTCAAGTAGTGCTAGTAGCTTTCCTGGAGGGCCACTTGCTTCACAGTCTTCATCAGGTTCATCATCAAACATGTCATCTCAGGAACAAGGGCAACAGCAGTTTCTTCAGTTCCAATCTCCATACAACGTTGGAAGGACTTCAAGTTCCGGTAATTCGGAAATGTGGGAAGAGTTTCATAATAATACTTATGCAAGAAGGTAGTTTCAATACTTCAATGAATGTTCTCTAAGTTCACTTGGAGAATTGAAGTTGGGAGAATTATAAAATAACTCCATGGCTTCTTGTAAGTTTTCTTTTCGAGCATAAACTTGAGTTTTCGTGTTGTTTCCCGTTTATTTTCGATAAAGGTTCCCAACAATGTGTGTTTTGGTTTTTACTTCAATAATCTTCCGAAGTATATTAATAATTCTTGTTAAAGACTTCTGTCCAAAGATTAAAAAAAAAAAAAAAGAAGTCTTGTTGAAGACTAGAGCATTTTATAGACTCAGAAATCTCTACTATCAAACCACGTTTAGGTGAAATAGCCATTAATATTTTAGCATAATAAGTTTTAAGTATCTGTCATTCATATCATCTTCTAGAGCTTTTCTTAATACAAACATCTAAATATTGAGATAAGGGTTTGTATTGTTGGTAATTAGTATGCTTCTGGTTTGTCTAATCAAGGCAATAATGTTTGATCTGAATTTCATCTCCACTAATAAAATACATTACCCAAAAAAATTCTGATAATAAGAGGTATTATGTCAATTCTTCATGAACGTCATAGGCTGTTTCAGAAACCATGGAACGGTTTAAAAGCTTGATCATAAAGCCGGCTGATAGAGGGACACCAGAATTAATTAAATACCTCATGTTTTGGAGGACTAAACGTGGAGCTTTGAAATTCCCGTTGGACTCTAAGCCAAGGGTTCAATCAAATGGGATCTTCTATATTTCTAACTCTTAAACCCTCCTATATCTTTGAACCATGTGATGTAGCCGGCTAGCTCACTTCTGATTTTCTCATTGCATGTAATTCTGGATTCATTTTAAACCATATAATATGTTGGCATTGGCATCCTAGCTAGGTTGGTCCGGCTTTTTGAATTAGTCATAAATATTTTTTTTCCTCTCTATCTATTCATTGCTATTGCTACTTTAATCTAGTTGCATTAATCATGTATTTAAACCTAGCTAATAACAGCATTTCTGAAGGACTAGATTAGGTGATAAATTAAAATAGGCCATACATACCAATTAATCAATTGAACTTTGTTGACTGTCAAAAGTTCAACTGTTAATGCTGATAAACGAACAGCGCAAAAAAAAAAAATCAGTTTTGCTGAAGTTGCCCTTCCAGTCATAGAAAACTGCAGGTATAGTGTGTATTCGTTTGCTTTTTGAATGACAACAACTTGAAGTATCTTGGACTGCAGATAAAGTAATAGTTTTCTTCCCCAAATAAGTACTTTGATTTTTTATTAAAAAAAAAAAAAAGCGCCTTGATTTTAAATTTAAGGGTAATATGTATCATGTGAATCAAATCCAGTTATGCTGGTTGATACCTCGTACTGAAAAAAGAGAGACGTATGCCTAAAGGGGACAAATGATTAATTAGCTTATGTGATAAAGAAGTATATGAATATCCCAGTAATATTAGTTTAGAGCCTTAATTTTACATGGTTTTATTAAGCAAAAAAACATGGCCATAGCTTTTCCATAGTGTTTTTGGAGTACCACCTCGCATTTTGACCTTGTAATCGTATTTGTAACTCCACTTGTGTTCCATTTTATAACTCCTAATCGTTATAAAGGAAGAAAAGGCAAAAAGAACACCTAGAGCGCCAAAGAAACTAAGTGCAACTCAAACAAATTTTACCCAGAACACAAGCTCAAATTTTACATAGGAATATTAATTATGCAAAATGTAGACAAGGCCAACAGTTTTGAATGCTAGTTAGGCAGCCTTTGACTCTGATCAATCTTAAAAGAGGTTGCAACCTCAATAATAGTCATAGTATTGGCCTACCATCAAGTTGTATCTATACTATGTATGCAGAAGTTAACTAGCTAGTTTCCACGAGCAATTCAAAATTTCGAAACTTTACAAGAGCAAATTATTTTTCTGTGCCTTTTTCCATCATGTTGAGAAGGTTTCTCAGCCTAGCCTACGGTTTAGCATCCTCATAATCGATTATCCCTCCAAACACCCATATACACATATCTACTGCATATTATTCCTGTTGCTTGAACTATTTGAAAAAGGGAAAATTGCATAAACCTCCCTTGAGGTTTTTGACACTAGCACTCGCCTCTCTTGTGGTTTAGAAAATAGCACTGATCACCTTTGAACTTAAGGATTCTGTTGCAGATTCAGTCCATGCAAGAAAAGTTACCATTAAAAATTTGTTTTAAGGAGTAAGATGAGAAATTTATACCAAATTTTGCCCTTCATGCTGCTTGTCAAGTTGTATTAACAAAAGAATGATAATATATGAAAAGTTATTAAGAATTAGTAAAATTCAAGGGGTGTAAGTGCAATTGAATGACGTTTAACAACTATACATGAAACAGCGGTGGATACTAATGGCTAGTTAAATGGCTATATATCTAGATTGTTGTAGCAATGTTTATAAAGAATACACCTCGCTCTTAAAACTCTCTATTAGCAATGTGAATAGCTATTTGTGAGAATAACACAACTGCTTATGTTGTCAGCACTAATCATATATAATTAACAGCATATTTAAACATTACTAAAAGTTACTGAACATGAGATAAGCCTAGTTACAAGTAATTGGAAGTGCACACTAATAAGATAAAGTTGTCTTTAGTAAGTGAAAATTTGTTCATTAAGTTTCTGCAATTAGTTAGGGTATAAAAGTAAATTCATATAATTTATTGTTAGCAATAGGTCTAATTTCCTCACAGGGGAGGTCAGTGCTATTTTAGAAATTACAGGGGAGGTGAGTGCTAGTGTTAGAAACCTCAGGGGAGGTTTATGCAATTATCCCTTTGAAAAATGACCCTTTGTTCTAGAGTTTATTTCGTCTAATTTGTCCAAGATGCAAAAGTCTTCATGCTATAATGCCTTCCTTCGAATAGCCTGCATGACTGTGTGAATATATAGACACTCAAGATTCCATGCAAATTAAGCATGCATTAGAGAGGCTACGAGGAAGGAAGTCGAAAAAGGTTGGCCCTCTTCCACCAGTCCCATAAATTATACTAACCAAAACGCATTAACGTCTCTATATATAATGTCAGTTGGCACAAACATTACATTCTTGGTACTAATATAAAAGTATAAAACAACACTCGAAGAGTCAACTGTAGATAAATAATACTCACTACTCTATATAGGAACTTTGTTTATGGAGAACAAGATACAAGGATAGGTAGAAGATATAAAGAAACTTCACCTGGAAGGTTACTTTCAGATGCCCTTTTGTCATTTCCAAAGTTTGAAAAACGAGATCCGTAGATAATATATATTTGGCTTTGCCAGGCTGAAAGCTGAGTTCTGCGGAAAAGATTTCCGCACGATATGCTGACTACTTTAATCAGTGCTAGTTCTTAGATGCTAAGAGTAAGCTTGCAGCAAAGCATTTCATCCCCAGTAATCTTTATATACACTCCGGAACAAACGAACAAATGTGAAAATGTAGAAGGTTTAGTCAAGTGTTTGAAATTCCTTGAGGTCATGGAATTCGGCTTTGGTTGACGAACAAAATGAACTCAAAGCTAGAACTAGAAGCCAAATGTCGTCGCTATCGAAGCAGCCAAATATTCTCGGTGGTTAATCAGCCCACGCATGCATTTTTTGGTAATTAACTTTTTTGGGCGAAAGAATACAACCAAGTACGCGTTTGCTGAACAGCACGACTAATACGAAACAAACTCAAACTACCACTTATGAATACTACTGGGGGAGAAGAACCTGCGCAAAGAGCCAAAGTTTGGTGCCTGTGGTTAAAGTAAAGAAAATTGCAAGAAGGTTCAATTATTCATCCTATTTATCATCTAAAAACGATCAACAACAGAGATGAATTGAAAAGACTTATTGATAAGGTCAGCAACCTGGAATGATGATTTTCTGTTTCTAGGTTATTGATGAGTTTCTGAACTCTCCAACTGTTCGTTTTGCTTGTTAAAATTCGATATAATAATAATCGTGGATCATTGATTAGTTCTCCCTCGTCGAGATAAATTTACTTTAACATTTGTTTTGTTTGGGCAAGAGATTATTTGTGCTGTAACACTTCTTTAGATAGATGCAATACCTGTGCGAGCCATCAGGCTTCTTCGATTTGCAATATTCACGTTTGTTTGTGTGTAGCTTGTGGTCGGGACGCTAGCTACAAAGCAAAGCACCACCAGGCTACAGGTTATGTTTCGAGGAAAAGCTAAGGTTGTGTTTGGATTGCATTTTCCGTCATTTTTCATGGAAAAATTACTGTAGCGATTTGATATATGTGAGGGAAAAAGGTAATAGGGAAATGTGATCACGGAAAACGATAATATTTTCCGACGAAAACCTTCAATCCAAGCAAAGCCTAAGCTATTCATAAGATTACGAAGGACAAAGAAATAGTTTCAAGTATTCAACATTCACAAAACGGGGTAGGGGGTCTGTTATTATATTGGACATGAATGGATGTACGTGGAAGAACTTATTATACTTTGAAGGGCAAAATCTGCACGCAAAATAATTATGAGGGGCGTAGTACGAAATTCCAGGCACACTTTTTTCACGGACAATAATGTCTGATTTATTAATTTGTGAAAATCATTTCTTTTCAGTCAAGCGATCATTCATTTCTTGAAGGGGGCGGCTCACGGCTGCATGGTTTATTGTTTTCATTTGGTCGATGAAGTCACGATCATGGTTGACATGAAACTGGGAACAAGTTAAGTTGGCGTATTGGTTTGAAGACTTGCGTCTTAGTTGCCCTCCCACGCAGCCGAAATCAACTCTTTTTGTTGTCTCTCTTGATAACAGTAAGCGAGATCATCCAACTACAGATAAGATGTTTGAATTTGTTTAGTTGTCTAGCTTGACTTGGCTAATTAATCCTAACCCCAACCAACGAAAAATAGACAAGTAAAAAAAAAAAAAAAAAAAAAAAAGAAATTTGAATCTTGAATCTCATCATTCCTAGTCTCCTGTCGTTTATTTCGCACTTACGTAAATCAGGACGTGATTAGCACACGGGCCACCAATTATCATTTATCAAACACTTTGAATTCCACTAATCCGACAGATGGGCTTTGTGAAAAAAACTATATATCAAAAGTTGCCGACTTTTGAGGTTAAATTTGGAATTAGGTTTAATTAAACCATTTCTTGCTTCTGTTAAAAAAGGAAAAAGATCCCGGAATGATT
Organism: Coffea arabica; assembly: GCF_036785885.1. Taxonomy (NCBI): domain Eukaryota; kingdom Viridiplantae; phylum Streptophyta; class Magnoliopsida; order Gentianales; family Rubiaceae; genus Coffea; species Coffea arabica. The sequence goes on along the minus strand of NC_092316.1, from coordinate 4,571,741 downwards.
TCTAGATTAATATCCATGTATTGAGTTTTATGAATAGTAATATGAAAGCTTCAAATATAAACACACAAAAATAACCCAAAACTAGAGGTACATTAACAGTCGATCACCTGCATGAAACCCGTGGGACACAGACTAGAGAATCAAAATTACTAACGTACACAACACTGGAGATGATAATCAGTAGGAATATATAGTACAGCTAGCTCATCATGAAATTAAAACAAAAGATGTCACTATAATTTATACTCAAATTCACTAATGACGTATTTTGATGATGTTTTAAAACTTTCTCAATCTTTAACTTTACAAACTAATATTTTTCTTGATATGAATAACGAACAAATCCTCATTCAAGGATCATTTTACGATAATCTATCCATTTAGTTCATCACAACATCAACTCATTAGCTGCAAAATTTCATCAAAAAAAAAAAAAAGGGTAGTCTTGACATGCATGATTTTGATGATCTATTGATGCTTGGAGAAATCAAACTAAGTTCATAATTAAGATCGAGGAGTGAACATATGGAGTCAAGAATTATAAGATCGTAAGGGGAGGTATCATACAGCACACGTAAAGAAAAAGAAGATCAAAATGAATACCGATACCCTACATGAGATAGCTGCAATGGTTAACGTCATGATAGCTTACTGTTTCTTCTTGGCCTAAATTGACACGTAAAATTAGCTATCCTTGTAATCTTTTTACTGAAATTAGCAAACTTAACGTATAAGCTAACCTCACAGGAGAGCCCCAAAAGACGCTAACTCTTGGAGTCTCCAATGAAACTTAAATCCTAAATTTATAAACTCCAACAGATCGATGTTGGATGCAAAACGGGGAAACAGGGAGCTATCCTCGTAATAATCTCTGTGTAATTTCTTATCCCAATTCCCACCAACCAGATATACAAACGACAAAAAAGGTATTTGATGCCTCACATTTTTCACAGATCGACACCAAGGACTTCACGAATATGAACACTGGAAAATGAAAAAGAAGGAAAAACAAGAAAGCTCGTGTGTACTTCATTCATCGTACTACTTCCACGAATTTATCAGTTTTCTTTCTCTTTCTTTCTTTATACTCTCAAGTGGGAAATATATGATATGAATAAGGACTGCTTTTGGCTGCCGTCTTCCATCATTCCGAACCACCTTTAGATTTTTGGCACCGCCCTAAAAGTATGTACAGCACACGTGGAATAGTTTGAAAGATGCAACTTTGGTAAAACTCCATTATCTTGATCAAAGGTGAAAAAGAAGTGGCAGCAGAAAAGTTTTTAACTGTTCAAGGATGTTATCTCGTGGATAACTACAGATCTAAACGTTCTGAGCAATGATTTATTTCTCTAGGCACCCACAGGCCGGGATTGGACCTTTCTGATATCTTGTTCCAACTGGGGATGCTTATTGTTTCACTAAAGTTGATTACGCATTGATCGTCTTCTCCCTTTTCACTTTTTCTCTCTCTCTCTCTTTTTCCTTGGCACGGGTGGAGGGGTTCTTCGAATCGAATCATTGAGCCGGGGAAGAGAAAGCGTTGTTGGTAAAGAAAGAGACACATCAACGAATTCAAGCAATGAGGCCTAATTTTTTTTCTCTCCTTTTGTTAGTTTTGAGTTTGCGAAGCGAGAGAAGGAATTCAATTGATATGAACGATGACACGACGAATTTTGAACATTAGAAATTAAATGAAGCCTATTGTTGACGTATAATTTTATCCTGACGGCGACGGCGAGAATATATGCAGATTCTAAAAATCAGGTAGTAGTATGACCTTTGCCCTCGGCGTCCTTTTTAATTATTCTTGTTTGTTACCTTTTAACTAATTAATTATAGCTTGACCACATGAGCCTATATAACTAGTATAAGGTCCCTTGGCGTCGAGTTGATTAATTCACCGTAGAAAGATAATAATATGATCAACTTAATTACCAAAACAAATCACCGGTGAAACAAGATTTGATACATCTGATAGCAAAGCAGAAGGTCCTACCTACTATTCTAGAATAGTTATTAAACTCGATCCAGCCCGATTCAGCAATAATTCAAATATATTGTTTTGCTATATAATGCAATCACTCACTAGTTCAACTATTGAACTCGCAATTGGATCACTAATGTATTCGACCGTTGACCTTACCGGATTAATGTCTGCGCCGGGTTTAATAATTATATGTTGATCAAGAAGTCGTCCAATTTCTCCCTATTTACAAGTTCATTTCAAGCCAAAAATCATTCCACGGTTATTTTTTCCCCTGCGTTGCTTGTTAACGTTAAGCGCAGCAATCTTTGTCCGCCCAATGGCCAAATCCCAGAAGAATAGACAACAAAGTGCCCTCGCCGGAAGTACCATTCAATTGCGATTTTTGTATCCCCACGCTGAAGACTTCTTTGCGGCTAGCGCCTAGCGGGACATATGCAAAATACTTTGAACAAGTCCAAGGAGTGGAAGAAATGAATGTAAAAATGATGGCCATGAGAACAGAGAAACGTGTAACATAAACATGATGACCAAGTTCTAACATGTTGTGACAATTATTACTTCGGCTGCTCGGCGCCGACTTCCTTTTAATGTTGTCGGGGCTCTGCCTTTTCAAACTTTCCGGCAGTCGGCGATGATGTTAGCCTTCCTTAATCCTCAAGTTTTGACTTATTTTTACATGGCATGAACGGTAAGTGAAAGAGTAGACGCGTTTCTACCAAATAAATAAATAAAGAAGAGTAGACACGTAACATAAACTAATGCTTGCTTGATTTTCAAGTTTTGTGAAAAAAAAAATTGTGTTTTCGAATATATTCACGTTTTGGAGATATTTTTGAAAAATTTTACTGTAACAGAATTTTTAGAGTATATTTTGAGATATTTTTAGAATATATTTTGGGATATTTAAGAGTAGTAGAGTTTTTAGAATATATTTTGGGATATTTTTTAAATATTAAAAAAAATTAAACTACTTTTTAGGGTACCGTTTAGAGTAATTTTTTTTATAGTATTTGAAAAACTAATTTTTCAAAAACTGATGGATCCAAACATTTGGACTGATTTTTTTGAGAAGGTAAAGGAAAGGATATGGAAAGAAAGGGAGGGATAAAATCTAGTTATTTTTTCTCAAAGCCGACGGAAAACACACCAAAATTCATGAAGATTTGAAATTTTCTAAAAAACTTATTATGTGTTTATAAATTTTCCAAAGCCCTTTCCTTTCCTTTTCTTCATTTACGTTCAATCCAAACAGTGCCTTAACAAATTTCTCAACTCCTTTTATTTTTTCTAATATCATACACATCATATTAAAAAAAATAACTGCGACGTTATTTTCTAGAAAAAGGTGGGAAAAATTTGTAATTCTAAAATTTCTAGAAGTGTCACCGACTCTCTTCAAAATTAGTTCAGCCATGAACTAAATTAGGTCAACTAAAATTTAATGTTTGTCAACTCTCACACTGATTGATGATTATGTGAACCCATTGAAATGATCGCTGCAAGCTAAAGCTCTTTCTTGCTGCTAAGAGAAAATTCAGACTTAATTTAAACGGGACAAATTTGCAGGCTCCTTTATAAAAGTCCACTGCAATGCAAATATTTCAAAATCAAGAATACAACCCGAGCCCGTTAATGTGGATCGAGAGCGTGTTAATGCTGGGCAAGGTCTTTTGAAAATTACCAACAATCAACTTGGGCCTCATAGAACGTCGCTCAACTTTGACCCAACGCCCTTTTCAAACAAAAAAAATCAAAACTTTGACCAAACACCAATGTGTAGGTCACTGGACCACTTTTGTTCAACTAGAGAGAGTCAGTTTCCTGGGCCGCCCACTGTAACGTGTGGATGAAGTTGGCAATTAGGTCCGGTCACTCACCAATAAGTGCAGCTAATCTACGCCATAAGCCATTCAACATTAATGTTAAATCTTGGTTTGATAATCTAATCCAATATTTAGAATTGATGAGTTCAAATGTTAACATGTTCACTTCTCACCTATTTTGATATATACACTTAAATATATCAAATTTAATACTTAACAATTAATAACTTAATATATTCAAAATTTAAATTTCAGTTTTTAAAATTCAGGTTTATCAAACGCACCCCTTCTTAAGCTCAAATCAATCCAACATGCTGCTTTGATTTCCGTATTAGCGAATTCTCTCCATTTATTTACACCCTATTACTATCACTTTATAAAATCATCCTATTACATCATTTTACCTTTTTTTTTTATTCCTTGATCAACGTACTGAAAATTAATATTTTTAAAAATATATTTTGATATTTATTTCACAAGAAATATTTGAATGGTTAAAAAAATCAAAATTATAATAAAATTTGTGATAATTAATGAAAGGACAAAACTTAGTCAATTTCCTACAAAATTTTATACATAACCATAGAAGTGCTAATAGATCATCAACGGTGTTGATTTTTTTTTTAAAACAAAAATTTCCAAATATATTTTTGTTAATAAGTAATGTAGAGAAGTTCTCTTCAATGCAATGGAGCCCTAAGTTAAAGATCGATCCTCGACTTCATCAGTGTAAAATACTCTAGGCTAATTTTGTATTCATCCTCTTTTCCAACAAAGTAACTGTCTTTGTTGCGAAGAAGACGTGAAACACTAGCTCAGAGCAAAGCAAATGGGCACAAGCCAGAACAGACAGAATCTGAGGCACAGCATTTAGATGGTGGCGTTAGGAGGAGCCGCGGAGGTAACGGATTCCAGTGTCATTCCTTAATATAAATGTCAAACCGGGTTGTGAAAAATAACACGAGGTAAACAAGGATGAACCCTTGAATCACTTGCTAAATGACCCAAGTTGAGCAGAAAGAGAATGGCTCATCGAGTTACGCTCTCCTCGAAAGCAAAATGACTCTCTTAACTTGGCCCCTGCGCTTTCATCTGCTCAATAGATTCCAAACATTCTTTGGCTCTATGAACCTTTGACTGAAGATAAAAGCTCCCATTTGTTGCATTTCTTTCAAACAGGGTATCATACTTCTGCAGGTGGAAGGAACAATGTCAAGCTAAAATGCAAAAGGATCACAACACAAAAAAATAGAATCAACGCAGTAATGACCTGCAAGATATCTTGCCACGATGAATTCTCTGCCACGCCAAGAATTTGCCTTGCTTCTGACTCGGTCATGGTTTTACTTGCTCTTTTGATGGTCTGAACTGCTTCTTGAGCAGCACCACTTCTTGAAGCGTCTGTTGTTAGTCAGGAACAAGTTATTCAACTATTTACTGTAGAAACTTTCCAAAGCAGGCAATAACAGTGCATGAGTTTCAACTTTCATGTATGGAATGATTATCATACATGAAATGCCATACTTCTCCTTTTCATGCTATGCTAGTCAATTTCATTAGCTAAAGTGACAAGAGAACAACACATTATCCTACTGGATAGATTCTTGTTAGTTCTGATCAACCAAACACCAACATGTAATGCAGTAAAAAGCTAGTATCTGAAGGTCTCACCACAAGATATCATAAGCAATGCTTCTCTAAGTAGGGGCAAAATTTCTAAATTGCCCAAAAATATATCTTCAGATTGTGAAGTTTTGGTTAACAATTTATTTCTTGCATCTAATATCAATAAGCCACTGAACCTGGGAAAGTATATAATTGTCCTTCAATTAGTGTTAGTTCATGATTATAATTTAACCTCTCCCTTCAGCCATTTTTCCCTTTTTAATTTCCTTTTCCAGTTCCACTCTGATACAAGAGCAAACCACCACCACCACCGGCAGCCCACCCACCAACCTCTCTCCCATCCCCACCACACAAAAGGTTCACCCTGCCAGCCCCCTATATACATTGCCGTGATGGCCTGCAAATCACCCAACAGCAAAGCAAATCTCAAAGAACTAACTTTAATTTATCAACCGTATTTAAAAGCCTTACTCCTCCCACCAGATTAGAAAGTCCGAAATGTTTCAAGTCAATAACATTCCATTACAATCATCAATTCAGATTCTCTTCCTCCTAGGGCTTTAATTGCTGACTTTATTGTGCAATAATGAAGCTCAAAAAGCACACGTTTAGATTTTCAATGAATACCACTGTGCTCTGTTATATAACAGGATTGCATTTGATTCCACCAAGTATACATTAGAATTGTGAACTCTACACACTACCACTTTGCTCAACCAAACTCTTCCCAGCCCTTGATATCCACTCCTAGCAAGTCAACATGGCCCTTCGGCACCTATAATTGCACTTCCAGAACAACCCCACTCCCCTCTCTTGCCCAGTTCCCCGCCAACGCAACAAGCCCCCCACATCATAAATCACCCAAGTTAGTAGCTACCATTATCAGAGGGAAGATACTACATCACTTTGAATAGTTCATTGACCTATTTGATACAAGAAAAATTGGGTGGCAAATTCTCTGGCACTAGTACGGCCTAGTTAAAACGCAGAAAAATATAAGCTGCAACCCATAACAACTGAAAAAAATATATATATATATATATATATATATATAAGCTGCAGAAAAGAAACTTACTTGCAAGTGCCTGACGATACGCTTGGACAAAAGCACGTGCCATTACTCCTGAGCCAATTACAATTAGATTTGCCAGAATTCTAGCTGCCTGCAACAAGAAGTTAAACGAGGTTGAAGTATTTGATATGTTTGTCAACAGTTGCTAGGAGCAAACAAGAAAATGTGGGTCGAAAAGGACATCGAATGTGAAAAGATGCACAAACGTGTGTAGCAAGGCGAACATAAAGAAGAACATTAATTAAGCCTTTTTGATGCATTGTGCGTTCAGAACTGGAAAAATTTTCACAAAAGTAGACACCTTCATCAGTTATTCAATTCTCTCAAATTCTGCTTGAAGCCAAGCAAAAAGTTTAACTCCAAAAACAAAATTATGCCAAATCTTTTAAATTCATGGTCAAAAGATGTTCATAAAGACATGCAAAAGCTAAACTACAATCAAGTAGAAAGCGAAACACATGTAAACAGAAGTCGGAATACGTCGTACCATCTTTTACGATTAGCAGAGCAAAAGTTCCAGTCTTGGAGAAATTGACCTCAGACACAAAGTACCTATAAGCAATGATAAAATCATATGTATGAGCTTGACAATATAATCTACTTTCTCCAAATCTCTGTAGCTAAAGAACATAATATTGATTCCACGATTAATGACATTCAAAGACCCCCCCCCCACCCTCCCCCCGCCCCACAAGAGAGAAAAAATATTTTTTGGTCAATTTTTATCAGCAGGATGAATAATAAAGAGAAAAGGATAATCAGAGTTTCTTTTTAAAAAATTTTCCTTTTATACCTAAAAATCAAGATTTAAACCCTCACTTGGGACTTGGAACCTGGAAGTGGAAGCTCCTGAGGGCTTTTAGGGAGGAAAACAAAATGAGAGGGTGGTTTGAGGAGCCAACTAAGTTGCTTGGTTGTGATATTGATATGGTGTTGGCGGTGGAAGGTGGCGGTTTGGAGAAGCGGGAGCGGAGGCTGCTTGAAACAGATGGCCAAAAAATGATTCTTAGGCGGCTCCCGCTGTGTGCCGGTTACCGCCAAGTCCGAGACCCTTTGCCCAAGGCACCCCAGTTCCCACGAACAGCCCATAAACGATTTCTTTTCTTTAAACAACTTTGGCCAAATGGTTAGCCATGAAAATCTGTTTTTGGAAAAAAAAAAAAAAAGTTACTTTATTAAAAAGAGAAGGCGCCGAGAGCAAAAGAAATTAAGCCAGCATGTGGAAATTGGGCTTGCTATGAATTAAGCTTTTAGAATACTCAGCTATTGGGCTACAAAAGTAGGCCCAACACGCTACTAAATAATCTCATTAGTATTCACACAAGAATATGGCAAAATACGAGTAGCGCCAAGAGTTCAGTAAACCCGGTTCAACAAGCGTGCCTAGTCAAATGATGGAAAGCTATTTGCTAAAAGAGGTTTTAGAGCATTAGGGGCAGGATTTGAAAAAAAAAAAAAGAAAAAAAAGAAAAAAAGAAGAGGGAATCATACTTGCCATGAATCTGATCATTACATGCTTCCGAGCAAATCAATATCAACCATAAGACGTAGATTCCAATTCCAAGTCATCCTACCATTAGAGTTTACACTTTACATAGAACATAAGAGAGTGCTGTTGAGGTGAAACAAATGTACGCTTAACTGCTTCTGGCAATCACTCTATTTACACTAGGTGAGAAAGAAAGGATAGCTTCCCAAGGAAAAGCCATGTTAATTGCTCCTAGATCAACCAACAAGCAAGGAGCCCAGCATCTGTTCAACCATGTGGTCAGGGAGTAATGCGCTTGCGTGACAGAACTTGATGAATTGTGGTTGAAGGAGAAGAACCCAATGGTGTCCGAAATTCGATCCTCGGAGTTTGTGGAGTTAGTCCTGCTAGTTGGCTAGTTTTATTTGGCCTGCAACTGATTGGAGATACTGCCCTTTTCGATCTAAGATATCTCTCACAGGTTCCAATGCCTAGAAGCTCCTTTGCTCCAAATGGACTGTCAGGTACTTGCAGTTTTCTTTTTTTCCTAAGTAGCTCCCACAGTAGCTTTTCATCCTTAGCTTGATCTTCCTCCGCATATAGAAGCTTCACGGACTAGATTCAGGGGAAACAGTTTAGGATTAGATCGTAAAAGACTATCCATACCATATACTCATGAAGCCCATAAAAATAGAAAGCATCAGAATACAGAAGGTACAATTCCCAGAGTACACTGCCTAAGCTATCTGCGTAACAAGTTGCTTCAGAGAAGATTACTGTCTAGCAATGTACAAAACCTACTTTCAGTAGAAATTGTCAAAACTAATGGCTTAAGGAAACCGACAATGTATGTATTTGATATGATGATGCTCGAGTAATGTGATATTCACAAATGTAAAGTCATAAAGCAGATGATAGAATATCCGTGTTAAACTGAATCAAAAGTATAGTTTGAATATTATGCTGTTCATAGTAGATTGAATGTAGAAAAAGGACATAAAAGAGTTCATTTTTTCCCATCTTTATGGATAAATTTTCTTAGTTCTTTAGCCGCATAATCTTGATTGGTAAAGGAGTTACCTTTACTATATGTTTTACTAGAGTGATAGAGTGATCATGATCTGAAATTTGCAAGGAAAGTATGCAACTTTAATGAATTTGGTCAAAGGAACTAAGGGATACCTTCTCAGAAACAGAATGTCCTCTTGAACCATCTTTTATTTCTGAAAGAAAACTCTGTTCTTCCTTCAACATTTCCATTCTTCCTTCAGTTTCCCTCAACTTATTTAAAGCATCGATTCTACTCTTTTCAACTGCTCTCACCCTTTTTCTTGCTTCCTCCAACTGTAGGCTTCGAAGCCTCATTTCTCCTCCAATCTCCTCCACCATTGCCAGCAGATTCGGACAGGTTCCAGTAACAACATCAGTTTTAAGTTCATTAACATACTGAACCATTGGGTTGCACATTTTATCACCCAGCTTAGTCATCAGGTTTTCCACTCCAATCTCCACTGAACCAAGGGCTGAATCAACATGGTCATACGTGATTTTCAGAAGCTTTACCATGTTGATAGAGGTGCCATTACTTTGACATGATTGGTGAGTGGCATAAACATATGCAACAGCTTGCTGAAATAATTTTTGGATAGATGCCCGTTGATCAGCAAGGGTCTGAAAGATGTCATCTTGGCTAGAATTAACCTGGGCCTCAATTTGTTTCAGAAGCTGCACTAATTGCATTAGCTGCAGTTTTTGTTTATGGATTAGCTCCTTGCATGCTTTGGTGGCTTTAGCGGCAACATTTAGTCCCTGCAAACAAATGATCAGTACAACCTACCAATTGAAACAGTCAACAAGTCGCCATCTCACATCAAATGCTATTGGATGGTTTCTTCACTAGAAAAGCAACCAAAAAGCTGAGAACTCGGTGTAATTTGGGACTGCAGTTGGATAATCCAATAACATTGAACTAACCATATTCTCAGTCTAATGCTTAACCTAATCAGTAATCCCTTTGCATAGAAAACCAATATTTTTTTCCTTTTTTGTTGGGGGGGGGGGGGGGGGGGAGGGGTTTGGTGTTGAGGGACGGGGGGAAGCTCAGGGATTATTAGGTCTAACAGAAATACTATTCAATATCCTAAGAAAGACAATAAGAAAAAGAAAGAGCTGCTTCAGAATGAGAATTCCATAGACAAAAAAACTCCCCTCTGCCATTAATTGTTTACATAGTCCTTCTTCATCGGAAGAAAAGCACACCAGCGATCAGCGAAATTCTTAGTAATCACAACAAGATGAACATTTTCTAACAGGAAGATTATGCCAAAAAAAGAGATCACCTCAAATTTACCAATCCTCAGGTTTTCATCCATTCCCCTCATAGCCACCACCAATCTACTGCATTTACGTCATACAGAAATTGAACAACACACAACACATGAAAAATTCACGCGCACGGGACCAATGTCCAATTTGATATGAGTATGCACTGAACAATCACGACATGAACAAATAGGAGATTAAAATTAGTATACTAATACTTTATAATTCGAAGGATAATAGTTGTTCTTATCATTGATAATAATGGAACTGAATCGTCCTTCGCCCGCCATTTCCCCGGTCTTCAATCCAACAAGCATCATCAATGGAACCGCCAGAGACGCAAATACATCTTCGGCCTTTGACAAGAACATAAATCACACACACACAATTCAGGAGGACAAAAAAAATATAGAAATGGAAGTCTTCCAGTATTTGAAAATGTACAGCACGAAATTTGAATTAATATTTGAAGTGTATGATCAGATAATGATAATCACGACAATAGTACTTCGATCAAACTGGTTCGGATGTGAGAATGGAGATGATTGAATGCGATTTTGAGCTGTTCTTGTTGAAAAGCAATTCGTGAGAGCTTCGATTGAAGATCGGCGATCGGAGAGGGAGACCTAGTTGTGGAGCGATGCATTTTGGCGCCAAAATCCTTAACGCTTGAACAGGCGGAGATTTTTTTTTTTTTTTATACCAAGCAAGTTAAGACTTTTGTGGTAATAAACTAACCGAAACCCGAGTAAACCATAAAAATCAATAACTTTTGTGGTTCCTCAGGAGACTAATATACTACCTCAACCCCCCTAACAGTCCCGATGTGGGACTGAACCCCCAAATAGGGTAGTTGCTACTAGGCCTAAACTTAGAACCGATTATACCAAGCAAGGCTTTAGTCTTTTTTACCAAGCAAGTTAAGACTTTTGTGGTAATAAACTAACCGAAACAGGCGGAGATTTCGGGTGAGATTAATTGATATTGGTTTTTTTTTTTTTTTGAACGCTGTCAGAGTCAGAGTTGGTATTTGGTAGCTGGCAGCTGGTACTTGTTAGCGTGAGTCGAGTCGTAACGACATCGTGTCACTTGTGTTTCTTTTTCTCTTTCATATGTTTTATTTTTTTTTCTTTTGGGATAATGCTTTATTGTGAGCTTTAAAAGTAACATCATTCCCAAAAAAAAAAAGAAAAAAAGAAAAAAGCTCTAACATTTAGAATTTCCAAATTCTTATTTTAGGAAAAAATCATTATTTTTTTCTTTCAAATAAGAGTCTACATAGAATAGAACAAAAAAGAGATAACTAAAAATTCTTTTCAAGTAGGAATTAAACTTATGAGCGCAAGGCAGGACCGCAACAAGATTCATGAATTCCACCACCGATTATTAATGCAGATTCGATATGAACCGGGACAGAAAAGCTTTTTTTTTTTTTTTTAAAGGGCAAAAAGCCGTTTCCAAAATATACAACTTTCTTTCCACAAGGTACAACACATTATGCAATACTAAAAACCCAAATTGCTTTTCAGTCTTTGTCTAAAGTCTAAAATATCTCCAACACTGACAGTAGTAATTTTTTCCCCTTTCTACTCAATTATCAAGTCCACTCTCGAGCTCTGAAATTCTCTCAGCTGAAAGAGAAGGAAAATAAAAGGACAAAATGGACGCTGCTCGAGAAGCCCACAACCGAGAAGCTTTCCGGCAGGCCGTCGTTAACACTCTCGAACGCCGTCTATTCTACATCCCCTCATTCAAGATCTACCGTGGCGTTGCTGGCCTCTATGACTATGGCCCTCCCGGTTGTGCCGTTAAGGCCAACGTCCTCGCCTTCTGGCGTCAGGTCTACTCATTTCTCTTTATTCGTACTAGAATTCTGATTTGGATGTTTTGTTATTCATTTAATTGTCTGCAAGACTGGCTTTTGAGGGCCAATTATGTCTCAGTTTTATGTAATCTGTCTGTCATGACCCAGATGAAATTTGAAATTTGAAATTTGAGTAGAATTCTGATTTTTCTTTCAAAAGTTAGTTCAACTAACTATAATTACGATAATTAGGATTGAAAAACGAAAAAAATCTATGGCTAGATTAGAGCTGGGAGAGCTTGGCTCAGTCGAGATTGGTTCGTCAACAAATCCAGCCGAGCCAAGCGAATGAATAAGCTCGGGTTGGATAAGCACACATTAAAGTTTAATCAAACCAAGCTGAGGCATAATATTAAGCTTGTTCCTCAATATTTTTTTTGTTTTTCCATTTTCGTTTTGGGCCTGGATTAAAATTGATGATTTTGACAATGGGTGTTGTGATTTTGAATAAATTCAGCATTTTGTATTGGAAGAGAATATGTTGGAAGTCGATTGCCCTTGTGTGACCCCAGAAGTAGTGCTGAAGGCATCGGGACATGTTGATAAGTTTACTGATCTTATGGTGAAAGATGAAAAGACTGGGAATTGTTACAGAGCTGATCATTTGCTAAAGGATTTCTGTAAAGAGAAGCTTGAGAAAGAACCTAATCTCAGTGATGAGAAGAAGGCAGAATTCAGGCATGTTCTTGCAGTTTTGGATGATCTTTCTGCTGAAGAGTTGGGTGCTAAACTTAAGGAGTATGGAATTGTTGCTCCAGATACCAAGAATCCTCTTTCTGACCCCTACCCTTTTAATCTTATGTTCCAGACCTCAATTGGGCCATCTGGAACGCTCCCAGGGTAAGAATATCACTAAAACTCTATGCCCCATTTTACCTTTATTTGTTTAGAGCTGCAGCAGATAATTTACAGGGTTTATATTACAAAAGAAAGTACATAGTTTCTTATTTGTTTGGCACTTCTGTTTCCGGGGTTTTGCTTATCTTTCTTTCTTAAGTGTTGTGAAAAAAATTTTTTTTTTTTGGCTGCAGTTATATGCGCCCTGAGACAGCTCAAGGCATCTTTGTGAATTTCAAGGATTTGTACTACTACAATGGGAGCAAGCTCCCTTTTGCTGCTGCACAGATTGGTCAAGCTTTTAGGAATGAGGTTTACAATCTTACTCTAAGATCTATTTTATCATATGTGTTATCATAATTGAATCACAATTGTCTTTCACCTATCATGTTTATGTCCTGCATAAGTCAAAAACCTGTTATGTTGGTTTTCTGATTTTTGAAAATTCTAAATTGACATCTTGAAGCTATAGTTGTCATGAAGAGAAGTGGTTTTCTTTCCTGCTATCCTTTTTTGTACTTAGTCATGCACATGCTCCTTGTAAAAGCATAGAACAGTGTTTTACAATATGACATTGTCATGGCAGTAGTAATTAGTTGTTGTCTAGCAATGGAGGTCAAAGACTGATTATACTTGTGGATTACTTCTAACAAACCACAATAAAAGCACTACAGGAGATAATCATGGTTGAGTACCAAGGAGGACCATAGACATAGGTAGACACGTATTATTGTTATTAGATATGATAAACTGATCAGTATTTGCCATCTATTGGTTAGATTTCTCGCCTGAGTAGTTTTCATGCACCATTTGCTTTTAATATATGATACCTCTTTGTTCAGAATTTGATTTTTAAGTGGTAGAGGTTGAACCATGTATATGCAGATTTCTCCACGCCAAGGTCTTCTCAGAGTCCGTGAATTTACACTGGCCGAGATTGAGCACTTTGTGGATCCTGAGGACAAGGCTCATCCAAAATTTTCTGAAGTTGCAAAGTTGGAGTTTTTGATGTTCCCTAGGGAAGACCAGGTGTCAGGACGATCAGCAAGGAGAATTCCTATTGGTGAAGCAGTTGCTCAGGTTAGTTTGAGAATCATCTACCTCAGACCCTCCCACTCTATTTTTGACTTTTTGCATTGATTTGAAGAGCTGAGCGTGTGCATATATGTGTAACCCCAAAGGGGCTTATACATGTGGTATACTCTGTATTAAGGAACAGTTACTGCTGTTTTGCAGGGGATTGTGAACAATGAAACACTGGGATATTTCATTGGGAGAGTGTACCTTTTCTTGACTTATCTTGGGATTGATAGAGATCGGTTGCGGTTCCGCCAACATCTGGCAAATGAGATGGCACACTATGCTGCGGACTGCTGGGATGCTGAAATTGAATGTTCTTATGGTTGGATTGAATGTGTTGGTATTGCTGATAGATCAGCTTATGATTTGCGTGCTCATACGGTGAGAATTTTTTATCGGTCATTAAGGATTTTTGTGGAATTAGAATATTCATTTCTTGAAATTCCCTTTGTATTGCAAACAGGAGTTGCATGAATGTTATAATCAGGAAATTGGCTTTGAATGATCAGTTTTAATCTGGAAATCTGTTGCAATCATTTTAAGTGTGCCATAATAATATGAACTCTCTATCTCACAGTCTGTTCTACTTTGCAACAGCATTTGTCTTCTTTTTTTTTTTTTTTTTTTTTATGATTTGCAAAGTTCCTGTACCAACTTTGACTTGTTTATCCTTGGTTATGGATGGCTTGGTGGAATAGTCTGACCATTTTATGTTGTATAAATGTGTTCTTGGACAATGGTGTTATGATTTTTGTTGAATGGAAGGACCTTGAAAATCATACCATTCTGAACTTAGCCGTTAAAGTTACATTTTTTCCCCTTTTTTCTTTCTTTGGCAGGATAAAAGTGGCGTCCCTCTGGTTGCACATGAAAAACTTCCAGAACCTAGAGAAGTGGAGGTCTCTCTCTCTCTTCACTTGCAAATTATTTTTGTGCTTCTTTTAGAGTCTCTTTATGAATTCATGTTACGTGCTCTTTCAGAAACTTGTTATAGCTCCCGTGAAGAAGGAACTAGGCCTTGCATTCAAAGGTAATCAAAGGATGGTGGTTGAAGCTCTGGAGGTATGCTTTGTGCCGTTGTGCATTAAGTTAATATAAGTTGATTTCTTTTGTACATGTAAGGGTGTCCCGCTTCTTGGTTGTCTTTTTGCCCTCTGTGTTTTCCCTGGTCCTTTTCTTTCCTTAACTGTTCATTTGTTCTTTTCACCTTTTGACTTTGGAAATGGGGCAAACAGTGATTCTGATTGGAGGAGCAGATTGTTTAGGTAAAGCATTGAAACTTTAGGTTCGTACAGAAGGGTGAAAATAATAGAAGATTGCTTTGCATGCACACTAATTTACTTTGTCACCATGGAACAATATTCTAGCAAGCATGGTGACTTAAATTTAAGGTTTTGCTTTGCTGGAATGATGATTATGATCGCTTTATTTCCATATAGGCCATGGCGGAGAAAGAAGCTCTGGAGTTGAAAGCGACCCTGGAGTCTAAAGGAGAAGCAGAGTTTCATGTTTGTACTCTTGACAGAGTTGTTACCATCAAGAGTAATATGGTGACAATCTCGAAAGAAATAAAGAAGGAACACCAGAAAGTTTTCACACCGTCAGTTATTGAACCTTCTTTTGGTATTGGAAGGATAATATATTGTCTTTATGAGCATTCCTTCTATACTAGACCTAGCAAAGATGGGGATGAACAACTCAATGTCTTCCGATTTCCTCCATTGGTAGCACCCATCAAGTGCACTGTGTTTCCACTAGTTCAGAATCAACAGTATGAAGAGGTTGCGAAAAATATTGCCAGGTCACTGACTGCTGCAGGGATATCATATAAGATTGATATAACAGGTATCCTCCATTGTCATTGATGAATATGCCTTATTTTGAAACTTCTTTATATTAGTATATGTATTTGTTATAGTATACTAAACTGGCTTTTACTTTATGCATTTACCATTACCTCATTTTAGTGGTTGCTTCTCCCCTTTTGTTGTTGAAATGTGAATGCCTGTAAATTAATGTTTTATCTACTTGTGGCTGCTTCTTGTTGAAGAGTTTTGCCTTGCACTTCTATTGGTGTATCTTGAATAAAGATAAGAAGAAAGCATGCATTTTAGAGCACATGAAATTAGTTAAATACCTTAATCGGTATAGATTAGGGGAAATATTGGTTTGTTTGGATAGAGTAGTATTATTTGAAATATTATTTGGAATAATTACTGTAGCATTTTTTGTGATATGATATATGTAAGATAAAAAGGTAATTGGGAATATAAAAATATAGGTTGGAAAATATGTTTATAATACAAGCGAAATATTATTTGAAAAAATGAGATATCCGTGCCATCTAAAATTGATGTTAGAGTTATGAAAGTCATCTGTTGATTTTCTATTGTATGAGAATACAGCCAAAGTGGATTTAGGAAGAGACTCGTTTTCTTCTAATCTGGTGGGCTAGTCCAACTTGTTTATTATTTTATCTACCAGGAGTCTAAGCACCATTGACCAACATTACTGCTGTGCCAAAGATTTTGTACATAATTTGCTGAAGCGCTTTTTAAGCGAAAGCCTGTAGACCTTTGTTAACTTGTAACTACTTCCTTACCATATCTACTGTTCAATAATTCATACCCTATGAGCACCTGGCATACGCATCAAGATTCTTATAGGGCATGACCCTTAATCACGCATTCATGCTATCCTTTTGTAAAATCTGTATGTTGCTGCAGGTACATCGATAGGCAAGCGATATGCAAGAACAGATGAACTTGGTGTTCCATTTGCTATTACAGTTGATTCAACGTCATCTGTGACGGTGCGGGAGAGGGATAGCAAGCAACAGATTCGTGTGAATGTAGATGAAGTTGCATCCGTGATCAAGGAGGTTACCGAGGGCCAAAGCACATGGGCTGATGCATTGTGGAAATATCCTACTCACTCATCCTGATTGTTGATGATTGCATGGCGAATATAGAGTTTGAAGCTCATTTTTCAGTAGTTAAAAACACACATGAAGACGTTATTATCTCAAAGACCTCATTCACACTTCTGAGACAAGTTTATTGAATTTTGAAACGAAATGTATCTTCCTTTTTCCCTGGCAGTTACCCTTTTCATAATTACGGTGGTGCAGCGCAGTGTCCAACTAATCTGCTATTGTTATTTTGACTCGAACACTGCATGATTATTCTGCGAAATCCTAGTGAACTCCCGAACAAATTTGTATGCAGGGTTGCAGACCGTACAGGGTTGGAAGAACGAGCCTAATATTACCGATTTTTGTTCAGCATGAATTTTGTGTAGAGTGGCAAAAGCAAAATTCAAAACGAATTTAAGAAGGGTTCACCCACACAAGCGTCAAATGATGTGCCATTTTTGTTTACAAACACACAAGATCGTCCCCCTTAATGAACTTACACGCTACTGAATTAGTTAGTTGACTAGACAAGCGAATCTAAGCCAAGACCTCCCAATTTCTTCAATCGCAAGCAAGAGGCCCTAGAAAGGCAGCTGGGCAGCGCCGCCGCCGGTGACGGAGATGGAAGCCGCAGCAGCATTGCTTCGTTCAGCATGGCAAAGTTGGCGGAGCTTGGTGGGAACATACCAGATGGAGAGCCGTGGATGTGCGTTAAAGATGGCATCAATATCCCACCCTTGTCGTGCTGCTATGGCTACGAGAGGCTTGTAACAAGCCTGCCTCCATGCTCCCACATTTTCTCCTCGCTCCTTGAAAGCTCTTCTCAGTGCATTGGACGCATCCTCATCCAGGCAGTGCAATGCATAGCAATGTACATAATGCCTCATTTTTGGCTTGTTAATGTAGCTTGCACCGGCCTTTTTCGCGTACCTGAACACCTGATTTGTCACCTGCATTTTGGACGATATGTTAGAAACCATATGCAATAGATGTGGGATCACGTTTAAGGCTTTCAGCCACTGCTTGCTTGGACTGAAATATGCCCCCTTCTTTTTATTCTTTAACTTAACTTATGGGATTCTACGTGGGTTTTATTTTTTTTTTTCCTCTCTTTGCTACGTTAAATGTGGAAAAGCTCATTGAGATTTCAAGATTGGCTTCCCTGTAGATGAATCATGAATGACTGGCTCAGTTCAAAAACATCTCTCTCCTTCATATGAAGAGCAGTTGGCTCAGTTTGATTACTTAGTGCTACAAATCGGCAAAGGCTAGCTAAGAAAAAGGAAATTAAAAAAAAAAACTCACTCAACAAAGAAACAAGCACTTCTGCCCCTATTAGTGACCTAAGCCCCAGACCATCCAGCCATCCAGGTGCCCATACATTAGACTGACACATGTGCAAAAGTAACCAAGACAATTCCCCCACCACAAGCAGCTGCATGACTTGTCAAATTCTCTCTTGGCCATCTATTTGCAATCCACCCAATTAACGAGGATATATTCATACCCCAGAAGCTAAAAGCCAAAAGCGTATGGGCGGGCCTAACCAAGTTAAAGTTTTCCTTCCTCCCAATTTCTTCACCCTTTTCTTTTTTATTCCATTTTGGAGTCTGGTGTGGAAGCAGAAGTGTAGAACTTTAACAAGTGTAAATGTCGAAGTACGATGGTTGCTGCTACATATTACATAATGCTTAACAATCAACATCTTGAGATGATTGTAGAATGTGTCGAGGCAGTCGAAAGAAAATGCATGCTGGATTTAGAATCTTGATGATGATGACTACTAACCTTAGTAGGGCATTTTTCACCTCTTTCTTTGGCAATATTCTGAACTTGGATCAAGAATTCACGACATTGCTCGTAGAGATGGAAGAGATAATCCAGTCCATTCTTCTTCCCTCGAGCCACCTCCCCAGGCTCTGTAACGATGAAGGGATGCTCACGTTGCCTCTCGCTTCCTCCACTACCATTTTCATCTTCCTCAGCTCCCTCACTTTCATCTTCATCCTCGATTGATGTCAAGATTTTGCTAGCTCTCCCCTTTTTCTTTCGTCCCTGCTTCTTCCCAACTGTCTCCCAAGTCTGCCCTCCTCCAGCACCGCTACCACTCCCCCCAGCTTCCTTCTCTTGCTGCACCGGCTCCTCAGACAATCCTACTTCCAAAAGTTAATGTCAAATATGGTCGGAAACCCCAAAATAAAAAGGAAGCTAATCATCAAATAGGATCTTCTCTAATGCTTAAATGCAGCTTTCATCATACGACAATATTTCAAACTTCTTTTTCTTTTCTCAAAAAAAAAATCCATACATAAATAAAACAGGAGAGGGTGGTGTCGAAGCAGCTGATACTCCGAGAGAATAACCCTTTATTATCCGTTATACTTGATTATTACTATTACTAACTTTTTTTTCTCATCTCCCGATAAAATACTACTGTTAACATTTTAAATCTTGTTTTCTTGTCACGTTGGCAGGAGTGTTATACTGTAAATAGTCGTAGTCTTGGAGTAAGGAACTCTGAGATCAGGTCATATCTGGACTGTGGATCATTACTTTTTGTTGCCCAATACAACTGCAAGTTCGGTGACAAATGTCCAAAGAGAAGAAAGTAGTTTTTCTGTAGAGGGCTGGAAGAAATAGTGGAAAGTATTTTAGATCATAAAATCATGATTCATGCATGCAAAATTGCAACCGAGCTACGTATATGTAAAAATCCCAGAAACAAAAGTAAAATTAGAACCAATTCGAAGCAAAGAAGCCTGAAAATTAGTCAAAATTAAGGCCGTGTAAAGCTTAAACAAAAAAAGACAAAAAAAAAAAGGATTAAAATGCTTAAGCTGGTACTCAAACCTTCTTGGGACAGTGCATCGAGGGTATTAGTAGTATCGCCAGTGAGGAGATGGCGCCGCCTTGATTCCTCCTCCTCAAGGCGTCGGCGTTCAGCTCTAACAGCTGCCTTGATTCCATATCTCTCTCCAACGAGTAAATCCCACCTGAAAATTTGAGAAAGGCTATTCATCATATCATCAAGCTCCTCATCTTTCATGTGCAAAAGGGTGTTCATAGTAAATCCCAATTCAGCTATCTTTGCAGCTGTATAATATCTTATCCCATAAGCTTGAAACAACTCCTCTAGCCCTCCGAGGCCTAACTCTCTTGGCCTCACGGAGTACATTGTTTGCGGCGGGGGAGGCAAGGCCGCCGCCACACCTTCAAGAAACCTTGTCGGTGGCGGCATGACACTCCTTGGATCCCACTTAAACAAGCTTGCCGAGAAGCCATCAGGGTCCATTAAAACATACACAAGGTCAAAATATTTGGACTAGTTTTGGTGTTGCTGGGGCTGGAGGTGGCGAAGGCATGAAGGCAAGGAGGAGTGGCTATAAAGACTACAGTTGTTGGGTGTGGGTTTCCGAAAATGCCCCTGTTTGATAGTTGTAGTAACTGAATGGCAATGTGCATTTGCTTTTGCTGTTGTATTGTGTTGAGTTGTATGCAGACAACGTACGAATTGTCTCCAGTGCGTTGCTCTGAGATTAATGTGCCTTTAGTGGTATGGATAGCATAGCAGGTCACTAGAATGGTTCTGCTCCAACTAGAATGTAACTCCACAGTTTGAAGCTAACCAGATTGCCTTCGCAGAATATGACAAGTTAGTAAGATTTCTTTTCTTTTATTTTACAATTTAGTATGTTCATTGCACTTGCCTTATTGAGGTTTCTCATAGTATAGTAGGCTACACTTCCCTTTGAATTTCATGAAAATTGATTTGTCATATAAACTCCCGTTTGACTTTCAATTGAAGTTTCTTTTCAACCTTTTTAAGTTCTGCACTCTTTATTAGTGTATCTTAACAGTTGCCACTTGGTTGGGGGTTAGGATAGACTAGGGACAAATGAAAGTTAATTTCAGTTTAATTTTGTTCTCTTCTTTAGCAAGAAAATTCAAACTTAGGTTGTTGATATGGTAGTTTCGTAGGTATCCAATTGTACATAACTTTGAGGCCATTGATAACTAGGTTCAAATGATGCATAATCCAGAAACTAGTGAGTGTCCGTACAAGTTATTGTGCGTTTGATAAAATTGAAATCTATAAATTGAAATCTGAAATCTGGAGTGTGAATTGATTAAGTTATTGAATTGTTAACTATTAATACATTTAACTGTATACTACACTCAGTGATAAGTTAATAGTTTATCACTTATTTTTAGGAGCAAATTTTGTCTATAAAATTTAGTGTCACTTAATCAATTCAGATGTTCGATTTTTTATTATTAAACGCGTTTAATTATGTCAAAATCTAAATTCATTAAGTTTAAGTGCTGAATTGGATTATCAAACAAGGCTTATAAGTTGCAAACAAGGTGAATTTTGGTAAAGTAGAAACTCGACTATTTTTGACCTAAATTGGCACATAACAGTTTCTAATCAATTGAGGAAAAGGTTAAAAATAGTCATCCTTTTGTACAATTTCCTTGTAGAGTATTATCTCAAATACTACATGATTTATTTATTTATATTTTTTTAGTAAATATCACTTTCATAAGATTTCGTATGCAATTCTGCAACGACTTCAGGATAGACAAGCCTAGTAGCTAGCTTGTGAAAACTGAAATACTAGAGCACTTAATTAAAGAAAGAAAAAAAAAAAAAGGCCAGATTAGATAGGGGTAAGTTTGCGAGTTGTAATGTAACATATGCCAATTATCTGATTAGCCTTCCCACATAAAGTTGCTTTTATATTCTTATCTCTGAGTTTTAGGTTTTCACACCTTCCCATACATATCATAACGTGTCCGGTGCTAATATTATCAACCCTTAGAAATGTATTGTGAAGGACGGAATACTCTTATTAAGGGATAATTTTGGAAACCTCTCTTGAAGTTTTTGACAGCTTCATTTAATTTTTTTGAGATTTTAAAAATTACATATATCTTTTTTGGAGTTATCATTTCAATAACAAAACTATTCAATGGTTAAAATTTTGAATGAGTAACCCAAATGCTCTCATGAACTTGTGACACAAGTTCATCTTACTTTCCTATAAAAAATTTTAAAAAGTTTTGGAACACGTATAATATCATAAACTCACTTTTAACCTTCATCTCTACTATTCTAAAACTTCCCCGTTCCTACATTCCAAAATCAATTCTACCATCTCCGTGACCACTACCACCATTGATCCCTAAATTTTAAAACTTCAAGTTAAAAAAAAAAAAAAAAATAGCACTATTAAACTCGATCAAAAAATTTTAATATAACACCCTATCTCTCAAATATTGGAGTACCAATACTAGCCCCACCTTTCTTAAACCTTCAACCTGCATCTTCTTCTATTCAGCTCTAGATCCACCAAGCAAAGCTAACATTAACTCATAATATGTTAAAATTGTGTTTAGGAGATAATTGGTTATTTTCATGAGTGAATTTTGTTTTCGTTTTGTTTAATGTCTAATTGTGTGAAATGGATTTATATGCACAAGATTAGAAGCGGATTGTTTAATTAATTGCACGAAAAATGTCGAAATGTTAAAATTATTATGGTCATTTTATAGGTTCAGCGGAAATAAGTGTAATATTAAAAATATTAAGGACACTAGGTGAAATTGTCAGAAAGGGAGGCTTCTGAAATTATCCCTAGTTTTAACTTGCATCCTAACAAAGAGACCAACTAATCAGCCCATTTCATTTTGAGCTGATAGAAACTGTTGGTGAATGTCGAAGAATCAAGTGAGGGAGACTCATTCGCTTTGATTGGGAAGAAAACATACTAGCTAGTAATTCCGAGTTGTTTCTTTTGAGTAATAAGTACTGTTCCTTGGCCAAGTAGAAGCATGGAGGCAAAGCACAGACTACAGAGAGCGTCAGATTTGCATCAGCCAACTCCATTTGCCATTGAGAAAAGAGAAGAGGCTGGAGCTCTCTCAGCCTCAAGCCCTGTTCAGACCTGCTCAGGCTAATCTTTCTGAAATGTAAATTAAAAGGCTGTTTTTTCGTACTTTCGAACAAGTCTTGCTTGAATGCTCTCTCACTTCTCAGATTGTGATGCCACAGAAGAAGCGAGCTTTGATTCGTTCACTTGATGAGTTCAGAGGACACTTTAACTAAAATACAGCATACCTCATTGATGGGGACCTGTCCATGTCCATGTAGAGATTCATAGCGAAGCTAATCTAATCAGTTGTGTTGTGGCAGCAGCAGCATGCCAGCATCCCTCCCTCCATCCTTCCCTATGCAAACACGTAGTTTCTCAAAATTTGTACTCTACTCAACCATTAGCATGAGTCCATTTCTCTATGCCCGAATCCATGACTGCCAATGAAACTATCCTTTGCTATTCATGTTACACATAAAGAGGGGGACAGAAATTATTCCTCATATATACTTGACACTGGTCTCTCTCTCTCTTTTCTTTTTTTTTTTTTTTTTTTGGTTTTGGGGATAATTTCACAAACCTCCCGTGAGGTTTCCAACAATTTCACCAAACTCTAGCTCTCTCGATTTTGAAAATTACACTTATTTCCCTTGTCCATATAAAATGGCAATACTAGATTTAGCATTTTAATTATACACCCTTGTTGGGTGTACAATATGCATATACAAAGGATGGGATTTATAATTATTTTTTCTTTTCCTTTTCTCTTCTTATTCCTTTTTTTTATATATATATTTTTGCTGGTGAAATCCTAGAAAACTATGAACAACAACTTTAAATGTTGAATTAGTGATTTTTTAAACAACTTTGAATGCCACCCAACTTTTATTTGTCGATCTTTTTTTTTTTATTATTTATCAAAAGGAACACTAACTCAAAAAAAGGTCAAAACTACTACCAAAATGTGGCAATTCCGACAATCTAATCCCTATAAAGCACCATTAAAAGCATTCTATCATAATGTAAATGTATTATTATAATTGCTTATCAGACAATAATAAATATGGTATTAAAGAACTTGACGCACTTTCCTCATATATATTTGTGCTAAAAGTTGCTTTGGAAAGTAATTAAACTTTATAAACTAGGGATATATATTTTGAGGTATTCATTTAAATTGTCGACCAAATCCAAGATTTGATTACAAAAAGTGTCAAATCAAAGGGGGTGGGTGTAACCTTTGAAACCCCAAGAAAGTTCAGCGAAATTAGCAAAAATTTCATAAGAGGTTAATGAAATTATGAAATTAACCCCCTTTTATTGGTATATTCAACTATTCTTTCCATATCCGCTATCAGCTCAGAGGAAGTGATGCGATGGAATTTAAAATACTAGTAACAGTTATGTTCAATCTCGACGAGGAAAGAAATTGTAAAATACGTGGCATAATGTTTTTGGACTTGCTTGAGATACTAAGTCACTCGTTAATGTGTCCGAAATAGCACAATATTGCAGTTTAACACCTACCATATAGTGTATATACAGCATAAGCTATTCTGTTGAATTAGATTATTCATTTGCATTTGCTCTACAACAACGGTTTCACTCCTATGAAACTGGCATGGGAGCACGTACGCTACTATGTGATGTGTTTCTACATTCTTGTTTTGACAATTATTTCTTTATAGAAGATGTTTGTTAGGTGGGATCAACGTGTTTGTGAGATTGCACAGTTTGCACATCCAGCCCATATTAGAGGGGAAAGAAAACATATATGTACATAAGTTTTTCAGGACAAGTAATGATCTAAGTTGTGCATTTGGCTACAATGGTGAGTGATGCTGTAAGGTATTCATTAGATAGCCTTCTACTTCTATAAGATCTAAGGAAATAAATATGTCAACTTTGTTTGACAAGCCATTTTTCATCAAAAAATTTATACGTTTTCCCTGCACATATTTTTCAATCATTTTTTTTTTATAAAACTCTATAGAAAATTGTAATTCAAACAGGTCAAAACAATTTATGTAACTGCTACATAAAACAGGCTATTTTCAATTGAATGTGATTTTAAGCATATTTAGGGAACTAAGTAATTACCTAAGTTGTGCATTTGGCTATAGTGGTGAGCGAAGTCGTAACTTGTAAGTGTGCATCATAAATTATTTACAAAATTTTATTTACTTCCATCATCAATATATTTTTAGTTATCTTTTTATCTTATATACATTATATCAAAAGGTCTTACAGTTTTTTTTTTTTTGTTTAAAAAAAATTATATCAAATAATCTACCATCCAAACACACAATTAAAGTTAAGCCACAGAATTACTGCTACTATATATTAGAAGGCATCAAGTAGTTTCTTTTTTTCTTTTTCCTTTTTGGCTAGGACGGGGAAAAAATTTAAATAGTTTTCGTTTTATTGCCAGTCCTAGTAGAAGGGTTTGGTCAACCGAGGCAGCCATTAAAGCACCCAATGCAATGTCGACACGTATTGATGCAGTCAGCGTACGGGGCCTCTAATCTAATGTGCTTTGTCCTATGTCTGTTTCAGTGGATGCACGGCCGGGGTTGCTTTTCAGAACGCTGCCGCAGCTGAGCTGCCTCTACAGTATCTGTAGTCTCTTCTCTTTATTTTGTTTGGCATTACTCTGCTTTTGTCTGACTGGCTTCTTTGGAAAATGGAAAATCAAAACAAAATTACTGAAACAAAATCAGGTGCTCTATATTTTAAATGTTGTACATTCTGAAGTGGAGATCTTTGGCCTGGATGGATTCTTTACCGTTTTCCTGTAAATTTAGGTTGTGTTTGAATTGCATTTTCTGTCATTTTTCATGAAAAAATTACTGTAACGATTTGATATATGTGAGGGAAAAAGATGATAGAAAAATGTGATCACGAAAAATGATAATATTTTTCGACGGAAACAAGCAATCCAAACAAGGCTTCCCCAGTGATTGGCAGGCAGAGAGGAGCAAAATCTTGTACAGTAATTTCTTTGTATTACTGCCTTCCTTCCGGAGTTGCTTTACTTACGAACTAAAAGGTTAAAACCAACAAAAGCAGTTAAAATCAAATATGCGCTTCGCTAAATAACATTATCTTAGAAGGAGCACCTAAATAACTTCCATAGTCAACTTTTGATCTTTTATCTATTTTACGTCTTAAACCGATCCCACAATAATTAAAAAAAAAAAAAGTCAAATTTTGATCATTTCATCTATTTGCTGCATGGTTTGAGCCGATGGGTTTAAGGGCAAAGATTTGAGGAATCTAAACAGTAGAAAGAGACTAAAGGATCAAAATGCGACGCATTTGTTATTAATTAAAGAATTAATTTCAGATTTAAAATAGATTAGAAGCCGAAAGAGTTGATGATTGAAATAGTTTAAAGGCTTCTCAGATGATTGAGACTTACGAGAGCCCAAAAGGAAGCCCATAAATTTGCCCTAAATGGTTTGCCTTATCATGGTTGGGCCAAGTGCTGCTTCAATGGGCAACTCCAAGTTTAGCAAAAGAAGTAAGAGAGCTTGAGAATCAAATCAAGAAGCTCCCCGTCACTGGACTAATGTCAAACTTTTTTTTTTTTTTTGGAAAAAAAAGACAATTCTAGTTGTAGAAAGTCCACATTGTATTTGGAAAATTTGTTTTTATTTGTATATTACTGTAACATTATATTTGAAAAACTTGTTAATGGTTCAACCTTTGCTTTTCTAGTTTACAATTTCCACATGTACAAGATAGGCCCACTTGGAGAGTAGTAAACATTTAAACCCACCCAGATGGGCCGGGAGTGCAGTCTTTCGTATCGGCCATTGACACGATTTCTTCAGAACTTGGACATTGCCATAAATTTGGTACCACGCTTTTAGATTTCATTTCCTACTTCCCCTTTTTTTTTTTTTTAGTTTCAAAGTAGATTGGATTAACCAACTTTAAAAAAATGGAGCTGAAACGGGGAGTAGGAACAGGAATTCAAAACAAACACAAGAACGAAGGGGAAAAACAGAATAAGAATGCCTGATTGATTGCAGTTTTTGACAAATCCGGCATAAATCTGAGGAGTAAAAAGTGAAGAATGATGATGACAAGAATAGTGGCTGGAAAATGGAGGTTCTCCATTTCATTGCTTCCATCGCAGTTGAACTACTCGGCCACTTTCATTTCAAGACCTCAACTGCTTATTCCTCCTGCACAACAATCTTATAATTCAGATACAGGTTTCTTTACTCTCTTTTAACAATTTTTGCTTTGTATTTTTTATTTTGAAAAGAACCCCTGTTTTCCTTTGATGCATTGGTCAGTGGTATTGTAATTGCTGTTAAATATTCAGTTTTTATGTAGTTAAATTGGTGCAAGTTTGGAATTGTATGTCAATTTTCTAGTGGGAATTCATTTCTTGTCCACCGAGGTTACTTGACTTTTTTTTTTAAGCTTTTCTAGTTGACGATAGATTATCATTAGTGAAAGGAAAAAGAAGCAAAACTGGATCTTTTTCCTCCCTAATCTCCCGCCCCTTTTCTTCTCCCAGCCAGAACAGAGTTCGAATGAATGCTGTGAGTTGGACACTGTGCTTTTTTCATTTTGTCCTTTCTTATTCACATGTTTGGTGGTGTTACAGTATATTGCTTTCATTTGTTGGCTCATTTCAAGAAGCTAATTTGGGATGAGATTACTTTCTCTATAGTTTCAATATTCCTTTTTTTTTTTGGCTGGGGGTGGAGGAGGAGAGATTGTTTTGGTTTATTCTTGAATTACGCAGGACTTGTGAATTTGCAGCTAGATATTATTGCAACAGTCAACATGTCTACTCTCTGAACGATATTCATTTGATTCAACTGACTACAATAGCTAAAATGCTGCCTGCATAAGATTAAATTTTGTTTTTCCTTGTAAATATTAACAAGAATCTGCATGTCGATATTGATTTTCCCTATTTACCTAGCAACTATATAATCAGGTGAATTTCTGATTGCCCATGTAAATTGTGAAACGTTTAAAGTCATGTGTTTCAGATTTTTGATATAATGTGTTTGACGGATGCAAAAAAATTGTTTCTTGCGTCATCTTCTGTTTTCCATTTTGTTGTCTTCTACTTTTGTTGACATTTAAAAAATTTTTGGTCGACAATTTAGGCTATCAGACACTTGTGCAGATTCTTGAAGCATGCAAGTCCTCTCATGATTTGAGAACTGTGATCGCAATGCATGCTAAGATTGTTAAACATGGGTATGGGATGTACCCATCTATGTTGTCATTGTTGATATCCATATATGTTACCTGTCAATGCCGCAACCTTGCTTGCGAATTGCAGAAGGAAATTTCGTACCGGAATGTTGATATTGTCTCTGCAAATTTAATCATTTCAAGTTTCATGAAGATAGGAGAAATTAATATTGCCAAGAAGATATTTCAGAATGTGCCTTCCCGTGATGTAGTCACTTGGAACTCGCTGATTGGAGGTTGTGTAAAAAATGCTTCATTTCAGGAAGCATTGAGTACTTTCAGAGAGATGTTGAGAAGACAAATTGAACCAGATGGATTTACATTTGCATCTACTATTGCTGCATGTGCTAGACTTGGAGCTCTTCATCATGGGAAGTGGATACATAGTATGATGATAGAGAAAAGAATTGAACTAAATTACATCTTATCTTCTGCATTGGTAGACATGTATGCAAAATGTGGGCAAATTAACACTGCAAAAGAAATTTTTGATGGTGTCCAACGCACTGATGTTTCTATATGGAATGCGATGATTAATGGATTAGCAATTCATGGCCTTGCTTTGGATGCTATTGCAATATTCTCAAGGATGAAAGGGGAAAATGTCTTGCCCAATTCAATAACTTTTATTGGGATTCTAACTGCATGTAGCCATTGTGGCTTGGTTGAAGAGGGTCGCAAATATTTTGATCTGATGAGAACCTTATACTTGATCCAGCCACAGCTTGAGCACTATGGAGCCATGGTTGACCTGTTGGGGAGAGCTGGACGTCTAGAAGAAGCCTATGGAATAATTAAGGAAATGACTGTCGAACCTGATATTGTTATATGGAGAGCATTACTCAGCGCCTGCAGAATGCATAAGAACTCTGAGTTGGGTGAAGTAGCCATTGAAAAGATTTCACATCTTAGTAGTGGAGATTATGTTTTAATGTCAAATATTTACTGCTCCATCAAAAAGTGGGACAGCTCTGAGGGGATGAGATACATGATGAAGGAAAACGGTGTTCGTAAATGTAGTGGAAAAAGTTGGCTGGAATTTGGTGGTGCAATTCACCAATTCAATGCTGGTGACAAATCACATTGTGAGGCTATTCTGATAGACAAAGTGTTGGAATCATTGATCCATAGAACCAAAATAGAGGGGTTTATGTCTGAAACAGACTTGGTTTTTATGGATGTTTCTGAGGAGGAAAAGGAGGAAAACTTGAATTATCACAGTGAAAAGTTGGCTGTGGCCTATGGGATACTAAAATCAAGTCCTGGGGCTGAAATTCTGATATCCAAAAACCTTCGGACTTGTCTTGATTGCCACTCCTGGATGAAAGTTGTATCAAAGCTATTAAACAGGGTGATAATTGTGAGGGACAGGATTCGATTTCACAGGTTTGAGCGTGGAACCTGTACCTGCAGAGACTATTGGTAGTCACTCTTGATTAAGCTGGTGAGGATCTGGTTCTTTGTTTTTCTTTTTTAAAGTATGGCTTGCACTTCCTTTTGTTTTCAGCAGGTAGGGTTGTAGGAAGTTAGTCTTCTGGAATGCATCCTCTGAGCTAACCCACATATTGCCAGGGCCATTATATTTGTGCTCGGACCAAGGAGTTGCCCTGGCTCTTCAGTGGATCTTTGAGATAAGAGTTCCTGATCGATTAATTTTCATGTTCTGCTGCAAAAGAAAGAGTAGAAGATCCATCAATTTGTCAACAACTTGTTGCGAAGTTCATCTGCAGGGTAGAGTGAAATTTTGCGGCTGTCAAGTTACATATTCAATTTAACATGTGAAAAAGGTTTTAGTGTGAGATTGTTTACATATCTTATTTTTGTCTATTTTAAAATGATTGTTAATCATAGATGGTTAAGCCTTTTTATTGATGAAATAGAGCATTATTTGTCTGCAGGTCAGCCTGGAGTGGTACAGCCATTCTGAATTTGCATGTTCTAAAGAGCCCAAATTATATAAAGATAAATGCTTGCTTAATCTGGTAGCTGACTCTGTAACATGAGCATCTGCTATGGAGAAGTGAAATAGATCCCCCAAGTTTGAAAATGGAAGCAGCCAAAGCGAAATAATGAAATGTTGCCAGCTTGAAAGGGCCTGCTTTTTGGTAAGTTACATGCTTCTTTTCCTATATATCTATTGCAGATTCTGGTTGTGTAGAATTAGTCTCAAATGGACTGATGAAAGTAGAACTCCACTGTTCGACACTCACACACATAGGCCACCCACACTCTGTGTGTGTGTGTGTTGCTCGCCCCTCTGTCCCGCTGTTGCCTGCTTTTTCTTTATCGACTGAAATCACCTAGAAGAATCAATGTGGAGTATGTCCAACAAATTGAATACCTACACCTTGCTTTTGTGTTTTTGGAACTATGGGCTTGTTAATGTGCCCTTCCATTTTTGCCCTTCTCCTTTTGCAATGTTATCTTGTCTTCTTTGAGCTAAACTAAATTGAAGCTTACTGTTGCCTGTTAATAAACTGATTCTGCAGGTCCACTGGAGTTGGACTAAATTTGCTGGTGGTCTTTAACCCCATCATGATCCTAGTGACACAAATCGTTTTGTCTCCTTGGAGAGTTGCAGTTTGCTGGAAATTTTTGTGCTTCTTTGGACCTGAGTGTGGTGTTGGTGTAACTGTGCAAGGCTACTTGGAATGTGCTGTTCATTTCTAATCCTGCTTTGTCTTTGTTGTCTGCAACTATATGGATTCACTGCTTCAGCATGATTAGGAAATTATAAACTTATGAGATAGATAGCGTTGAGGGCTTGGAAAACTAGGAGGATCCAATAGTCTAATCTTGTGTGGAGGATCAATTTTATCTTCTTCTTATCAAAGATTCCTCCTCGAATTCCTTTTTTTTTTTTTTTTAAAGCTTCTCCTTGAATTCTTAATTGGATAAACTGATCTTTCTTGTTGCTCATGCAGTACTACAGTTATTGTCGACCTTATATTTGTTCCCAATAATGAATTTTTTCCCTATAATTTTCTTACATATCCTTCCGATAAAGATTAAAAGCTGCTGGGAAACAAATTTTTGACTCAGGAATTATTTCATGTGAGAATGACGGTAATCCTCTCAGCCATGTGTTAAATCAAGTCACAAAATAGTTATAACCACTATTTCAAAGCAGTCATCAATCTTCCCAAAGAAAAATAAGTTGCAAAGACAAAAAAGAATAGGATGCTGATATTGGAAGTAGTGCTTCTAAAGGCATGATTATGTTGTTGGTTGGGCATCTTCATGGATGGGAAGCAGACGTAGTTTGCCTCCATAAGTTTCAGGAAGTTGGCTTTCATCAATGTCTTCAAGTAGAGTCGCCTTCAGCCGTTTGTCCTTCACAAGGATAATCTGTTGGAAAAAAAAAAAAGAGGATATCAGGTGATTCAGAATTTAAAGGCACAAATATCTGAGTGCAGGTCATTTGTGTACCTTTTTCTTGGTATTTTTGTCAATAAATGGGTAAAAAGCCTTCCAGACCGCCCTGAATATGTAAGGCACGTGAATAATCAACAACTTTCCAAGTCTTTCCGGGTAGTAGTCCTGCGATTGAACTTCGAAAGCAACTCCTTAGGTAGCCATTTTTTTTTTTTTTCGCAACGATAATATTTGTATAACTTACTCTAACTTAATATAAGAAAAGGGAGGAGCCGACAAGACGAGTTGACGGGAATTTCTGTCGGAGGAAGCCACAATTAAATGACAAGGGTGTCAAACCCTTGACCTTCCACCCCTACTAAGAGATTTATACCCACAGCGTAACAGACTGTTGGCACTCCTTAGGTAGTAACCATCACCGCATTTGTTGTCACAATTAATACTGACGTTTGAAATTTCAACTCGTGACCTTGTGTTCTTTTGCCATGTACAAAGTTTCCGTTAGTCAAAATTCTGTTGCTTGCCGGCCCGTGACTCGGGGGTTTAAGTTTAGGATTAATTTTCTATACATTGACAGTGTATATACTTTTATCATTAGATGCGTGATACATAATTCAAATATGAATTTGAAAATTAAATTTGACATATGTGTCGTATATTCAACCGTGATAGTATATACACCGTCAGTGTATATAAGATTTACTCTTAAGTTTAACGCCTCTGAGGCACTAATACTCTACTTTTTTTGTTTTTTTTGCCATTTTCAATCAACTAAAGTACAGCTACTAGGTTGAGGTTTAATTATTTTTGGTACAACATATTTCCGTTTTAGGGAACCAAGAGATAACGATAGATGCTATAGCTGCAGTGAGTTAAATCAGGGACAAGTATCTGAGACTGGTGACTTTGAGCGTGTTTAATAACCCCATTAAGTACTTAAAATTAATGGATTACGGTGTTTTCCTATTACGCAAATTGGGCAAGAGTGCCTTGCCATTTTTCTGAGTACTATAATTTATGCTAAAGAATGTGCAATAGTTATAAAGAAATTACTAACCTGCAAGATGGATAGAGCTCCAAGATAGGCACGGAGATCACTGTTACAGTACCCCCATCCTTGAAGATCTGCAATTACTAAGAACTTCTCTTGCCCGGGTGGCATCCTGTCATAGGAATCAAGAAAAAACCAAACATTATCCAACTGAATGATGATTTTTGCAGCATGGAAGTTGCCTGATTTGCTTTCTCGTTGCTGCAGTTCTTTTTTTTTTGACTAATAAACTTCCAGAAAGAGGCAAAGAGCAGTTAGTACCTGGAGCCCAATCTGTCCAAAGTGAAAACTACAAAACCTGGAAGTGAAGAAAACACATTGTAAGATCAAGGAATATTAGCATGTAAATCTGCTGAAGTCTTTTATTGGAGTACAAATGTAACCTACGTACGTTTGAACTCGTCTAGACCTCCAATTTCGTTTTGGAAATGTCTGGCTCCGATGAGTACAGCAATTGGTCGTCCCTTCTTATCTATTCCTTGCACGAACATCTTGTTCTGTGCTATTTCATTTGGAACTTCAGAAGAGGAAATGTGGCCACTGGGAACAAACATTCTTCTCCATTTCAGGCACTTTAGGAGCATATCAGAAGCTTTCTCTACGTCTAGATTCCGAGCACGAAGAAACCTTCGGATTGTTAGATCATCAACCTCCTGCAAAACCAATTCAAGATCAGCTATAATAAGAAAACTCCAGGTGATCACCAGCCCTAGTATATTCAAGAATGTCAGCATGTTACAGAAGAATAATAAGGCTTCTTTACGTCCTTTTTGAACTTTAGCTGAACGTTTCAAAGAAAATAAGGTCTCTGCGACTTAGATCAACTCTTTGTGATCCATTGAAGGAGAAAAGTATCTCAAATATAGGCCCCAGACTGATAAGAGTTCTTGAATTTTAAAGAGATTATCTTTTACAAAGATATAAGTTTGCAGTAGAGCAAAATGCCCCGGCAGGTTGGGTTGGGTGGTAAGGGGTAAAGGATCGTAAGATCTGTAATTTACCCCCCAAAAAAAAAGTGCAAAAGGTCTAATGAGCTAAAGATGAACAAGAATCAATGGTTCTTTTCTTTTTTAGAATCTAATTTAAAACCCAAAAAAAAAAAAAAGAATTCATTGACAGACAAATTAAGAATATGCTTTACCATAATGATGAAAAAGTGAAGAAAAACGTGCTTAATTAATTGCATGAAAGAGTAGTAACATGATGATGTACCTTGCAAGAAGGATCTTGATTTTCAACTACGGCTCTCACGAGGCAAACTTTGTTTTTCTCCACCTCATTGCTCTGATCACCACCTTGTTCGTCCACAGTACCATTAATATCTGCTTCTCTCATTTTTTGTTGTGTAGGAGGGTTGATTGAAGAAGCCTCGCCCTCCCTCTTCTCCACTATTAGACTATTTTTCCCTCCCGTTTCCATTGCCTTTTTTTTTTTGGCACCACAGACAAAGCTGGAACTGAAGTGCTAAGGTGTCCACCACCCAGGGAAGCATTTGCCACCGCTTTTTCCCATATCCATGTATATATCCAGACATGAATTTGAGGAAGAAAGGAGATAGTTCGATAATGATGATGTAACAGCTCATTAATGCTGCAATTGACTTGAATGAAGTTCCTGTTGGTGATGGAAATCAATAATTTTGTACGTCTACAATATGCAGAACAGTCAGCAAGTAATTGCCTGTAAATCAAAACAAGACACATATGCGCCCCCCTTCCCCAGAATTCCAGAAACCCATAAAAAAAAAAAAGCCAAAAAAAAAGGCCAAAGGTTTACTTGACTGAGCATTTTCAAATCGTTCTGTCAAATATATTTCCTATACATGTTTTAAGTATCTCCTACGTGGTTTTGCCAAATATAATTTCTTATTATTAAGTGGAAAGTATTTACCATTGAAAATGGATTTTGACACGGGGGAAATTTGACCTACAAAAATTTACACGAAATGGCCCTACTACTTGTACGCGTGACAATGATATGTCTAATTGTTGGTGTTGTGCACAAAATTATTGGAATTCAATGCTTCACAGCCCAATTAATCGATATGGTGTCGGAGGGTTGGTTTGGTGCCGTGACCATGAGGCGTCCAACTACTTGTTTCCCTCTCTCTTTCCTCAGCCATAAATTGCTTGGCCACAAGCCAGGGATGTGATGTAAGGTCTCATGTGCAATGGAGTATATATACTACTTCCTCCGTTTCACTTTGATAGTCCTGCTTCTTTTTTCACACAGTTTAAAAAAAAGCGATTAACTTTGTTAGAAAAGTAAATTTAGATTGCTATTTTTCTAAAATACCCTCACATTAAATATGATACAACTTTATGGGAACTTGAATTGATGGTAAAAAAAAGAATCAACTCTCATTAAATGGGGTAGATTTATAGTAACAACTACTTACATTAAATAAGGGTATTTTAAAAAAATTAAAATACAACTACATTCTTCAATTAGAAAGTTGACTACAATTTGGGACAGAACAGATGAAAAAGGAATACAGAAATATCAAAGTGGGACGGAGGGAGTATATACAATGGGCATGAAACTATGGAATCCTGCACTTGTGGAACGTTGACTCATGGACAAGTGCTTTTTTTTTTCCGTAACAATGATAATAATTGTATAACATGTTCTAACCTAATCTAAGAAAAAAAGAAGTCGTTGAAGAAAGTCGCCCGAAGGTGGTAGCCATGACAATTTTGGCGGACAAGTGCATTTGCTGTTTGTAGAAACTGCAAAGTTAGTGACGCAAAAATATCTTAGTAATTGTGACGGGGTTAGAAGTTTCATCTATCATGCAGTGCGTCCGCATGCATACAGGTTGGCTGGCTAACGTTGGGCTTCAAAGTTGTATGTTCGTGCACATCCTCGGTGATCAGTCAAATCCAAGTATATGGTAATTTAGAAAGCATCAACCCATCGTACACCACCACCATCTGGGCGTGTATGTATGCATTAATGAATCTTGATAGGTGGTACATAGAGAAATTTCTAAGTTTGTGATGAATTTTAAAAAAATTCTACAAAAGGGGTGATTGTGGCGAGGAATTCTGTCGGAGGGGTCTTCGCATTCGTGAAATGCGAGCTCAGGAGAGTTCGCATTTCACGAATGCGAGCTCTCAACAGAGCTCGCATTCCTGAAATGCAAATTTTTTTGCTCGCATTACAGAGATGCAAATTTTTTTTTTTTTTATCTACATTTTTGTTGCATTTTATATACTATATAACTAGATATGGTTTTGGGTTTTTCTTTTATATTGCACACCGACAAACAAGAAGAAGGATTAAGGAAGCATCTTTGATTCTGAAATTGAAAGGACAATGAAGCAAGTTTGGTCGTATCCCATTCCCATGGGGTGCCGTCAATGTTCATTTGCATCTGCATATACAGTAATAGTATCTATATGTCCCACAAGTGGCATGCATGCAGTAGTGTTTGATATTCATCTCTCCTTAATAAAACGAACACTTGTCACTCATGCACTCTCCTGCGCGACTTATAATATCTTCCCGACTTCATTTTGTATCCCTGTTAGTGTTGAGTTAGGTTCCATTTCCTGGCATTCCATTTGGCCTGCAGTCCGGGGGACATCTTCACTAACAACAGCAAGTAGGAATTGAATATACTTTTAATGCTTCTGGATTCCTAGCGGTTGAACTCTAGTCGTCCATGGACAGTGGGAGCTGGGTAGTGGGAGCTCAGTGAGCTCGCATTCTGAAAATGCGAGCTCATTGAGCTCGCATTTCCGAAATGCGAGCTCACTGAGCTCGCATTCTCAAAATGCGAAGACCCCCATTTACAGAAACCCCTCCAGGAAACGCCCTCGTTGTAGAATTCTTTTTTTTTTTCCATCACAAACTAAGAATTCACCCGTGGTACATATACAAAAATTTGATATTCAAATTGAAAATCAGATAATATATCATGGATTTAGAGTCATCAATATATATATATATACTGACTGTACAAAAAAGATTAAGTTATCAAAGAGTATGGAATATGTATTTGTGTCTACATCTTCCGAAATTGTTCTTCCTAAGTATGCCACAATAAAACTTTGCTACTTATAAGTCAGTAGCTATATATTTATAAATCAATAGTTATGGTTTTTGTGGTGAATATTGGTCATTACAAATAAAAAAATAAAATTTATCACAGCTGAACAGCTGCTTAGCTTTTTTGTCACATATTACCTTTTTTTTTTTTTCGCTACAGGTGAGGTTTGAACTCTCACCTACGATCCCTCTCTAGTGGTCACTGAGCTTTTTTTTTTTTTTTTTTTTTTTCACTAGCGGCACATCTAGCCTAGCCTAACCTACTCCTACTCCTAAGAGGGGGGACTTACTTTTTAAGGGAAGCGACTCTAGAGAGTGGGCCAATTGAGTCGGGAGAACCTGACGGAGACTTAATCACCATCTGACCAGACGAGTGCACCACTCATTCTCATGAATTTAGAACACTCCTCATATTTGAGACGGGAGGTAAGGTTTGAATCCTTACCTCCCATATTTGAATCCTTACCTCCCACCTCACTATATACAGCGGTGGCCACTAAGCTTAGTGGTTTTGCTGCCACATATTACAATGTGTCCAAGATTTTTACTGATAAAAATGGTAAAGATGCGGTTATCCATTGCTATCAGTAATGTCTCCGCTCTCAATGAGTTAAATCTGTTAAGAAATGCCCAGCTGGATTCCGCAATTCCAACAACCCTGTTTTTCTTCGGAATTTCCACTCAAGTACGTTAATTTCGGTCTATTTACGCAATGGTAATTTAAAGATCCGCTGCCATAAATAAATTCAGTCGACCATTTACTTTAGGCTCCGTTGGATAATTCAATTCAATACTTAAATTTAATGGATTTAGACACATTTGATAATAAAAAATTGAACATCTGAATTAATTAAATGATACTGAATTTTTTTAGACAAAACTCATTCCTAAAAATAAGTGATGATTTATTCACTTATCATTGAATGTGATACACACTCAGATGTATCTGATTTGATATTTAACAATTTAATAACCTAACGGATTTACATTTCAAATTTTAGATTTTAGATTTTAATTTCCAAATTTCAGCTTTATTAAACACTCCCTTAGTTCGAAAATCAGGAAACGGGAACTGTTTTGCCATACCGTGATATTTGTTTTCAGAGTTAGAAATCCTTATCTTTTCTTTTTTTTTTCTTTTGGCATCGATTGCACGTCTTTTTTTTTTTTTTTACCTTCAATTAATAGTTAACCCCAAAGAAATTACAGAAAAAAAAAGGGGGGAGGAGAGTGAAACTACATCACAAGTTGACACAACAAGCTATTCGGGCTTTATATATTATAAACCCACAGGTTTAAGTTAGGCCACCAATATTAAATCTGTACACTGTTTTTCATGACTCCGATCATGTAGCTTTATTTGGGCTGAAAGAAATATCTGTTGGGCTGTAAGAAAGTCTGTTAGAAGCCAACTGTAAGAAACCCAAAGCCTTTCATCTCATACTATAACCCAAAAAAAATCCAACATATGCTGCCGAAAACATATATATACTTTTTGCTTTTTGGAGAAGATATCTCTAATATTATATGGCATAAGCTAGTAATTTCATAATCAAATAATATATCTCTATAAATTTGAAAATTAGGATAAAACATTCTGAGTATTCTTGTTATTCTTTTTATCCTTTTGATGGTCCAGATGGAAACAATCAATAAATGACAAGTTCATATTAAATTTCCTGTTGATTGCCCCAAATATTAACTCACACTGATTATGACAAATTCTAAAGCTCTCTTGTTAAAAAAAAAAAGAAGAAGAAAAAATTCTAAATCTCTGCTAGTATGAGAAGTTTTATACAGTCATCATAGAGAGATTATAAGTTAAAAGTAACGAAAACATTATGATTTATGGTGCGAGGTGATAATGGTCTAATAATTAAGATTGAAATCTTAAATCTTAAATACGGGTTCAGATTTCCCTTTACCCTTTCTCATCTCTTAAATCTCACGTTTCTCCAACTAAAAAAGAAATTTAAAAATATGTAAAAAAAAACACACACACACACACACACAGAGTCTTCCATGGTCCAGAATTAAATTAAAGATGATCCTTGTATATGTGAAAAACATGCTACCCCATGGCTGAAGATTTTTTTCCCCCCCTATAAAACATCTCAATCAGAAACTACCTTGTATTCACCAAGCATTTTCAGACAATTTCCCTCTCCTTTTAAATCTCTTTTACAATTCTTTTGGCAGGTCAATAAATTTCGGGCGTTAAAACCAAAATTGGCTTTAGGCCGAACCACCGACATGTGATAGAATACTCCATTCCTCAACCTATTTACACTAACCATACCAATTTCGTCAAAATGTTTTCACCAAAATACTACAAAAGCAACAAAAATCAATGCCGACCCAAAAAAAAGAAAAAAAAAAAAAATTCAATGCATTCATTATGTATCGAGTATTTGCTTAAACATAATTGCCACAAAAATAATGCCAACTTCATTAGTGAGCAAACACATAGCAACCTTCAACACCAACACCACATGAAAAAGAGAAATAAGCAACCAAGTAGTAATAAGAATGAAGGAGATGGAATATTAAACTAGAAATAAACAGCAGAGCAGCCTTGACTATGAGCTTGGAGCAGCATACTTCGTAGCAGGGGGTTTTCATTGAAGTGGACTTCTTATCGAACCCAAAGAAAATGAAAAGCTCCTTTCATCAAATCTTCCCCGAATCATATGTTTATTAGCTGTATATTACACTAATCATCAGTAGATCTATATCCCCAGCAATAAATATAAAAGAATATATAGAAATACTACTACTCTATTACTCGTTTGTTTCCAGGAGTGTGTATTTTAACAGCTGCTTGGCAACCAACTCTAGACCAAACCAGTACCATCCCTCCCTTCCTAGTTCCTCCTCCAGGTCTTTCCCTGTTTCTTGAAGCAAATTTCTCACAAACCCTTTTCTCTATCAATTTCATTCCTCTGATTTTTGCTTAAAAAAAAAATAGAAAAAGAAATTGCAAGATTTCATTTTCTCTGTGGTGTGTCAAATCCCAATTTGCAAGAAAAGCCTTTCAACAACTACTTTGCCTAATGACATTCCAACTATTTCTTCCTCCTACTTGTTATTAAGTAAATTGATGCCGAGGCCTTTGTCTTTGGTCTTGGGGCACTTATGCGGTTAATAAAGGATTGATCTTTCTGGGCCATCCTAGGTTCCTCAGTTTTTTGTACTGATTGTTTTTGGAGTCGCAGATTTGAGTTGTGAAGAAAGAAAAATGAGGAACTGGAGATGGGGTTTAATTGGGATTGTTTTTCTTGCTTTTGTGATCAGAACTGAAGCCTGGAAGTTTAGCAAGGCTCAACATGAACACACTGAAAGAATTTCAGGTAACTAGAGTCCCGCCTTGGTTTGTTGAAAATTGTAAAAGGCATAAAATGAAAAAGTACTGAAGCAGATTTCTCTTCCTGTTCTTACTGGGAGGAATATGATGTGTTCATTTTCAGTTGGAATATGGCTGTTAATTTGGGTTGAGTTATCTCTGTGTACTGGATTTTGGTGGAATCATTGAATTTTAGATTGATATGGGTGTTATCTTGCACAGTTGCATCTAGGAATTCTGGTATGATTCCCAGTTGTGATTTACCATATTTTGTAGCTTTTCTTGTGAATTGTAGTTATGCCATTGAGGTTAAGAATTCATTGGATTTATGTACCTGTCCTTGTTTGGTATTGGGGTTATTGTAGTACTGGGATTTGTTTCACCTGCAAAATTGTCAGTTAGAAGTTGGCTAACGTTGGATAGATTTAATAGTGGGCAGGATGGTAGTGTAATGGGTTGGTATGTATGTGATTTCATTCTACTCAAGCATGTTTCCTTGATGGCTGCTGACCTCTGTTTGACAACGTTGTTGGGGTTTAACTCAAAAATACGGATCTATGTAATTATTGAAGCCAATAATCCATGATTTTGGTTTGCGTTGGCTATGTTTTAGAGGTACTTTTTGGTTATGCTGCTAAGGATTAAGGGTAAACACTGAAATTAGTAAATCTAGTGAACTAATTTCTGTAATATGGATGGTCTTTCTGGGGCTGAACAATGTTGTCATGTGATTGTTCATTTTGACCTAGCTAATGCTTCATATTGGATGCTCCTGGTACTGGTTTATATTGAATGGTAAAAATTGATCAACAAGCTATTATTGGTGTTTGGTGGTTTTGTTATAGATTGACACGCTAAGATTCCACTTATTTTAGTTGACCTGCAGATAGTTAACGACCACTTTTATTAAGCGCTACCCTTTGGCAGAAGGGAGAGGCTTGTTTCTTAAAACAGTCATCCTCCCTGGCACATAGCGTTGGTGTTATTGAGACTGAACTTGTGATGTAAGGTATATATGCTGAAATCTAGTAGGTGGTAAAAAAACCAGCTCTTTTCAAATATCACATGTTTCACCTGTAGAGAAATGTCGTAGGAAATCTTGGATGATGTGCTGCAAAACACAGTGGGTGTGTTTGTAGGAGATTATTTGTAAAAATTATTTAGCCTAACAGCATAGTAGTTTTTGTGATGTGATGTGTGTGAGATAAAAAGGTGATTGGGATTATCAAAATGTGATCGAAAATTGAGTTTATGATGCAAGCAAAATAAAATTTGGGAAATTTTTTTTCCAAATCTGAGTATCTCAACGATCCCAGGGTTTTGTCAGTTGATTTTTGTCGTTTTGTACATGTTTTAAGTATCTACTGGAGGGTCAGGAGCTGAAACTACATACTACATTCGTGGTCATGTTTCTATCT
Source organism: Coffea arabica (assembly GCF_036785885.1). Taxonomy (NCBI): domain Eukaryota; kingdom Viridiplantae; phylum Streptophyta; class Magnoliopsida; order Gentianales; family Rubiaceae; genus Coffea; species Coffea arabica. The sequence goes on along the minus strand of NC_092316.1, from coordinate 4,530,400 downwards.
TTGTTGCAATATGACTGCTGTGTTTACTTTATCATACTTTTATTTTGAAAATTTAGGTAGTGCTGGTGATGTCTTGGAAGATGACCCAGTTGGAAGGTTAAAAGTTTTTGTCTATGAGCTTCCCAGCAAATACAACAAGAAGATCCTGCAGAAGGATCCCCGATGCCTCACTCATATGTTTGCTGCTGAAATATATATGCATCGTTTTCTTTTATCAAGCCCTGTTCGAACCCTCAATCCTGAGGAAGCTGATTGGTTTTATACCCCTGTCTACACAACCTGTGACCTGACTCCTAATGGCCTCCCCTTACCCTTTAAATCACCACGTATGATGAGGAGTGCAATACAGCTTATTTCTTCTAACTGGCCTTACTGGAATAGAACTGAAGGTGCTGATCACTTCTTTATTGTGCCCCATGATTTTGGTGCTTGTTTCCACTATCAAGTAAGATGTCTCTCCTTTTTTTGCCTCCCCCACGTTCCCAACTTTTGTTCCTCTTTAGGAGGAAAAAAGAAACAGTGGATGGAATCTCTGCTAAAAGATTTATGAATCTCCAAATAATACTGACAGCAGATTCTACTGAAAGTTATCTGGATTGTGTAATTTCTAGGGGGATTTGATATAATTATGATATTTTTTCAATTACATGAGAAATGACTGGTTGCGAAGGGGGGAGAAGATATTATATGATCTCTGTTTTCATCTGATGTTGACCATTATTTATGACCATGGCAGGAAGAAAAAGCCATTGAAAGAGGGATTCTCCCATTGCTTCAGCGTGCTACGTTGGTCCAAACTTTTGGGCAACGAAATCATGTTTGCTTAAAGGATGGTTCAATCACCATTCCTCCATATGCTCCTCCACAGAAGATGCAAGCCCACTTGATCCCTCCTAACACTCCTCGATCAATATTTGTTTACTTCCGAGGGTTGTTCTATGATGTGGGGAATGATCCAGAAGGTGGCTACTATGCAAGGTACCTCTCGCTATTGTGCATGTTAGTGTTTGCTTGTACGATTGTTTCAAAGTCAAGTGCTGCATCAGGTTTTCATAGTATTAAGCTTCCAGCAAAGCCAAAATCAGTGTGGTTTTAACTGAATAATTGTGTAGTTTGACTGGTGTCAAACTCCTGAAAACTTCACCCATGTCCTCCCCTCCGCCTCAAAAAAAAAAAAGGCCCCCATAAAAAGGGAGATAATAACTACAGAATAACTTAATAATCGTTTATCTGTAAAGTTTAGCAGGGGAGTTAAAATAGGCAAATGCAAAGAGTGAATAAAAATCGTCAATTTGGGCCAAGACATACCTAGAATGTGAAAATCTTCGCTCATAGCTTTTCAAGTTTTCTTAAGTTTCATGTGAGACACTGACAATATAGACTGAGATGGCTAAATCTACCTTTTCTTTTTGGCAGAGGCGCTCGAGCATCTGTGTGGGAGAACTTCAAGGACAACCCTCTCTTTGACATTTCGACCGAGCATCCAACAACCTACTATGAGGACATGCAGCGAGCTATTTTTTGTTTGTGCCCGTTGGGATGGGCCCCATGGAGTCCTAGATTGGTTGAGGCTGTAATATTTGGTTGTATCCCAGTGATCATAGCAGATGATATTGTGTTGCCATTTGCTGATGCAATACCATGGGAAGAAATTGGGGTCTTTGTAGCAGAGAAGGACGTCCCAAAGTTGGATACAATACTCACTTCAATCCCAACAGAAGTGATACTGAGGAAGCAGAGATTGCTTGCAAACCCTTCAATGAAGCAGGCTATGTTATTTCCCCAACCGGCTCAATCGCGTGATGCTTTCCACCAGATCTTAAACGGACTTGCTCGGAAGCTGCCACATGACAGGAGCACTTTCTTGAAACCCGGCGAGAAAATCTTAAACTGGACAGCAGGCCCTGTGGGTGACCTGAAACCTTGGTAGATGGTTTGACACTGATACTGGAAATTAGCGTGGCATTTCCTCCAACGTTGTTAGCACCCTTGCAGCTGTACTCACCTGCTGTTGTCATACTGCATCGTAGATTTTGATCTTGCAAATGCACGAGAGGTTGCATTTGTTTCTGAGCAGCGCATGCCGGAATTTGACAAATTTGGATGTTGCAGACCACAAACAACTCCCAAATTAATAGGGAATCAAGTACAGATGTGTTTATTCTTGATTTTTTTTTTTTTAACTGATCATCAATTCAGTGATTCACTACAGCGCACCATTTTCTTTCTCCCAAAAAGGAAGGGCCCCCAGTAGTTTTTTGATTCGTCCATGTCACTTCAATAAACCATTTTGGAAAACATTAGAGATTGAGATGGCAGCTAGGGACTTGATTTCCAATGACCCTTTGCATGAAATCTTCTTGCGAGCATGTTAGGCTAAGTGTATACTCTCCGCTAGCCTCAATGTCCGTCCAATGCATCCTGAAGTATATGAAATGTCATCCTTGATTAATTTCTACTTCTGCACAGAAAATTGTTAAGTAAATTTTGCAGTATACTCAAATGACGTGCTGAATTTAGACGACTAATCAACTTTTTGCAAATGGCTCGTAACAAATAAAAATAAGACAAGTCGCCTTTTATTTTTGGGCACTAAAAATTTTTTATCCACAAATGGAGATTCAAGAATCTGAGGCGGTGGACTTAATCGACTTGTTGTCAAAAGGAAATTGCTGATCCACTAGCAAAATATTTTATACACTGTGTAATCAACTAGTAAAACTAAAATTGGGATACTCTTGTACAGTCAAAACCAAATCGAGACTGTCAAGTTTGGGATAATTTTTCCCTTTATCTTCGATTATAAGCAACTCAAGTCAGCAAATTGTAATCATGTAATGCCAAGAAAATGGTGCACGAATGAATAGGGAGAACAAGGGATTAGCATTTAAAAGTCCAAAATAAATGGTTTAAGAAACCGATTTGAACACCACAAATTTTCAGGAGTCTTGAATCTCCAATTTTATACTATACATATTTCTCTAGCAAGGGTTGGTTGACTGCCAATTACAAGTTTAAAATATATAATTTCAGGATGAGATTTATCTTGAATAATAGAGTATTATTTGAAATAATTATTATACTATCAATTTTTTGTGATACTGTATGATTTATGTGAGATAAAAATATAAAAAAAAATGAATTAAAAAATATTATTGGATACATATTATTAAAAAAAAATTCTTGGATACATATTATTATTATTATTATTATTATTATTATTATTGCTTTGTTACGGGCTACGGGCTATGGGCTTGGGTGTTGGAACGTTGGAGAAGATAAGAAAGATGCAAAGGTGAAAAGGAGAACTTGTGTGGGGAGCATGACAGCCACACTTCACCCATTACGCAGTCTACTCTAATATTGACAACCAATTGCTACATTACACAAAATTTTACATTATCGCCTCATCTCTTCCTCTTTGCTTCCACAACTGCTGGGCAAAGACTCGACTCTCGCCAGAATTGGGAAGGAAGCTAAAGAGCAGTGGAAATGGCCCTGCAGCTACCCGCCAAGACCATACCCTCGCCTTCTTCTCTAGCCCCGACGGGCAATGCTGGCCTCCGGCGACCCGCCGATGCTTTTGCTCTCAAATCGTCCTTCCTCGCCCCTTCTCTTCACCTCCTGCTTCCTCCTCATCAAGGGTCCGGCGCTCCTGCAACTGCTCCAAAATTCTCCATGCGGGTTGCCTCCAAGCAAGCCTATATTTGCCGCGATTGCGGGTAATTTTATTTGCCTGCTGACAATTTTGTTCTTTCTCTGCTTTACTGAGTTGTTCTGTTACTAGATTGTAAATGCGATTTGTACGACATATGCAGGTATATCTACAGTGACAGAACGCCCTTTGAGAAATTACCGGACAATTTCTTCTGCCCTGGTACATTTTTCTTCATCTCAAGCTACCACATCCCTTTTATCCTGCATTATCAGATAATTGTCCTTTTCCTAAAGCTCTGAAAAATCGTTCGGTACTCATTTTATTCATGTTAATTTCTTTGTTCCCTTAGAATTTAACGTGATCCTTATCAAGGATTTTTCTTTCTGTGTTAGATGCTAATGAGGGTGGTAGTTGGAACAATTTTCGTCAGCAGACTGTCAGTAGAACTTAGAATGTGCACAAATTGCTTGTGCAACTTTTTACTTGCATCTTTTACGTACTTATGATTTCAAATTGGAGTTTAAAAATTTGTGGGCTTTTTGGAATGTTGTAGAAATGTTTTGTCCAGTCCTCTATTGGCAACACGACCATTGACTATTGAGACTGAATCTTGCAGTTTGTGGTGCTCCAAAACGAAGATTCAAGCCATATGTGCCCAAGGTGGCCAAAAATGCTAATGAGTCGGATGTTAGGAAAGCCAGAAAAGCACAGATTCAAAGAGACGAAGCAATAGGGTAAGCCATTGGGCTATGGATTTTCCTCCTTGAAGCTTGGTGGAATTGTAAAATCTTTAGCATTAACTGATTTCATGCTAATTTCTTGATTTCCTTCTTGGCTTTTTTTTGGTTTTGGTGGGGAGGGCGGGACTCGGGAGCAAGATGTATATGCTTACAGCCTTACACATGTTTTTTGTGGCTGTTGCAGGAGAGCATTGCCCATTGGAATTGCGGTTGGAATTGCAGCATTGGGTGGTTTATATCTCTACTTAAATAACACCTTTTAGGCTCAAAACACAGCAACACAAAAGTTGTGCTCAAACTTCTTGAGACTGGACCAGTTATTACTTTTCATTTCATCATTCAATATGGTAGTTTATTGGTTAAATCCATTGAGATAAAAAAGAATCCAAGAATGAGAGGACTACTTGGTTGTACTCTTCAACCTTTTTGTGCTTAATCCAGCAACGAAAATTTTGCCTCTACTTTACTGCCAATATGTTATTTTCTCTTGCTTTTAATGGCAATGATGATTTAATTGTAATCGTGTGCGTGATCGTTCACTGCCCGTTCAATTCATGGCAATGAATAGGAATCACATTGGAAATCAAAGATTACATCAACGCCAATCAATCAGTAACATTGCGCGAATTACTTAGATTTGAGAGTTTCAGATTTTAGCTTTATCGAACACATTCTAAATCTGTTACGTTTGAGCACGTATCAATGATGAGTGAATAGCGTATCACTTTTGGAGCAATTTTTGCTTAGAAAATTCAATTGGTTATCAAGGACCTTGTTTGGATTGCTGTTTTCCGTCGAAAAATTACGTCGTTTTTCGTAATCACATTTTCCTATTACCTTTTTCATTCACATACGTCAAATCGTTACAGTAATTTTTCCATGAAAAATACGATCCAAACACACTCCAAACGTGTCTGAACATGTTACAAGTGCTAAATTAGACCGGAGTCTGAACATGTTAAAATTTTTATTAAATTTAAATATTGAATTAAATTATTAAATTCAAGTGGAATCTAAACATATTAAATTTTTATTAAATTTAAATATTAAATTAAATTATCAAACTCAAGCGGTATCTTACTAGAATAAGGCCATACGTAAATACTTAAATTAGACGTTTCAACAAAAAAAAAAAATTTTTTTTGGAACCTTTTTGCCTGCACTAGCTGATTCCCCAAAACCCCAAAAAACCAAAAGGGAAAGGGTTAGTTTTGTCAAATCGTCTCAATTGAATATGTTACTGAATACTGATAACTAGTGGGGGTAGGTAATTTAATCTAATACTGCTAGTATTACTGCCAGTGACCAACTAGCCACTGCCTCCTCGCCGGCGTCCGACACTTTTGCCGGAGCATAATTTCTGTCCCCCTGAGATTTCCCCGAAAAAATTGAACTTCGAACTGACTATAGATTTAACAAATTGGAGATATGGATGAATCGATTGGTTGAGTTTTCACTGTAACTTACTGAGTAACAGAGCAAGTAATTACTAATAGTATATATCAGTGATGAGCACGGGTTCGGGTTCGGGGTCGGAGTCGAAGTCGTCGGAGCATGACTTCAACCCGAACTCGAGCTCAAACGGTTGGGGCAAGGCGCGGGGAGTGGTGCTTAAGTCCCTTGTGTTAATCGGAGGTGCCCTGTTGCTCAAACGCCTCACCAAGTCCACTACTCGCTGGGACCACGCTCGCATCGTAGCTCAATCCCTCGCCGGTGAAAAGGTAATCTCAAATTCTTAAGCTCTAAATTCTCAATTTTCTCTTTCAATTTTGGAAAATTTGAATTTATTTTTCTATTAAAGTTTTAATCTTTTTTAGTTTTCGAGGGAGCAAGCGTCTAGAGATCCTGATAATTACTTTAATTTGAGGTACAAATCCTTTCGTTTATTCATTTTTCGACATTTTGGGTTTTGCAATTGTTAGTCGTTGAAATTATTTGGTAAAATGATATTTGGAAAAATCTGTAATTGCATTTTTTTTCCTTTTTTCCAATTAATACACCTTATATATTTGAGTAAAAGAAAAGAATGAAAGAAAGAACTGAACTTTACTGGCAATTCTGAATGTGAATTATCAAATTTCTTATTTCTAACTAGAATGAGTATTTTAGATGGCTATCATGCCCAGCTGCCGAAATGGTTGATGGTTCGAAAGTTTTGTATTTTGAACAGGTTAGTATTTGGAATTGTGACTGGAGCTGTTTCAGTTGATGCTCTTGATTTTTCACGATATTGAACGTGTCAATTCCAATTATATAATGAGATTCTATTTGTTGTGGCAGGCATTCTGGAGAACTCCTCATAAACCATATCGCCAGGTTGATAAAGCGTGTATTTATTGTTTGTAAAACTTATTTCTGCATTTTGCTTATAGTAGACAAGCCCAGTTGCTCATTTCAAGAAATTCTGGTGGCTTTATGTCTTTGATATCCGAGCAGTTTATCAATTTGAATGCTTCTGGGAATTTTTGTTGCCGCCAAAGAAATGCTTCCCCAGTTTTCTTGCTCCTTTCTTCTTGGTTTTAGCTATAGCGGTTTAATTTTCTTATTGACATTAACTGTTCACTGAATTATATGTGGCCATTTCCAGAGATTCTACATGGTAAAGCCTTGCCCAAAGGAGATGAAATGTGATGTTGAGGTACTCTTAAAGTTTGTTTTTAATATTTATTCTTGGTACCTTTGTTGTTGCCACATTAAGCCTTAAAGAGTATAATGGTTCACTTGTTGAACTTGTACCATGTAAGCTAAGTGAACAGTTTTTGTGTGCATAGCTATTTGTTTAAGTGTCTAACTCTTGTCTTCAATTGATTACATTTGTTGGGTTAAACACAAATGCCATAGTTTTTTTGTGGTTGGAGACGATTGGGGATGTAGCTATGCAGATTATTTTATAAAAAATGACTTACAGGTAAGATGACAAAAGGTTTCAACTGTCGTATAGGGAAGAGACATCCAATGTATCAATATTCAGAAGCTTTAGCAGTTTAGCTGGCTGTCCACATTTTTTCATGATTTCTTGTTAGTTTCTGTCTTTTGCCCCCCTTGGAAAGAGAGACACTGAATGGGTGCAGGGAGGGGGGTTTGAAAGAGGAAGCTAAATAGCAGCTAGGATTCCAAGCTTGGGATTTTCGGTGCTACTTTACTAGCTAATAGTTTTCCTATTTTATTGAGTTTATAAAGAACTTAGATCTATCAATGCTAAAGATTTTGCCACGTCTCTTTCATACTAATTGCAGGTAAGTACACATGCCATCAGAGATGCCGAAGAGTATAAGAATTTTTGTGATCGCCCGAAGGACCAGCGGCCAGAACCTGAAGAAGTTATTGGGGTATGCTTTTAAGCAGATTTTTGCCAGGTTTATGAATTATAGATTATCTCAGCTTCTGATTGGCTACAAAGGCCTTAGAGTGAAATCTCGAAATAAATGAAGAAAATGTCTATATTCTATAAACAGCATAAAAAACAGGTTAACAAACCCCAGAATGTCATTGGGCTTAACTTCACTTTTATCTAATTTTTTCATTCAAATGGATATTTGAGGATCTCTTTTCCTGAAAAAGACGTCACTTTGTTATTGTATGACGCTGCCATTTCAATCTGACTGGTCAAGGATTTATATCTTCTCCAGCTCGATCTCTCTCTTGCTCTCTGATTTGAGGCCTTCTTTATTTAATTGTGGCTTTTAACTTTGATTTTGTATGAAGGACATTGCTGAGCATTTGACAACTATTCACCTCAAACGTTGCGACCGTGGAAAACGCTGCTTGTATGAAGGTTCAACTCAACCAGATGGATTCCCTAATACATGGGTATGAATCCCCATAATTTTTCTCAAACATAATTTTCTACAATCTGCATGTTATGTGTATCATGTGTTCGTCTCCTCCTCCTATATTTCTTTATAATTTTTAAAACTCATTGAATCTTAGCAGAATGGTGCGGCATACTGTACATCAGAACTCTCTGTGTTAAAGAACAACGAGGTACACATTTGGGATAGAGGCTATGATGAAGAAGGAAATCAAGTTAGTTTTCTTTGCTTCTTGAAATATTGTCCCCAAATGTGATTCCTTGAAAATGATGTTGGAAGCTTCTCTTAACAAATTTCCTTTGCCCAATTCTTTTAACTGATTTACAGGTGTGGGGTGCAAAAGGAGGTCCTTACGAGTTCAAGCCAGCTCCTGCTTCAAGTTTTGATGACATGTTCTCTCCCTTGAATTTTCCTCCTCAACCTTTAGAAAAGAGGATACAAGGTTCATTTGTCCTTCAAGAATGATCACTTGCTCTACAGAAGCGGAAAATGTAAATACAACTTCACATCCAATATATTAAGAGTTTCTCTTTTGAAAATTTTCCCTTGGGTCATGTATATTGTGGTCATCATGATTGTACGATGAGGAATGCCAATTTGATGAAGTAGTCAATCGCACTACGAAGTATAGGCATTGAGTCTCAAAGTCTCAATTTTGTGAAAGAAAGCATTTCGATTAGGAAAACAAGCTAGGAATGCATCGATGAGGTTTCAGTACTTGCTGGATAAGCCAGAATTCCTGGTTTATGCTGCTTTTTCACGTGAGGCAAGAGAACCGGTTTCTGGGCAACCACCTTTCAGGGGCCCGAGGGAGTTAGTCAATAGAAAATATGGATCACGGTCCTGCCTCATCTAACTGTTTCTGTAAAAGGGCCTGTTTTCTGGTTTGCTTGAATGGCGTCTAATCTTACGTCTTTCGTTAGAATGGACGCTCCAGGAATTTCAGTTGAGCTAATTCACATTAATCTCGGTATTAGTGTTGGAAAATAGAAAATTCAGTTATCTTCAAATTCCATGAAATCTTTTTCAAACTCCATGAATCTGATCTCCCGTTGCTTTTAGAATCTATCTCCTATCAACGCAACGTATAATGGTTAACCTCTAAGTCAGAACTTTTAGGTTCCCAAGTAGTGGATATAACGCAGGAGAGATCATCATCATCATCATGAGTAGTTCATTTGCAGAGCACAACAGCAGAATAAACCAGCAGCAGCCCTGCAACAGATTAAATCACCCGGAGGTTCGTGTCCATCGTTTAGACGACGACGTACGCTGTCTATGTCTAGAGAGGATCATTTCTGTATGTATACTATGTATGCTGGCGTTCTTTTTCGTTTGGTTGGTTCTCGTAATCGTTTGTGTTCGAAGGGAATCCTGAATTCAAGACCAGCTCCATGTTAGTTTCTCCTTTCAAAATATCCAATTCTCAGACGTCAACAAATTGGACCATTGGATTACTGGTCACAAATACCAATTACCTGAGTTCTACTATCTATGATGGTTTTGACGTACTGGTATATCTAGACAATGGGCAGTATCTCTGTGAGACTACGTATCCCGCATTTGAGCAAGGATCAAGGGAACAAACGAGTGTGATCATCATAGGACCAAAGGCGTGCGCGCAGGTTCTCACAGGTGCGGCTGCAGAGAATATCAATGGTGGAGTGGCCTATTTCGAAATCAGAATATGGGTTCGCTATAGGCATGCCATGGACAAGCATATGAGTTGGATTTGGCCAGGCAAAAATTGGAAGAAGAGCAACGTCCATTGCAAAAATGTGGAGGTCTGGTTTCCATCTAATGGCACGCAAGGCAGAATGGTAGGAAAAATGAAGCAATGCATACCATAAAATATTAACACTGAGGTACGCAAATTGTTATTAATATCTAGATTAGTGATGAAAACCTTATTCCCCGTAGCTTGTTATATATTTGTACATAAGTCAAATATATTGAATATGCACATTCATTCAATGCAAAAAAACACTTTATATTTTTTATTCACCAATTAAACGTCAACATACAAGTTTTAATATATTGTATACACTAAGAGTTCGCATTGTATGTGCTATCGTAACCAAAAAATATATATATATATATATATATATCTAATTAGGACGGTTGAAACTGGTAACCACGCGAAAACATTGAATATTTCAAATTAGTGCTGCTAAAACAATACTTCCAACCAGTTTCATTACTTTAAGTGGATGCGAGAGTTGTATTAGTGGATGTTTTATAAGAACGTTGTAAACGATTTATGATTTTAGGACATGCTCTGATCCTTAGTGATAATCAGAGTTGAACTCACATAAATTTTTTCTTGCCAAAAAAAAAAAAAAAATCTTAAGTGGATTAGAATTTAGGCACGCCCCGAGCTTGAGGGATTTTTAATAATATTCATTGTGCAATTGGAATTTGGCCTGGCCAGGTAACCTTTTCCTAGTCCACTACTAGAACTACTTTAGCTGTAATTGGATTTTCTTGTCAAACTAGGATTCGGGTTATTCTGAAATTCTATTAATCGAAATCTACCCTTATAATAATAATGCTCTATCTAGCTATTTTATTGTCGTACTTATAGTTCAACTCTCTCTAATATCTAGCTATTTTCTTGTTGCCGCCACCACCACCACCACCACCATCACAATGGGCAGCACAAGTACACAAAACGCATTCAGAATTACTCAGCAGCCACCTTCTTCTGTCGTCTATGGCATCCCTGTGGATGGTGCCGCCGCCTATAATAACCGAACTCCTAACCCCGTGGCTGGTGCCGCGGCCTACAATAGCGGAGGTCCTAACAATGGCAACTGCTGCTGTGGCTGTCTAGTAAAGCTTGTTTCAGCGGGTATTTGTTTCTTGTTTTTCCTTTGGTTGTTGAGTGGAACAAATTTATTATTTACAAACGGCCCAGAATTCTACGTCAGCTCAATGCTGGTTTCTCCTTTCAATGTAACCCAATCTGGAATAATAGCAGCAAATTGGAGCATTGGACTGTTAGCCAACGATAGTTCATACATCCTCGGCGGATTTGAGGTGTCGCTATTTTATGACAATAAGAAATATGGCGACAATAAGCAGTATCTTTGCGACGCTAAAGCTGCGGACCTTATGGCTTCTGGGAAAGATCCAGGATATCAGAAACATCTATTGGCAGGGCCGAAGGCTTGTTGGCAGCCTCTGACGACTGCAATTGCGCCCGAGGACATACGCAGTCAAGTCTCATATTTCGACGTCTATTTGGAGGGTCGCTATAGATATGTTAAATCCAACTTCGAACGGTCGTTTTGGCCTGGAAAAGGTTGGAGGAAGATCAGTCTCAACTGTGCCGAGGTGGAAGTTTGGTTTCCCTCTAATGGTACCCAAGGCATAATGTTAGGAGGGATGAAGAAGTGTGAGTAGTTTCTTTTTTAAATTTCATGCTCGTAACTTTAGTGACCAATGCTTGGTCGTTTGCTTCTTGTAGTTGATTATGGGCATCACCTTACCAACTGCACCTGATTCAAAAAAAAATATTTTTTTTATTTTTATTTATAGTGCTCGTAATGTTCTTGTTCAGAGTACTAATAATGTTATGTACATGAACATATTCAATTTTTTATGCTAAACTTTTTTTTAAAATTTTTATTAAATAGAGTTATGAGATATATGCAATAAACGATAGAGAGAAAAATAAGAGAACAAATAGGGGGTGGTCTTTTTTCTTTACTTATATACTTATACATTAGTAATACTTTAAATTTTTTTCCAATCATAGGATAATGGTTGTTTAGAAGTTTAATCAAAAAAAAAAAATTTATGTTATATCTGGACAATAACTTGAATAAGCAAACTATTGGCACTGTATTTTCAAAATTGAAATCTCCAATCATAATTTTGGATTTTGCAACATCTGATTTATCAAAATCAAAATTTATAATTAGCTCATATAATCAAAATCTCCTTGCATAATTTTAGATTTTGCAAAATTTGATTATTCAAAATTAAAACTTATAATTAGCTAACATAATCAAGCCTTGGCCTAATTAAGTCACGTACTATATTTTTTAATTTTGAAATCTCAAATCATAATTTTAGATTTTGCAAAATTCGATTATTAAAAATCAAAATTTATAATTAGCTTACGTAATAAAGCCTTCTATCAATCAAAATTTACTATTAACTAAAATAATCAATCGAAAACAAGCCCTCTATCAATCAATCGAGCTCTTTTCTTATCTTTAACACATTGCTGTTGAGCATTTATCGCACTTTTTTGGTCCAACTCTTTGGTTAAAAATAAAGAAAAAGAAAGCGTGGTCATCATCATTATGCGCAGCATAGATCCAAACAACGCATTCAGAATCAATCAGCAGCAGTTTCTTCCGTCTTGTCCCTTCTGTCATCTATGGCTACCCTGTGGATCCTGCTGCCCCCTACAACTACTAAAGTAAATCCAATGGGAAAGTAACTAACACCAACTTAATTATGACATGCTAACAAATAGAACTATAAATAGCTAGTTTGGTTTAAGACTGTGAAGGTCCCTGCCACGAAGAATTCTTCCTTTGTCTGTTTTACTTCATTGCTTTTTTGCTGGGTTTATTTCCTACAGATCCTGCACTTTTTATTGTTGTTGTTATTATTTTTTTCTTTTCTCATACTCGGAGAATGAGCTCCGGCGATGCAGAAGTTGGACACCCACAGCCGCGGGATAATCAGCGCATATATTACCTGGCCGTGGACGTTCGACCGGTAAATTTTCCGATAGCTAGGACCGTCGTGCAGCGCCCACCTCGTGGCAACGACAACCAGGTGGTGCATGACCATAACCCTGACCCTGGCTGCCCTCTTACGGTAAAGATAATGGCGCGCCTCGTTTTGCTAGCATTGATTGTACTTTCCTTGTGGTTGCTGATTGCTTTTAATTTGAAACCATTTACCAAACATCTCTGAATATATGCATTCAATGTTACGTGCCAAGTCAGCAGTATTACTAAGTGGAACTACGTAGTTTTACATTAAACAAGAAAATGAACAAATATAATGAACAGAGGATCTCGTTTACTTAACACAATCGTCTGTGTTATATGTTGGCGACGGAAAATAATTTATATATTGACTCCACTTTTCATGTCCTAAAATTTCCTATTTTTTCTACATTATATAAAATGAATAAGTTGGAAGGGGATAAATTCACACCCCTCCATTCTAAATCCATATTTTTAATACATTATATAAAATAAACTTCTTCAAATTTTCTTTGCCAATTTTCTAATCTTTCTTTGCAAGAAAGTTGCACTCTGAGGTTGCTTTGACCTGCATTGGAATAGAAAATGGCTTTTTTTTGGAGGCATTTTATCAATCTGGGAAGCAATAAAACAATGAAGCCTGTTTTGTATCTAAAATCCTACCATAGCTGAATAAGTGAAGCTAAAGTGCCGCTTAGACTAAGTGATAACAAAAGGAAAGAGCAAGCTCTTTCATGTTCCCTAGATAAAGAATTCCGAAGAATGTGACGTCATACACTGATCAACTAACCGAGTTATTTTCTCCAATGAATCATAATCTCATCTAGGCATGTTAATGGGTAGACCCTACCCAGACCCAATATATTTGGGTGGAGTTTGAATTTAATTTCTCAAATCCAGACTCTACACAAACCTAGACCCTGTGAGAGAGTCGTGGGTCTGGGTAGGGTCTAGTTTTCTACAATTCATATCCAAATTTAGATCCATACCAGATCTTACCCAGACTCATATATATTTAATTAAATAATATATATTAGTAAATTTATAAAATAATATAATATTTTATGGCTATTAGATCGAATATAGTAAGATTTTATGGCATCAGAATCTGCATTTAGTGTTGATAGTTAGATGATTGATGAAACTCGTGCCAAATTATTTCTAGATATGGTTGAAACATTAGTGATTACTAATGATTGAATTGAATAAAAAAAATGAGTAGGTGTTTATAAATTTTCCTATTCTATTATTCATTTGCTATCGGTCCTTAGTTAAATGACTTTTATCTCATTCACTATTTTAGTACTGGATTGCGAGACATTTACCAACATTAAGGTTTAAATAAGAAAAGAGATACAAAATTACATTTCTTTAATAAAACTAAATATTTATTTATGTTATGGTTGTTTTCTTTTTTAAAAATTAATCTTAGTTGTCATTGTAATTGGTACAAACTTTTTCAAGAAAAGGAGAAAAGATAAAGGCAAACAAATAAAATATTGGATGTGGATGCAGTTGAATCTTTAAAAATACATAGAAGTAGTCAATAGTAATTCTTTCTTTGATTTCACAATATTGCATTCAACTTGTTGAATGTTAATTTTATTACTTGAAAACAAAAATTAGATGGTATTTATATTATTTATGAACTCTATATATTTTAATTACATTTTTACTTTAGTATGTTCAGAAAATACCCATGGATACCCATTGGATACCCAGATCCATAAGGGTTTGGATATGGGCTTACTTTTTCAGACCCAAAAGAGTCTGGACCTGGGTTTGGGTCTAACTAAATTAAATGAGTTTGGATCTGGATCAAAGGAATCCAACCCAAACCGTACCCATTGACATGCCTAATCTCATCTAATGTAATTTTTGTTTTCAGTACATAAAACTGGATCAATAGTGATTTTTCACTTATTCCCCTTGATAATTCAAACCTATGAATTGTCGATTACAGGTGAAACGTCTAACCAACTAGGTTACAATTTTATTATCATATTTAATGTAACGTATATGCTAGTTGGGATGCAACTACAAAGGTTTTTTTTTTTTTTGGGGTACCAAACTTGCTCTAAGAAACCACTTAATCCTTGTGCCTTCATCCATGTTGTTATTTTCGAAAAGTACTAAATAGCCAGGATAATTTTTGGGTACAAATTAAGTTTCTTTTCTACTATGCCCAAACCCAAAAAAAAAAAAAATTTCTTATTAACCACGAATCAAGTTAGCTTCTTACATTGATCTTTGGTGGTTTTTTTTTCCTTTTATACTTTGGGTTCATCTAGTGTAAGTAGTTCTCTTGTTTGCTTCGCGTATTGAACATGTTTCGCCTCCTAATTCGGAAAGGATCACTTTCTAATTTCAAGTTGACTATAAGTAGTCTTAATTTCACAATATGTATTTGTATAGCTTATTGTCATGAAATTATTGAGCACAAAATACTTTGATTCATAGTCAAAAACACACTCGTGACTCAAAAACACAACAACGATGATTGCTGAACAATGTTGAAAAGTTTAGTTGCTTTCTCTTTTCTAGTAATCTTTCGTTTCCTCCCGTCTTAAAATTTGATGCCAAAAATATTAACCTCCCAATGAAGAAGAACGAGTTGGGCATTGCCACATTCATATAAAAAGTTTTGGCTGCATTTTTTTTTTTTTTTTGGTTTTTTGCTTGGACTAGGAATAAAACAGTTAGAATAACAAGTTTTTATGACATTACAGGTTGCAAACATGATACTTCTTAATCAGTGGAGAGTGCAAGTGCAGTAAAATTTTGATAAACAAATCTCATGGGGTATATATCCAACTATGTCTTTTGCAAATAATTAGTGATGGACAATATTCCAATTTATTGAGGCCACTTTTCACGTCCTAATATTCCTATTTGTTTAACATTATATAAAAGAGCTAATAAAAACATCTCCATGGGTTTCCAAAATATGAGGCCAAAAATAAGCGCATTTTATCCAATTCAAATAATCACGAACAAAAGTAGAGGTGCATAAACACAACAAGTGGAGCGGATAAATTATTTCCCTTATAATTTGCTAGGTATGTTGATGATGCAAAAACTTTTGAAATTTTTCAATATGGCTGAATATTTTGATTTGCAACTATTATTTGGAGTGATTGATGAAAAAGAAATGGTTATTGAGAGTATAAAGAACTTGAGACATAAATAAATAAATTAGCCTCAACTCCTTATTCATAAATTTTACATAATAAAACATGGAAAATTGTTCAAAACATCCTTTACATTTTGTAAACTGACTTTTTTCATCATTCACTTTTAAAAGTATAATTTTACGTCCCTTATAAATTCACATTAGTTAAATTTGATCCTTACCTAGGTTTTCGACTAATTTTTTTTTATCGGAATCTATCACGTTCCTTGCATGTGATCATTTTTAAAAAGCAAAAATGTCAAATCAAATTTTACATAACCCAATCCATAATCCCTCCCATTTTACAAAATGAATTTTTTCGTCCCTCACATTTCACAAAATGAATTTTTCTATTTCTCATATTTTACAAAATGAATTTTTTTATCCCTCATTGATCATGTGTCCGAATAGTTTTTTTTAAACCTATGTATATATTTATTTAATTTCATCTAAATAATATGAATATCATGTAATATATCTCTATTTGATTTCTCCTTAATGTAATGTTCAGGTAAAATCAAATAGATATATACATGAGTTTAAAAAAAAATTGTTAGTTTTGAACTCATGTTTATTTCTTTTTACTCGAAAATTGAAAACAAAGAAGACATTTAATCCTAAACATTATTGAGTATTTATATCGAATTAAATTTGGACAGAAAAATAAACAAAGGAAAAGTATGATAAAAGGAAGTGATTGGCACTTTGAAATCTTAAAACAATTACAATACAAATAATTCAACAGTTGGTCTTAAAAGTGTTGAGTAGAAATTTCAGATTTAAATTGCAATTTGTTATCATGACTATAGAATTCGAATTAGAACCCACTAATTAGATGATCTTATTGTACAACTCAATAAATGAATTATTACCACAAGAGAAAAGGCCACAAAGTCACAAACATTGAATAGGTTCGCATGGTAAAACGAAATAGATATATACATGAGTTTAAAACAAATTTGTTAGTTTTAAACTTATGTATATATCTATTGAATAGTATGTGTACAACTACAATTAGTCTAATTAGGTGAAATTAAATAGAAATATATTATATGTTATGCGTACTATTCAGGTAAAATCAAATAGATATATACATAGGTTAAAAAAAAATATTCATGTACATGGTCAATGAGGAATAAAAAAATTCATTTTGTGAAATGTGAGGGACTATGAATCGGATTATGTAAAATTTAATTTGATAATTTTACCTCTAAAAATAATCACATGCAAGGTAAGTGGTGAATTCTAACAAAAAACTAGTTGAAAATCTAGATATGGACCAAATTTGACTAATGTGAATTTGTAAAGTACATAAAATTACACTTTTAAAAGTAAGGAACGAAAAAGTCATTTTATAAAATGTGAAGGACATTTTGAATGATTTTCCCGACATGATTATACTAGTTGATCAATTAATTATAACAATTAAGGTGTGCATGTCAATACGGGTATGGGCCCGAAGTACACAAAATCAACCCCCTACCTCAACCCATATTATTTTATACGGTGTGCATTAAGATGTTAGATGGATACCAATGAAAAACACAATAATGAATTTGGATTGGATTTGACTAATCCCAACAATTTGACATGCGTAGACTTAAATTCGATTAAATCCATTTGCGTTTCTACGATTACCAATGGGAGATAATTTACGCGTTGACTCCACGTTTGATATAATTTCTTCTTGATTTTCTATTTTGTGAAAGAACCTAGTAAAAGATTGACCCACCAGTTGCCAAAATATGAGGCATAGGAAAAGGGATTTTCATCATTTTATAGGATCGATCTTTACCCATTAATTTCTTTGGGTCGACTTAGAACTCTATCTCACATCAATCTGTATTGCTAGAGAACCAAGCATATCTTTGGGTCGACAGAGAATCATGAGAAAAATTGTGTATATAGGGAATACAATATCTATTTATACATAAAAATATTTGCTATTATACTAAGTAAATCTCCTATAATTATGCTAAACAAATCTACTATAATCATGTTATGAATATGCTAGACAAATCTCCTATAATCATGCTAACAGTCCAATTGCCAAGTGCAAACATACTCAGTCAAGATGAGTTCTTCTGCACCATCTAAACATGGCTTCCGACAGGTTGTGGTTCCCATAGTTGATAATCGACAATTCATGGGTGCCGATCCCAAGAATCCCCATGCGGTAGAAGCTGTGCTGTTGTTTCGTCTAATGCAACTGAAGATGGGATGCTGCTGCTCGGAGGATCAAAACAATGTCTGATGGCGGGCTATCTTGAGATCCATACATACATGTATTAACTAACTATGGAGTCGCCTATTCTATTTACATTTTGTATTTTGGCTTTTAACGGAGAATCTGATTTTTGATGATTGTTCAAGTAGATGAGGGATACCTGATTTGCAGTTTCTGGATGTGATTCGCAAGTCAGTTTAGTCATTAGCCTTTGGTTTTTCGCAGTGGTCTATTGTTCTCGTAATACATTCGCACTTATCTAACTATGGTTTTTTCTTTCTTTTTTCCCCCTTAATAACACGATGAAGTATGTATGGCTACCATTGTGTAATATAAGATAAGGGTCCCATCTTTTGTTATCCTCTGTCTAATGATAAAGAGATTTGAGCTACAATCTTGTTTATAATCTGTTTCAACTTATCCCTTCTTTTTTTTCCACCCACAATCATCTGGTCTCCTCAGTCTTTATCTCTTTCCTTTCTGGTGCTTAATTTCTATGTACATGAGCATTGCAGCTTAATTTCTGTGGTCCGGTCCGGTCCGGTTTTCAAAACAGCCGACTGCAAAATGAGAATCTGTTGAAAGGGTCGACCAAAATTGTTCTGGATTTGATAGCAACTAGCAATCAAGAAAAAACAGCCGACTGCAGAGATAAAAGTGAAGAGGAACCGAGAAGCGAATAAAATTGTTTGGAGAAAGAGCGCTTTCTAGTGTGAAAATTAAGTAGGAAGGATCATGTATTAATACTAAATTCCGGGTCTTATATGCAAACCTGAAAGAGATAGTTAAGTAGTGGTCCTATGGTGGAAGAGAGCCATCAAAATTTGGGGCTTTTCGTAAAAATTATTGGAGGCTGCAAGGTACTTAGTTAGGAGCTTCCGGACGTAAATACTTTTGGACCGGCTAACACTTGGAAATACTTATTGGACCGGCTCACAATTGGGTAGACCCGATCTTCAAATACCTAATAATGATTCAAATTGTGCCACACCACCGTCTTGTCAAATAGTGTGGCGCAACCTGAATCATTGGATTTACAAAGATCAAGTTTTGGCCTATTAGACCTAAACTTGGGTAATATTACGACCTCCCAATGGTTCAATTTTTTCCTTGGGTAATATTTATTATGTCTTCAAATACGACCTCCCAATGGCAAGGCATCAATTTCCTCCTTATTCACACCACATGCACACGACAGTTACGAAAATACATTCACCAATATATTATAGACACAGGTAAATTCAGAGACACTGACGGATGTAATGTAATGTAATAAGCTTGAAATTTTCAGAAATCACTTTTTCTGCCCCCCCATTAACATGTATAACACGTTACATGAATCTTGACTATTCTTGTAATTTGGTGAAAGAAGTAAACAAAAAATAAAAAGGGTACCATATTTCTAAAATTTAAACACCACTTTCAAGTCTTTAAACTTTCCAGTTGCAAACAAACTTCCATTTGACCCACAGCTTGGACGTGGGTTGGTGACTGAGATGAAGTTTCTCCATCGGATTATGCAACGCAGATTCAGCAAGGATGTGGTTTGCATGTTTTATGCTAATGCTGCAGAGGGGGCTATGCTATTGCCAGGAGGGCCAACTCAGTGTGCAACTACATAATAAAGAAAAACTGGTAACACAATTTCTATACTTATTTTTGCTTTCCCTGTCCTGGAATTTGATTCCAGAATTGCTAAGTTTCATTTCACTTCCAAGTCTTTGGTTTGCTTGCGATGAAGAAATGTTTACTAGTTTGATAACCAGAAAGGGAAAACGGAAATACCCGAGAAGAAAGGACTGAAAATCATCCAGCTTCATCGATAATTACTTGCAATAAAAAGACATTAATTCACATACTCATAAGTTTTCCTCCCTTCATCAGACTTGCACGAGAAACAGGACCGCCCAAAGTATCAAGCACAGGTTTTGTTTCCTCCACGGCCTCCGTAAAGCAGTATACAGGAGCTTGCCACTCGGGGTCTTCAAGGACACTACCAACCTCAAATGTCATCACATGTGCTACCATTCCTACAGCAATTTCGACCACCACACATATAACAACTATATAAAACAAAAAGGGTGCAAAAGTCCAAGATGTTGAGACACCTTTAAACTGGAGCAACAGATGCTTGTGTATAAACCTTTCTAATTTTCGCTAATATTTACATTAATTCCACGCGGCTACATTAAATGCTTGTGCATTCCTAGAATAATGAATGATCATGCGCACATTACGAGCATCTGAAGCATCAATCTCCCCAAAACCAGGTCCACACGAGTTTACCCTTTTGGGGGGGGTGGTGGAACCCAAGGGAAGAAATGCAACAGTTTTTCAAGGTTAGAAATATGACCGTCACCAATTCAGATTTTATGCAAAGCTAGACTAATAATAACACATCTTACAAGCTTCATTGATACAGAATTAAGAAGAATAACAAAAGTCATTTACCTGTGAAGAAAGCCCAATAAACAGGTCTTTTGGTGGCCACATCCTCATAGTACCAAATGAAATCAACCTTCTCCCACACATTACAGAGAAAACCGTCCATGTATTTCTGACCAAGATATGTTGCACCATCGAGCCAATTTGGTCTTAGAATTCCCACTGGGAAATGCAATACTCTGCATTCTTTGTTGGAGTCCAAGGTGTAAATGTAAGAGGTGCCATTGTCCCATTCCAAATCATAAAGAAGCTTTCCCAGCTGGTACTGAATGATGTTGAAGTTTCTGCCTCCTGGCCAGTCATACCACAGGTCAACCTTTTGTAGAGATCCCTCACTGTTATTCACGAAAAGAATTGAGTGGAATTGTTCTGGCCATGGGACTGGAATTGGGTCTGTAGATTCTGAGGCAATCAAGGAAAAGCAGAGGGAGGATTCAGAGAGAAGAGTGGTCAAGAAGTAGTAGAAGATGAACTTGTTAGGAGAGAGCTTAGGCATTTTCTTCCCCCCCTTCTCTTTCTCAGATGTCAGTTTTCTACTGAACTTCAAAGACTCCGTAGACTGGAATGTGCAACGGTCACGGTCCTCAGGGAGAGTAGGAAAAGGAAGAGGTGAGAAAGGGGCTTTAATGTTGATAAGGTTTTTCACACAAATGAGAGATTTGTCTTGTGTAAATAATTCGCCTGCGTTCTTTTATGTGGGCCGCATAACATAAGGTAGTCAGTCAGTCGGTAGATATATTTCGGTTTGTCCATTTTTTGACAGACACTACTGTTTGCCCGCATCCTCTGCGTTCTTCGTTTAATGCAGCAAAAGAAACATGGGATTCCTAGTGCCTTGCGAGCTTAATTATGCTATCAATGATTTCTTTTACAAAAGTAGAAATGGGAATTTTAGTAAATTATCAGTTATTTATGCTTAAGCATCAATGGCTTCCCTGACAAAAGTCGGGATGGACGCATACCGATGTTTCAACTTGCCCGCTTCCGCGACGTCCAAACTCTTTTTTCTTGCTCCAAAGTGGCTCTGCATCGCAGCAGTGTTGGGTAGGTAACTTGAGAAAATTCTCCCGTCACTCGTGTAAAAGTCAGTAAAACTTTTCAATGGAACCAGTGGCTAACTTGTTTGACACCCACAATACAAATTGCTGCATCATGTAGAAGACGATAAAGGCATAGCTTGTCATGGAATGCTATTACGTTTTGTACTTGTTACAGCGTGTGTTTCAAATCTAATACAGTCTCCCTCATGCACAGCCTTATCACAAAGTAAAAAACACAGTACTAATAACATGATTTATTTTAGGTAAATATATTCTAGTGTCGCTCTATGCTACAGCCGGCATGACAGAGAACGGCAACAGCTGGCCCTTCAGGATCAAATATCGTTACTGATTCCCCACCGCTGGGCCATCACGTCCTTTCTTGAAATCATCCCACCCCCTCACCCATGGCTGCCCAGGAGTTGCTCTCGTCTCTGGAGAAGCATGGCTGTTCAGATTGTTCACTACCCTTTTCTGCACATCAGCAAAAACCTGCAACCACAGTTTTAGGGCGTCAGAGTGCAATAAATGGCATTAAAGAATAAAACCAAAACAAACAACTTTCAGTTTTAACTCACAGGATTCATTCTTACTGCCTCTGGAGGTTGCCCCTGACCAGTCAACCACTTCCATAAGTCCGGATTTTCCTGCCAATACATATGGAAACAACAATGAAGAGGGGAGCATAGTCAACTAAATCAAGTCAAAGTGGCTATCCAAAACCATAAAAAAAAAAAATATATATATATATAGTATTAATTTGAGCCAGACGAATCAATTATCAGTGCTTTGTTTGTCAGAGACCAGAAGCTCAAGAAAGATGAGCACGTAATTAAAATGGCAGAAACTGTAAATCCTGGGCCAGGTCAGACATTACGTGTCTCATAAGACGGAAACCTAAACTGACGTGTGCTATCATGCATACCATATACGCTGAGCAACATTTGCGATATCCTAGAATGAAACAGCCAAGTCATCCAGTGGTAGGATGAACATTTCAGACGAGTCAAACCAATAAGATATCCAGACCAACAAAATGCCACCTTATAACAAACATGAAAACTAGAAGACGAGGCTTAATACAACTTAATTTCAATCAAATGGTGAAGGGCCTGTAAAGTTCCAATCATTTGAGGAAAAGTGAGATTGAACGGTTGAGAAGCAGAAAAGTCAAGGACAAACGAAGATACCAAGTCAAGGACATGA
Organism: Coffea arabica; assembly: GCF_036785885.1. Taxonomy (NCBI): domain Eukaryota; kingdom Viridiplantae; phylum Streptophyta; class Magnoliopsida; order Gentianales; family Rubiaceae; genus Coffea; species Coffea arabica. The sequence continues at coordinate 4,507,367 of NC_092316.1, read as the reverse complement.
ACAAGGGCTTTAATTCCATTTTCATCCATAGAATGAATATGATCTTCAACCCATCTCCCCAGAATCAAATCCAGCTCCAGGAACCCTCTTTGTCTGCTCCTGTAGAGCAGCCTAAAATTTAGCAAAGAGTATCAGTGAAGCTGGACTACACAAAAGAAAAATCAAATGGTAAAAAGGACAAAATAAACAAAAGGTATAATCAATACACAACAGAATACCTATTAAACAACCGCCTCTTGCTTTCTTCATTGGAAAGATCAATATTCAGTGCCTGATTTGAAGAATAAAAACATGGCAATGAACCAAGAATTGGCCTAAAAGAGCAGAAACAAAAATGATCAAATAAAAAGTAAGCATATAGATATAGATAAAACAATATTGTATGAGGTCTCTAACCTGTAAATATTGTGAGAGGACATTGTGGAGGTGGCAATTGAGGTCTGATTCGAGGAATTAAGAATGCGAGGAATGGTGAAAAGAAGAGCCCTTCTCAAATTTGCCATCTTGGTAAAGGCTGCATATTGGCATGTCCAATTTTCAGAACTAAATTAGAAATCAGATGCTATATCAAGTTATTGTATGATTTAAAAACGACACCCACTAACTCCCATCATTTGGCAAATAGTACTTCTAGTTGCACATTTCCTTGTAAGGGTCACAATAGACTGCTGATCTTGAGAACCCTAGAGAACTGGAATTACATGCAACAACTACCATTTCTAAATCTACATCTAACCTAATCTGCATTTTTGTTTCACTCAATTCTGGATTAGAGTTGCATCAAACCAAATATCATCATATAGCACTATCATTTACATTATTAAAAAGCGTTCCTTTCTAAACTCCTTTCACATACAAGCTGCAAATTTGCTTCCAAACCTACTGCAGCTAAAAGGAGCCTATATGAAGTATCCTTTTCCTTCCCATTCAGTATAGTAGATTTACACAATAAACGCATCTAAGCTCAAATTCGCAATAAACAACTATGACAAATTACAAAGATAAAATTATCCCCTCTACAGCATTTTCCTTCTAGGCTATTGTAAATGAATGCTACCAGAAGCCCAAAATTAATATGTAAATCACAACATCAAAATGAACTGAAAAAGAAAAACTTGTACAGTAAAGATCATTGCTTTACTATCAAGAATAGAAACCAATCCTAGCAAAACTCAAAATTTAATAAGGAGAGAGAGAGAGAGAGTGTGTGTGTGTGTGTGTGTGTGGAAAATACAACAAAATGGACAGAACAATCATATCAGTTTAGAACCTCCAACTCCGGCAGGATTCTAAAACTCATCGCGATATTCAAAAATTCAACCGGTAAAATCAAGACATGGATGGTGGTTGATGGAAAGAGGGAACAAAACCGTAATTTCTGGTATGAAATTACCTCAGACGACGCGACTTTGAAAATGTTGGAATGCTTGGGGTTCCTAAATCTTCATCCCAAAAAAAAAGTTCAATGACAAAAAGCTTCAAAAAAAGGGTCAGAAATATAATCTTAGGCCTAACAACCAACTACTAACCAAAAATTGGAAAGGAGTTTAAACTTACATCTTGGGCCTCCGTGTAGAACCTTCTGCTTGAGGTTCTAAAGCAAGAGAAGTCAGGGAGTGGATGATTAATTTCTGTAATTCTCTGAATCTGGAGGAAATTGAAATTGGGTTCTTACCTACTGCTCTTTTGAAGGATAAAGAATTCTAAGTTTTGGGATGCTATTAACGATCACCGACGGAAATTGGGATTTTTTTTTTGTTTTTATTTATTTTGCATCGTACATTTGGGTAAAGTGCGTATGCGGTGTTAGCGTGGCTTTGTAATGTCCAGTCCGCCTGGTTTCCCGGGAAAACGCGCAAATTCCTCTCGCAGCTCACTCAATTGCTCATTCGAGCTGAAGCTGTCAAACTTTAAATTAATGCATTCGACTCAAAAGTTTGTGAGCTTTGCAAAATTTTCACATACACATGTATATTTGATAGCGAAACTATAAAAATCTTTATTACTATTATTATTATAGAATTTGTGCTCGACTCAAGTTTAAATTCGTTTTATTTTCTTGAGTGAGTTCGAGCTCTTTAAAATTTTTTTAAGTGAGTTTGAATATAATATTCGTCAAATTCGAGCCGAGTCAAAATTGAATTCGATGTTATTGACTCGACTTATTGCTATCTCTGGTGATTATTATATTAAATTATTTTTTTAATCAAGAGTGTTTTTACAAGAATATATTGGTTCAAAGGGACATTAATTGTTAATGGATGTTAGTAAAAACTGTCTTGTTGGGATTGCTTGTTTCTGTCGGAAAATATTGTCGTTTTCCGTGATCACATTTCTCTATCACCTTTTTCCCTCATTTAAAATATTTTTTTCATGAAAAATGACGGAAAATGCAATCCAAACACATTGCTTTCTGTGGTGCATTCCTATGCCTGTTGAATGTAGATGATTTAACAGGAGAAGAAATGACAATAATGGGTAGTAAAAGTACAATGGTGATCTGTTGAGTAGATCAACTCAATGCATCACTTTTAACTCCAATTTTGCATGGCAATACTTTTTTTTTAAAATCAAATTTCCTTCCTCCTAATATACCAACCAAGAAATTACGCATAATTTAACTGTAACATGGTGAGCACATATTGTGTCACTGGACAAATATTCCAGAGGAATCATATTATTGTAACAGGCGAATAAAAAAAAATTCATAGTGAGGATACACTATTCGAACCTCGAGTATTTGCCATTGCATTTACTTGTTGAGCTGATTGGTTTCTAAAGCAAAACATGGGCAAAGGAAAAGAAACTTGCACAACTGAAAAGAAAACCTATTAGTGCTAGATTGAAATTGTCTTGCATTTCCTTCGGCTCTTGCCTCCATCCATCGCCATGTTGCCCGAGTTAGGTTGGTATGCGACCAAAAATCTCTATGACAGCCCGGTAGATTCTTTACTCCAACAGCTAGCTAAGTTGGAAACACTGCAGTTTCAAAGGCAAATCCTAGCACAAGTCTCTGAACGGATATACTTTCCTTCTGTTGTTTCTGGTTACGCCTGGTCTTGGCCAAACACAAAGTAGACTTTAACTCAAATTCAACAACAATAGTCAATCACAAGTTTAGAAATTGATTTCACGTCTCTCTGCAAAAAACTTGCCGCTTACAGACAGCTCAGGGAGTAGTGCAAGCCAAACTGCTGTATCAGCCCCATCTTCAGGAGGAATATGCCCAGCCCAGCCAGTCATGGCAGTCTTAACCCATCCTGGGCAATAGCAATTGATGTATATTTTATGACCCTCAGGCCGATCGGACAGAATTCTCGCCATTAGCCTTGTGTAGGCATTAACTGCTAGCTTTGACAACGAGTAGTCTGTATATACCTGCGGCCATCCGCCAGATTCCCAAGTACCATCTTTGACTTGTTCCAAAAATTTGTTCATAGTGCCATCAATTAATTCCTCAGACAACGAGCCCACATCTTCCAGTTGCGCTCTCAACGTAAGATTTCCAATTCTCTAGCAGAAAATAAGCAAACACTTGAATGTTTGATGCAGGAAAATGTATTTGTAAATTAGAAAATCAAGAATAATGTGACTAAAAAGAAGGTGATCTCATAGAATTCTCACACGATTTCTCAACTCAAAGGATATATTCCACAATCTCTTGTGGTTATTTACTGCTACCATGTGTAGGTATTTAACCACTTGATTGGTGGATTATCCAGAATTGCACAGATTGCCAAGGAACTCATATCAAGAAGCAGACTAAGCTGCTTGACTTGATAATGAATGAAATAGAGAACAGCAATCTTTTTTTTTTTCCCTTCCTGCAGGGGTTTTGGGGGCTGAAGTCAAATGGAAGGGAAACATAACTTTAGGCTACAGTAACAACAGAAAAACATTAAGAAATACATATTCTAACAAAAAACGCAAGTCAGAGATTATGTGAGAAGACACACAGAATGAAAAGGATTCCAATTTCCTATTTAAGTTTAGAACAGCAGAAAAAGAAGCACATATGCTTTGCCACTACTTGTGGAGGAATATACCTTCCAACAAGTATCACAATTATCATTGTGCATGCTACAGGTACCTCTGTTATTTTGGCCTTAAACATTACATTCATCAAAGCAAAACAAATAGATGTTTTTGGGACCAAAATCATTCCCTGGATCCCAAAGAGGTACGTACATAACCCAAATTTATTTATTACGGATAGCACAATTACCCAATCAAACAAGTTAACAGGTAAGAAACAAAAGTTCAAGACAGATTTCAGAAAACATGAATGCAATACAAATAGAAATACATGGAAGTATCAAAGTATTACTTACATTTCGTCGGCCGTTTAACCTTCCCAAACGTGAGGTGACACTAACAATACGAGCACCTGAAGCTGAAGGCCTAAGTAATGGAATCATAGCTTTAATCATGCTTTTGGTGCCAAAGTAGTTTGTCTCAATAACCTTTTCAGCATGTTCAACTGAGTTTTCTGACCCAATATTGATATTAATTCCTGCATTGTTTACCTACAAATTCACGTTAACAACTGAAAAGTAGCTTAGCTTCAATCAGAGAGGATATGACAACAGTAAGGTAGAGTGAGAACACTTTAATAGATAATCAGCCTTCTTCTTATCTATAATCCCTTATTTTCTTTTCTTCTTTCTCTTTTCTTTCCTCCCTTCGTCCTTGATGAAATTAATATGTCACATGCATCAATTTTAGCATAAGTACGTATTGAAATGGGTTCCATCATACCAGTATATCCAAGCCGCCATAATTTTGTTGTATCCATTCAGTAAATGTCTCAATTGATGAAGGATTCACTATGTCCAATTGATGAAAGACCACATTTAGACCCCCTTCTTGCAAGACCTTTGCTGCCTCTTCACCAACACCAGTCTCTCGTGATGTGAGAATGACGGTCAATCCATGCATTGCAAGTTGGTGTGCAATCTCAAAACCAATTCCCCGATTGGCACCCGTAACCACAGCAACAGTATCAGAAGACCACCATCTGAAATACCAACATTTACAGATCTTATGTTCAAAGCTTTTTTCTCTAAGAAATGTATTTTCCGATGTTGTAATTTGTCTATAGTTCCACACACACTCACGGAAGTTGTTGCAAGTGAGGAATAGGCCTAACTAGATAAATTATGCAAAAGGATAACTTAATAGATGACCTGATACTGTGATCAAGAAAAACATTTTTGTTCATTAAAACGTCACAAATTAATAGTGGCTTTATCCAGTGATAACATAGTAATGGAGTTAGTTTAGTGGAGTTCATGCACTTAATAAGTGAACTGAAATCTACTCCCAGATTCATGGTTAGGAAGTCTGTGTTTTTAACTACTTCAGAATTATCTAGCATTTGATTCTCTTTATTAAATTGTTCAAATTTACAAATAGTTTAACACTTCTCATGTACAAGTCAGATTCATAAGCAATGGACATGAGACATATCAATGAACAAACACTTTATCCATGGAAAATAGAAAGTATTAAATGAGTTAAACAGCTGCCTGTATATTCTAGCCATGTCTATAGCCAAAATGCGACCATGTAAAAACATAGTCAATGACATATGACTAACTTCATAATCTTTAAACATCCTTCCAGTTATGGACAGGAGATTAGCATACCTCTACTAATTCAAAAGAAAACTGGCATTTCATGCATACATAATTATTCAAGCCATAATTTAGAGGCTAAAATGGGTCAATCAAACTATGCTTTTAAGCGCCATAATTCCAGCATTAACCTTACTGCGTCTAAATACCGTGGCATTCATCCAACCCTACAAAAGTTCCCATTTGACACCCCAAATCCTCATTCAAACTGCATTATCCTAAAACCTCCCCAACCGCTCTTAATAAGATATGCATTAGATTGAAACAATGAGCTAATCAATTATAAATCTCAACCTAAAGAGAACGCACCGAGAACAACAGAAGATAAAAGGAAAGAGAAAATAGAATACCATGTTCAACCTGAATCCTAATGCTTTTGTAATGTATGAAATGCTGCAATATGCAATCAGCATGCATATCAGAAGGAGCCCATTATCGAAATCCAAGTAAATTTACATCCTCAATCAAGCAGATAAAGAAAATTAACCCGTTTTAGCTTGAACAGATTATGTAATTTCAAGGGCATACAGATTTACAACGATCAATTATTCAGGATTTCTAACAGATACATGAAAGCAGAAGAAATTGCTCCAAGAGTAACTAAAAGAATTACCTTTGATGATCGGAATAGGGAATGGTGCGGAGAAGAGAGATCTCTTGGCGCCTCATTTCTCTTTTCTCCCTTGCCCTTTCTTTTTTATCCATCATTGTAATTCTGGATTCAAGGCTCTGGGCTGTTGGGATTCGTTTGCTCTAGCTTTTCACTCAATTTTTCTTTCTTTAAATTTGTGTTTCTTTTCCTTTTCGTCTCAGATTTTCTTTTTTTTTTTTTTCCTTGGATTGAGATAGAAATGGAGGAGTGCATAAAAGAACAGAAGCTGCGGTTTTTGTTCCCGGCATATTGGGAGCAGACCCTTAGACTCCGCCTCTTTCTTAAACAGCCAACAACTGCCTCGTCATTCTCCTACTTGGTCAATCTTCATAATCTTTTGGGATAATTTCAGAAACGTCCCTTGAGGTTTTTAACAATTTCATTTAGCTCCCTCAAGGTTTTTAAAATTATACATACCTCCATAATTATTTAAAATGACAATACTACCCTTAAATATTTTAATAAAATTCCCTTGTTTGGTATGCTTATATTTAAAATGACTTTTAAAATTATTTTTTCATTCTTTGTCCTTCTTATTCCTTTTTATTTTAATTTTTTATCAATAAAACTGTAGAACTACTGCTATTATCTCTATTTTCTATTGTAACAAAATGTTGAACTAGTGATTTTTTGGATGAGTTAACTTTATACATAATCTAATGTTTTTTGTTAATCTTTTTTTTATTTTTTGGTATTAAAATTAACAATAAATAAAAAAATAGCCCAAAATCACTATTAAATTATAATAATTTCACTACTCACAAAATTCAACTTTAAATCCATTATTTTGACTTTTTCTTTTCTTTTTTTTTTAAATCTAAAGCCATAATAATACTATCAAAATTATCCTATCATAGTGATAATTTTATTATTATTACAGTTGTTTATCAAATAATAGGTATGGACATGAAAATTTTGACACATTTTCCTTATAATTATCTAGATAATCTTATAATTGTATAGGGAAGTAAATTAAAAACTCACTACACAAGGGCATTTTTGGATATTCTTTTAAAAAATTTGACTAAGTCAATATTATTTTAAAATTTTACTACTAAAGCTATTAAATCAAGAGAGGTAGGTGTAATTTTTTAAATTTTTAGGGGAGCTCAGTGAAATTGTCAAAAATCTTATGGGAGGTTTCTGAAATTATTCCTAATCTTTTTGTTCTATAGACTTCTAGCCTTATAGGGCTCTTCTTTTTTTTTTGGATAAAATAAAATTTCTTGAGGCCCTTTGATAACGAAATTTAGTGTGACATTGAATTGATTAAGCACCACTGCTTTGTATACAAACATTCAAGTAAAACTCTACTTACTAATTTGTTGAAACTAGCATTTTGACCCGTGCTGTGCACGGACTTATTTTTTAGTTCAAAATAATAATACATTTTTATATATTGTAATATAGGATAAAATATATGACAAAGGCTAAAAAATTATACTAAATTTATAATATATATTACAGTTTATAACCATATATCAATATTTATAATATAAATAACATAAATTAGGACTGATTTATTTTCCACGATTTTAGAAAAAAAAATTCTCCTATCTTGTAGTCCTAAAATTGTTAAGTGCTTGTAAACTAATGCTTTTCATAGATTTTAATATAGATTAAAAAAATATTTGCAAGCTGTGTTTCTAGAGTTTTTAGAATTATTGAAAACTATTATTATCATTTTCATTCTCATTTTCAGTTCCCTATCCATTGTCTCATATGACCTTCACACATTCAATCACAGTGCAATTCCTCCTTTCATTTTTTATCACCTTTGTCATACTCCACAATTTCTTTCTTTCTTTCCCTTTTTTCTCTGCCCAACTTAGTAGTTCACTTTCATTTCGACCTTTTCCGTTCTTAGTATTCCATTCCTCTCTTCTCTAATTTCCTACCCCTAATTTTTCACATCTTTTTCTTCATCATTCTTCCAAACCCTTAGACAGCCCCTCCAACCTCCATCCCTCACGCCCCAACCTCCTCCAATTCTTTTTCCCTTATTTCTCTTTTCTTCTTCCATTTGGCCAAACCAGAATAAAGTAATATTACAATTTTTCATTTAAGATATATTATGCTATACAAAATCTATAGTTTTCTCTTATATGCTTATGAGAATTATATGTACATATATGTATATACTATGTTGTGTTCGTGTTGGAATTTTCTTTTTTAAATAATAGTAATTACGATTGCCATTTCCTATCTCTATTGGTCCGAGAGTCTTAAATTTCTCTATTTTTTTTTATTGAAAACATATAATTTAACATATTGTCAATGTTACACTACTATAAAGTAAATTTGGCGAGTAAAATATAAAAATGAAAATTCAATACAAAAGTATAAAAAAATGCCAAATTTAGTTATTTTTCATATTAATTTTGACTTGGCCACACACAAAAATATTGAATTAAATTATTTCAAATTTTCAAAAGAGAAATTTTGTGATTCATTCCATATTCAACCTCCAAATTGAGGGGTTAAACTTTGAAGTAAAAGAAAATTTTCCATAACTTGTAATTTGGTTTTACATTTTAAAATGTACTGATATATGTACTTTCAAAATAAAATTGGAAAGATAAAATTTGAAACAAAAGAAAATCATAACTTGCAATTTGGTTTAACATTTTGCAATATATTTAATTTTCCCTCTCATAATATGAAAATCATATAAAATTGAAAATTGAACACAATGGTTGCAAGCATTGGCATCTAAAAATGCAAACGAAAAACTGATAATATCTTACAATACCCTTAACTATTACACACACACATATAGCAGTTACATATTTACATATGAAGAAAACAAAAAGAATACATAAAATAATGAATAAGAGTCAAATTTGGATAAGATATGTACAAATTAAGTAGATGCAGTTTATGGTCAAATGTTATATATATTTTCCACGTTGAAATGCCAATATGACTTTGTTTTTTATTTAGTGATTTCATAATTTAAACTTCGTGAATGGTACCATTCTTGAATTTTTAAATCTATGACTAATGAATATTATTTCCTTTTTGTTTTTTTTATATAATTTGCCATTTTAGTTAAAATTACTAAGTTGAAGGGTAAAATATTGTTATTTACTTTTTTACTTTTAATAGGTGTGCTAATGTTTCCTTTTTATTTACCCTTATATTAATAGTTTTCAAACCAAATTCCTATATAAGTGGAATATCTTCTTACATTTTAAATTCAAAAGGTGTGAAAAGGATATATAACACTTAAAAAAAATTCAAAATTCTATAAAAAAAAATGAGGGGTTGGAAGCATTTATACTTAACCATGCTACAAACTCCTTCTCTAATTTATATAGATATAGATGTTATACCAAAACTCATTCAATTACTATATGCAAAAAAAATTATTTAGACCACACATTTCTATTCACATGTGCATGCATATTTTCACACACACATGTATGTGCACACATTCTTTTCTATTCACGTGTGTATTCATATCGTCTCTCTCTCTCATGCATTTTTTTTCCTTCTCTCGTTTATTATATAGCAATTTTTCATACTCTAACCACATAAAATAAGAGCTATTTCCTGGGTTTTTTCTTCCTGTTTTTGTGCAAGCCAATAAAATAAGTGAAGGAGGCTTTTTAATGTCTTTCGGGACAAGTAAGCTAGGCCCATCCGATTGAAGTAGACTTCTTATCAATTCTCCCATGTTGTGCCCACAAAAAGATTCATGGCCCAGCAGCGCTTAACGTGGTCAATTCTATCATGCAAAATAAAGAACTTGGCTTGATTTATAAAAGTACAAAATGATGGGGCTCTATCTACACGTGTACTTGTCTGTTTTTGCTTCACGGTTAAGTATCTTTCCCTTCTGCGTAGATCTTCCACCTAGACTTAGATATTTCCGCTCATCAAAAAATATATTAGTTTAAGCTTCTCTCAAGTCACTTTGTCAATTTTTTTGAGAATGGCATAATTTATAGGGAAATGTCAATCCAAGGGCTTCCGACTAAAATTTCAATCCAATGACCACATCCTTTTGTTTTAATATTCTTCTTTCTTTACTAATTAATTAGGTGTAAAATTATATGATAATAAAACAACATAAATTTATAGTAAACTAATAAAATAACTCCAAAATCTAGAAGGCTATGGAAAAGAGGCTATTTTTTAACTAAATATTGTCATTAATTATTGACGGAATTTTCTCTGTTTTTTTTTTTTCATGGAATTTGGCTTTTTTTTTCCCTCAAAAACTCAGAAGATGCTGGTGAACAAACATCACATTTTCTTCTTGGTTTGTATGAATTAAAAATTATTTGTCAAAATTTATTTATTTGTATCATCAACATATTTTTTTATTCGCCTATTATAGTATTTTTTTTAGTTGTGTTTGGTTTACACTTTATTTACACCTTATTTACTTACGTATACTGACTTGATTGCATTATTATCAACACATTTTTCAACCACTTTTTTATCTCGCATACATTACATAAAAAAAATGCTATAATATTTTTTTTTTCAAAACATTATCTTAAATAATCTTCTATTATCTAAACACACTACTAGAGTGTGTTTGGATAGAAGATTATTTGTCCAAATTTATTTGTTTACGTCACCGTTATGCTGCCGCTCCCAAATAATCTCCTATTCAAATAATCTATTATCCAAACACAATCATGAAAAAAGCTTGACGCGAAGTTTGGCTCATTGCTACTTAATGCCGCTCCCCTCTTTGTCCCCGAATTCATTATTAATTTTCACAAGGTCCATACTTTCATCATTGTTGTTACTTGGTCCGAGTCTTGGAAGCTGATTGATTGTCAGGTTGCAGCAGTCGGAATTCTCTAGCAAATGCGAGTGGAACACACCTACAGAGAAGCTAATGGAGGAGCAGAGAGCTGTGGCAAAGATGGAATGGAAAGCTTTTGTGCTCCTTTTGACTCCTTGATGCAGGCCCTCCTGGATTAGGAAATATTTTTACTGATTATTTTGCTATTTATGCTACTATTGTCTTATTTTACCAAAAAATAATAATAATAATAAATTTCCATGTCTAGTAAGATGCCCCGTCGCTTTCTGTCTCAGCAGAAAACCTTAACAGAGAAACTTGTCATTTGTCAAAAACTTTCCAGGCAACGACGAAAGGGGCATCCTGTATATCAAATCCAAAACGCAATAAACTTGTGAAAAAGTTTTTTTTTTTTTTTTTAAAAGAAAAAAGAAAAGACCTGCAAAAATACTTCCTACTAGCGGCCGGAAACAAGAATAATCCGCCGTCTCCTATTTCACGATTTGGATTGAAAGATCCAGGGTAATGAGCTAAGCACTGGCCTCAGCAAATCGGACACGTCGGCATCATTGACTGCGCAAATATCCATCCGCCACCCAGTTTTTTTCCGCCAATGTTAAAATAATGATTGCTCTCAAGACTACGTAGCATGCCCTTAAAAACCCGTTCTTTACATTCACATGTTCTCTGCTGCGCCAGTCTCTTGTTTGAGAAAAAAATTGAAACTTTCTTCTTTTGCAGATGTGCTGTGAAATTTGGTAAGCTGTTTTTACATTCTTGATTGTTATAGTTTTGATAATTGTTCGACTTACTACTGAATGCTGTTTTGTTTATATGATTCCAAGAAAACATTTGGGTGTCATAAACGTAGACTGTAGGTAATAAATATTCAAGGGAAACAACTAGAGCAAGAACCCATCATCGCTCTTGGTTAGTTTTCTGAAAGTAAGTTACCCAAGGAACAGTAGTTCTCTTGTTTCTGTTGCTACTCTCTCTGGTGGAGACTGGAGGATACTTGGATTATGGTCAAAGTTTATCATTTCTATTTCTGTACTGTCTATTGTTATGGAAAGACATATCTTTACAGTTTTGTGGCCCGGAAATTTGAGAATTTTTATGGGTAGTTTTCTGTTGCTAACTTGCTATTGCTGGTTCGCATATGCACGAATTTGATTTCTGGTTGTAGACTCTTTATTTTCTCTTTTATTGTCCGTAATTAGCCACCTAAGTTAAAGCCACTGCACTTGTAGGTGTCGGATGCTGCTGTTTCCTTATTGTGATGTTCCTACTTTCCTTTTTTTTTTTTTTTTTTTAAATGATCTAAACAATTTGGTCCATGAGGTGAAGAAGAACAAGGAGAATAGGAAGATCCTGCAACAAGTTAAGTATGCGATAATCCGCATAGTTAAATTAATGATCCTGCCGCTTTTTTGTTTATCTTGGTGTGTAGCTATGCAGTTTAATGATATGGGTAAGCTATGTTTGTTGAAGGTGATGCAATTGGATGAGATTTTTTGGAACAATTTGGCTATTACTGACATAATTTCGTCATTAAGCTTTTTTCCCTAATGTTATACAGATATATTAAAGAAGTGAGAATAAGAAGATGGCAAAGGGTTCGAAATGCCAGTTCATTTTCCTGGCTACTTTGTTATTGGTGGATACTATTCAAAGTTTTTTAATGTCTGGGACAGATGAAAATGGGGTGAAAACTCTTGTCTATTTGTCACCTAAGTTTGAGCTCGGACCAGGATCAGTGATTAATAAGTATTACTATGACATTGATTTCCCAAGAGGCCATATTGCTGTTAAGAGTTTCGATGCTGAAGTGATTGATGAGGCAGGAAACTCCATCCCACTTTATGAAACTTATCTCCATCACTGGGTTGCTGTAAATTATTACCAACGTAGAGGTGTTGAAACGCCCAAATACCATAGCAGGGTTGGTTTTCAGAAGTCAGATTACATTTCAGCTGGGAATAATGGGGTCTGTGCACAAGTACTTTCCCAGTTTTTTGGCCTGGGATCTGAGACACGAAAAACAAGCAACAATGTACCAGATCCTTATGGTATAGAATTTGGTAACCCTGCAGTGATACCAGCTGGGTATGATGAGAAATGGCTTCTCAATGTGCACGCAATTGATACACGGGGTGCAGAAAATAGGTTAGGATGCACCGAGTGCAGGTGTGATCTCTATAATGTTACTGTGGATGAATATGGCCATAACCTGGACCCAAGTTACGTTGGAGGCTTGAGATGTTGTTATGATGAGACCAGATGCAGGTTGAAAGAAGGGTTTCAAGGTGTGAAGCGAAGCCTTTACTTGAAGTACACTGTAACATATGTTGATTGGCATAGCTCCATTGTGCCCGTTAGAGTGTATATATTTGATGTGACAGATAGATGGAAAAAGTCTGATGGAATCAGTTCAAGACATGACTGTCTGGTAATATGTCAAGTCCTTCTATTTGTTATTCTATTTATCCACAAAGAAATTATATATTAAAAAAAACTTGTTGATGGGTATAGTGAAATTTTTACATGCCATTCAGGATTTAAAATATTCTGTACTACCTTGAAACAGATTGAGTATGATGTCGAGTCTTGCCCAGCTGGTGTTACAAAAGGTGGTTGTGTTCATACTAAAAGTGTAAGCATAATTCTGCCTGCTGGTGGTAACGTGATCTATGGTGTTGCACACCAGCATACAGGAGGAGTTGGTTCAACTCTTCATGGAGAGGTAGTTTTATTGTTTCACGTTTCACTAGCTATACATCAAAATTGTTGGCAATTGATTCTGCTTTCTGACATAATAACCATATTCGATAAGTCTGCTCCTTAATATATTTCCTACTTTTTTTGAAAAGAAATAAAGGTTTTCCTGCATTGAAGTAATTTAAGATATGTATAATGTTCCTAACAACTAGCCAGCAATTGATGTATCCCTGAATTTGGTATCTTTTCATCTTTACATTTCAATTCTATGTAAGGAGGAAGTTCTAGATGTAATTTTAGTAAAGCAAAGAGATGGATGATTATTACTTAAAAAATTTCCAATTGATTTTGTGTTTTGAACCTTTCACGCAACTGTATATCATTTATCGTTCACAGATCTAATTTCAATTAGGGAAAGACCTGCCTTTCGATCTTATGATTCTTCAAGCTTCTTCTGCCTCTTTTCTGTCTTTTGAGGCTTGAAGCAATAGCCTCATTAGTGTGATGCTCCTTGATACTGACGTGGCATGTCTGTACTCTTAAGTTCATGGCTACAAGTTGCCTGTCTTGAGTATATCTTGTCATTTCTGCTTCTATATATATTTTCTTTTTAGTACAAAGGCAAGAGAATAAAAGGGAAAGGGCAGAATGAATCTCTTGTTGAACTACATGACTTTGTGCAAAAGTCATATTGCTAGTAAATATTTCCTCCAAGATTATTGTTTTCCTTCCTTTATACTATAGAAGGCTAATGATGACAAGAAACGCGCTGAGTAGTTGCAAGTATGCCTTTTGTGATAGCTTGCTGCCATTGGCTTTTGCCAATAACTGGCATCTAATTATGAAATTGATGCTAAAAATCAAATTAGTTCATCTATTGCTTCTGTCTAGTTTCGCGGATCAGTTAGATGTGTTCATATAATTGATTCTTGTTTACTTTTATGCATTATGTTGAAATCTCCGTTTATTGGTTGTTGATTAGGTGGTCTCATAGTGAATTCCCTGCTTTCTTTTTTTTGAGTCTTGATTCTCTGGTGGATTATTCAGGATGGAAGAGTTATATGCTCGTCACTTCCAATTTATGGAGAAGGGAAGGAACCAGGAAATGAGGCTGGTTACATTGTAGGGATGTCTACGTGTTATCCTCAACCTGGTTCTGTGAAGATATCCAATGGGGAAACTCTGACTGTAAAATCTTATTATAGCAGTGAACAAGGGCATACAGGAGTCATGGGACTTTTTTACATATTGGTTGCAGATTCAGACTCGTCCGCAAAACTTAACTCTTCCCAGCATGCTCCAGTTGGAGTATGAGTATATTCTGTTTTCCTCACGAGCTTTTTAATTAACCAATTTGGACTGAAACTTACTCTCATCGTTCTGATTTGTGCAGATACATAAGAGAGTGTTGACGCTCGATTTTATCGTGGGTATGGCGCTGCTAGGAATTGCAGTTCTTGCTGCTGTTATTGTTGCTTATCAGAGAAGAAACCAAAGAGGGGATAACTACGAACCAATAACGATGTGAGCTTGTCTATCTTAATTTTGATGTCTGTTGTATCACCATCTTTAGATGGTTTTAAGTTCTCTCTTGTCTCCTCCATGTCCTCTTTGTCAACAGTGTAAACCGCTTCGTATACATGTACTTTCTGTGGCAATAATATGGCAAGAATTTGTTTGGTTGTAACTGGCAGCCATATGTGTGTGTAAAAGCATGGATCTTCTTTCAGTTGTTTTATTGATCAATGAGCACTTTAACAATACGAGGAAACAGTTCACCATGGCATCAGCAGCTGAGAATTTGATACTCGCTTTTCACGTAGCATTTTCAGATACTGCACAAGGTGCAATCCTCAAAGAACGGAGAGAATTTTATGCAAAAGCTATCGCTAGTGATGGCTCAAAGGAAGAGCTCTGACAGAAACCGGACTTGTCATAGCATTTACATCCAGTGTGTGTGTGTGTGTGTGTGTGTTTAGTGGACAGTGTAGTTCAGGAAACGCAAACCATTTTGTCCGAGGTAACAAATCATCTGTAGTAAAGGTTGGATAAATGCTGGATTCTTTACAAATTTGCCAGTCTTCAGCTGCAACCTTCCAGTTCCAGGATGATTTACAATCGTTTTACAACTGCAACCCCATTCCTACATTTAGCTGCACAAAAAGTCGCCAGTGTTTAATACGAATCAAACACACACGGTCTCAATTCCCTACATTCAGGAGTCTGTACCCATCAGAAAGCGATCCTGTGCTAGTTTGAAAGCCGCAGTCTTTGAAATATTAGAACGCACAACCAAGCTTCTCTACTTCAAAAAATTCATGGCTTTGACTTTCAACTGATAACTGATAAGCCACTGGGCATTGTCAAAGTATGGAAGTAGTGCGGAATGGAGAATGACCACTCCCCCAAAACTAAGAAAGACTCGCTGAAGAAAGACAAAATGGATTTCACTGTCCCTGATGACAATTGAAAACGAACCACCTTTTTAAAACTGTTTTCTCCTCTTTTGAGTTTTGACCATTTCATTTTTTTATGTCTAACAAACTTCCCCACAATGGTTTCAGCAGTGGTTGTGGCCTGTGGGTATATTCAAAGCACTCCATTGGAGGCTCTAGCTTCTAGGTGACATATTAATTTGACTTTTTTTTTTTTTTTTTTTTGTCAAACGATCAATTTGACATTTTCCAATGTTCAAACAATGGGTATTTGAATAATCTTAAAAGGCTCGTACAAACTTTGGAGAACGATCATTGACCTCATTTGGGCTCTTTATGTTCATCATTTCCAGCTAAAGCTGCTTCCCTGGTTCTTGCTTCTGTAAGTATACCCATTTTGAGAATTCAAATATGGCTCTAAATTATATAGGATGTGAAAATATGAAAGTAGTACATCCTTTAAACTTGATTATAAATATAGCACACACCAGATGGACGTATGCAGTCAAGAGTTTTAATACTATCCATTTTCAGTTAATCCTGTTTATTTCCCCCAATTTTTCTCTTCTACGTGCTTTAATTCTTTATGTGCTTGTTTCATATGTCTCGGATTTTCAAGAACTACTATGTGCTTGTTTCTTATGCCTCGAATTTTCAAGATAACGGTCCAAAGCTTGAACCATTTGCTTGTCATATTTTTCTGGGATCTAGAACATAAAATTGTAATTTGAACTTCTACGTGCTTGTCAATAGCGAAGTAGTTCTCTACCTCTCTCTGTCTCTGTAGATACGTATCGTGGACGGAATTTGAAGTTCAGTCTGTTTTCTTTCAACCTGGAGTTTGCTAACTGTTAAGACATAGTACTATGCTTTGAAGCTGATATCACTACTTGGATTCCTCTGCATTCTTACACGGTATGTTCAACTTTCCCTTTTCTTTATTTCCAGATTAACAGGATTTCATCATTCTTGTGCATATCTCAGTCGCTTAATGTCAAAATGTTCCAGATCTTTTGGTTTTTTAGTGCGATAAATGCATGTCTGATTCTGTTCCATCCATTAGCTGGTTGATAATAATTGCTTGATCCAGTTGATCCTTATTCATTTATTAAGCTGGAAAACTGAATATTATTGTTGTGATGCATTCAAGCCCAACAAATACTTCTGAATTCTGAGATACATGACAATGAGGAAAAATTAGCAGAGTGTGAAGTACTTGTTCTTCGTCTGCTTTCAGATTTTTCTCGCTACTGGTATGGGTAGCATATCAGCCATGAAGTAGCCTCAAATTCTGACATGCAAATTTTTTAATCAAATGAGTAATAAGTATATGACTGACTAACAAATTTGATTTCATGGGACTTCAATTGATTTATCTGGTCTTGTAACTCATTTCATTTTATGCAGAGAAGACTCAGAAAATGAACTGCAATTTCTGGGTAAAAAAGAAAAAAAGAAAGGAAAATGAACTTTAATGTCATGTACTAACAGCGAAAATAATGGTTTTACCTGATATGATGACAGAAAGGGACGGAAATGTGTTCAGATTGCTCTTTGCTATTCTCCTTGGTATTACTGCTACTGATGGCAACAGTTCGTTCTACCCAAGTTCATCTAAGCAACGCTAACGGCATCAGAACTGCTGTATTTTTGTCACCTAAGTTTGAGCTGGAACCAGGATCAGTAGCTGAAAAGTTATTTCACAATATTGACTTTCCAAGAGGTCATATTGCTATAAAGAGTTTCGATGCTGAAGTGGTTGATGAGACAGGGAATCCTGTACCTCTCTATGAAACTTATCTACACCACTGGATTGCTATGAGATACTACCGACCGAAAGCAGTTGAAAATTCAAACAGTTCAAGCAACCAGAGGGCTGAAAAATCAGATTATGTTGTCATTAAGAACAGTGGGATATGTGATGACCTTCTTCCCCAGTACTTTGGCCTTGGATCTGAGACGAGAAAAACAGCAACAGTTGTGCCTGATCCTTATGGAATAGAAGTTGGTAATCCAGCGGAAATTCCTGCAGGCTATGAAGAAGGATGGACACTCAATTTGCATGCAATTGATACAAGGGGTGCAGAAGATAAATTGGGATGCACAGAGTGCAGGTGTGATCTGTATAATGTTACTCAAGATGAGGATGGCAATGCTTTGGAGCCAGAATATATTGGGGGAATGAGATGCTGTTATGATGAAACAAAGTGCAGACTTATAGAAGGGTACAGGAGTCCAAGGAGAGGCTTCTTCATGAAATACACTGTCAAGTATGTCGACTGGGACAACTCCATCTTGCCTGCTAAAATATATATACTTGATGTAACTGCTAGATGGCAAAGATCGAACAATTCTAAAGAATCAAGTGGTCACAACTGCCAGGTGATTGACCACTTTCGTATGAGCCGTGCATCTTAAGGAATAACTGCTGCTCTGCCTCCAAAATATGCAGAGGCGGCAGTTTTATCATGTTCCCTGTGTATAACAGGATGAGTGAGAGAGCCTACATGATGTCTCCTTAGGTTTGAAAAGAACTTGTGTAGGCCAAACTAAAATTGACACAAGTAGGAACAGGTCATTAATGGAATTCAAGCTACATTTTGATTGTGATGGAGTCCATCTTAAAGATCATACGCCTATATACAGGTCCTACGAACTTGTCTGAAATCATGAATATTGTGATTAGAAAGATTTACTACTCCTGATGACTCTAATACTAAAGTCTGTTTTCAAAAGCAATTGGCTATTGCAGATGTTATATATCTTATTCAAGAACCTGTTAACTTTATGATTAATGGTTAAAGTTCTACTTTATCATTATTATCATTATCAAAGTACACGGTGTTGCCACAACCATTTTGCTTTCTTTTAGTGCATTTCCTCTTCAAGTTTTTCAGGGAACTAAAAGGTTTTATCCATCTTGACAGATCGAGTATCTAATCGAGTCCTGTTCTACAAACACAGCTCATGATGATTGCATCCACACAAAGAGCGTATCCATAGTTTTGCCATCTGGGGGCGAGGTCATCTATGGTGTTGCACACCAACATACAGGAGGTCTTGGTTCAACTCTTTATGGGGAGGTAATTTAATTCAAACTTTTCCTTGTCATGCTCATGTGATAGATACATGACAAAATTTTTTCCTTCTCTTCTAGTTCTATCTTCTATCCTTTATGAGATGCACCTAGGACTATGCAGCCCATTCACGTTGGAGTATTCCAGGTTACATTGAGAGGGGAGCTCTCTTGCATTAGTTGAACATTATTATCCTGTATTAGCTTGCAATGCTAATTACAATCACTTAATAAGTTTCCTCGACATAGTAATGTTGTTTTTCTGAATTTGAATTTCTGTTCTTTCCCGTCAATTTTGTTAGGATGGACGCGTTATATGCTCCTCCATTCCAATATATGGGCAGGGAATGGAACCTGGAAATGAGTCTGGCTATATAGTTGGAATGTCAACATGTTATCCTAAACCTGGCTCCATTAAAATCTCCAGTGGGGAGTCTCTAACTCTTGTATCCAACTATAGCAATGCTCAAAGGCATACAGGCGTCATGGGACTCTTTTACATCTTAGTTGCTGATCCTGATCAACACTCACCAAACGCTACCTCTGCTCCTCATGCTTCAGTTCATGTAAGATCCTGCTCCACTTTTGTGATCTATCCCATTATTCCCCTCTAGGATTACTTGAACACACGATCAATCTTTACGTGGCTTAAACAAATCTTCTTGAGGCAGTGAATGTCTCCGCAGGAAGAGGGGGGGGGGGGGGGGGGGGAGAAGGACTGCCAATTAGTGAAAGATGTTAAATAGAGTGTTATGAGAGTATTGATATGCTGTCATGTGATGTGGTTAAGAGTTGTAATTAGAAAAGGTACTAATTTCCGAAACTTAATCAGCTTCTCCTGAGATTAACTATGCAGTTACTTGAGATTATGCAGGAGCACAAGAAAACGAGGCTACCCCATTATGTTTGGGTGGTAATTCTTCTGTTTCAAGCAGCACTGGTTCTTGCTCTTGTCATCACTTATCGAAGGAAGTGTAGAAAATCTGGATACGAGTCTATAGCGACCTGAGCTTGGCTCACCAATCTCCCCTCCTGGGATTGGGAGCTTCTGAAGAATCACACTTGTTAAAGAAAGGCTGTAGTGAAAGAAAGGCCTGGTTTTTATTATATACTATAATAACACAGGATACTGTTTTCTTGTTCGTGCATGATATGCAAAATGTGATTTTGACTTGGGGCATGAATTAAGTTCCCTCTTGTTTGATTTGGATTCCAGCAGAAATGCTGCGATCGTCTGTCTCATTCCAGCTGTGACCAGATGAGAAGCGAATTTGCTTTCCACTCACCCCAGACTCCGAAAAGCACTCATTTTGGTCCATCTGGAAATGGAATAGAATAAGAAGAGAGAATTACGAGTTTTAGACCCTAGAAAAAGGTGAATATTTGTGGGAAAAGCACACCTATGCGTGTGCAAATTAAGAAAGAATTAAGCCCTTTTTTTTAATTTATTAAAACTAGTTGAAGTTATTAGAAGTTATAATTTCTTTTAGCAAACAAAACAAAAACAGTTATTAGAAGTTACTAAATAACACTATCTTTCGTAAATCCCCTCTTCATGCTTAGGCTTGTAAACTTAGGGTGGCGTTTGATAAAACTAAAATTTCAAAACTGAAATCTAAAATTTGAATCTATTAAATTATTAAATCAAATAAATTTGAGTATATATCACGTTCAGAGATAATAATAAGTGAATAACTTATCACTTATTTTTTAGGAACAAGTTTTGTCTAAAAAATTCAGTGCTACTTAGATGTTTAATTTTTTGTTATCAAACGCATCTGAATATATTAATATCTAAATTCATTAAATTTAAGTATTAAAGTGAGCGATCGATCAAACAAGGCGAATTAGGCTTGTGGCGTGGAACAAGTTCCGTCTTGTTTGATTAGGACTTAAAACAGTGATGCTGCAATGGCTCCAATTTCCAAATTAAGACCGGATCAGACGCGAATTCTGCAATGTCTCTTTTGGTAGTAATTCTGCTTTCTGGCTCCAACTGGAAAATGAGAAAAAGAACTAGAATAGGGGAACAGTTACTACCATTGCGTTTTATCATCCTCTCTGGTTTTCTTTACCAAATTTTCTCTTCGCCGCCCACAGAAAAGCAAGGGAATAAACCGCTTTAATCATCTCAATTTGGTAAAGTAGAAAGAGAAGAATGCCCATATAAATGTAAAAGATGTGCCATCAGTTTTTTTTTTTTTTTTTTTTTTTTTGATAATTGTGCCATCAATTTTTTAATACAGCAACTTTAATGAATCCAGTCAAATAAAATACTTGCGGTCAAATGTCAAAACGAGAGGTTCTCGAGCCCAAACTTTTCAGAAATGGTCTCCAACTCGCTGGCCCACCATGATATCACCTTTCCAATCTCCATCCAACAATGCATCCATTCTCAAGTTGCCAGCATCCCAACCTTCCAGGCTTCCTTCCACACACATTGGAAAAAATCCTGGACTCCACTTTTCTTTCCTCGCTCAACCCCCCTCAAATGCACAATACATATTTGACACACGTACATTAAAGATTGCAGCCTGCCATCTCCGTCCCCACCCGCCACAACCATGTCATCGTCAACCCCCCGCCCCCCTCCCAATCAATAATACTAATTGCATTTTGCATTAACGTATATGCTAGTTTGAAGCTGTATACATTGGCAATACTAAAACTTGATGGTAAGGGCATATATATTTCATTCACTCATGCAACAATGTAGTAATAAGTTGACTCAATTGATAAGGACGTATCACTTTTTTAGAAAAAAAAAAAAAAAAAGCTCGTGTTTGAATTACGCTGTTGATATGAAAATGTTATTGATAAGGATATGTACGAACGTCATCTGTAAAAATGCCGATCAATGATTCGAAAACGCATGTAAATGATTGGTGATTCCGAAATCATATTATCACCCACGGTGGTGGTGATTGAAATCAAACTCATCTAAATTTTTTATTACTAAAGTGGGAAAATTTTTTTTTTTAAAAAGAATGACCTTACCTTCTTAGTCTCCTCAATTTGCAACCTCCAATTTGGCCATTTTCCCCGAAATCCCAATATTCCTTTCCAAGCCTCCATCTTCCAATTTCCGTTCGGTTACAATTTTTACTGTCCCCGCTTCCCTCCTTTCTGTCGGAAACTACAGGCCCAGCCAGCCATTACTGTTTCTTTGCCAAAAAGAAAAAGAGAAAAAAATTGTCCGTCCCAATTTCCACCGGCCATCCCGGAAGAATAAAGCGACTACCATTTCCAAGCATCCCTCGTAATAAACACGCTTGTGCAATTTTGCACTTTTACCCCTTCAAACTTGGCACTCTTCTTAGTATATATTATTCCTTTTTTTTTTTTCTATTGACCCGAAACCACAAGTAAAGATCCTGTTTAGCAAACCGGGTCAACCCTTCGGATCTTCCTGGAAGGAGATCCTCACCAGATATTCTCTTCTTTCACCTCTTCTCACTCCACTTTCTTCAACCCAATTCGTTAGTTATTAAACTATAAATATTCTTCGCTCTCGCATTTGGTATCCCAATTCATTTCTCGTCTGTAAATTCAATAAATTCATCATATTTACGGGTTGGATGTCTAGATCTACAAAAACGTTGAACATCTTGAGACTCGTGGTGAAATTGATAAACCCAGAATTCTTTTGTCCATGTCTGGGGCTGGAGAGGCTGTGGGGCATGTAAATTTCCCTGCAATGGCAACAAATGACCCGTCCGGATGCTGCAATCCTGTGAAGAAACCCGGCCCGGTTTCAATGGACCATGTCTTAGCAGCTCTCAGGGAGACTAAGGAGGAAAGGGATTCAAGAATTAAGAGCTTATTTAATTTTTTTGATTCAGCTAATGTGGGGTACTTGGACTATACCCAAATTGAGAAGGGCCTTTCAGCTCTGCAAATTCCAGCAGAGTATAAGTTTGCAAAGGAGCTGCTAAATGTTTGTGATGCTAATAGAGATGGAAGAGTGGATTATCAGGAGTTTAGGAAGTATATGGATGATAAGGAGCTGGAGTTGTATAGGATTTTTCAGGCTATTGATGTAGAGCATAATGGCTGCATTTTGCCTGAGGAACTCTGGGATGCTCTTGTCCAGGCTGGTACTTTACTTGTACTTTATTTTCTTTGACACTGCATTGTCCAATTCAAGTTTCGACTTTTATGTGTTCTATAGTTGTGGTTTCTCTAGTCTATGTGTTTCGTGTGCATATGCTTATAATTTGTATATCTGGATGTTGGAAAGAGATCATCATTCAAGAGATTCTAGAACACAGGTTCACAGAGACTACTAATGTGGTTGCTTTTGGTAGATGGTAGTGGGATACTTAATTTGAGAGTTTGCTCTTCGGCAACCACAAGTAATGCTGCAGTGAAAGAGGTTGATTTATTATGGTTGTTAGGTTATTAATAGTGTCATGTATTAAATTCTGATTGCTATATACCTGGATTCAAAGCTGAGCTACGTTGTTTTATTTCTGTTTAAAATGGCATGTTAGTTTTGAACAGAAATAAGCCGTTTGGCTCCTCATGTGGTAGGAATTGGCTGATCTCTTATAGTCTTAAGAAGCCCTGATTGGGTTAGCTGGATACCGACGAATATATCATTGTATCGCTCTTGTTATATCCATCACTTTGTGATCAATCAGTGGCAGAACCTGCACTGCTGGAATAGATTAGTTTAATCTTAGACAAATGACCTATATCGCAAATTTAACAGTATATCGTAATTTTTGTTTGGTTTTGTATTACTGTCTTGGCAAAAATAGAAACACCTATTATTACAGCTGTAGGTTGAACAATTAAAAAGGAAAAAAAAAAGACACGCTCCTTCATAAGATGCAGGTAATTGTAAATCAAATTAAGTTGCTGTCATTATTTCGTAAGTACTGTAATTGTGACCTGTCAAAAGATAATGTAACAAGGATTGAGGCATTACATATATGTTTGTGTGTGGTGACATGGGAGAAAATAAAGTGTTGATGTCCCAGTAGGCTACTGCCAAATAGTAAGATTAAGAAAATGGGTGAAGAATTTGCATAGAACTCATATAATGCGAGTCCTCTCAAGGTTAAGAGTTCAGAATAAGTAAGCTGGATTGATTTATATGATAGTGTGCCCATATTTAGTGAATCTATTAATTTTTGTGGTGAAGATTTGAGACATGATCTATGGTGTATCTGAGTCCTAAAGACACTCTTGAGAGATACTAGGTTTGATGTTTGGAGAATTCAGAACATTTTGCAAATGTGTAAAGGGACTAGTGTGTATCTTTTTACTGCTAGTGTTCAAACCTTTTGGCTTCTAAGATGGAAAGGCTAGACTTGTGCCTATTTGTAATAACTCTGAAACAGTGGAATTGGTTTTTATTTCTGTTCAATATCTTTCTTGAGTCCTCATATCCTATGGTGCATTGATAGTTTAGATAGTTTTCCTAAAAACATTAACTTTGGCTTTAATTGTCTGTTTCCATTGGTCTTACTATGTCAATGATAATGGTGACTAAAGGAAGAGTCGCTGATTTATCATTCTTATCTGAGGGTTGGCACATGGGTGTCACCGTTTTTATATCTGTGCTTTTGGAAACAACATTTCTAGGTCTGCAAAATGACAAGAATAAGTTTACTCGTGTATTATATTTGATGAATAAGTTACCTGAAATTTAGAACAATTTTCATAGCTGCTATGAGCCTTTAGAAGAAGAGATAAAGGTCCACTTCAATCTCATTGAAAAGGTTACAATCCCCTGTTTACATAATTTGCCGTATGATATGAACAAATATTTAACATTCTTATTGGTATTGGATGTACTTTTTGTATCAGTGCATGAGATTCTCCCATATATGCTGGTCTTTAGGTACTATTATGGATCTTTTAAATGCTATGATAGAACCTAAAAGTGTTTCTTTCAACTTTAGTATTTTTTCCCCATGTTGACAAATTAAATGGTGAACTTTGAGCCCTGTTTTGGATTTGCTAAGTGATAGAGTATTCACCAAAGTATGGAACAAAGTAGATTGGTAAATGACTTTCCTGAGTTGAAGAAATGCTCTTTCTTCATCATGGCCAACTGATTCAGGTAAATTGTCGGGAGATCTTAATGTAAATCTTTGATGAGATACTGATTAAAGGAAAAAAAGAAAAACTTTTTCTAGTGCTGAAAAGCCATTTAGTTGTCTGGCTATCTAGAGTAATGGTTTTGTCTACAGGCTTTGGTATCTGAGCACATATAGAGGGTTGTTTGGAAGATCATTATAAAGACAAGTTCTCTAAAATATCTTCATATAAAATTTCAGGTCCTATGGCTCAACGGTTAGTCCAAAATTAGTGCATATGTGAAAATAACTCTCCCACAACCAATATAATACATAAAACTTCTTCATTCGCATTCCCTGAAATTCATAGAGGGTCTGTTTGGAATGCGGGATTTGGGTGGATAGGATTTTAAACCCTTTACCCAAATCTCTAGCTTTTCTGTGTGAAGTAGGAGCAATTTAGATTTGACATTCACCAAGAATTTAAGACTATAATTAAGTGGATCCAAATTCACCCAAAATAGAGGTTATCGAAATCCATACTTTAACACCTCTTCCTTTCTCTTCTAAACTATTCATTTTTGAGCTTATATGGAGCAAAAGTCATGCCTCCAACTGCTGTTGACCATGACACCACTTATACGGAGCTAAACTTGGCCTGTCAACTGCTGTTGACTGCACCAGCGGCATTCTCTTGCTGGTAGTGAGAGTGCTGGAAAAAGAGCATCTCTGTTAAGTGGCGTTTGAGCCATTCAGTGTGAGTTTGAGTAACGAGAAAATATCTGGTGAGATTGCCATGACGGAAGGATCTATTGATGGTAAACAGAAGCAGCAGGAAGGTGGGCTTAGGTTTCAATGTTCTGTGATAAGAAGGAAGAAGAAATAGAAACTTTTAGCTCATTGCTTTCTTTAATTGTAATTTTCTTCACCCTGGGATAATTGCTAACCATGTGTTTTTAGCTAATGTGAAAATCTTTCCTTGGATCCAACTCTTTCTGTTCAATTCCATCCCATCATGTCTTCCATAGGATCCAGATCCATCTTTTCAAATGGATCCAAAGAAAAGACCTTGGCAGAAACACAAGGTTGCTGAGGACCTGAGTGTCATGGGTCTGGGTAATGGGAAAAACCCTTCAATGTTGGAATGAGACTTCATACTCTTATATTCCTTGACCTCTGAATGGAGTGATCTAAATATACTGCGCCTTTTTAATTATTGATGTGCAAATAGAATCCTTTTTTCCCTATCATAAAAGGGGAAGAAGCTGATTTTGCATGGCATCAAATCTGAAGCTCTTTGATCACCTTGGTGTTGCAGCTTGTAAGTATCGGTCCTTCAAATACTGGCTTTTTTGTTATAAATTACAATTCTTCCTCTGAGCATCCCTTCGGAATTTTCAGAATATTCTTTTATGTGATCTTTTCAAATTTCTTGCATATTGATCCGAAATTAGTAGGTTGTGTAAGATTGAGGATAAATATGATTGCTTTTCCAAGTTTGGACAACGTATGCCAGAATTTGAAGATAAGTCGCAAGTTCAATCTCCAAGTATGACTAGAGGAAGCTCTTTCTCACTTTATGAAAGCACCTCACGTTTTTTTTCATCTTCTTCTTGGGACTACTGTTGGTTGTTATCATTGAGTGATTCTATGTTTCAAGTCCTTATGAACCAAGTATTTAGGCCTTCTGAGTCTGATTTTTCTGCTAGATTTTCCATCTTTTCCCAGAGCCATTTACTTTAATATCATTATATGTCTTCATCTTATAAGTCATGGCAGTTTCTTTCTTCAGGGATAGAAATGGATGATGATGAACTTGCTCGCTTTGTGGAGCATGTTGATAAGGATAACAATGGTATCATAACTTTTGAAGAGTGGAGAGATTTTTTACTGCTCTATCCACATGAGGCAACTATTGAAAACATCTATCACTATTGGGAAAGGGTATATCTAGTTGATATTGGTGAACAGGCTGTTATTCCAGAAGGCATCAGCAAGCATGTTCATGCTACAAAATATTTAATTGCAGGGGGAGTTGCTGGAGCGGCTTCACGTACTGCAACTGCACCTCTTGATCGTCTGAAGGTGGTTTTGCAGGTTCAGACCTCTCGTGCATCTATTGCCCCTGCAGTTAAGAGCATATGGAAGGAGGGCGGCTTATTTGGGTTTTTCAGAGGCAATGGGATAAATGTTTTCAAGGTTGCTCCAGAAAGTGCCATCAAATTTTACACTTATGAAATGCTGAAGAATGTCATTGGAGGTAACAAGGAGGACCACCGGGATATTGGGACATCAGGGCGCCTGGTTGCTGGTGGTTTGGCTGGTGCTGTTGCACAAACTGCTATTTATCCAATGGATCTTGTGAAGACCCGATTACAAACTTATGCTTGTGAAAGTGGGAAAGTTCCAAATTTGGGAAAGTTGTCAAAAGATATATTGGTTCAGGAGGGACCTCGGGCTTTTTATAGAGGACTGGTACCATCTCTTCTAGGGATTATTCCTTATGCGGGCATCGACTTGGCTGCCTATGAGACACTTAAAGAAATGTCAAAGACCTATATTCTTCATGATAGTGGTATGGAATTTATGCTTTCGTTTTTTAATGTCTCAAGACTTCTTTGATCGTTTCCTTTTCTGTGTTATGGGGATATTGTCTTTTCTACATCATCAAACAGATGTCTTTGGTGAGAATTCCTTGTGGTTTAAATTTAAATGGTTATTGGAAAGCTAGTAGGATGTGTAATTTATTTAGTTTTACAGGCCTTTGAAATCTTGTTTCCTGGAAATTCGAATTTTATGCAGAGCCTGGTCCTTTTGTGCAACTTGGTTGCGGTACAATTTCAGGGGCCCTGGGAGCAACATGCGTTTATCCTTTGCAGGTTGTCAGAACAAGGTAAAACTTCATTACAATATGCTCTTGCTGCAGCTTAATTTGTCTGTCGGACATTCTAGATTCAGCTCGTGATTTGTCTTAAATGCTAATGCTTATTTTCTCACTTTGTAGAATGCAAGCTCAGCGATACAACTCTGATGCTGCTTACAAAGGAATGTCTGATGTGTTTAGGAGAACGATTAAACATGAAGGTTTCAGGGGATTCTATAAAGGACTATTCCCAAATCTTCTTAAAGTTGTTCCTGCAGCCAGCATTACGTACTTGGTTTATGAAACCATGAAGAAGAGTCTAGATCTGGGGTAGCTGACGCTTTACCTGCTGCTCGTAATTGCGCATTTAGAGATGATGATGAAGAATAAGATTTTTAATCCCATTTGAAGGTATCATTGGTGGTGATATACACTAGGTATTGGTTCTCCCGGGGATAGAGTTTGCTGAAGAGCTATCCCTTGGGATTGACTGGCTAACTTATTATTACGCCCGGAATTAAGGATGGTATTTAAATACAGCGTCTGTTTATTTGAGTTCTAGGATGTCCTTGTATACTCTAGTTAGATCATCACGAGCAAGATGAATAGATGAGGTTGAGACCTTGCCATTTTTGTCATACCAAATAAGTAACGTGGATGAGTGGAAGTTCCAAAATTTCTCCTTTTAAGGATGGATACTCATGAGGTTTGATTTTGGTTTGCCTGTTGAAAATCAGCACACATTTTTATAACCAGCAGTTACCCGTGCATGCTTTAATGGGCAACTAAGACTAAGAGCTTAGCATGGATTGCTGATGCGATTCTTTCATTGTCTGCAAATTGAGGATGTCCAGGAAAACAGTTCTTCAACGATGTCAGGGCTATTATAGAATGCTGCAGGGAGTCTGTAATGTGATAATGGATTGGTGAATGTTGTAAGGGGTGAAAGATACTCATCAGGTTTTTTCGTTGCAGTGATGTGCATCGTTTTGGTTAACAGGAAAATTAAAAAGAAAAAAAAAAAAGGTTGTAATTATTGTTCTTTGATGGATAGTTTTGGCTTCAATTAATGAGATATTTTTATTCGAAGACTTTTTGAGTGGCTCGTCGGTCGTTTTCATGAAGGTTGTCAGCCCTTCCCAGCTTGAAGAGCCGAGCAACGCATAATAATAAGTACGCCAACTTTTACTGTAATGTTTGAAATGATTTTATATCGGCAGCGGTTATAATGCCCATGATTAGTTATCTTAACAATGTGTACGTACAAGTAATTAAAGTAAAAGTACTCTTCATCATAAATAAAGCGACAATAAATACTTATTTTTGCTTCTTCCTTTACGTACGCTCTCGAGATAGCTACCACGCTTATCTTGCAATTTATTATAAGCACGGCAACTTCATGGGAGCTTCTTTTTTGCTTTATAACTTTAAAGTCAATCATTTCATTCTCTCATTGTTGCGAAAGATTAAGATAAACCAACATGTAATTACTAATTAGTACTCTGGTTCGTACGTTAATCATGCATTACCATTTGTCCCAAATCATCAACCAATGATTAATGATCTGGGCATTTTTTTATATATATATATATAAACCAGAAAAAGTTATATACAGATGCTGAAACCTTTTGAGTTACTGTATGCAGAAAACGTATTATTTGAGTTAGTTACTACCGTGCTTGAAGTCACTGCTGTTAACTACCCGGGTTTTATTGATGTTATCAGGATTCATGTTTGTATCGATATAGCGTTGGAGACATTTTACACAGGAAGAAGACCTCTCGAGGTCGAGGGGCAAGATTTTTCATTTTTCTGCAGAATTTTTTTTTTTTTTTTCCTTTTTGAAGCCAATTGGAGAGTATTGCAGATCAAATCGGCTGGTGGTATGAACGTGAAGGTTGGACCTGATGGATATCTATCTGCATTTGAAAACTGCAATCGGATCAAGAACGATAATTCTTCTGCTCACCTTCTAAATTCAACAATAAATTATCTTGTTTAGTAAGTGGAATTATCCTTTGCATCATCAACATCAAGCAGGGATTTAGTTAATTTGGCAAGTGAAATGGATCACGATCTATCTTTTTTGTTAGTTTCACCGAATCGGGACAAGGGGCACGAACGGTTGCTCCTTGTTCTAGCGATTTTGACCATTTTTAACAGCGCGTAATTTTAATTGCATACGGAATAACTTTATTTGCACAACGTGTAACTTTAGTACACGGTATTAAAATCGATGCACAATTTGTGATTTGGACCGCACAAATTTTTTTTAACCAAATCATAGCCATTAACTGTTCAGGGACGGCCCAACCCCTTGTCCCACCGAATCATAATATAATGATAAGTTACATACGGACGTACGGATAACAAATCAATCTCTCAATCATAAGCCATTATAATGTATTACACTACTGATCTGATTAAAACTAGCATACGATCTCAAAATTGATTTTTTTTCTTTCTTTTCTTGCAGTCAGTCGTCTCTATTGCGAGCTTTACTTTTGGTAAGGTAAAGTGCAAGGTTGATAAGGTACAATAAATAATCAGTCACCTCATCTGGGGTGGTCGGTCTTACCGGAAGTGAAAAACTAGTACAGCTGCTATATACACAAAAGAAATTCACTTCATTGGAGAATTCATTGGTTAAAGGACCATTAAGCATATACAGCTCTGGTCAAATAACATCGGATACATTGATTAGTTGAAAATCCAAAAGAAAGAAACGCATCCCCCAAAAAAACAAGCAAAAAAAGAAAGAAAAAAAAAAACCTGGAAGAAAGGCGTGGCCTTCCCTTTGCCTATATGACTTGCCTGTGTACCCTTTGGCATCCATGAAATGATGATCAAAGGGCAATTGCATCCACGTATAAACAAGTCATTTTCAGCGTCTTCTTTCTCTTCTTTCTCCACATATCTCCGCCACCTTTCTCAAGACTCTTTTTTAAGATTTTAAGCTGCAAAACAAACGAGCTGATGATATGATATGTTTCTTGAATATCTATCTCCTCCCTCAAACCCCAATTTATATATAGTGACATTCTCAATATGAGGTAGAAGTAGAACTTAGTTATAGATGGAAGAGGTCATGATGCCAGCCTTCGTCAAAAGGAAAAGAAATTTGCTGGTAGCACAATGTAGAGGATGGTGACAAATTTGCATGGTCCCCTCCCTAGCATTATTCTTCTTCGAAGTCATACTTATCCACTAACAAAGAATGCTTTTATTATTCTTTTAACGCAAAATTAGGTCACAAAAGATTGAGAAAATCTTACTCATTCCATGTGGAAAAAAGTGAAATTTAAAGCGAGTGAAAGAATAGGGATTGCAGAAAGGTTTGTCAACAGGTGGCATGGCATGCAATGTGACAATTTTTATTTTTATTTTTTTGTTTGGTTGTTGTTGGTGGTTAAAGTAGTCATAGGCTATGAAATAGAAGTGCATGTATAGATAAATAGAGGAGGAATATTTATATACATTCTTTTCTTGCATCTTTATGCCTTTGTTGTAGAGTACAATCACCTTGCACCGTCCACCTCTTAACACCTCATTTGATTGGAATCTGAGAATCTTTTTTAGTCCAAAGGCACTAATCAAATTAGTGGGAGACATTGCCATTATTATCTGACCAACGACCTCAACGCGGAAAACATGGATGCCATTGCCATTGCCATTGCCATTGCCATGCTTGATGAATTTCCAAAATTTATCTTTTTTGATGAGACGATAATGCTTGGAAGCTGAAGGGCTTTGGGATGGTGATAGCACGGACCTCTCTCTTTAATTGCTTTTCTGTCTGAACCTTGGTTTTTTAACAAGTTTGTATAAAACTAATTTTTTAATAACTTTTGCTATAGGAATTCCAAAAAAACTTATTAAAATTTTTAACCTACACATCCATCTAATACACAAAAAATTTTCCTTCAAATTTTCTTCTTTTCCCTCCCTCACCCGACCCACCATGTCCTCCCGCGCCAGCCACCGCCTCCACCACCGCTCCCTGCGCCGGTTAACAATTCCGGCACTGCCTTCCTCTTTTTTTTTTTTTTCTCTTCCTCTCCCTCACCCCCTCTCCTCTCGTCCTCCCCTCCCCTCTTCCCCTCTCCCTCCCCTGCCACCTTCCCCCTCCCGCGGGGGAGGGTGGCGAGGAAGAGGGGAGGAGAAGGGGTGACGGGCAAAAGCTAAAAAAAAAAAATCCATGGCTTCCATGTGTGGCTGCTGAGGGCGACGGGGATGAGGGAGGGGGGGAGAAAAAGAAGTGGCGGCCAGAGGGGGGTGGCGGGGCAGAGGGAGAAGAGGAGTCGCAGGGGAACGAAGGGGAAGGAAGGAAAAGAAAAAAGGAAGAAAGAAATAAAAGAAAAAAGAAAAGAAAAGGAAAGAAATAAAAGAAAAAAAAATTTTCATCTCACAAAAATTTTTTTACAATTTTTACAGTAATCTATAATAAAACTTTATACTAATACTCAAAAAACTCACCTTCAAACAGCCTTGATGTAGTAAAATGCTTCAAGAACTTTTATCCTTCTATTTCCTAAGCGGGCAAGCACTGAAGGGACAGTTTGACTGTTGCGGGCGGGCCGGGGGGAGGGGAAAGTGAAACTAACCTGTAAATACTACATTGGATTAGGTGTAAATTGACCTTTCCAATGTGGCTTTCGCAGACCTCCCGTATGAGGAAATTCTCCCAGTTTCTTCACTTGGTATAGGAGTATAAGTTTTGAAAAATCACTGGATCAATGGCTCAGTGGCTCTTTCCTGAACTGTAGATGAGGGTTCAAATTTCATCTGCAGTGAAAAAAATCTAAAAGTTATGTCATAGCACTTTTTTGATTTAGTTGGATCTGTATATCTATTAGTCCCCTACCACAGCCTCTTTAGGCTTCCCCTCCCCTCTAGATTAGGATAGAGTAAGTTATACAAATGTATCGTTATTGACAAAAAAGAAAAAAGTATAAGTTTTGAAACCTTATTTTCGGCTATAACCAAGCATACAAACACACCAAGATTGCCGTTCTCCAAAAATGCTATTAAAAATTTTATGGTAAAAGTTTTTCATCTGCATGTACTGTTACAATAAAATATTTTTAAGATATCTTCAAAAACAACTAATTCAATTGGATCCCAGTTTGTTTGGATAAGTCCAGTCCGTTAAGTTTTCATGAGTATATTTTATTCCTTTCCCTGACCAACCTCCAATGAGAGCGAGACTACCCATTTTTAATCTTCAAAATTCTATTACTACGCTCTCCATAGATTTCTCAAGTGCTATTAGCTTCTAATTTTGAAAAATCTAGCGTCTGATGTTGTCTTCGACTATTTCTTCTTTCAGTTTTTAGCTTCTTTAAAGCTAAAAATTAAGAATTAGAAAATTATAGTAATTTACAAGAGACCGCCTACTCTATTGAATTCTAATACTATATAAAGTTGCCCTTCAAAAGTCAGAATCTCTTAAAAGTAAATGTTATATCCTTTACCGATCTAACCACCCAGGTGGACGTGCCGGAGTGGTTATCGGGCATGACTAGAAATCATGTGGGCTCTGCCCGCGCAGGTTCGAATCCTGCCGTCCACGCTTTTGTGTTATTTTCCTTTTTCACTCCACTCATGCATTTTTCTTACCACTACAGTGTGATCACAAATTGATAACCTAATCCCACATATTCAACAAGTTCAGTTCAGAGACTCCTCCCAGTCCCAGCTGAAGCTAAAATTCCAGATTGCATCTTCTCTTCAAAGCCAATTTTTGACGTTAACCAACCAAATTGAAATTCATACATTGCTATGTAATTTGTTTTGAAATAAACACACACACACACATTACCAACCTACCAAAGAAAGCCAAAATTCATACAGGGCAAAAGCCTCGACAAATGAATCCCCCTTCTCCTTCCGGAGACGGAAAAAAATAGAAGGAAAAACCCGCCCACATTCCACAAAGACCGTTAATAATGCATAAACTATCATCGAAGCTCATTAAAACTCTCAAACTGGACTGCAAAACCATAAAACAAGTCCACCAAGTCCATGCCCAAGCTATCACGACAGGCCTCATTTCTTTCCATCCTCCTACTCCCTTCCTCGCTCAAATCCTCCACGCTTTCACTTGCCTCCTTGCAACTTTTTCGCCCTCCATCTCCACCGATCCAACTTTCTCATCCTATGTCACCGCCCTCTTCAATCTCATTCCTGACCCATCAACATTTTGCTACAACACAATCATTAGGGCCCATACCCTCCTCTCTTCCCCTGAAACAGCCTTGGCTTTGTACGCTAAAATGTGCCAACTCTCCATCCCACCTGATACCCACACCCTCCCTTTTGCCCTTAAAGCTTGTGCCCGGATGAATTCCTTTTCACTTGCCAAAGCCCTTCACTGTCAAGCCCTCAAACTCGGGTTTATAGCTGATTTATTTGTTTGTAACAATCTCATTCACGTGTATTCTACTGCCGGCGATGTTCACAATGCGTATAAGCTGTTTGACAGGAGTTCCTACCGAGATACCGTTTCATATAATGCGATGATTGACGGATTTGTTAAGGCTGGTGACACCGTGAAGGCGAGGGAATTATTTGACCAGATTCCTAAAAAGGATGCAGTTTCTTGGGGTACCCTTTTGGCAGGGTATGCAAAACTGGACCGGTCCAGAGAGGCTATTGACCTCTTTGATCAAATGCTTGTGTTAGGAGTTAAGCCTGATAACATCGGACTGGTTTGTGCACTTTCGGCTTGTGCACAGCTGGGAGAACTGGAAAAGGGGAAAAGAATACATGAATACATCTTGCAAGATAGGATTCAAATCGATGCATACTTGGTCACTGGTTTGGTGGATTTGTATGCCAAATGCGGGTGCATTGAGACTGCTAGGGAGTTGTTCGAGTCCAGTCGTGAAAAGAACTTGTATACATGGAATGCAATGCTGGTTGGATTTGCCATGCATGGTCATGGAAAGCTCTTGTTTGATTACCTCACCAGAATGGCTGATGCTGGTATAAAACCAGATGGGGTGACATTTCTGGGCGTATTGGTGGGGTGTAGTCATGCAGGTCTAACCAATGAGGCTAGGAGGCTTTTCACGGAGATGGAGGGTGTTTATGGAGTCCCAAAGGAACTGAAGCACTATGGTTGCATGGCGGATTTGCTTGGACGCGCAGGCTTGGTTGAAGAGGCTGTGGAGATGATAGAGAAAATGCCCATGGGGGCAGATGTTTATGTGTGGGGTGGTTTGCTTGGAGGTTGTAGGATGCATGGCAACACTGAGGTTGCTGAGAAAGCCGCACAGCGTGTGATAGCCATAACACCTGAAGATGGTGGGGTATATTCTGTCTTGGCCAATGTTTATGCAAATGCAGAGAGGTGGGATGACTTGGTGCGGATGAGGAGATTGAGTGATAGAACAAGGGTCAATAAAAGTGCCGGTTGTAGCTTGATTCAATTAAACGGGGTATCACATGAATTTGTTGCTGGGGATGATGCTCATCCTCTTGCTGAGGAGATACATTTGGTTTTGAATGTACTTGAGCAGCATAAATCTGAAGGTGTCTGTTAAAGTTTGAAAGACACAGCATGTGAAATTTGTCTGGCTTCCTTGACAAAGAAGGTGGCTTAAAACAAAGCGCGAGAATTAGGTAAATATTGCATCATGCCCATTAATTAGTGCCAACAAAAATATTTGGCCGAAGTGTAAGATCATGTCTATCAAGACTGTTTTCGCCGGGAGGCAAAATTTTGATACATGCGAGAGAGAATTTACAAGAGAATTAAGCTAAAAAGTAACTAAAAATGTCTCTTAAGGTGATTATGCCTTCTACTTGTCGGCTGCTGGCCTCAATGACAATAACACGCCGCACAGCTGGAATGAGCGTAAGACAGGATGAGTTAAACTTAATATATAGAGCAGTTCAAGAAGGTTTAACAAACAGGACCAAGAATAAGTGAACCTTGATCTGAGAGAAGCTCCATCACCCTATACAAGGAATCAAAACGAGTACAGGTCTGATACCGACTTTGGCTAGTTACATCTGCAATCTCCAGCGCCTGAATCACAGAATCAGTACAGGAAATTCAGAAACTTCTATAAGGACAAAATACTCTCCTCGCCTCTATTGTTCAGTGTCAAATGTAAAAGGTGCGATTACATGTCTAAAAATGGCTCAATGCAGAAACCAACCACGTCAAGACTAGGCCAGAAGTCAAAATGAACGGACATTCACTGAAAATCTTTAAATGTTTGTTTATCATCAGATTCAAATGATAATTCTCCTGTAGACACCTGGGATTTAAGATTTTTTTGTATTGCTTTGTTCAATCTCCAGAGATGTGAAGTTTCTGGTGGATTTCATTATGATATTACTTTGTGGTTTCTCAACATACCACAAATCTCAACTGTCTACTTGACCTCATTTATCTCAATAGCTTCGTCCACACCACACATGCTTTATCTTTCAATGGAGTCACCAGATACAAATTCTCATGGATATGGTATCTTGAAGTACAACATGACTCATTTCAGGAATCCAATTACTTGAAAACAAAAAGCAAGTAATATAGCTGCTTAAAAAGTTGCTAGAAGGAACAAAAGCAGCACAGGAAAATGGTATTTTAGGTTACGCCCAGATCTAAAGAGCACGTAAGGCTGCTACAAATATATGAAATAACACATGGTGAACCTTTCTTCCATTCAACAGATCCTTTTGAGTGTTATGAACTGTTACTGCCTTGTATGCAATACATCTGAACACTGTCTACTGATAAGTCAAGAGATCTCTCATCTTTTATTAGGATCAGATGCAATAGATGGGAACTACTAATATGTCAAAGATGCTCTGGTCACCCACAAGGTTTAAAATATAACAGATGCCAGAAAGTATGATTCATGTCAACTTACTTGAGATATAATTGTCTGATCAAGCTGAATACGAGTATAACCATTGCTGTTTGCCAAGGAGGTGATATCACTACATGAACATAGTCATGTTACCATTTAGGAAGTTTATACAAGTGAAAGAAATTGATGTTTTAGCCATTAACCTTAGTAGATTTGTAAATACTTCGGTAGTTACCTCCTACAGTACACATCTACAAGAATCCCATTGTCATCAACTATAGGTACAGAACTTACACGTGCTGTCAAGAAAAGATCAAAAATCAGAAAAGGTATATACAATTTAAGCGAATAAGATAGTATCATAATAATAAGATTTAGAGAGTTCAGAATTATAGTGATCTCCATGCAAGAATAGGAAAGTGAAGGAGTGACATAATGATCAACTAAATGGGACACTGAAAGATACACAATCTTTCTTAACAGGAGATGTGATTGCAAAGTAGCTCGTTTCTTATAATGTTTTCAGTGTGCAATAGCGTTCCAAAGAGAGAGAGAGAGTTTAAAGTATACAGTAGGAGAAAAAGAGAGTTACACTGCACCTTGGATTAATAAATTAAGAGCTGAACTAAGTGGCTCACTGGCTCGCAATGTTAGCAGTAGACGATCACCGCTCTTCCCAATTTCTCTAGCCCACGTACCTAATGGCAGATTACCAACTGGTTGCTGCAGTAGAGGCAGAAACTCCAGATGTCTTCGAAGATGCCTGCATATATCTACAATTTAAATAGAATGTTAAAAAATAATGGTTGACGTCAACAGCAGACGAAAGAATTAATTGAGTACTAGACATCAAAGGTAAGGAAATCTCACGTTTTAGTATTCCGGAGAGGCATGCTATGAATAATAAGTTAGGACAAGACCCATCTTCACTTGAACTTAAAATTGGAACTGCAGAAATCTTGTTGTGCAGAATCCTCAAAGCCACATCTTTCAACGACTCATCTGGACCAGCCTGTTGGTTGCACCAAATGAACATAGAAAGGGGTTTTACCTGCTCTTTGTAAACTGGAGGTAAAAGTTGCTAAATAGTCGAAACCAGAAAACTGAATCTTCAAAAACTTTGCAATGAGAAATACGCTTGGTTTCCTGATCCATGAACCAAGAAAAGAAGACAAAATAACCATGATACATCATCTTATTAAGAATATTTACTTGGATTAAAGCCGTTCGGCAAAGCGGCTGTGAGGTCCCACTGACTTCTCTATGATGTCGAAATTTTATATCTTTCCAAGCAGAAATTGTGTGCTCTTCAATTTCTTCATCAGTCAGTATAGCACGATTACGGTCAAGCTGCAGAAAGTTTGAATTTTATGCAGTCACACATGAACGAAAATGGTAATATTGGAAAATTGCTCGAAACAATGACATGAAGTGTATGATAGGAAAAAGAAAAGAGTCAAAGACTATCAATCATTTTGAATCATCATAATGGCTTCGATACAGGTAATCAATTTCATTTAGGATTCTCATTATATTGACAAATCATAAGAACGATTATGCTATTTCTCAAGTATCACCAGGAATAGGAAGCCTAAGATCAAAAGATTTAACTGCAGAAAAAATTGTGAACTTAGGAATTTTGACGCTTTACCTTGACTTTTATAAGTAAAACTTTTGTTGAGTTGCATTATAACAAGGTTAAGAAATCCCTTTACATGCTTGAGATTAGGATACCTACCTGAATGTTTTGGTATCCAAAGTCTCAACAATAGCTAAATTGCAGTAAGTTAGATGTTGACAGTATGATTACCTACTCCAAGATGGTAAACAAGTTGCCCATTGAATCCAGCACTTGATTCTTTTACATATTAACATGTGCAGAACCATTATGTAGTTACTTTGTACTATACATTGCACTGCATAAGATAGTAGCACTACATGTTCACTCCTCTCTTTCCTGTTTGAGAGATTACCTGATATCCTTTAGAATTTCTTAACATTGATACTTGTAAAGGTAGGACTTGTCCACCTTGGAAAGTGATAAGTGATTCATATCACAACAGGTTAACAACTTAAGAGGGCGAAATTAGATTCATCTCTGCCACTTGGTAATCATTACAAAAAAATAAATAAACACAACTTTTCTCTGAATATTAAACTCAGATTGTTAACTTTGGAGTGTTTAGAAAATCCCTATTTAATTTTCCCTTGGTTTTTTTATTTTATTTTATTTTTTTTAGGGGTGTCCCGCAGGAGTGAACCCCACAGACTATTCCCCACCCTCCACAACTTGCTGGCGGCAAGGTTCAAACCAGGGACCTAAGGCTCCATCTTCAGCAACCTCAACCACCAGATCAAGCCCTGGAGGGCTTAATTTTCCCTTGGTTATGAAAGCTTAAATAGATGATTCAATTACTCTTAATTCCTAGGAAGTAACAGCTGGAATATGAAAATATACCTGCAACAAAATCGATATGAAATCGGAGGCAGTCAACATCCCCACAATCTTTGTGTTTTGTTCATCCCACAGAGGAAGAACTGCAACACCCTGAAATCAAATAATTGAAAAATGCCACAATGTTAAATAATTGGAAAAGGGTTAAAAAATAAGAAAGAGTTTCATAAATAGAGAAAAGGATTGAAGAAGAAACAAGAAAATAAGAAGCTTTTAATGGTTTTTGCATTTACCAAGAATAAAACTACATAACAGTTCAAATTGATTGACTTGACTTATCCATAAGGCCTTCCTATAATTCATTAAACAGTTGTTACTTTCCAAATTAAAGAAAGAGTGTTACTTTTACGGTATCCATAAGTATATAGAAGTCCATTTCTAGGAAAGCGAGTTTAAAGTCTCTCTTTAAAAAAAACACTGAATTTAAGAAATCAACTACTCCCTATCCCTCCTTCACTGTTATTTTTCTTCTCTTCTTTTGAAATTCACATCTTTATTCTCAAACACATTAGAAATCATCAAACATCATCCAATCCAATCTTCCCAAAGCATATGAAGATTCAATGATGCATCTTCACAGCTGGTTTACCCTTTCAAACGATAAAAATGAAAATCAACCACAATATACTCTTAAGGTCCAAAACCAATGACAATTAAACGACAAAATATTTATAAGGGCCAAAACCCAAAATCATATTCACCTATAAACTTTCTGTAATCCTAATTTATGGGTTTGGACCAGCCACTGCACACTAATGGTGCCTACAGTACAATGCAATGTAGGCTCTTGACCTCGTATTGTTTGCAATCACTGGGTCCAATGAAAGGTTTGAAGTTTTGCAAATCATTTGTGTTGGAAAATTGGTGGAAGAAATTGGTATCAATAATTACTCAGTTATTGGGATCACTTATGGTAAATTTGTGGTGAACCCGTGGATGCCGTCTCCGGTTTGTGCAACTTCCATAATCTGGAAAATGTCCAGCTCTTAGAAATCGACTTTAAAGTTGATTTTTGAGAAACCAACTTCCATAATCTGGAAACCATATTTAGTTAATTTGGAATAAGAATATCAATATTGGTCTAAATTGCCCATTCATCAAATTTCATAAATTCCGCAGGACCAATAAATTTCTGACAACTCAACTACATTACTTGTAGCATTGCCAATAGAACGAGTGTCTTTTATTTTTACCTTATGATTCGTGATACTCTTTTTCAGGAACTCAACCTCCAAGAGCAAACCAATATATAAACAGTGACAGAGAAGGCTGGCCAAATAAAAGAGGTTCTTTAACTAGTTATAGCCTACTATGCATACAATAACATAAACAGGAATTTACTTGAGTAGAGAAAGGCAAAGAGATTCTACCTCTTCATACATAAGATGGAATGCCTGCTTCACTGCAGCTCCAACATCCAAAGCAAAAACCTGTTTTTAAAGCAACACCACCGTAAGTAATCACTAACAAGGCAATAGCTAAAACATCATTAAAATAAAAAGAAATTTGGATATAAGTAAAGTAGAAGGCCTTCAAACCTTGCCTGAGTCAGGCATCAAGTCATATACTGTAGATGATGACAAATGCAGTGACAGACGGTAACGCAAAACATCAATCTCGTTGATTGGCAATTGAAATACAGGTTTATGAAGTGAGCCACCAGAAGGTGTCCCCTGGTTGGTTAACAACCAAACAAGCAGCAGATCACATACAAGAGTCAATGAAACAGGAAACCCTGTTTTGAGTCTTGAGTATTCCTGTATCAGTCTTTGCATGAATGTATGTGCATAGAGAGAGAGAGAGAGAGAGAGAGAGAGAGAGAGAGAGAGACTACTTGATTCTGATGTAAAGATTGAGCAGAAAAGGAAGGACATAAGATTTCTGTTTCCTCCACATAAGCCACGTTGTTAATCATTCCAAACCCATCCTGAACACAATGCTGTTCCTCATCAACTCGCCAGACATCATCAACCAAGTACTTATACTGCATTAACACATAGTACTGCATTATATCTGATGTAATGACATAACAGATTTACCTAGTATTATGTCACTAGAGAACATTATGGTATGTGTGAAAGTTCAGATAAATCACCAAACCAATTTGAACTAGCTCAGAAAGACATGCACACATTTGCGCATAGACAAGGATTAACTTAAGTGCTACATGTCCATGAATCTGCAGATTTCTATGATGAGCTCCCACATATACATGTTAATGCACATTCTCAATAACACTAGGCGTATATTTGCTGGAAACATACTGATGCATGTCCAGGAAGAAAGATTTTAGCTAAGTTTATCACCATATCCAGGAAGAAAATGCAGAAATCAGATTGTGCAATTCACAGAACCATGGCCAACTCAGGCTTGCTGCTTTCTACTTCTCGTGAATCCAACTAAATTTCAAATATTGCAGCACATCCTTCATCTATAAGTCCACAATTCTATCGAAAACATAATCACAAATACCACCTTTGATTGAGCACACTTAACTACTTTTACTTAAACTAACACTGCTAGCCCTATCAAACATGACTGCATGAAGATGAACATCGTAAAAATCCAATCTTTACCTGATAATAACCCGGCTGAAGATCCAAAATCCTCTGAAAAACAGTAGCACAACCCTCCACATTAATCATCTGTATCCTCTCTGTCCACCTAGAAATTTATATGAATAGATACTAAGCTGAATTAAAAGATCTGCTGAAATAAAGCTCAAAATTTGCTGAATTAAAAGATACTAAGCTGCAAAGAATCAGATAAGAAGTTTAATGAAAGGAATAAAAAAGTACCCATTAAAGGAACCACAAAGAAAAACTCTCCCGCCCCCATAACGCCAGGTAAAAACTTTGTGAACCATTTTAAAATCTTGAAATTCGTCAGCCGAATTTTGGACCAGGTTTCCTGAATATGTACATGGATGAATGCCTTAATTTATATGGGAAGAGAAAAACTGTGAAAGCAAGCTGGGTAAGAAACTTAAAAATATTCTGGGCCGTGAAGAATCCGCCTGCAAACCCCACTAACAAAAAATTAGAAGTGAGGAAAAGTCAGTCTGGGCTTCGATTTTTCCGATGGAGCCAACCAAAACTAGTACTAGTGAAAGTGAAGGAATCATTAAGTTATGAATTGGAGCTTGTCAGAATTTTGGATACAATCTTGCTTTGTGGATACGATGAGTTCATTAATATAGGTCTAGTGAATTTGGAGTTTGTGCTGGGAATAGTTGCAAAGATTCTGAGAGTTTAGGTTCTTTCTTTTTTTTTTTTTTTCCCTCTCTTTTGATTCTTCGTTCCACTTTCCTCGATGGGTTTTGGGTTTAAGAATTCGGTTCGACTAAGCCGTGCGATAAAGGCGTGATAATATGATTTAAAAGTAACCCGCCTTAGAGCGTGCCAGCTTCAAAGTCTAAAGGCGCGGTTGAAATTTTTATGCAGTAGAGACACGTCAACATTAGCCCAAGGGGTGAGGTCCGTAACAGATAAAAAGGGTGAGATTTATGAGTCACCCCTTAGATTACATGCAAATACATTTATTCTCGCAGAACGCGCCCAGATGTCACTTGCAAGTTGCAACCCTCAATTATCTTCCCAGACCAAAAAAAAATATTAAGAAGCATAAATGAATAAGGATGCATGGTAAGAAGGTGAATTCCGGACGGGCGAGCCGAGTCGAATGTATACGAACTCACCTGCCAAGAGGGAATAGTCGAAGTCTTGTTCTCCGATCTTACTCTGATACTTAAATTCGATATGGATTAAGTATTAGACGAGGAGTAAAGTAGTACGAGTAATAAAGAATATGTACCTGTGTTAAGGAAGAGGAGGTATTTATACTAAGAGCATTGAAGAGGTGATTTTTTGTGGGTAAATGGGCCGACCTAAATCAGTCCTCTCCGAGATGAAGTGAGGTGAATTCTCGTGTTCGAAGTGAACCTTTTTGTCCGAAGTGAGTGGCGGGGCTTCTCCCCTGGGATCACTCCGACGATCAAGTTAGTATGAGAACGAGAAAATGCTAAAGTATAAACAAATGAACAGTGTGCTTACTTATTGGGGGTGTATGTGGGGTATTTATAGGAGAGTAGAGGACAGGGCGGAAGGCTCATGCTAGTGGGACCCACTCTCTGGCATTACGGCTCTGTCTACTGTCAGAAAATCTGACCCTGACACTGTAGCCTACCGGGTATGATGACGGCGAGTACTGTGCAGGTGCCATTAAGTGCCTCCAATGCTTTTCAGATAAAGCACTGGTCCTGGGTGATGTCAGGTGGCTTGACATCATCAGCGTGCAGCTGAGGTGGAGGTGCCGAGGTCACCTACACGGTAGACCAGGGATCCGGCCGAACTCAGGAGTTATGCTCAAGACACGGGTGAGCTCTGATGAGGGACGAGGTGGATTCACCTTGGACATACGGGCTGGCCGAGGTGAGCATCCTCAATACAAGACGGGTGAGCTCTGATGAGGGACGAGGTGGATTCAACTTGGACATGCGGGCTGGCCGAGGTGAGCATCCTCAATAAGCCCCCCAAGCCTCGGGAGCTCCGGGCCAGGGAGGTACCGAGGCTTCCATGTGCCGAAGTCATAAAGATTCGGGGTCCCGAAATTGCTCCGGAAGATGCGGGGACGTGACACGTGGGCGAGTCAGTTGACAGGACGTGGTCACTGGTAACCGTCGTGTCGTGAAGTAAAGGGACGTTTCGTGCAAAGAGAGTGTCAGATGAAGGGACGGGACATTAATGAGGAGAGAGAGAAACACGTCCTTTTGAATTCGAACGCGGCTGCCTCTTCGCATCCTTGCCGCCTCTTCGGATTCTTGTCATCCCCTATAAATAGGGGTCCTTTTCACCGCATGGCCCATCACTTTCCCTTCTGCTACTTGCAAAATTCGTGTGTTGCCGAGATCGATCCTGCCAGCCGAGATCACCGCCGAAGTCATCACCGCGTCCGATATCGTAGTCAATAGTAAGTATCTTTCTTTCTTTCCATCTCGTCTTTCACACATGGCAAAAACAGTTAAGACCCATAAAGAAACCGTGTCACCGAGCTACTAGACCGAGGTGAGGCCAGACCCTGAAGAAGTGACGACGTCCAGCTCTGAGGGGTCGACGCCGAGTTTTGAGGAAGGATCAGCCGAAGTGAGAGCCGGCGAGACAGGCTCGGGATTGGAGTCGTCCGAGATGAGCGAGGGTGGTTCCGAGGTCGACTACGATACCGAGCTCGGGACCGAGATACCTCGTGACGAGGGCGTACCGGAGCCAGTCGCTCCAAGGGACGCGGCCAACATCGACTTCGGCAAGATGCCGAAATTTAGAAGCCGCATAGGAAGAGATAGGGCCGAGAAGGTGATAAACAAGTACCCTTTCCAACCGGGGTACAAAATTACACCGCCCGGGGTGGATGACTCAGCCGAGAAGCCCCCCTATGACGCGGTGGCCATTTATATCCAACAGCTGGAGGCCGGGCTGAGGATGCCGACGTCGAGGTT
Organism: Coffea arabica; assembly: GCF_036785885.1. Lineage (NCBI taxonomy): Eukaryota > Viridiplantae > Streptophyta > Magnoliopsida > Gentianales > Rubiaceae > Coffea > Coffea arabica. Next base: position 4,462,422 of record NC_092316.1, on the reverse strand, counting down.
CTTAAGGGATGTACTTCGTCACTTCGGCGTGAGGATTACTCAACTCACCCCGAACGCTGTCCGCATCCTTGTAGGCTTCGAGATGCTGTGCCGACATCAGGAGGTGACTCCTTCTATAGACCTCTTCCGCCGATGCTACACTCTCAAGGCGCACGGGACGGACAAGGGATGGTTTTATATCTGTAATCGGAACAACGACATCCCGAAGTTGGTGATTGGTGCTCCCAACTCGATTAAGAATTGGAAGCGCGATTACTTCTTCGTATCCGGAGTGGACTTCCCTAGGGGTTTTTGGTGGAGGCCAATCAAGGCAAAGGCCGACCCCTCTGCGGGGGACGCCGAGGAGGAGTCCTTCCAGAAGTTGATGAAGTCTGAGCTTCGGCTGTTCAGCCACGACTACCCCGAAGCCGTGCTCGTTGATGGGGGAATAAGTCGAGCCGTGATCAATACCACCAAGACTCCCTTCTTTTCCACTAAACTTGAGAAACCTTGTAATTTTCTTTCATAACTTTGCTTTCACTTCGGCTAAGACATATGATAATATTTGTTTCTTGTGCAGTGACTAAACTGTCCGACCTCGTCGTATCGGGCTCGTCCGAGGTGGCCAAGAGGCCGAAGAGGAAGAGCTCTGATGAGACGTCGGCCCCTCCGCCGAAGAAGAAGTCACAAGGGCAGGCTACCAAGACTTCGACGGCCAAAAACACTCCCACCTCGGCAGGACAAAGCAGCTCAGTCGCAGCGGCTACCGGGTCCACCTCGTCTGTGCCAGAGGGGGTGCCCCTCGGAGTCGTCACGGCACTCCCGCCTCCTCAAGGCCGAGGCAAACAGCTGAAGCCTCCGGTAAATGCAGTCTCGGGGACTTCGCTATGGAATCGTTTCCATAGCCCCCGGTGTTTCCCGGGGAGGAGAAGACTCACCCCGGTGAACATTGGTGTCCGAACTGGAAAGTGTCGGTCAACGACAGGTGTGGCCATTCTCGGGTTGCACAAGAGCTAGTAATGCACTCCACCTTGCCAAGGGATTTGGAGTTCATGAAGAAACTGAGCTCGGCCGAGATGGTTCAAAGTCTCATGGTGACCACGGCTTTCAACTCAGCCTTTGTGGCCGAGATGACACACCGGTATTGCGCTCTGGTCGAGGAGCAGGACACCGGCAAGCTACGAAATCAGATCTCCAAGTTGGAGAAAAAACTGGCGGTGTTCGAGTCTGAGAAGGCCGAGTTTGAAAGAAGGATTAAGGAGGCCGAGGTGAAGGATGAGGAGGCCGTAGCTACCATCAACAGCCTCAGATCGGCCCTCGAGGAAGAGCAGAAGATGGGGGACGAAGTGAAGAAATCACATGAGCAAGCTCTCGAGGGTGCTGGAGTCTCGGCCGTGGACGCTTTTCGGAAGTCCGAGACATTCATCAGGGACCTCGGCCAACTGCTCACGCCGAACTTCATGTTTGGCTTCACATCAGCCATAGACGAGGCCGCAGCTCACCTCTCCTCCGAAGCCTTGGAGTCTTTGAAGAACCATGCCAGCTACAATGAGGACTCGAAGGAGTTATGCGACCGGATGGCCGAGGGCATCCAAGCTGGGAGGAACCTGGCCGAGGTCCAGGACGAGTTCAACAAATGGCTGTCCGAACTCGATGAAGTGCTCGAGGAGGGCGAGGAGGAGGATACTGAGGGAGACCTCGGCGCAAAGGTGGGCGAAGTTCCTGGAGGAGATGAGCTTCACCCCGGCGGGGAAGAGACCAGCGAGAAGGCTGCCTAGGAGGGAGCCAAGACCGTGGATGGAGCTGAGACGGGGGTCTAGGCTTGTGGGTCTTAAAGGGGTGGCCGAGATGGAGATTGTTTAGTAGCGTTCCGACCTTGGCCTTGTATTTTTTGTAACACCTCTTTTCTGTTGAATGAAAGTCTATTTCTTCTCATCTCAGCACTTTAATTTCTTATTTTGACTTCGTCCCTTGCTTGTCCCCCTTATTTTTTAATAGCGCAATATCGATGTTGAAAAATAACATAACATTCGAAGTCATAACTTGATTAAGAATTCAAGCATAATACAATTTGAGATTCTCGGCGTGCCAAGACCTCGACACTAATGAGCCATCTCGGTAACTCAGTTTACAATATCCCTTAAGGTCAGATTCCACAACTCGATAAGGGCCTTCCCATTTCGGGCATAATTTCCCTTGCGGTTCAGCTTGACTGACTGAGTTTTTTCTAAGAACCAAGTCTCCAGGATGGAATCTACGGTGTCTGATACGGGCATTGTAATAGTGTGCCAGTGTGTTCTTGTAGGAAGCTATCCGGGCTAAGGCGAGATCCCTTCGTTCATCGACGAGGTCGAGATCCAGCTGCCTCTCTTCGTTGTTCACCTCGGCGGCATAGGCCGCCAGCCGAGGGCTGGGGGTAAGGATCTCTGCCGGGATGACAGTTTCGGCGCCATAGGTCAAGGAGAAGGGGGGTCTCTTGCGTAGCTGACCTCGGCGTGGTTCGATACGACCATAGGACACTGGGGAGTTCCTCCACCCAAGATGACCCAACTTGGTGGAGTCGGGTCTTGAGACCATGCAAGAGAGTTCGGTTGAAGTTCTCTGCTTGACCATTGGCTTGGGGGTGGCCTACCGAAGTGAAATTTTGTTTGATGCCAAGGTTTGCGCACCAAGCTTTAAAGGGGTTCTCGACAAATTGCCTTCCATTATTCGAGATGATGACCTGAGGTATGCCGAAGCGGCAGACGATGCATTTTCAAAAGAATTTTTGAATTGCCAGCCCAGTGATGGTCCTCAGAGGCTCGGCCTCAACCCACTTGGTGAAGTAATCCGCAGCAGTTACCAGGAAGGTATAACCCCCGACGGCTCTGGGGAAAGGTCCTATGATGTCTGTCCCCCATTGCTCGAATGGCCAGGGTGAAGTGATGGGAACCATGAAGTTTGAGGGCCGGTGGTGCTCGGGTGCGTGGACTTGGCAGGAAGGGCAACCGAGAACGAGATCCTGGACGTCCTGCCGAACAGAGGGCCAGAAATATCCAAGAAGCAAAGCCTTCTTGGCTAGCATTCTGTGGCCGACGTGAGCTCCGCACAGGCCTTCGTGGATCTCGTGGAGGACGTGGCGTCCTGTCTCGGGAGTGACACACCTTAGCCATGGGCCGAGGTAGGAGCGTTTGTACAGCTCTCCATCGCGGAGAGCGTACCGAGCCGCCTTACGTTGTATTCTTCTCGCCTCGACTCGGTCTTCGGAGAGGGTTCCCTGACCCAAGAAAAGGATGAACAGGGTTATCCAGGTTTCTTCAGAGTGCACGGGGCAGGCCACCTCTTCCACGTATTCCGGTTCATCCAGCACTTCCATCAAAACTGTCTTGTTGAGGTCAGAGAATGAGGTGGAAGCCAATCGGGATAAGGCGTTGGCTCGCTTATTCTGGGACTTTTGGATTTCGAAAGACTTGAAGTACGCGGTGAGTTGGCAAACTTTGGAGAGGTACCGTTGCATGGTCTCATCCTTGGCCTCGTATTCATCGAGAACTTGGCGTACAACGAGTTGGGAGTCACTGCGAACATGGATCTGTTGGGCGCCGAGTCTACGGGCTAGCTGGAGTCCAGCGATCAGAGTCTCGTACTCGACTTCATTATTGGTGGCCGGAAAGCCAAAGCGGAGGGCGTACGAGCACGCTTCTTCCTGGGGGCCCTCCAGGAGCAATCCAGCTCCGCTGCCCTCTCCATTGGAGGATCCATCTACATACAATGTCCACAGGGATGGGATGGACACCTCGGCAGAGGCGGAGGTGGACCCTGGACCTTCCGTGAAGATGAGCTCGGCCAGGAAGTCGGCTAAAGCTTGAGCTTTAATGGCAGTGCGTGGCTCGTAAGACAAGTCATATTCTCCCAATTCGACAGCCCACTTGGTGAGACGACTAGAAGTTTCAGGTCGCACCAATATCTGGCGGATGGGCTGGTCGGTCCTGACGGAAATGGGATAAGCTAAGAAGTAGGGTTTCAACCGCCGAGCTGCGTGGACTAATCCCAGCACAAGTTTCTCCACCTGAGTGTATCGAATCTCCGGCCCGCGGAGAACTCGGCTGACGTAGTAGATTGGCACTTGAGTGCCCTCATCCCGGATAAGAACAGCGCTGACAGCCTCGTCAGCTGCAGAGAGGTAGAGGTAGAGCTTCTACTCGGGCCGAGGTGAATCGAGAGTTGGCAGGTGATGGAGGTACTACTTCAACTTGTCAAAGGCAGCCTGGCACTCCTCTGTCCAGGCGAACTGATCAGACTTCTTCAGCACCTTAAAGAAGGGCAAAGATTTCTCAGTAGATTGGGACAGGAAGCGGTTCAGCGCGGCCAGGCGCCCATTTAGTCTTTGGACTTCTCTGAGGTTCCGAGGTGGAGACATGTTCTGAATGGCCTTGACATTGTCGGGGTTGGCCTCGATTCCTCGGCGGGAAACTAGATATCCTAAGAATTTTTCGGAGGTGACGCCGAAGATGCACTTCTTGGGATTCAACTTCATCCTCGAGTCCCGCAGCACGCCGAAGACCTCCCTCACATCGGACAGAAAAACCGAAGTAGTTAGGCTCTTGACGAGAATGTCGTCCACGTAGGCCTCCACATTGCGGCCGATCTGATTTTTGAAGAGGCGGTTAATCAACTTCTGGTAGGTCGCCCCGGCGTTCTTTATCCCGAATGGCATGGTAGTATAGCAATAAGTACCTCGGTCAGTGTAGAACGCCGTTTTCTCTTGGTGCTCTTCACTCATCCCTATTTGATGATACCCTTTGAAGGCATCTAAGAAGCAAAGGATCTCGTAACCCATCGCCGAGTCGACGAGGGTGTCTATCCTTGGGAGAGGATAGCAGTCTTTAGGGCAGGCCTTGTTGAGGTCGGTGAAGTCCACACACATTCTCCATCCACCGGTGTCCTTTTTGATCATGACTGGGTTGGACAGCCAGGTGGAATATTGAATCTCATGGATCATCTTGGCGGGCAAGAGCTTGTCGACCTCATCCAATATGGCCTTGCTACGTTCGGGGCCGAAGTGCCTTCGCTTCTGCCGCACAGGGCGGGCCTGTGGATTAACATTGAGTTGGTGCGTCATGAGGTCGGGTGGCACTCCGACCACTTAGTCCGCGGACCACGCGAAGACATCTCGGTGGTCCTTGATCAGGGAGATCATTTCTTCTTTCAGGGGTGAGGGGAGTCCGGCGCCCACTTGGACCACCTGGTCAGGTCTTGACTCATCCAAGACTACTTGTTCCACCTCATCCCCCGGCTCAAACCTGTTGGATTCTCCGGCCTTCTGAGGGTCGATGCAGTCTATGGAGAGGACCGCTGGCCTCTTTTCTTCTGACCTCGGCGAGGGCCGGGGTGTGACTGCTGCTTGAATGGTGGCGAGGTAGCATTCCCGGGCGGCGCCCACGTGACTGCTCATCTCGGTCACCCCCGCAGGTGTCAGGAATTTAAAGCTCAGGTGGTAGGTGGAGTATACGGCTCTCAAGGCGTTGAGCGTGGGTCGGCCTATCAGCATGTTGTAAGGAGAGTCCGCTTTGACCACCGCAAAACTGACAGGCACAGTTCGGCAGCGGGGATGGCGCCCGATAGTCACCATCAAATTCACCATACCCTCCGGGTGGACGACGTGTCCCCCGAATCCAACAAGGGGAGTTCTGACCGGAGTGAGTTGCTCCCGGGTCAGCTTCAAACTCTCGAAAGTTCGGTAGTACATGACGTCTACCGAGCTTCCGGGGTTAACATAGACCTTTTTGACTATGTAATTGTTAGTGAGGACCTCAATCACGAGAGTCTCGTGATTGCTGGAGGCGGCGGGGACAGGGTCACGGGGACCATAGGTTATCACCTCGGACAGTCTCGAGCTCGGCTCGGCCACATCCATGCCGGCTTGGCGGTAGGTCCGCTTCCGGGAGTTCTGGCTGTCTCCTCCCGTTGGGCCACCTGAGATGGTGTTGATCACCCCGACAATGTTTGGGCCGTAGCCCCGCGATCCATCGTGTGGAGGCCTCTGATCCCCCTTATGGTCCTCAGGACCTCGGCAATGAAGCTTGGTGTCTCGCCTGTCTTCTCGGCGGGGACCCCGGCTCTCCCGGTGGGAGGCGCTTCGGTTGAGACCCCCATCTTTGCGGACGAATTGCTTCAAGTGTCCTTGTCGAATGAGGTTTTCGATTTCTCGCTTCATGTCGTTGCAATCTTCGGTCTCATGCCCAACGTCTCGGTGGTAGGCACAGTAGAAATTGGAGTTCCTCCTATCCCTCCTTCCCGAAATCTCAGGAGGTGTTCGGCCGAGGTGGTTTTGCCTCATCACCGCCAAAACATGAGACCGGCTAGAATTGAGCGGGGTCAGCTTGGCGTCCGAGGTGGAAGATCGGCCTTTTACGATTCGGTCAAAGACACTCCGGCGGTCTCGGGGTTGGTTTGAAGTGCCACTTGGGCCTGGTTCACCTCGACCGGTGTCTTTCCTTCTCCGGGGATCTTGCCCCATACGAGATGCTTGGGCTTCTCGCTTCATGCGATTTACATCCTCACTTCGAATTCCCTGGTCCACTATTTTCCAGAGTTCCCGAAGTGTACGGGGGTAATCCCGATGGATTTCGGTGTTGAAAATCCCTGCCACCAACCCGTTGGTGAAGACGGCGATAGTTACCTGCTCGTTCTGATCAGGTATCTGCACATTCTCATCGTTGAACCTTTGAGCATACGAACGAAGTGATTCACCCTGACCCTGTTGCAGGTTCAGAGGTAAGCTGAAGTTTTCGTGATTGGTCGAGACGACACAAAGCAGTGGATGAACCGGTCTATCAGCTCGTCCAGGGAGGAAATGCTTCCCGGTTCCAAACTCCAGAACCACTTTCGGACAGTCTCATGTAAAAAAATGGGGAAAGCCCGACAAATCACGGCGTTGGGGACGCAATAGAGTTGGAAGGCGGAGATGAAGGCGCGGAGGTGATACTCGGGGTCACCTCGACCATCATAGGTGTGCAAGTTTGGAAGCTTAAAATTCGGGGGCACCATCTCCCCATTAATGTCATCAGTAAAGGGCGGAGCCCTTATGTAGTCAGAAGCCAGGCCCCCGGGGTGCCGAGGTGGGTCCTCGGCTCGTTTCCCCAACAGTCCCCGGGAAAACACCCGGGAGATGGAGGCAAGTTTAGAGGTCGCCTTGGAGGAGGCACGCCTGGAGGCACTCCGAGAGAGATGCCCCTCATCAGAGTCCTCGCCTGAGGGCACTTCAGGAGACTTCGTCAGCCTCCTCTTGGAAGATTCGGCCTTTTCTTTCCCCTGTCTTTTGAGGTATCTTCCTAGCTCCTCAAAAATGTTGGGGTTGTCTGATACGAACTCGGCCATCTTGGCGATGGCGTCCTCGTTGTTGGGTTGGGTCCTTTGGGACCCTTGTTCTTCAGAGATACGATCATGCTGGGCTCAAGAGGTCTGCCCAGCCCCGTTTGAGGGAACTCTTCCGCTTCTGGAGCGCGTGGATCTCATTTTAGTAATAGTCTCGTTCCCACAGACGGCGCCAATTGAAGAGGTGATTTTTGGTGGGTAAATGGGCCGACCTAAATCAGTCCTCTCCGAGATGAGGTGAGGTGAATTCTCGTGTCCGAAGTGAACCTTCTTGTCCGAAGTGAGTGGCGGGGCTTCTCCCCTGGGATCACTCCGACGATCAAGTTAGTATGAGAACGAGAAAATGCTAAAGTATAAGCAAATGAACAGTGTGCTTACTTGTTGGGGGTGTATGTGGGGTATTTATAGGAGAGTAGAGGACAGGGCGGAAGGCTCATGCTAGTGGGACCCACTCTCTGGCATTACGGCTCTGTCTACTGTCAGAAAATCTGACCCTGACACTGTAGCCTTCCGGGTATGATGACGGCGAGTACTGTGCAGGTGCCATTAAGTGCCTCCAATGCTTTTCAGATAAAGCACTGGTCCTGGGTGATGTCAGGTGGCTTGACATCATCAGCGTGCAGCTGAGGTGGAGGTGCCGAGGTCACCTACACGGTAGACCAGGGATCCGGCCGAACTCAGGAGTTATGCTCAAGACACGGGTGAGCTCTGATGAGGGACGAGGTGGATTCACCTCGGACATACGGGTTGGCCGAGGTGAGCATCCTCAATACAAGACGGGTGAGCTCTGATGAGGGACGAGGTGGATTCACCTTGGACATGCGGGCTGGCCGAGGTGAGCATTCTCAAGCATCTCTGGCAAAATGATGAGATCTACTGACTGTCTGACGTTGCATGATAATCTAGGGCGACGGTGTCAGAAACAGGACAACAATAGAGTGGCTGTCAATCGCATCAAGTCACCAGTCATTCGTCACATCATCGACCGAGGCGTTAGTAATTATGACAGTTTGGCCAAGGTGGCCAATGATATCAGGGTGATTTAGTCAAGGTTTTTGAGAACATAGGGACCGGGGTGATTTACCTCGGAGTTGTCGAGGTACCCATACATGGAAGCAAATATTTGGATAGATTCGGTCTATATAGATCTAGCGATTCAAAATTTATCACACCGTCTCATTAATTCGAGTATTAAAGATGTGGCAAAATTTGGACCACTAAATCTACAAGACAAACGCTTGGATAAACTCGGTTTATGTAGACTGTGGGTATCATCTCGGCCGAGATGGTACCTAAGCTCGTTTGCTCCGTGAAGATCCCTGCCCCTGTCGTTTTGAGTTGAGAATCACCTCAGCCAATCATATCAGTTTCACCTTCATTTCAGATCCCGTCATGAGCCCAACACCTAGCATCTCGAAGATGGAGATAGCTAGCTATTATCAGGTTGATATGACTACCTGCCGCGCTAGTGGTCAGGGTTAAGACTAAGCCTACTGCCATAGACTGTCATCTGACAACCAGTCAGGGTTAGGCGTTCATATTCTATCTATAAGGTTCTTCTTTATAAATACTCCCCATCATCTGTAAATTAGGTATGAAAAATCAACTACGGACATTCTAGACAACTCTCTCTTCACCCCTTCACTCTGTCCCTAAATTGACTTTAGCATTGAAGTGTGGATAGGGGGATATGACCCCGACCACTATGTATTTTGGCAGGTGAGCATGTGCTATCGACTCGCCTCGTCTGCTTGAAAATCATCTCGTCATAAACTTATTGATTCAAAATTTGTCACATCATCTCATCAATTTAACTATCAAAGATGCAATAAAATTTGTACCACTAAGTCTACAAGATCGGATCCACCGTCAGCGAAATGATTATCTCATTTTCAACTTTAGGCATGTATCATTTCGAAATTGCAATTGGCAAAATGATCATGTGTGCCTCTTATGGAAATGATGACCGGGCTGGGCTGGTTTCACTTGTTTGTAAATCATTTACGAATTTACCATATAAAGGCCCACCGCCACTCCGATTTTCACTCAATCCTCGTTTGAAAAACTCGGACCAAGTTCTGGAAAGATGACGCGGAGCTAGGAGACATGCCCGAAGCGGCGGTGTCCTCTTAGTATTATGACACGTGCCCCAAACTGCCAGCTGCTGCAACCCAAGCCCATGAATGTACCATTTCATAGGCCGTCTATATGACATGAAAAATGTCAATAAAGTCGGTACTTGAAGATAATTTCTGGCACATCTATCAAGATTTTGAGCGTAATTTCTTAGCAGCTTGCAAATTCGCGGAAGATTTTCTGCATAGTTACTGCTAAAAACTTGCTAGCGATCATGGCCTTGAGGTCCTCGGTGAGTGTGTCAACTGTAATGTTACTTCATTCAGAGCCGATCTTGGCTGTGCAGAATGTACCTTTTTCATCAATTAACTGGTTTGATCGATTCAATTTTTGCAGGCTCAATTGAAATATTATTTCAGTCGCTTGAGAACTGGTAGCGGAAATTCAGGTTTTGCAACATCAACCATTCCCAAAATGAAGCCTCATGCCCCAACAGCTGATATTCATACCCATGAACATGCAGACACGAAACTATGGTAGGTTTTCTTTTTTGTGCATTATTCTTGTGCTAGAGGGAAAGAGGTTATCGGATGTTATCAAAACAAGGGAGGATTGGTCTGACCGAAGTTAAAGTAGATTGTGGCAAATTTCGAAGGAAAAACCCGTTGGCTAACATTTAATTGCTAGTACTAATTAAAGTTTCAAAAGATGTTATATATGATACTTGAAATCTTCAAGGCAGCATTTTTTATTCTAAGTATCGTTGTAGTCTTCTTAGGACGTAGATTCTAGGTTTAACTATTCATTTTTCATTCGTGCCTCTTAAATTTGAAAAGAATAGCATGTAGTATATAGGATACAGTAAATCTTTTGACAATAACCAAGTGATGATTCTTTTTACTACTTTTAAGTAGTTTTTGGATTAATTTTATTTTAAGTGCAGGCCATTGAAGGCAGAGTTTGTTCCAGTATACGTGGCACTTGGGTTGATAGCTATGTCTACGAGTTTTGGAACATACACGGCATTGCATCAGCTGAAGAGGGCTCCAAATGTGTATGTGAAGAAATCAAGAAGGGAAACCGTTCCAGAGGTGGCGGAGCCGGAGCGGGTGGCGGAGGATGTCGATCAGTTCATCAACAAATCTTTCTTCAGGAAGGTGGCTCATGTCCAAGATTCTGACCGCCAAGACACCGTGCCTAATCCCATCGCCGGAGATGTCTATGCATGGTATGCAGCATGCATGGACCATTTATTCCTCTCACATGTATCAAATCGTTATAGTTTATTCTTGTACAAAAATTCCTAAAAATAGCAATCCAAACGTTACCATATTCTACAAAAATTTCCACTTCCGAACACAAGTAATGTTAGGGAATAATTATAAGCACTTAGGTTTACACAAAATTCTAAGCGATCAATTGCAAATGCAGGAAGCCACATTTCAAAGCGGCGACATTGAAAGATGTTGGAGCGGAACCACCGAAAGATAAACCACCTAAAGATGCTTGAGCGTCCTTGATCCTGCGGGACATTTGCTACTACTTTTTTGGCTCTCCGTTTCTGTTAACTTGTGGGCCAATGAGTACTATTTTGATACTTCTCCGGGATGTTTGGTGGAGTACTGCCTTTTTCGATCAGTTTATTGGGTCTTTAATTCCGAACTTACAAGTCAATGAGTTCTATTTTGATGCTCGACTGTAAATTGTTTTGAATAACATGAGCTGAAGGGATTTTCTTTAGGATGTAAATCCACCCTATTGGTGCTTTTTTTTTTCTTGGGTTTGAATCAAGGAAAGAGATCAGATTATTCTGTTTTTGAATAATTTGTTCGGTCTTAATCATAGAGAAGAGAATAGTAAAAAAGGAGAATTTTGGTCCATCATACATATTTTGGTCAAATTTGAGCACGCTAATCATTTTTCATGTGGTATGGCATGGCATGTCAATTTCAGAGCTCCGTTCAACGGCATCCATCAAGAAGTCAGGGAATCAAAAAATTCTTTTTGACTAATTTTTCACCAAACAAAAAAAAAATTAAGTAAAATTGACTTTTGCATTGTTTTCGCAAATTGAGCGATCTTTATACAACTAGGCCAACTTCTAAAAGAGTAATCATCTTACAATGTATAGTAAGCATCACTTTCATGTCATGATACATATTATTTTCCATAAAATTCTTCATGATATTATGACGCCAAACAATTTTCTAGCACTCACATATTATTATTTCTTGAATCTTGACCGATGAAAATTACAGTTGGGATGATCGCAAAGCATTTGTTTGGTACCATTTTTTCAAAAGATAAAACACACAATTCACATTTTATTCACTTCTGCCTTGTCTGGCTGGTTCCTTGCACTTACTCTCCCACATCATCCTTTTATTTATGAATTTTAATATGGGTATATTATATCGTCTGGTTTATTTATTTAGTAGGAAACAGGGAAGGAAGGTCCTAACAGACAAGGAATATACTGTTTTATCTTGGTAGACTTGGCTCCTGTCCAAAGTCAACGCTCTCAACATCACAGGCATCCATCGAACAATCCCTGATAAAATACCAGCTTTCCCATTTGTTTTTTCAGGCAATAGGCAGCGTTTCTCCTCTATGAGCATGGGGTCGACCGGAGGAGAACCAGCATGGCCTGAATTGCTAGGAAGCAACGGTTGGGAAGGCCTTCTTGATCCATTGGATGATAGTCTCAGGGGCCTGATTCTTCGCTGTGGCGATTTTTGTCAGGCAACCTATGATGCCTTCAACAATGATCAGAATTCCAAGTTCTGCGGCAGCAGCAGGTATGGCAAGAAATCATTTTTTGAAAAGGTCATGTTGGAATCAGGATCAAATTACCAAGTTATTGGTTTCATCTATGCCACGGCTCAAATAGGTGCACACAAGGCGATTTTTCTCCGTTCATTGTCCCGCGAATCCTGGGACCGTGAGTCCAATTGGATTGGCTACATTGCTGTCACAACAGATGAATACAGCCAAGCTATAGGCCGAAGGGAAGTTTACATAGCATTTCGCGGGACAACAAGAAATTACGAATGGATCAACGTGTTAGGTGCAGGGCTTAAGTCTGCAGAGCCACTCTTACGTCCAAAAGCTTGGAAGAAAAGGGAAGATGGAAGTGTAAGCACCAGTGATAGCGATGGAGATGATGAGGAGAAGATGCCAAAAGTTATGCAGGGTTGGCTCAAGATTTATGTTTCCAGTGATCCGAAATCGCCTTTCACATATCTAAGTGCCAGAGAACAGCTTCTGGCCAAGATTGAAGAGCTGAGAAACCTATATGAAGGTGAGGATTTGAGCATTACTTTTACTGGGCATAGTCTTGGAGCAAGTTTATCAATTTTAGCTGCTTTTGATCTGGTTGAAAATGGGCTTCACGACATCCCTGTGGCAGCAATTGTTTTTGGTAGTCCGCAGGTGGGAAACAAGACGTTCAATAACAGATTGAAGCAATTTCCAAATCTTAAAGTCCTCCATGTCAGGAACAAAATCGATTTAATCCCACACTATCCGAGCCATTTGCTGGGGTATCATAACTCAGGAATCGAGCTAGTTATCGATACTAGAAAATCGCCCTTTTTGAAAGACTCGAAAAATCCTAGTGATTGGCATAATTTGCAGGCAATGCTACATGTTGTAGCTGGTTGGAATGCAGCTCATGGAGACTTTGAACTGAAGGTAAAGAGGAGCTTGGCTTTAGTAAACAAATCTTGTGGATTTTTGAAGGATGAATGTTTGGTCCCAGAAAATTGGTGGATTGAAAAGAACAAAGGAATGGTGCTTGATGAAAATGGAGGATGGATTGTTGCAACACCTGCAGATGAGGACCTACCGGTCCCTGAACATTGATGTAGAATCCTCATAAAGATTAGATTTGAGTGGCTACTAATGAATATAATTTGTTCTTTTGCTTTTTCTTTCTCAGTGGTCTTTGTGTATCCCTATCTACCCTTCATCTGCATATGATATTGGACTAAAATTGTCGGCAAGGCTTGAATTGTCACCATCGACTTCAATGTTAAAGTAAAGAGCTGATTTAGTCGAAATCTGAAATAGGATTGGCAGCCAATTTGTTCTCTTACGATGTACAAACAAACTTCTAAAATGCACGTCAATTTAGAAGGCTTAGGTAAAAAATAATAGCATGACTTCCACTTTTATCAAAGAAATTTGTTTTGAAGTTTTGGTATATGCAGAGAGCTGTTACCTTTGGGTGATTGGAGGATGGTATGCTTCCGAGTTCCAACTAATTTTCAGTTTGAAAGGTCTAAGTTTCATACTGTCATGCATTCACTAGTGTGTCACCATGATACATCAGCCAAAAAACTTCAAAAAAAAAAATCAAGTTTTCATTGTGCCTTAAGTTTTAACTTTGGTTGATTTCCTGATTACGAGTTACCTTTAAGTTTGTTGTGAGAGGCCACTCAATCTACTACTCCAAATCTCAGGATATGTCATCATATTTTACTATTTTTTTTCAAAAAAAAAAGTAAATTTCATTAACGAGATTAGGGCTGCAAACGAGCCGAGCCGAGTCGAGCTTTGAGCTAATCGAGCCGAGACTCGATTAAATTTTACCAAGCTCGAACTCGAGCTCGACGAGCCGGCAAATTTCGAGCTCGAGCTCGACTCGAATCAAGTCGAGCCGAGCTCGAGCTCGAAAAAAAATAAAAAATAATTATTTTATTTTTTTAAAAAAAATAAAATAATATTTTTTTCTTAATAAAAAATAAAATATTAAGGATATATACGTAATTTTACTATAAAAATAAAAAATAAAAAAATATATATATATAATATACGTAATTTTATTATTAAATAAAAATAAAAAATATATATATATACCCAAACTCGCGAGCTAACGAGTTTAATATTTTGAGGTCGGGCTCGAGCTCGAGTTTGACTCGAGCTGGCTCGAGCTCGACTCGAGCTCGATTAATAACGAGCTCGACTCGAGCTTGACTCGAGCGGCTCGCGAGCGGCTCGATTCGTTTGCAGCCCTAAACGAGATTATTAGAAATCGTTTAGCATAATTTGATTTACATTACAAATACTGCACTAATAGAGGTTAAACATGTACAAGAAATAACATACCTATAAAAATTTGAAAAATTATGAACATATCTGAAAAATATTTAAAAATTTTCAGAATATCTTCTAATAAGATGAATTGCTACAATTCCCTTCTCTATATATCACAATCATCAAATCTACTAATTAACTGCTTTAAGATCCAATAATGATGATGAAATCTGTCGAGATAAACTTAAGATCTTAAAAATTTTCAGATTTAACAATCATATCTAATAATAAATAAGAAAAAATTACATAATAATTATTAGGAACTCCTGGGAGAGCAAAAAAAAATTACTCATTAGGAACTCCTAGAGGAGAAATAGAGAACTCCAACAAAAAATACTTTAGGTGAATTTTTATTAGAAAAATAAAATAAAAAAGGAATTTACGGAAAGAGAGACCATGATAGTCTCCCTCTCGAAGAGAAATGCCTTTTGAGAAGGAGAAGAAATAGAGTGAAGAAGTTGGTGAGGGGAAGAAGTAGTTTTAGAGGCCCGGTTTGAACGCCCTATCACATATTTTACCATTTTGGTAAGGATTGCGGGTACAAGAGAATCAAGAAGTAGTTTTAGGGGAAGAAGTAGTTTTAGAGGCCCTTGGTAATGTTAAGTCATGAGCAAAATTTTAGGCTGAATTATATTTTTGGACCCTTAAACTATAGATTCATTTCTACTTTAGCCATTCAACTTAATTTTTTGGAAATTTTACCCTAGGGCCGGGTATGCAATTCATCCATTTTAAGTTTTAAATCTCAACTTTAGACACTTTATACTCTAAAATATGAAATTCAGCCCATAAAATTGTCAAATCTAACAGAATAAGACATAAGTGGCGCTCATAGTTGAAACATTGGGATGACTTTTACACTTTGGGTGGTAAGGCATCTAAAGTTGAAATTTGAGAACCAAAATGGGACAGATTTCATACTTGGAGTACTAAAGTGAAAGTGCTTAAGGGTCCAAAGTGAAATTTAACCAAAATTTTAAACCATGGTTGAAGCAATGAAACATGTTGGAGCTTCCCGGACGGACATCTCCAGAGCCAAAGAGAACTGGAACCTCATCATTGAATGGGATTTTTCCCACAAATATTTTTATGGGAATCAGCCTTCTTGTACATGACAGATGATAGTATAGACTATAGATAATGTATTTCTGCAATGTTTCGGTAGCTGCTGCGCTTCCACCCAATGTAAGCTTCCCTTCATTTAAGGAAAAAAAAAATCCACAAAGCTATATATAGTCACCCATGTTTTTAAGATGGGCAAATTATCTGATTGGCCCTTTAACTCTTTGTCCAGGTAAAATTAAGCCTCTCAACTATTTTTTGATGACTTTAAGCCCTTGAACCTGCAAAAGTGGAAAATCGTGGCCCTTTTACCCAATTTCTCCGGTTTTGCAACCGGAGGACCAATTCACACGCATGCAAGTGTGCTTCTTCAAAGGGCATTTTTGTCCGCCTGTTCTAAACAAAAAGGGCACAACTCCTTCCTCCTTCTTCTTCTTCTTTTCTTTCTTCTTTCTTCTTCCCGCTGCCTCTGTTTTGCTCTGTGCCGCCGCCCGTGCTCGCCGCCAGCTCCAAATCGATCTCGCGCTTCGCTCTCCCCACCACCAGCTCGACATCACTCCAGACGCCACCTCTGCCCCAGCTAAACTCTTCCGCCACCAGATCTGCTGCTCCCACGAACCCCCTGCATCTGCTGCTGCTCCTCTGCCGCTGACCAGTCGCGCGCCGCCATCTCACCAGCAACCCCAGCCGGCCGCGCCCCAGCCTCTGTGCCGCCGCCGCTCACTCCCAAAGCCACAGTCGCGAGCCCCCTCTCCCTTCGCGCGAGCAGCCCGCCGCCATTTCGCTCGACTGAGCCCATCGCACGCCATTAGAACAGGCGGACAAAAATGCCCTTTGAAGAAGCACACTTGCATGCGTGTGAATTGGTCCTCCGGTTGTAAAACCGGAGAAATTGGGTAAAAGGGCCACGATTTTCCACTTTTACAGGTTCAAGGGCTTAAAGTCATCAAAAAATAGTTGAGGGACTTAATTTTACCTGGACAAAGAGTTAAAGGGCCAATCAGATAATTTGCCCATTTAAGATTAATTTACAGTTTTCCCTACTTAGCACTATATAAAATCATCATAAGACACATTTCTGAATTCAAAGACATGATCAATATACCTTTACACGCATTTTATACGAAATTTATGTACTAATAAGTTTAGAGGTGTCAATCCCCTCTTCTGTCCACACTGGCCACTTCGTCTGTTTGTCAATTTTCTATATTCATTTAACTGTCATGCATGATTCTCTACTTATCCTATCCAGCATAGAACAAGGAATAGAATATATGTATATTGGCACTTCATAACACTCAAGAGATCATGGACAGTTTTGTGTTAGTTTTATGATTATGGAGTATATATGTCTTTCCCCCGTTGACATTAAAATGGTTCCCAAAGGTTACATATCTATGCACTGCCATAGGCCGGTAGAGATAAACCCAATCCTGCTTAGTACGCTGATTAAGACACCCAAAGAACATTCCAAGCCTTTGCAGTGATGCCTTTTTGTAAAGTCTGGTGTCCTATACAAGAACCCAGAACAATGCACAGAAGATCTGTAAGTAGCCAAAGAGAAATAGAGAATACTCGTTACAAGTATTAAAAGGTGGCGGCCTTGACCAGGGAGTGCGTTTTGGCGTCCTTGATGGTGGTCCAGGAACCTCACCATCAAAACCATAATATATGCGCAATAATCGTACTGTATTTGGCTGCATGACCACTAAATTAACATACTTCAGTGCATTCCAGACTGATTAATCCATATTTATGTGTTCAGCACTGGCACCGGTTGTCGTTTGTCGATCCCTTCGAATTCTTGATACATATAACCATGCAATGTTTCACGAATAACTGGATGTGAAGACTGCTAATGGCACTCAATTATAGTCTCATAGCTGAATCCTTGTGATATTGTGGAGGAAATTAGAGTCATCGGGGGGCAGGGCTCCCATTTCTCCTTCGAACGTAACCAAATGCGAAAGAAGAAAGAATTAATCTTTCCTACGCTGACAGTATATACATTGTGAGCGTTGGATGAATGACAACTATGTAAAATTTGAATTTAAAATTCAACTTTTGCACATAAGTCATGAATCAAACGGTGATAGTGTATGTAAGATTTACTTGAGAAGGAAATGACTACAAAAGTAAAAGTCGCGTTATTTTTTATTCCTTTTTAACTCGACCCTTGGTTGAGTTAAGAGTCGATTCTCTTATTCCCTCATAAGATTAAGCCGATGAAGGTTGATCTTTGGCATATAATAAAGACACATGGATCTATGAACTTTATCATCTTGAAGCTTTAATTAAGCTTTATAGACTTTTTGGGACAAGGAACAAAATGACACGTTGGCTTTGCCTGGTTTTACATGGCCTAAAACCACCACTAGCTGCAAGTGATCGAAAAAGTGATTCAAGATTGTGATGCAAGGCAAATTATATCAGCAATCAAGTGCAAACAGAGAACCATTTCGTAGGTATAAAAGCCCAGCCATGGTTAGTGCCAATGGCATAGCTGCGAGAAAACAATTCAATTAGAATTAATTTCCCAGATATGATTGGAGGAAACTTTCAGCTGCCCTCAAAGGCTTCCAGTATTCTACGTTATACAGCTATTGATAATGGCTAATAATGTTAGAATATGGTTGCCCGAGGGGGCAGGCTGAAAACTTGCTCCATTGACTCGGAAGGCTTACATTTTTGTTCTTTAACTCGATCGACCATCAAGCATCACTATTGGCGGGGCAGAAATTAATTCCAGTCGCCTCTTCAGTATCGTTTTTCCAGGGAAAAATGAACTTAACTTAATAAAATTTGCTTCCGCGGCTTATTTTATGTATTTGCACAGGAAAACTTGCATTTCTATTTGAGTTGAACTTGGGTGCAGGTATCAAGCTGGACTTATCAATACACATCAAGAATCACTTCCTGGAATGGAGAGCTATTCCTATATATGTTATTCCTAGGTAATTATGTGGTTTGAGTGATAACCCATATATGTAGTGTGACTGTTAAATTACATTATTCATCGTTATTTCTTGAACAAAACAAAGTGATGAAATTGTTAGAGGAATTAATTGCCTTCGTTACCATGATGAAGGCATGGCTTATTGAGACCAACCTAATCTCAACATTTCCATGTTAATACAGACAACCTAATCTGTTGTTCGAGTCATATAATACTGGTACATACCTAGAAAAAGGGCTAATCAAGCTCCTTTGGCCCGAAAGTGATACTGGTTACTTATTGTTGACAACCTTTTACTACCATGTAACTAAGTAGTTATTGGAAGGTGAAGTCTCAATGTTTTGGCAGCAATAAGTGAACCGCTTAAAAAACAGGCAAATCCTAGTGTGGAAAAATTAGCAAGGAGGAAGCTTGAATTGTTAGGAAACTCTCTTGTTTTTTTCCACTTCCTCCAAAGTTAATTAGTTTGAGTATATATCAATTCCTTCCCCATCAAGTTAAGCCTAATTATTCCAACTTACACTTAGAAGTTCCAAAATAATAAACTCATTTCTTCTTGCTGTCCTCTCTGGATGATGAGTGGCCTGGCCAACTTTGTCGTCCTCGTCCAAGAAAACAATCTCTTATTGACGGCCCCTTCAAGGAGGTGGAGTATCTTCTATGCAGCATCACTTGTCAATACTTGATTGAAACTTGCTTCCACGGATTCACCTGATCTTTGTTATATATGTTTCCTGCATTGAAACTACTCCATGGAAAAACAAGGTCTTGTTTAGTTCTTTTAATAAAGAAAGCCACTAAGCCTTTGTTTTTATTAATTTTTTTCCTTGCATACCATGCCTGGAATATCAAGGGCATATTGCCTGGCTTCATGAATTTCTTGTACCCTGTGACGCGAGGAGCAGAAGCACATGTATTTTCATATAATATTTACTAAACAAAATTAGCTAGAACTCAAACTGCAAAGGAGTTTGTTGGAAAGAGCAAGGAAACTGCAGCCGGAGGGGGCATATTTTTCTACGTCGTTCAATCAATGAGGTTCACAAGATGCTATATATATGGAGGCAGCTCAAACCCTTTTCTCCCATCTCTCTTCTTCCTCTCTTCTTTTTTTTTTTTTTCATTTTCAAATAAAACATGCGTTAGTTAGTAGTAATGTATGGATTATCAAGAAGTGTTTGGTGATCCAAAGTCAGAAATTATTTTGAAACTAACACATTCTTGAGTTTATGCTAATTAAAATGACAGGAAATCGATCAGAAACTCAGCTTTCTCTGAACTCTCTCCCTCAACGGCTCTCCGTCTAGCTTACTAAACAATGGTGGCTTAGACGCTTGACGTAGGAGACGTTGAGGTGATGGTTCAGTAGAAGCTGATTTTCTTCATAGTTTTGAGTTGCACTGCTGCATCCACCCGGTGATAATATTATAGGGGTCATCATCAGTGTACGATAAAACAGATGGTAATGTGACACTAGCTGCGCACCAAGATGGTAACTTTTCAATTTGTGTGATATCTATAGTACAATTTTTGGACTAAGTCATGAGCTATAAAGTTGGTTTTTTTTCTGTTTTTGTTTTTAATATAACCAGACATTAGTGACTCAAAACCATGATCATCTGGGCATGCTGCGCTCCCAAAAACTCTCAAGAATCAGAATTAGTTTTAGAAGAAGTACTTCTAATGCTGACTTGTGTATATGAAGATCTGCACCATTTTATCACAGCCTTTGGAGGAAGCAGTTGCAGGAAGCCCATATATTGAAGGTATTCAATTTTTATTATCTTTTGTATTCAAGTTTTTCTTTCTTTTACTCTTTTTTTTTTTTTTTTTGTAGTTCTTTTCAGGAGCAATTACTTCTTTGGTCTCTGATCTTACATATTTACAGGTAGACTAACCATGCCCTCTTATCATATTAAGACAAAATAGGAAAAAAATTGCACATGTGGCTCATCATTCGATCTAGAAGTAAGTCTAATTTTCTGCCGTTTTATATCTTACACAACAGCCGATTTCACCATATTATATGATATAACCCGGAAAGATATGACGAATTAACAACTTTTTTTTTTTTTTGTTCATAAAACTGAAATCATCAGTTCAAATCCTTTGGTTATATATCCATCATTTGGAAACCCAATATGGTGCAATTAATAACGTATAGAAATATCATAAGGTGCTGATGCCATTCCATTTGCAACCTGTTTCTGATTTCTTAAATAATCAGCCTATAGTGCTATCTACTTACTCTCAGAATTTATTTTATAATTATTTCCTAAGGAAAAGAAAATTAGAATTATCGATCAGTACGTAAATTTGTGCAGAAGTACCTTATATTGCATGGCTAAATTGTCCACTCAGCCACTAACAGCTAAAAAAGAGTTTAATTTCACAAACCTGTGTTCGAATGGAACTTGGAGATCAAATGTGCCTGGGCAGGTCCTGAACAACGCAACTGATTGAAGAAACAATGGCAATCAGGAGTGCACCACCGGTTAAAGCAAAGTTGGAAGGGTGGAGATTCAGACAGATTGTAAAGCAGCAGTGGAGAGAATTATGTTGGGGAACACTGCTGATCCAAAGATTGGATCAATCCTGCATGATATTATCAGGTCAGGTGGTGCAGAGCGATTTTAGAGAGTGTTAGTTACTTCTCTTTTGCTCGAAGAGAGGGCAAACATGTTAGTCACAAGTTAGCAAACTATGCCGTTAACTTGATTAGTGAAATTAAGTGAAAGGACTCCTTCCCTCTCTGATTAGTTAATTTAGCTAGAGCAGATATATGTAGGAGCAGTTGCTCCAAATTAGCAACAGTTTTCGGTTTTTAAATAAAATATTATCGTTGGGAAAAAAAAAAAAGGAATGGAACTTGGAGAAGTAATTTACCCCACACTTACTATAAATCACTAGAGTTACTAGGGTTTGTTTCATGTTGTTGTCACCTGATACGTGCCAAGAAATTATAAAAAGAAATTAGCGCACTTGTCTATTTTAACCTTATCAACTTATTTTGGATAAGTTTCCTTTTTGCATTTATATATGTTGTTGGAGATTACTTGTACAGATCAGGGCGACATATATATAGATATATGTGTGTGCGCGCACGCGGCCTGGATACAACTCTGCACCGTGGAGTAGGCCGCTCTTCTAGTTTATCCCCGTCCGTTAATGAGGGCAAATTCGCCACCTTTTTTTATTATAAGATATGAGATGGATGCAAAATGTCAAGGGAAGTAAATGGATTATCCGCTTGTCATCTTCTGGTTATTGTCTTCAATCCTTATAATTCTACTCATAATCTACTACAAATCATCTTATCCTACATTTATAAAAACGAAAGAAATTGTGAATGTGTTGATTGGTGTTTGGCCATGCCAGCCTCCTCGATCCGACCAAGGAAATTGAAATTCCTTTTACGGCAGGCAATGGATAATGGATGTCCTCCGTCTTTCGCAAAAGAGGGCATCAAATCCACATTTGGTATGGTATTAAGAACATTTGTCAATCTTTGAAGCAACTTTTTTCCACTCAGTTGTGTCGTGTCGGATTGGCTAGTAAACATCAATTGCTGCGATAACTTTACAATTAAGAGAAAGTTTTCATAAATAGTAAATCTTTTCTACACTGACGGTGTATACACTATCATCATCGTTGGATTCATGACATGTGTGTAAATTCAAATTTTGCATAGTTGTCATTCATCCAACACTGAAAGTGTATACACTGTCAGTGTAAGAAAGATTAATGCTTTTATTTAAATTCTTTCTCGTTTACACAGGGCCAAGAAAGAGAGATATATATATATATATAGGCTAGGTATAAGTTGAGGATAGGAAATGTTGACTCACTCAATTTCATGTTGATAATTAGGCTCGATTAAGAAAATTCAATTTACAAGCATAGTTGTTGGATTAGTTGTGGTTGGATTCAACAATTCCTGCTTAATCATGTAAAAAGCTTTCTCAAGGTTATTGTGAATCGTAATCATTCTATTCCTCTTTCAGGTGAAGCCGTGGAAAAAGTTCCATCTTTATCAAATCAGTGGCGTGCCTCCATTCGTTAGAGAATAACTAAATAATCAAATGGACACCCAGTACTAGTGACAGACTGGATAAAAAGCCCACCAGACTCCGGAGTCCAAGTGCGATTTAATGTGTGTTAGTATGTGAATCTTGTTGCTCAAAAAAAAAATAAAATTTTTTTTTTTTGTAACATGTGTTAGCAGAATGATCCTAAATCATCAAAGTGAGATGTTGCACCAATGTTATGTACGAATACTTTTCGAGGGCCCAAAAATTTATTGTTCAATATGCATGTGACAGTTGTATTTACCTTAATTATAAAGAACAGAATTTTATCAAAGAGAATTTAAAAAAAAAAAAAAAGTAAAAGAACCTTATTATAATCTTAAAAATGATATATCTAACTCCACCTATTACAAATTGAACCTATTACAAATTGTGGGTTTAAGGTGTTATTCGTTCATTCATTGTGACTTTCTATGAGGTCATATTACTTCTTTTTAATTACTGGGAAATTGGAATTTCTTCAGGGAACGATTACAGGTGCTAGCGAGTCGAGCTGGTCGCAAGCTGTTCATGAGTGGCTCAAGTTCGAGCTACTTGTTCAGTTATTACAAATCTCAAGTTGCGCGAGTTTGAGTTCTCTTGTAATATATTTCTTTTAATTATAAAATGACCGCTATGTATTTATATTTACACAAAATTTGAATTTTTGTTAAGAGCATTCAAACTCGATAAGACTCGAGAAGAAGCTCGAGTTTTATCAAGTCGAGTTTGAGTTTATATACTATCCTTGTGAATCAAGTCAAGTTACAAGTTCTCTTACTCAATCGTGTAGAGCTGAAGCTCAAATAGTTTAGGAATTCAATGAATTTGAACTTGAGTATGAGCACTACTCAATCTCGACTCGACTTGTCACCAACCCTACAATTGTTGAATTTAATCCTTCCTTCTTTGGGTGACAAATCATAATTTTTTTTTTTGTTTTGTGATTGAAAAGGGGAATTATACATTTCTTGAAGGAGTAAGTAGGAATGTTCTGTTCTCACCAGAAAAGATCAAGTCAAGCAAGCTAAAAACAGTGGCCCTACACATTGGTCGGATCAACCCATTTCGAACGGTGGATCTAATTCCACTGCATCACGACTACTAATCTCGTCACTACTAATTACGTGTCATTTTTTCATTCGCCCACCTCACGTGGCTCCAAATATCATTGGCTGAAACCACTGAGCCTCCGTGCTTTCCACGATCTACGTATATATATTTAGATATAAACTAAAAATCTCCTAATTATCAGTCGAAGCTCTCACTTTGCCTCTCTCTAGGCCAGGATACAGAGCTTCTGGAGACTTCTTCTCATCTCCTTCTCTTTATTTTTCTCTTCAACCCGTAATAATCGATCGGCTCGGCATTAATTTCGAATTTCGTTATTGAGTTCTTTTCTTTTTCCTGAGAATTTTTTTGGAAATTTGGTGGTAAATAATGGAAAGAATGAAGCGAAAACCTAATCTGCGGTATTTGCTGCTGATGCTTGTTGTCGGATGCTTTTTCTCGGAGCTCAAGGCGTCGTCTAATTCTGTAAGTGTTGAATATGTGAATGTATGATTGAGTTTTTTGAGGTTCTAGCATTGGATCTGGTTTGGAAGTATGAATTTTTCTGTGTAACAGCTTTCTTGTTTATTTTTTCAGGAATTTTACGAGTCGTTTGAGGAGGCAATCGAGGGGAGATGGGTTGTTTCTCAGAAGGAGGATTATAAAGGTAAAATTTTCTTTATTGGATCTGTTTTTGAATTTCTCGGTTTTAATTTCAAAGTTTATTTGTCATTCAGCTGTTTGATTTCAGTAAATATAGTTTGTGCAGTCTTGTTTTTGCAAATTTTTTTTTCCGAATTTGTATGATTTGAATCTTTTGAGGTGGATGGAAGTGCCTGATGTTTAACTTGAGATAGTGCTATTAGATGTTGAATTTGTATGTTGTTCTGTTTGTACATGTTTAGTAGACCATGAGCCGTGGGCTTGGCTGGCATGATCACTTTGTTAGGATTAATCATTAGTGGATCTTTGACTTCTTAAAGAGCTAACTTTTAATTGTTTTGAGTGAAATTGAGATTACGTGCAGCTGTTTTTATAGTCCTCTTACCTGCAATTGTGTTGTACAATTAAAAATATTTTTTATGCTGGACTTTAATGGATTTGAGTTGCATTTTTAGCACTTGTTAGGAGGATTATTTGCCGACTGTGTGCAGATTTATGCCCTTGGATACTAGTGTAATAGTGCATTCAAAGATTCTAAAGATATTGTCATTAAAGCTCCACAAAAATGAAAATTGACATTGCAACACATGATAACTTGTGGCATGTCGTGGCTTGATGGTTTTAAGTTTATCCAACATTGGCACAGCTCTTTATACGAATTACACACACTAGAAATCATTCCAGAAAAATGGAACCTTGTTTTTCTGTTTGTTTTGGTTTGGGGGAGGGCGGAAGAAGCAACCTTTATTCTCTATGGTTCTGGGTTTAGATAGATAAAAATTTAATTGTTCCTTCAAATTTTAATCTGAATTAAACTTGATGTGAATTTGACTAGTCTGATCCCTGAAAGCTGCTCACAAATTTGCATGGACTAGCATTGGTTTGTTAGTCATAGCTGTATATAAACCAAGCTAGGAAGATTTAGTGAGTCCTGAGCATCTATCCAAGGCATAACTGCTGGCTTGAAAATTTGTACTGTAGTAATCAAGAATACAATACTTTGTGCTTACCCATGAAGTTTAAATTTATGGGCCTGTGCTCGTTTTGATGTATACATGTATTTATTGAGAACAGTGTGAAAACAATTGTCTGCCTGTCCCAACACAAGTTGCTTGTCTCATTGAAGCCAGGCGTGTTTTGTTATTTGTTGTTTCCTGTTCTGATAAAAATTGTTTGTCTCATTGGAAGCAAGGCATAGTATGTTCTCTGCAGTGTAGTAGTTTATCTAATTAATTCTGTTGCTAGTAGTTATAGAAGCCTTACAAAGTGGCATTGGCATTAGCTCTTTGGACAATGTTGTTAGGTAGCTCTCCTATTTTATACTTGCTCTTAACTGATGAGTTTTTGGCTGCATAGGTGTATGGAAACGTGAAAAGAGTGAGGGACATGATGATTATGGGCTTCTTGTCAGTGAGAAGGCAAAGAAGTATGCTATCGTAAAGGAGCTGGATGAGCCTGCTGATCTTAAGGATGGAACTGTTGTCCTCCAGTATGAAGTTCGCCTTCAGGAAGGATTGGAATGTGGTGGTGCCTATCTTAAGTACCTTCGACCCCAGGATGCTGGGTGGACGTCCAAGGAATTTGATAATGAATCTCCATACTCCATTATGTTTGGACCTGATAAATGTGGAGCCACGAACAAGGTTCATTTCATCTTGAAGCATAAGAACCCCAAGACTGGAGAGTTCATTGAGCACCATCTTAAGTTTCCACCCTCTGTTCCTTCTGACAAATTAACTCATATCTACACTGCCATTTTGAAACCTGACAATGAGTTGCGGATCTTGATTGATGGAGAGGAGAAGAAGAAGGCAGACTTTCTCTCAGCTGAAGATTTTGAACCACCACTTATCCCTTCCAAGACAATTCCTGATCCAGATGATAAGAAGCCTGAGGACTGGGATGAGAGGGCCAAGATTCCAGACCCTGATGCCACAAAGCCAGATGACTGGGATGAGGATGCACCACTTGAAATTGTGGATGAGGATGCTGTAAAGCCTGAAGGGTGGTTGGATGATGAGCCTGAGGAGATTGATGATCCTGAGGCAACAAAACCAGAAGACTGGGATGATGAAGAGGATGGTGAGTGGGAGGCTCCCAAAATTGACAACCCCAAGTGTGCTGAAGGCCCTGGTTGTGGTGAGTGGAAGAGACCAATGAAGAGGAATCCTGCTTATAAGGGAAAATGGCATGCACCAATGATTGATAATCCCAATTACAAGGGTATTTGGAAGCCACAGGAAATACCAAATCCAAGCTACTTTGAGCTTGATAGGCCTGATTTTGAGCCTATTGCTGCTATCGGCATTGAGATTTGGACAATGCAAGATGGTATCTTGTTTGATAACATTCTGATAGCAAGTGATGAAAAGGTTGCAGAATCATACCGAACAACTACTTGGAAGCCAAAGTTTGAGGTAGAGAAAGAAAAACAGAAGGCTGAAGAAGCAGCTGCAGATACAGGTGCTCTTAAAGGCTTCCAGGTAACTGATTGTACTGCCTGTTTGTTCATTATTTTCTGTATATGCATTGCTGCTTGCCTCTCATATCAGTGTTTGAATAATTTACAGAAGACAGTCTTTGATCTCCTCTACAAGGTTGCAGACCTCCCTTTCTTGGGCGAACACAAGCTCAAAGTCTTGGTGAGTCATGGGCTCATGTTATGTGCTGTTTTATAATTCTTTGAATTTGGATTGTGTGTGTGGCTAAAGCATATATGCGTTTATATTGTTGCAGGATCTTCTTGAAAAAGCTGAGAAACAGCCAAACCTCACAATTGGTGTTATCATCTCGATCATAGTTGTTATCTTCACACTTCTGTTGAAGATCATCTTTGGCGGGAAGAAGCCTGTGAGTCTTGAGCAATTCTTTTATTCATTTCATTCTCTTGATAGTAAAAAGTCTCTGCTTATTGGAGCCTTTCTGTGGCTCATCATATGTTGAATTGCTTTATCTGTAGGCTAGAGCTAGGGAGGAGCCAGAGAAGACTGATGCTCCCGAGTCTTCAAGTAATCAAGAAACCACTGAAGAGACCACTGAAGAGAAGGAAGAGCCAAATGAGGATGCAGGTGCTGCACCACGTAGGAGGATCAGGCGTGATAACTGAGAACTGTGTCGGATGCTCCGGGGGGGCAGACTAAACACTTTTTTGGCTTTAGATATTTGGGTTTAGTTCTTTTGCAGTGTTGAAATATTCACTCATCGGAATCTTGAGTTTTTCCCTAGGATTATTTTGACAGTCAATGTATGACTATGTATATGAGACTATTGGATTGGGATCAGCGGGTTGCTTTCCTACGTAGAGAGGTCATGAATTTCACATGATTTAAGTTTTTTAATTGCTGACGTATTTTGGCAGATCCACCACTGAGTTCCGTCGAGTCTCAATAATATCGGGATTAGCCTATGTTGATTAGCCCATTCCCTCGTTGGAATTGGAACTGAAACAAGCTATGCATTTGATAGCTTCAGTTGCCGTTGTGCCAGAGGGCGGTGTTGCACAACTGATAGGATCTTTGTGGTGGTTAGTAACGATCACAAGTTGCTAAGCTCTGCATGAGACAGTTGGTTCGAACTGCCAATCTTTAAATACTTCTTCCATTTTACTTTAATAGTTCTGAATTTTTTTTTAACACAGTTTAAGAAAAAGTAGTTAACTTTGTTGAAACAATCAATTTAGCTAGTTATTTTCTTAAAATATTTTCACATTAATTAGAGTACAAAATTTAAAATCATATTCTTTTATTGAAGTTTCATTAGAAAAATTGTGGGAATATGGATGGTTCTGAAAAGTTTCATTACAATTTTTGTAAAATTTTAACATCACCATACTTTTTAATAACTTGGACTAACATGGAAACAATTACTAGGTAATTCAGTTTTGGGTGTTTTAAATCTGTATTTGCTAAACATGATGTTCCCTGTAACATTTTAGTATGATTAAGTTTGGAAAGTCCGATTTTTATCACCAATTTGTAGTACTTTGTGAAATTGAATTCAACTGAAAAAGAAACCTAAACAGATTAATGGAATACATATAAATTTCGAATTGCCAATTGAAAGATTCAATGAGGTGAATGTAAAATAGATTTTCAATCTGCCTTTAAGTTTTTCTACAAGAAAGAACTTAATCGAACGAAATGTTACTTTTGAAGTAGATTTGCTAAACTCTCTTGTAAATTTCAATAAGATGCATAATCCGTGCCAAAATATGGCATCCGGATGTTCTAGTAGGAGAAGATCCCTCTACTTTGAGAAAAATGGTATAGACTTCTTTGCAGAATCTTAAAATACAATTATTATTTCATCCACTTTTGTTTTAGGCTGAGGCATATATGCCATATTTGCCTCAACCTTAATCAACCCCTATATAGGCTGAGGCATATATTTAGCCTCCTGCCAATCCCTAGATAAACCATGTATATCTTAGAAATATCTAGATCTATTTCGTTTCGACACTGTTTCTAATGTATAAATTCTTAAAAGTTATTTTTCCCTTTTTTTTTTGGTTTTTTATGTTGCTTTTCTAAGTATACTATCGATTGTTACAGGAAGAAACACATAATTTTGAATTCGACATCTTGGAAAACAGTTGAAGCTGGTAATATTCATTTGTGGTTTACTCTTTATGTTGTAAGCCATATTATTCTTTTCCTACAAACTTCTCTGATCTAATTTGATCTTCTTTTTTTTTTTTTTTTTTTTTTTGTTATTCAGGTTTTTGTCAAAGAAAGGATAAAAGGGGAAGGGGAAAGGGGAGAATTTCGTCTGGAATTTTGCGTTTCTAGGTTTATTGCGTGTATCAAAATAAATTAGTTGTTAGTATGTTTTTCTGTTCGCTAATGTTTTTTCTTCCGTGGGTAGTGAACATGATGAGCCTGTTATTGGAACTTTCTCAAGATTAGGAAAACTTTCTGACGAATTCTTCATTTTATAGTTGATTTTTCTGGTTTTATTGTTTTAATGTGCCAAAGGTCAAATCATTATCATGACTTTGTTGAATATGTTTTGATCCAGTCTTGATTCATGAAGTATGCTGGATTTACTAGGTAAAATGAAATTTCGAATGTAAAAGTAATGTATTCTACCATCAAAATAACGCCTTTCCCTTCATTAATTATAACTAATCTATTTTGACGAATGACTTGAATAAAAATGTGCAAAATTTGGGTACACTTCACATAATTGTGACATGACTTTGCACTTTCTGGAAAAAAAATAAAATTTGGAGAGAATCGGAGGCTTCAATCAAGTGTTGATCCATGATTTCAACCCCAAGTTTCGCAAAAATTGGTTGAAAATTTACCAAATAAAAGTAACCAGTTTTGGCCTTCTTCTCCATTTGCACCCAAATCCATCAAAATTCATGAACTTCACAGGAAAATAATGCCTAGAAAAACATTTATACCAAGCACCAAGGACACTTGACAACATAATCACAATGTCAAAAGATGATGCACATGGTATGTGAACCAGATTTTAAACGGTCTTGATTTTCAACCTTCCCTCTTTCTGTTTCGTCTTTCCATCCTGTGATAAAAATCTTATCACCTTGAACCTCAACATTGAGTCATATTACCAAAATTAGCTCAACACGACACAATTTTCAAGTAACATCAGTTGAACTGAAGGAACTATCTTAGTATGGGGCCAGTCTAACCTGCTTCCCTGGTAAGTCACACTAGGAAAGCTTCTTGTCAGACAAAACAGAAATAAAGAAAAGCAAAAAGTGGAGCCAACATAGATCACTAATATGCAGTCACCCAAAGGCTAAACCAGAGCATTTTGGGCAACAAAATGCCAAAAAAAACAAAGAAAGAGAATTTTGTTTAGCACTCAAGCTCATCGAGAGCCAACACAAGCCATTGGCCAACAAGCCTAGCAGTGGCGGGAAAATTTACCGGATGATAACAAGCCTCCGGTTCTGTAACTCCGCGTTCTCGTCACGCCATGTTATGCTTACGTGCATGCTAGATTTTCGTAAAAGCCCTTAGGCATTCCATCACAATGACAATATTGCCCCAACAGTGACCAAATGTCGTGCCATTATAGGCTCGTCACTCGAACTGTCACAGCCGATCAAGCTTCCGGAACTGCCACATCAGCGACGAGCTCAACCCGCGATGCCCCAGATGGGGCGATTTTCTAAGAATATTGTTAAAATAAAAAAAGTTCAGAAAATTGGAGTTCCGTGGGAAGTGTTTCTGATTAAGGAGTCGCCGCAATTGAGATGTGAGGCTACTGGCAAAAAGAGGTTTAATTTCCATTTATTTTGGTTTCCTTTCTTTGTTTGGTTCAATGTCAGACTACTTTTTGACTAAGGAGGCATTAAATATTTTTTTTGTATTATTTAAAATTTTTTTTATTGACGCCGCAAATCAAATTTGCGGCGTCAAGTAGGATTTATTTTTTTCCACCGTTGATCACATGTGATCAACGGACGCTGTCGATCAAAATATTTTCTTTAAAGTGAGCTGGTTTAATTTAATTGAAAAATAATGTTTTAAAATAAAATCGCAAATCTTGATTGCAGCGACGGTTTTTCAACCGTCAATACCGCCTACCCAACATATCCAATGGTTGTCATTGGATAGAAAAAAGTTAACGGACATGCACTAATTTTTTTTAAACTAATCTAATCAAAGTTCGGCATTTAGTCAAAGCATTACTACAATTATTTGTTTGCGGACAATAACTATTATGCTTCATTTTCACGGACAACTTCAATATTTCTCTATTCTCTATATATTCACTTGAGAAAACCTACTTCCTTCGCTTTCTTTCTCTTTCGGAGGTCATATCAGTGACACACCTACTCCCATACCCGTATTTGGCTATACGTCCGCTGCTGCACCGTTGTCTACAATGCTTAATACAACAATGTGTCCAGAAATTCAGCTTTCAGGATAATCTTGATCAAATGCACCATTTTCCAGGGACCTCAGCTGGTTTCTCACCTGTTTTGCATATGGACGACGACAGTGTTCCCATTAGTGCTTCTTTCATAGCACCTATACATGGTTCTTGTCCTAGATGCGGTCAAACTCCGGTATTTGATCCCTCCGTTGATGATGATGATGATCCAACACCTGAACAAGTTCATGCGCTACCTCGGAGGTCCGAACGATTATAATTAGGATGAGATATACCACATAAAAGAATTCATTGGAAATGTGATTGTTTTACCACTCCGTGAGATAAAGGCAAGAGGCGCGTTGATGGATGAAATAATTATCAAAACTCTCATTTTATTGCTAATTATTACATTCTATAAATATTGTTTAATGTTGTATTATTTATTATTATTCAATTTAGCATTGCCATTAAAAATTTTAAAAATATGACTTAGGTAAATTTTAGAATATTTTTAATACCATATAAATTATTTAAATCCTAAACTCTAATTATGCCTAATTTATTATTATTTAAGTTTATATAGTAATTATTACATTATGTAAATATTGTATTATTTATCATTATTGATTGCAATAATATTATTATAAAATTTAAAAATATGATTTAAGTAAATTTTATTAGTAATTTAATAGCATACTCGATTATCATGTTAATTTATAAGTTTCTCATTATTCTAATATCATATTTTAAATTGTTGATAATTTTGGTTTATAATAGAATTTTAGTAATATGATTTAAGAATTTTAATTTAAAAAGTGTTACATTGTAATTTGAAAATTAGTATTTCATGTAAAACATAAAATTCTAATTACACCTATTTAAGGGTTACGTAAAAATGATAGGAAAAAACTTGATCGCGCTACCTTTTATTAAATATTAAATAACTTATTAAAAATTACATATAAAATAATAAAAGGTAGGAAGAATGGTTCATAAAAATAAATAAATTAGAATGAGCGGCGATACTTATTAAAAATTACATATGAAATAATAAAAAAGGTATGAAGAATGCTTTGGAAAAAAATAATAAAAAAGATAGGAAGAATGTTTCGAAAAAAAAATGTAAGGACAAATGCTTCGCCGCTCAACTTCATGAGCGGCGAAGCATTGGACCAAAGATTCCTTCGCAGCTCATGAAGGTCCTTTTTTTAAAAAAATAAAAACCGACCCAAAATACGTGAAACTAAAATAAATGAAAATTAAAAGAATTTTTATTAGTAGACTCATCTCTCAATTGCGACGATCCTTTACTCAACATTCCACCACGGATACCCCAATTTTGTGAACTTTTTCAAAATTAACAATATTCTAAGAAATTCGCCCCAGATGGCCCTCTCTTTGTTACACATGCAACGGAGAAAATTGCAAAAATGGGCCCTACAACCGAACCCTTTAAAACTCTCATGGAGCCCTAAGCGCCGAAAAAAAAAACCCCACCTTACCCCGACCACTCCGCTACCCCCAGGCCACTCTCAAGTCACAACCCCCAAATCTCTCAAAAACCACCTTCACTTTCTCTCTCTAGAAAATATCGCTTCTTTGAAATTTCTCCGATCATCTGTTTCCATCATCAGCTGGTACCTCCACTTCATCAACTGGTACTTGTTTTTAACATTTCTATATGCATATGGGTTTAGTTTGGGGCTTGGGAACTAGAGGAAAATTTCTGGAGTTTGCGATAGTGTATGGTCTGATAGTGCTTAAACTAAATGCTTTTCCCCTCGTATAGAATCAATTAACAGCAAAATGGACCAATATTTTTCGTCTGCTATCCTTGAATGAACTAGCACAATGAAGTGAGCAAATTTCACGGTAAGCATTTACTTTCTACTATTCTTCTGCAGGCCATGTATCTTCTCCTTACAAGGTTAATTCTGCACAGCATTTTCGAAGCAGCAATTATCCCAAGAGTACCAGTCTTCTGATTGCAGAGGGTAGTGCTAACAAGCCTGCTATACGTACTCCATTTCCTCGAAGGCTAGGGGTACAAATTGATGATCCTGCTGCTACTCAATCCGCTACTGGAAGTGTATTAGCCGAGAATATGGAAGCCCAGACTAGGAGTAAGTAATTCTCAATTCAAAAGCAGCTCAATCCTTTTCATGATGCAGTTGAATATCATATCCTATGGGCTGTTTGATTTAGTATATTGGGCTGCATTTTTTCTGTTTTGTCCTTCTTGAGACCTTAACAAGAATATTGCTTTAAGGATGACTACAGCATTTTTGACACCTCAATGCTTGAAAAAAGTTCTCCACCCACCAGAACCCCCCAAAAAGGGGGGAAAAGATGAGAGAGAGAGAGGGGTTTTTTTTGGGGGGGGGGGGGAGGGTGTGTGGAGGAGAAGAAAGCACCAGTTTATTTGAGTTGTGAATTCCATAGGCTGGTTTCTAGCAGTCAAGTATGCAAAATGCTCTGGTTTAGCCTTTGGGTGACTGCATATTAGTGATCTATGTTGGCTCCACTTTTTGCTTTTCTTTATTTCTGTTTTGTCTGACAAGAAGCTTTCCTAGTGTGACTTATCAGGGAAGCAGGTTAGACTGGCCCCATACTAAGATAGTTCCTTCAGTTCAACGTCCTTCAGTTCAACTGATGTTACTTGAAAATTGTGTCGTGTTGAGCTAATTTTGGTAATATGACTCAATGTCGTGGTTCAAGGTGATAAGATTTTTATCACATGATGGAAAGACGAAACAGAAAGAGAGAAGTTGAAAATCAAGACCGTCTAAAATCTGGTTCACATACTGTGTGCATCATCTTTTGACCTTGTGATTATGTTGTTAATTGTCCTTGGTGCTTGGTATAAATGTTTTTCACAGGCATTATTTTCCTGTGAAGTTCATGAATTTTGATGGATTTGGGTGCAAGTGGAGAAGAAGGCCAAAACTGGTTACTTTTATTTGGTAAATTTTCAACCAATTTTTGCGAAACTTGGTGTTGAAATCATGGATCTACACTAAAAACTGAACTCATCCTATAACTTTGGAAAGATTTCGCTATTCTATGGTGACAGCCGGAGGTGGAGGTGGAGGTGGAAGTGGAGGTGGCAGTTGTGGCAGGGAATTGCCGCCGCACTTCCATGGCTGCTACTTTAAAATATTTTAAAATTTAGCGAGGAAGAAGATTAATATAAAATAAAAAAGAAATAAAAAGAATTAAATGGATTTCTTAAAAGTAGAAAACAATAATATTTAGGTATTGTCAAATTATTTCCTCATGGAATTAAAAAAATATATAATAGTCCAGTTGATACCAGTTGGGCATTTAGTCTTTACACCAGTTCCATCTAAAATATTAAACAGACATTACCTAAGAGGCCTAGAGGAGGGTATTTGTTATTTGGCTAAACCTTGGGGTTTGTTTGGAAGTTTGGCCCAAGCTTAGGGGAGGTAAATGTAATTAGCCCAAAAAATTACAATAGGCCTCGGGGAGCCGTAACTTGTAACTGTTGTCCTAAGAAAACGATTTCTTCCTTTCACTAGAGGTCTAGAACCACGCTTTTTTAAGATGGTATGGCTCAAAACAGAAACAAAGTACAGTCCCATTTTCACTCTTTAGCGCGTATTTCTTGAAAAACAGACAAAATGGCGAAGAAGGAGACTGGAGCTTCTGATGTGCGAATTGACAGCGTAGTAATAACACCATGGAAGGCCCTTCTAACACACGTAACCTGCGGAGTAGGCTTAGGAGTAGCTTTCCATGCTGCCCATAATTTCTACTCCATCAATTTGATTCAAAATCCGGCAAAAACCCTCCGTCTGATCTGGGTACTGACCATCTCTATCAATTCCTGTCAACTCCAAATTGATTATTTCTCATTTTTTTAGTTTTCTAATCTCTCTCTCTTTTTCAATTGTTGGTTTACTTTTTTGAAGGTTATTGAAGCTCCAGTCGTGATTCTGCTGTACAGTCTCTTTCGACATCGTCCAAATCAATGCTCTGTAATTCCAATTAATTCCATTTCCTCGTCTGATTAATTTCTTTTGCTTGTTGGTGATTTTTATATGTTAATTTCTTCTTTTTAACTATTAAACGAGGTTTTGATGTGTATTGGACAGTACTTGAAAGCCGTAGTACGAGGTTTGTTGGCACTACCTGCTGGTTAGTCGTTCATTGCTTTTTTGTTTTTATATAATTTAATTAACTTTTATCACTTAAAAGTTTTGGTTAAGTGGTTGGGATTTCAAAAGTTGCAATCTTTAATTGCTCTGTGCTCTTTATTTTTGTTTCTTATTATTTTTTAAAAATTTATGAAGTTATTTCTTTCTTTGAAGGTTAATGATGTACAAGTAATAGATAAAGTTGAAGGCTTTGAGAAGTAATTTTTACTGTAGTAATTTATACGTTGAAAAGAGTTACGTTAGCGCTGTTTAGCACCTCTACCTGTAAAAAGATAGGTTATTTGAATATAGAACAAGGATATTACTTGAGGACTCATTCTTTCACAACTTTCTATCTTCTGTTTCAATATTTTGGCTGCACTAGTGGTATAATAGCTTTATAGCTGAATGTTCGTCTGTCAATGTTTGCTTAACATTTTTTTGTTGTTGTCTTTTTCATTATATTGGATTCTAAGTATGTTGGTTTTTGCATGTAAATATATAGGGGCAGTAGTGAATGCACTTGGAGCTATAGCATTGGGATCACCCATGATTCAGTATGTAACTTATCTGAGTTGTTTCCAGTCTTTTTATTATGATTTTGAGAACTACTGAGGTTAAACTTCAGGTTGGACAAATGGTCTCTGTTCTATTCTATCCAATGGTAAATAACTGCTTGTCGATGTTTTGGAGCATAGCAAATCCTAGACTATCTTGTCACTGAAATGGGTGAATAGTAGTAACCATTACTATGATGAAATAGACATGTGCAGAACAATACAAATCCTGAGTAGCAAGCATGAAAAGGAGTTTTTATTTTTTTTTAATTATAGTTCAAGAGTTATTTTGACACTTCACGAGTATTTTGTGGAACAAATTGAGATAATTTTCACAGTTTTTATCATTATCTTAGATCAGATGTTTTATTCTGTGGTTAATTCCAGGAACTTCAACAGGACCCTCCACTGGTCTCTTCTGATGTCAGTGCTTACTGTAAGTGTTTCATTTGACATCTCGTTTGTCATTTTGTAACTCATGCTTCAGTAAACTCCTGGATCAACTGAACTAGCTCCGAAATTTGTGCTGGAAACCTAGTAATTTGATGTAAAATTTGCTTTATTTTTATAAGTAATCATAGATAACCATCAAATTTTCCTCTGTGCCATAAGGATCTTAATCAGTTATTTCCTGGTCTGTAAAACTTCTGCTGCTGTTGGCAGTGTGTCCCAACAGCTTCTGTGTTTGGTTCTTCTTGGGCTGACTGGCACCGCATATTTGCTCACACAAAGTAAGCGTATGAAACTAATGTGATTTTATTTTGCCGACATTATTCCCTTTTTGTTTTTCTAGCATTGAGAATTAATACTCGTGTTATTTGACTTCTGCAATTGTTCGTAACCTTTTGGTAGGCCAAGTGGACCTGTAGAGTACATGATCTGCCTACCTGCTCATGGAGCTGTCATTGGAGCATGGTTTGGCGCTTGGCCAATGCCACTTGACTGGGAAAGACCATGGCAGGTAGGCTTACCTTCCTATCGAATTCCTGTCATTTAAGACTTAGATGATTTTTGCATTCCTTTTATCTGCATAATTCATCTGGTTATCTATGTGATTTTTTACCACTTTAAAGATTAAACTCAATCTACTATAGGCTTTTTTCCAAAAATTAAAAAAATTTCTTGTAAAATTCTAGTATCGGTTGCAGAGAAAAACTTGAAACAGTTTTTCGTTTTTGGATACATATTGAAGTTTGTTATGCTGAAACTGTAGCTGAATGAAGTTGGTAAAAGGTCACAGGTTTTGACTCTCTCTATTTTTTTTCTTCTTTTCTTACTGTGTACATCAAGAGTTGGTTCATCAAGAACTTAGTAGTAAGAGTGGCTCAGAAACCATTGACACCTTCAGGTTGGTCTACCATCACATGGCCAAAAAATAAACTCTTGTTACATTCTCCAAAATAACACAAAGTAAAGTATGGAACTTGATATGTTAATGCAGCGTATGATACAGTCACGATTCCCAGTTGACAATTCAATAATTGATGCTTATCTTTCATGGTTAGATTGTTGTGTTGGCTCTGATATTCTTGTTGTTCACTTTGCCTTTTCATATAAAGACGTCATATTAACATTGTCTTAGTATGAATCTTAGACCTTGCACATGAAATTGTGTCTTGAAAAGCACTGGAGAGATGGTGAGGGTTTATGCATTGTAGTCCTGATGCGGTTCTGATAATTCCATGATGTAGTGATGTGTTGATATATTGTTCCAAGTATAATCTCCTAGGACATGTTAGTTGCAATGGTTTTGGTAAATGTACTTGACCATATATGTTCGAGCTTGGCAATTAGATTCTAACTGTTGGATATTGTTCAGCCTTGGTTTGCAGCAGGTGGTTCAGTTGTCATGCTTTGCACCCTGATGCTGAAATTATTTTGAATTTGTTTGTAGGACTGGCCGGTTTGTGTGAGTTATGGAGCTTTGGCTGGGTATTGTGTCGGGATGGCAGCAGCTTTTGGTTTTGTCTGTTTCGGAAATAATCGAAGGCATGTAAAAGGAGACTAATGATGGAGAATTCGACATTAATCTTTTTGGAGGTTGCTATCGATGACCTTATTGATAGACTGAGTTGCATCCAGCTGACCATAGCACCTCACCTGCTGAGTGGAGGTTTTGTAATTTTTTTCCCAGTAACATTACAAAACTCATCCCTTCCCAGAACTTTTCTTTTTGCCCGGGCAATGCCTTTGGTTCCCATTGGAAATTCATTCTTTACCCTTTCTTTTTTCTTTCTTTTTCCCTGTAACTATCTATTTCTTCCATTATGATCTGCTACTGCCTTCTAAAGGGAAAATCCTCGTCTGGTGTATGTTGAGGTTGTGAACAAGAAGGATGTTGTTATTTCTGAGAGATTAGCATCCATGGCACATTCCTCAATTTTTCGCTTTCCATTGTGAAAAGCTTGAATTACTGAGTCCTGGTTTTTGCTTGCAGGTGAAGATGTTTCACAGCCATTGTTCATGTTTTGTCTTTGAAATGAACTTTGGGCAGTTGGGACACTTATACCTTTTTTTAACCCACCATGGACCATCTTTGTACATTTCCACTTCTCGTTGACTCACTATGACTTTTGACAAGGCTAAGCAGAGACGCAAACCAGGTCACCGCTCATCACCCGTCACTTGCTAATCCGTCTCAATTGGTGCTATCATCTTGTAATAGTGCTGCAATTAATGATGCAAGGACCAGTATGTATCCAAATTTTATTTGTCCATTTTCTAAATCTGCCCAAGAAAAAAGTAGGTACCTACCAAGTTAGGCCCGTTTGGATTGTATTTTTTTGAATTTTTTGTAGAAAAAATACTGTAGCGATTTGATACATGTGAAGTAAAAAGGTGATAGGAAAATATATTCACAGAAAACGTAATAAAATCGCAATCCAAATGGGCTTTTTTCCTTTTTATCCTTTACCATGCTACGAACGAGGGATTGGGCAACAAAATGCCAAAAAAAACAAAGAAAGAGAATTTTGTTTAGCACTCAAGCTCATCAAGAGCCAATACAAGCCATTGGCCAACAAGTCTAGCAGTGGCGGGAAAATTTACCGAACGATAAGAAGTCTCCGGTTCTGTAACTCTGTGTTCTCGTCACGCCATGTTATGCTTACGTGCATGCTAGATTTCCATAAAAGCCCTTGGGCATTCCTTCACAATGACAATATTGCCTAAACAATGACCAAATGTCGTGCCATTATAGGCTCGTCAATCATCGAACTATCACAGCCGGTCAAGCTTCCGGCAGCGACGAGCTCAACCCGCGATGCCCCAGATGGCCCTCTCTTTGTTACACATGCAACGGAGAAAATTGCAAAAGTGGGCCCTACAATCGAACCCTTTAAAACTCTCATAGAGCCCTAAGCGCAAAAATACAAAACCCCACCTTTCCCCATCCCCTCTCCTACCCCCAGGCCACTCTCACGTCACAATCCCCAAAATCTCTCGAAAACCCCCTCACTTTCTCTCTCTAGAAAATATCGCTTCTTTGAAATTTCTCCGATCATCTGTTTCCATCATCAGCTGGTACCTCCACTTCAGCAACTGGTACTTGTTTTTAACATTTCTATATGCATATGGGTTTAGTTCTCGATTTTAACATTTCTATATGCATATGGGTTTAGTTTGGGGCTTGGGAACTAGAGGAAAATTTCTGGAGTTTGCGATAGTGTATGGTCTGATAGTGCTTAAACTAAATGTTTTTCCCCTCGTATAGAATCAATTAACAGCAAAATGGACCAATATTTTTCGTCTGCTATCCTTGAATGAACTAGCACAATGAAGTGAGCAAATTTCATATTGACCAAATTTGGTTTTTACCTAGGTTTCTGACTAATTTTTGGTCGGAATCCACCGTGTGACTTACATGTCATCATTTTTTAAGGGTAAAATTGTCAAATTAAATTTTTACTTATCTGATTCATAGTCCCTTACATTTCACAAAATGAATTTTTTTCATCTCTAACAATTTACAAAATGAATTGTTTCATTCCTCACATTTCAAAAAATGAATTTTTTCATCTCTCACATTTTTCAAAATGAATTTTTTCATCGCTTATTGATCATGTGTACGAATAGCTTTTTTTTCTATAAACCCACGTATATGTCTATTTGATTTTATCTGAACAATATAATAACATGTAATTTATGTCTATTGGATTTCATCTAAACATGCTAATCGTAGTTATACACATTCTATTCAATAGATATATATAGGGGTTTAAAACTAATAATTTTATTTGAAACTCATGTATATATTTATATGATTTCACCATTTGAACCTATTCAATATTTGTAATCTTTCTCTTTTAGTAATAACTTATTTCTTGAGTTGTCTAATAAGGTCATCTAATTAATGGGTCCTACTCGAATTCCATAATTGTATTAACAAATTTCAGTTTAAATCTGAAATTTCTATTCAATACTTTTAAGACCAACAGTTGAATTATTTGTCTTGTGATTGTTTTAAAATTTGAAAGTGCCAATCACTTATTTCTTTTTGTTATACTTTTCTTTTGTTTACTTTTTCTATCCAAATTTAATTCGATATAAATACTCGATAATATTTAGGATTAAATGTCTTCTTTATTTTCAAATTTCGAGTAAAAGAAAATGAATATAAGTGAAAAACTAAGAATTTTTTTGAACCAATGTATATATCTATTTGATTTCACCTGAACAGTACGAATAGCATGTGAAAGTATATATCGATTTGATTTCACTTGAGCAGTACGAATAGTATGTAATATATCTCTATTTGATTTCACATGCTATTCGTACTGTTCAGGTGAAATCAAATAGATATATACATGAATTTTAAAAAAATTATTCACATGCATGATCAATAAAAGATGAAAAAATTCATTTTTAAAAATGTGAAAGATGAAAAAATTTATTTTGTGAAGTATAAGGGACGAAAAAATTCATTTTATAAAATGTGAGGGATTATGAATCGAATTATATAAAATTTGATTTGACAATTTTGCCCTTTAAATATGATCACGTGATTATAGACCTATGATTAACTGAAGTGATAAATTAGCTCCGGGGAGGAATACGAATCACCCCACTAGGTGAAGACCTACATAGGAGCAGAGGGGGAAAAAAAAGAAAGAAAACTCGTACTAAAAAAAATGATATAAAGCTTGATTTCCTATTAAATGTACATCATCATAGAGGACCTGTTGAATTATATGATTTCACGGGACAAAAGATTCGCAAACAGTATTCAATTTTTATCTCTTTCATAAACTAAACATGGTTGCCTGCTTCTTCTTTTTTTTACTTCTTTTTTTGTTTCTATAAGTGTGAGGTTTTGAATTCAAAATCTCTTATTTATAATCTCTTTCATCTTATCATCCAATCTAATTCTTCACCAAGGTTACGTGTTTAATAGAAAAAACATACCATATTGATGCCAAAAATTTTATGTTTAATCAGCATACACAAAACACTAATTACCTTGGACTTTTTCTGATTCATGGCTTGTTTTACATGAAATAATCCAATTGTACTAAATTTTTGCAGAACTTTCATGGCTAGGAAGGTAGAGTTATCTGAAAGGGAAATTCATTTAAAACGTCTCTCACATTTTACAAAATAACTTTTTGGTCCCTCACTTTTAAAAATGTAATTTTACGTCCCTTACAAATTCACTAAGGCCTTACAAATTCACTAAGGATATAAAAGGTGAAAAGGAAAATAGCAAATCGAATGTTAACCAAAAATTCTAAGCTGAGACTCATGAATACATGGATCCTTAGAGCCACGGAAACAAACTTCATATTTGACAACTACATAGTGGTAGTTACATTTATAAGGGAAAAGCACAAGCAGCAGAAAAGCCTTTATTGCTTCAAGCGGCTACTACAAGTAATACTAGAACTTAGACAAGAAGATCTTCATGCATATTCACGGTCCACACCTTTGATCATTCAGAACAAGCTTTAGCTTGAGGCTAGGAAGGGATTTGGAGGTGATTCATAGACTCCATGTCTTGCTTCATGATAGTGAGTTGGTGATGCTGGCATTGGTGGAGGAGGAGGTGAAAGAGTCCTTCCATAGCTGGTTGCCAAGGACGGTTGAACCAGATGTAAGCCTGGCGTTTGCTCGACTCCATGGCTTGCTTCATGATAGTGAGTTGGTGATGCTGGCATTGGTGGAGGAGGAGGTGAAAGAGTCCTTCCATAGCTGGTTGCCAAGGACGGTTGAACCAGATGTAAGCCTGGTGCTTGCGCGCAAGTTACGATCATCCTCAACAGGACTTTGTCTACACTCTTCGGAGCAGGAGTTCCGTAATTTGACTAGACCATAGAGGTGTAACCATGCTCTGCAGCGCAAGGAAATCGTTAGGTAATCAAGCTAATAATGTGCAAAATCAAAAAATTTTAAACCATCCATTAGTATTTTCCAGGAACTGCATGGTACCATGCACAATATATCAGTAAATTTTGAGATAAATGGATGAACCTGAAAATAGTTGGCATAAGAATCATTGATTCGTACAAGGAAAGAATGACTTGGTAGAAGGGTAAGCATTTAATTAAGCCTCCAAAGATATGATAACAAATTAGAGCAGAAATAACTAGTAATGAAATTAGTTATGCATTCGTTCACATATTAATTAGAGGAAAATGTGGAAAGTGTTGAAAGGAACCTGCCGGGCAGCTGAAATCAGTGAAGACACCAGATCTCAAGATCAAGTATCATGAAACAGTAAGATTGAATAAGAAAATCCACTGCAAGAATGAGTGTGAAGTATACTGACTTGAACATTTTAGAGTATTTGCCTCGCTAATTCCAACTTATATAAAGCAGTAGCAGCACAGAGACAATGGTATGCCATTGTTGTTTCAGGCTGCTTAGTAATAGATTTTAAATTCGAGGAAGCATAGTTAGGAGTTGAAACGTGAAAGTTACCTAGCAAAGGTCTTGCTTGAATTCCCAAAAGAGAAAAGAGGCAAATCAGAAACAAAGCTCTCATACCGAGAATCGTCATATTAACTTAGACTAAGAGACACAAGCCTTCTATTGAAGGCTTAGTGTATTTATAACCAAAGAATAGTAGGTAACGCATGCGCAGCCCAAACAGTATGAAAAACAAGATATATTTTTAAGGTTTTACTAGGTTTATTATATTGCCGGCTTAATCATGTCACAGAATCATATTGTTTGATATGTTTAACGTACGAGAAAAAGTTCTATTGGTTGAACCATGGCCAAAATCCAAATGCATGCTTGGAAACGATTAAAACAGTCCATAGATTGGCTATCATTTTCGGAGAGATGTCACTCGCAGGTAATCTTGATTTCTTCCCCCGACTTCTTTCACCTGTACGTGGCCATATCTAAGTTGTTCCTGCATGATTGATAGCCCAAACATTAGGAAATTTTGTATGTAAATCTTTACGTTTTATCCTCATTAAAATATCATCTGATGCAATTATTGACTGCCCAGCATATCTTTCAAATATAGACCCATGTTTTCAATAGTGGCAAGCTTATTACGACATGCTCACGTTGCTGAAGTGCCTCTGTTTGAGGAGTAAATACATCACGTGGATATATATTGATCAACTTGTTCAGTTGCCCTGATCGAAATTCACTAGTATGGAGAATGCCAAGACATGCATGTGCCAGAATTTTCAGTTTGATGGAGAAAGGCATAAAACCATCAACCATCAGATGTGCTGATACTTGAGCACAACTTTTCCACCTCAAGTAAGATGGAGGTGCCCCAGTCTCTTTTCCAGAGTTAAGAGTGCTTCCTTTCTTCTTGTTTATCCTTGTGGTTGCCGCTGTATTTGCCTGAATATCGGACTCAAAATGTGGCAAGAAAGCATTGTACTTCATCATGATCTTCCTTAATGCATGAACTTTCTAGGACCAGTTTCCTCGCACTGATTTGTGTTCCATACCGTAAATACCTCCAACAGCTTTTAATCATCATTCAGTTAAATACTATCATTATTTGTTGCAGGGAGAGAGGGGCTATGCGTATTTTTCTTTTTAAATGACGTCCTAATCAATTTCTTTGTTAACCCCAAATCTAAAATTGGCGTCGTCTGCCAAGTCCCAAGTGAATTAAAAAAAAAGGGGGGGGGGGGGGGGGGAGGAGATTACTTGATATCAAACTAACTACTCCATCTCCTTACTTGGTTTTCTCTTTTTGCAGCAAGTAACAAATAATTGAAGTCGGGGTGTTAGGTGATCCGAGCAGTAGCTAATGACCTGCCTGACAAATCTCTCTCTCAATTTGAAACTTGTGAATCATAGGATAAAGACCCTTGAGATTATGATAAATAAGTTGATTAAAATTCTCATTATGTGAAATCCGATATACACATGTCAGAAAGCGCATGTATTTCTTGAATACTGTTGAATGCTGTGGAAGTAAAGTAATAGTACCAAGGATGCAAATTCCCACATATTAGAAGGCGTGCATCATACCTATCCTGGTCATTTTGTGTGTTGATTTTAGCTGGCAGACACTCAAGTGATAACAAGAATGGAGAAGTTGACAGGTTGATGTAAAAGAAGATGGCAAGTTAATTTGAACCACTGCTTC
Organism: Coffea arabica; assembly: GCF_036785885.1. Taxonomy (NCBI): domain Eukaryota; kingdom Viridiplantae; phylum Streptophyta; class Magnoliopsida; order Gentianales; family Rubiaceae; genus Coffea; species Coffea arabica. The sequence goes on along the minus strand of NC_092316.1, from coordinate 4,417,984 downwards.
AGCAAGATGTACTCAGAAGATGTGGTGATGACTCTGGATTTGTTAGCGTTTATAACGTTCATAATATCAGACATAGTTGAGGTCCATTATTCCATTTTGTCGAATAATTTCTTGAAGAACACTTGCGTGTGTTAAACAATGAAATCCGAGTGTTCCAATGTATTTTCTTGGGTATTATTTTCCTTCTGCTCACTCACGAGGGAAGGTGTCAGTTTTAGAGAAAGGGTTGGTTTGGATAGTAAAATAGGAGAATTGTAAGTAGGTAATTCTCGATTCAAAACCTTTCCTTTATAAAAAAAAAAAAAAAAAAAGGAAAAAGAAAAAACTGTATGCAAAAAGTTGAAGTGTATTTGTTAATTGGGAACTTTTTATTTTAATTTTTTCCCTAAAGTACAACAAATTCACTGCTGAAAAATTCGATAATAAATTTCATGCATACGCACGTTTAGGCTTGTAGCAACCCGGCAATGGACCAACTTCATGTTGTATGGTTCAAAATACACAAGCTTGCCTGCTGCACGATTATTAGATATGATCAAGGAATCTAACCTAAACTATCTCAACCAAACAAATATCCTTTACCTTTGAATGGAAAAATTATACAACTTATTTGGATGCCAGCTCAGGGATTGTGGAGTTTCTCTTTATTCTTGATAGGTTAACTATCTAACGCGAAGCAGAAACAAGATCAAGACGTGCAAGCCTGCAAAAATGCATTTGTTTAAGCAATTTAATTTTGTTTTTCAAAGTATTCGTTGACAAAATTTAAAAGCCAATAGCCTAAGTCTCTCATCTATATCCTTTTTTCATTATTTCTTTTTTCTTGTTAAGTATCTGTTCTTTGTCTTAGATATTTCACAGTGTCAGTCTTATTTCGTGAAGCAAATATACTTTTTTTTTCTGGTGTTTCCTCAAACAAATCTTTTTTTTTCCTCATTACTTTTACTTACATAAACATCTAAAATTATTAATGGAGAATTAGTTAGATGACCGTGACATCCAATTTTGAAGCCCTCCCCCTTCTTCCTTACAAGGCTTTAAATCTCCCCTTAAGAAAAAAAAAAAAGGATTAATGGAGGCAACATATCATACATTTTCATGGTATTTGTACAAAACTCTTTGCGATGCCATAGAGTCTGGAAGATGCTCAATATTTTCAATATATTGTGAATACATTTCTTTTACAGTGAAGTTGGTGCTCTAGCTAGAATATGCTAATTGAACGATTGCATCAATTATACCAGATAATTGCATATTTGATTTATGAACACATTTCATCTCTTTAATATTTCACTCAACTACTAGTTTGACTAGAAGAAGAAACAACATGTGACGAGTAGCCTTTGTGTGTGTGTGTGTGTGTGTGTGTTTTTTTTAACACTTGGAAAAATTTTACTTCAAGAGAATAGCCCAAGTTCTTTTGTCACTTGGTGTACATTTTGTTTTTTCATTCTTTTTGTAGCTCTCCTTCTTTTCTTGTACCTTATATATATCAGAATTAGTTTGAATAACAATGGTGCAACTGAAAGCACAAAATCCTTCCCATCTTATCAATTTATATTGAATAAGGGTATTTTAGAGAAATTAAAATACAACTACATTCTTCAATTGAAAAGTTGATTACAATTTGGGACAGACGAAAAAGAACAACAGGACTATCAAAGTGGGACGGAGGGAGTATCTCAGTAACAGTAATGATTTTAACTAACATTAACATGGGATGACTTGAAAAAAAAAAAAAGAACTCAAAAAATTGTCGTTAGAGATATATTGACATATCCGAAAAAAAGGGATAACTTAAAAATTTTAAAAATTATCATTTTAGATATATTAACATTATCTGCAAAAATGAAGACGATGGTTATTTACCAACATGCGACACTAAAAATAACACAATATTAGATCAAATAGCTCTGTTTGGATCCCTAAAGTTTACCACTAAGGCTCTGTTTGGATCCCTAAAGTTTACCACTTGTGTAGAACTTGGCAAAGTCTTACATTCAACTCCATCAAGAAAAAATATTTGACTTTTCAAGAATTAGCTATTTTTGGAGTATTTTTGAAAAATTGTATTGTAATAGAGTTTTTAAGAGTATATTTTGGGATATTTAAGAGTAATAGATGTTTTAGAATATATTTTGGGATATTTTTTAAACATTAAAAAAGATTTAGACCACTTTTTAGAATATCTTTTAGGGTGCGTTTGCTTCTATAGAATTAGAATTGAATTAGAATCGAAATTCTATAGAATTGGAATTCTATGAATTGGAATTCCAAGTCATTTCAATTCTTTCGTTTGGGAAATACATAGAATTGATACGGAATTTATTTGGAATTCCAAATTCTTTGTTTGTATAAGAGAAGAATTCATTAGGAATTAGAATTGTTTTCAAGAAAATGCTTACATAAAATTTTTCTTTTTTTCTTTTTTTCTTTTTTTCTATATTATAATTTCTTTTTTTTCTTACATTTAGCTAATTTTTACTAAAGATTTAAAAGAAAAAACCAATTTGTGCCTCTAATAATTTATTTTTTCTCACTCTCATATCAATTTCTTTGGTGAGCATTTCCTTTAGCATGTTTTGATCCATTATCCCTTTTTGTGAAGAAATATTTCCCCATCTCAGCCGTGGTATTTTCAACTGTGTTTTGATATATTATAATAAAGCAAAATTCTTTCTTATTTCTAATACTTATGCAAAATTCAAAAAAGATTTCATCAATCATAATAGCTATGCACAACTAAAACTCCAACTCCTCTATTAAGTACCAATGGCATGATAAAAATATGAGAGAGGAAAAGTTGAAGCAATTTTTCACTCATGTGACAATAACTACAAAATCAAGAAGCAATATTTCATGAAAAAAAGGTAAGAAAACAATCAGTTACAAATAAATCCTACATATGTAACAAAAACACTTGATCAAATGCTTCAACTGCATAAACCAAAAAGCTAAAAACTATCAGTTACAAATAAATCCTAACTCAAGAGGCCAACTGTATAAACCAATTTCTGCTTCTCTCGTTTCCACCCCTACTCCAACCGCCTCGTCTTGTTTCTGTCTCTGTTTTATGTTCTTCAGTAAATAAATAGAAACTTAAAAACAAAAAAAATTCCAGCCAAAACACATATCTCCAAATACCCCTTTGTTTGTTCATATCAATTCTTCACTTAGGTAGCTGCGCATTGAGCCGTAAGGAGAGTTGATAGCCATGAATTGTATATGTTCAGGCATAACTCTGCAGATCAGAGGTCAAGAGAAAGTACTTCAATGAAGCAGCAGATACAACATAGGTATATTGCTGAGAGGTTTGATGTAATGATTGAGAAGATCATAGAGGAACATCAAGAGACAAGGACGAAGCGTCGGCATAACAATGATGCAAGTCAACAAATGAAGGATCTACTTGATATATTGCTCGATATATCTGAAGATGAAAGCTCAGACATAAGATTGACAAGAGAGAACATCAAGGCTTTTATCCTGGTAAAACTCATGGCTGCCTCCTCTTGTTTACTTTTACCTTTTATTGTCGCAGTTGATTTATGAAATGGAACTAGATTTCTGCAACAAGAATACCGTATCTACTACCATCAAGGTAGTCAATACATCAAACACAGATGTTCATCAAAATATAGTCAAAGGTTGAAAACTAGATGATTGTTCATTTGATCTGCTCAAGAAATATACAGTACACACAATAATTTTGCAGTTAAAGACTTAAAGTGTACTAAATGCCCTGTTTTTGTGGCAAGTGGAGTGAGAGTGCTTAAATTTTCTGCATGCTCCAGTGACTTAGGAACTTTTTCTCGTTTCCTTGCTTCCATGTCCATATCAGTGGCATGCTACAAATATTATTCATTTTCATACTAAAAATACAAAAAGTTTCCCTAACAAGTAAATTCCTCAATTTTTCCAACCCACAATGATCAACAAGCAAAGAATATAGAAAAATAAAAAAAAATAAAAAAAAAACTTCCCATTTTTCATGCTAATTTCAAAAACACATGGAGATGAATACGCATCAGCATCTAATAAAATATTTCACAACTACTTTACCAGCAATTGATTAATCATACAGAGGAGGCAGGGGAATAAACGTATATATTTTGAAAATTTTGTCAAATAAATTTGTTGCATATGACCTGTAGAGATTGAGCCCCCGGAGATCCTGAACTGCCCTGTTGTTCAAGATGGCATCCCAAACAGCTTTGTCACAGGAGATCGAGGCCACCACGTTCTGCAATTTAAGTACGCACGCTTTAGAGACAGAACTGAAAGAAAAATTCATGTGAAAATGAAGTTAAAAAACTTTCAAACTATAAGCTGATGTCTTTTAACAATACATTCGATCCAGTATCATACATCCATTTTTCTGAGTAGAAGAGCAACAAGAAGGGCAGAAATGACTAAGTCATCAGCAGAATGAGATTTTAGAGAATTACAAGGTAAGTGCGTCAATAACAAGAAATTACCCTCAAATCGATAAGGCCAATAATGGAGAATCCATGTACAAGGGATGCCCACAACATGTCGTGCTGAGAAGGCCATCTCCGGCGGTCATCTTTAGCTACAGCTATTGGATTCACTAGATTTGAGCCAATTTACAGAAAGAAACCCTATAATTTCGCTCTTAGCATGCGTAAATGAGAGTACATGTTCAATGGTGGGAAGAAGCAGATGAGGAAGATGAGTAAGAGGAGAGACGAGGTGTCAACGATGGAAGTACAGGTGGAGGTAGAGGAGGAAAGATGGGAGGAGGCGGAGAAGGAAGATGTGGAGGAGAAGGAGCTGCAAAAGAAGCGATGGTTGGTCTGTGACGAGAGAGAGAGAGAGAGAGAGGACTTTAATTTTCATTTTTTTTTCTTTGATTATATAGAGACCCGTTTTATTGATTTAATCCACTTAGGATTCGCATACTAACCCGAATAGGAGGTGAAATTATGGAATTAGAATTGTGATTCTTAGGTCTTACAATTGAATTTGTGGAATTGGTGGTCCATAAAATTCGAATTGAATTCTAATTCTCTGGCATTGGCGGTGTCCAAACTGAAGATTTGGAATTGGGACCTCAATTCCAATTCTAAACCCCAATTCTATAGGGAACCAAACATTTAGAGTATTTTTTAAAAATTTTTATAGTATTTGAAAAACTTCCATGGCAGATCTATGCGTAATAGATGCAGCAGTGAGTTTTTTCGAAATGGGGGGGAAATGGTGGATAGAAATTTGAAGAATTTTTTTTTCTTTACTTTTTGTGCTTTGCGCAAGCACAACATATCCAAATGTATGAAATCTGAATTTCTTTGGCTGCGACAAGAAAAATCCCTGTCCGGGTTTTGGAGGGTTGTTGCAACAGCACGTTAGGAAAGAACACATTATTTAGGAGACAATAGTCAATGGATAGAAAAGAATGGCTGTATGATTCTTCTTGTTTTTATTTGATAAAATGGTAAAAATTAAACTTTGTCAACTATGCTCATTAGTTGTTCAGTTGACAAATATTTAATTGGTTGCTGAACAAGTTATAAATTATGCAATGATCATAGTAAAACTTGTCGGGCTATGCAATTACATGCATTACCATATGGATGTTTTTCAATGGATAGTCATTAGCATAAATAAGTTTGCTTTCCGGCAGACTTGGATTGTGATAGTTTTAATTTCATGCTCATCTTTTGCCATGATCAATTCTTCAATGTAATATATGGACAATGACATCTATCAATTTCTTTTGTTTACGTCTGATGACTGTCATCTAGTGATGTTTAACATTTATATTTTATTATCATTCCGACTCAGTATTCATTACTGATTATCTGGTACGAATTGAAGATTTTTTGATATTCTAGTGGCCAACATAGTGGCATCTAGAAGACACGAAATCTTTCTTTTTATTTATTTATTTATTGGGTATAACAACACAATTACGTATGATAAGAGTTAAGAAAATTTTCGTCAAATGCTCTGGTAATCCTGCGCTGCAAAACACAAGCCAAATGCTCTGGTACATTCTTCTTTTCTTTTTCTGTCTTCAAAATAAAACCAACTGCCCGAGCATCCGGTTTTGCTTTTCCGTGGGTAGGCGTTGACATTTTCTAAAATAGAGCAGTAGTAAAAAACTTGGAATCCTCCTACTGTCTGTGCCGCAGAACCCAAAGAGGAGAGATAAATGCAGGACACATTACAGGCAGCCTTAGAAGATTTGCTAACAGTTATTTGGTCGGAGTAGATGAAAGGACATATTACAGCACATATTACAGCCTTAGAAGATTTGGAGACCTCAATTATCCCAAATAATATTTCGTTTGCACCATAGACACATTTTCCAACCCAACTTTTTATCTCACATACATCATATCACAAAAAAAATACTACAGTAATTATTTCAAATAATACACTATCCAAACAAACATGTAAAGATATTGCACCGCTCTTCCTAAAACAACCGAAACTCGCCGTAATATAGCACGGCGTACCACCACAATTCCCGGTGCATCTGCCTTGTTAATGGATCTCTCCTTTCATCTCTACTCTTACGATGAGGAACACGATCCTTCAGGGAAGAAGTTTGAGAAGGGTTAATCAAACTCGAATAGAAATTATCAGAGTAGAAAAATGATCTCCAAATCAGAGTAGAAAAAGCCCATAGCCAAGTAACTGAAGAAGGTTCAGCTTAGCTGCAATTCACCTGTGAGTTCGGTGAAAAGAGCCACTTTGCATAACATGGGTTCCACACTACAACCACAAGAACAAGATAACCACTTCCTAACCCTTAATGTTTACGAAAACTCTCTTCCAGTTCCCCAGGATTAATGGGGGAATATTTGAAAAGAGGGCATTGTAGAGATCATCCCATCCAACATAGCCATCTTTAAGCAATTAACTGGACTTTCCAAGTATGTAACCCCACGAATCCAGCCTGTACTAAACTTGTATCCTTGACCTGCAACCTTCCCCCTGAGCTGATACTCAAATTACAGGCAATTGTTTCGGACATCCACATGCCATTACAACATGTTGACCCAATTTTGACACTTCTTTTTCAAGGTAACAAATTATAATAGGAAAAAAAACTGTTATTAAAAAAAAATTGATGTATGCCAATATTAACTTGACAATCTCTGCTACACTTACAAGGAGAAGAACGCGATCTGCTGGAGTTCGCCTTATTGAGAGTGTATAAGTTTAAAAAAATGGGAAAAATAAAAAAAATAAATAAAAGGAAAACAAAATTTGTCCCCTCTCCTCCCCAACAACATTTTCACGCTAAAAACAGTTACAAAATTGAAAGATGAAAGCTACTTTAACAGTTGATGTTTTTCTATTTTTATAGCACTTCATGCCTGTAACTTGTACTCATCTCCAGCTGGCACAATAGTCCTTCTAGATTGACTCAGGCTACAAAACTAGTTTCTTACCGCTTGCCTGCGGCTTTCCGGATTGGAGGACCTATGTCCTCATCATCGGACTGAATATCTCCATACTCCCACATCCCAAGTCGTTTCTCCCGTGCCTCAGTCTGGTACTTTTCCAATTCATCCAAGGCCTGCTGTCTTTCTTTTGGTTCCCATCTTCTCCTTTTCTCCAACCTAGCAAGCCCATCCTGGAAAAATTTTTCAATGGAATTAGAACCTCATTACCATTTTTGATAAACCATAAATAAAGAAGGGGTGTACCGGTTAGCAAATGGAAATAAAGCATAATCATTCAAACCTGTAACATGATGGCATTTATGCTGGTGTCACTTTCTGTATCAACCAAGGTAACCATAAGTATATTTCCGGTTCCTTGTCCTTTAACTTTTCCGCCAGAAAGGTCTCGGTCCTCAATCACGGCCTTGAATTCTTTGGGAGCACTTAGCAAGTGTTCACTCAGGCGCACAGCTGCTTCTTGCCCGTAATCCTCCTCCAGGCTTGGGACCTTCAAGTATGCAAGCGAGCATAGCTGGGCAAGGCCAGGTGCAGAGGATACAGAAGGATCAACGGGTCGCAGTTGACTATAAGGAACAACTTCTTGGTTTCCGTAATCAATATAGAAAACTTCGAACTTGTCACTAGGGGATGCAACAGGACCTCGAGGAGCACTTACAATCTTCACAACATTCAATTAGAGAACATTAAGAAAACAAGTAGGTAGAAGTATAATTTGACAGAAGTTGAACATAGTTGAGAGAAATTCAACACAAAAAAAAAGAGAAAAAAACAGCGAGTCAGCCATAATCGTGAACTCACTAAAGCACGGTTCCAGGAGTTATCTGCACTAAACTGAGCAAGAACAAGGTCACCCTTCTTGGGATTAAAGGCACCAATAAGAGGAGCATCTTGAAAATTCAAAGCAGCAAGTTGTTTCTGAATAGATGCTACTTTCTGATCAGCAACTGACTGAACATAAAATTTACCGCCTTCAAGAACTTCAGTCACAGTCACCTGAAATACATGAAGCAAATAGATAATAAAACTCTTTCAAGAAATAACATATGACCAAACTATTGTTCATCTAGTGCGACCAGCTACCTTGAACTCTTCTTTCTGTCTTCTTTCGGAAGTCGGATTGTTAGAAACCTCCTCTCCTTCAACAAAATTCTCCCATATCTGCATGCAATGTGTATCAGAAATATGATAACAGGACTAATCCCAGTTATCAGAAATATGTTTCAGAGAGTTCTCACGATTCACCTTCAATTTTTGCCTTTTTGCAGATTGCTCAGCCTGCACAAGGAGATGGGCATCTGGGATACGGTCGGTCCCAAAGGAAGTTTGAAGCCTTGCCAAGCCAGCTTCCAAAAGGGTTACAGCCACGTTGGTTTTTGACTCCCACAATGATCCCAGGAAGGTCCCGGTTCTATCAACAGTTTCCACTTCAATCTGAGTGAAAAAGGAAGAGTTAGATAACGAGGAATCATATTACAGGCAGCTAAACACTCTGATGAACGAACAACTGCCCTACCTCAACATCCCTCTGCATTATCTTCCGCCTCATCAGTGCAATGGCTTCATCTGAATAAGGCTCATCACGACCTGGGCATCTGACTCCAGAAAAGGAGAATGCAATGCTGCATGTTTCTTTAGGTATTAGCAGTTTAAACCGATGACCACTCAGGACATACTCCACCACAGCAGGCATCCTCCTATTCCTTTGCAAAAATGGCAAGAAGTCTCTGGCTTTCTTTGCTGAAGCCTAAGAAATTAAAAGGAAAAATACCGGATCAGCAACACGAGTCTGTCAAAACTAGACAACTGTATGAAGTTTAATGAAACTAACCGTTAGCAGGTCTGTAATGTGCATGGTGGGAGGATCCTTGGCAGAATGGATACCCTTCTTTCCAGCAATAGCACGAGATTCAGCAGAGAGAAGGGCATCATAATAATTTGATCTTTCCTCGAAATCCCGATGTCTGATAACAGATGCAAAGCCCCGAGAAACTAAAAGCTCAGCAACGTTCACCCCAGCCTGCTGACCGCCAGCAGATGTAGCAGGTGGAGCATCTTCCCCATCCTTAACTGGAGACACCAGGAAAACTGAGCCAAAGTCCATCACCCTTGAATCTGCACCAGGAGCTGGAGCTACAGGTCCCTCTGCCAAGCTCACCTTCCTGGAATACTCCATTGAAACATGTACCTGAGATGATACAAGATCTTTCAAGCTCCACATCTTATCCTCTCAGGATATTTAGGGCCAAAAAGGTTGTTACATACCTGACGGCCAAGAAGGCGGGTTCTAAGAAATTCCTTGGCTTCCCTGGCATAGGGAGCAGGTTTCTCATCCCTACGAGGATTCCCTATTTTTGGACACCTGATACTAGAGAGATTGACTCGTCGCTCAGCTGATGGATCTCCATATGGCACGGAATCATCAGCTACAACAATGCAATCCCCACTAACAACCTCAATTACCTGAAAGGCAGATACGAAGATAAGCGAACTCCAACACTAATAGTACGAGCCAAGCAAAGCAAAATTGCAGATGATTATGAATCAACCAATACTTACTTTTCCTGTGAAATTCTGGTCATGGATTGCCTTTGAATTTGTGGCGGGGGGAACATAATTTGTCCAATATCTCAAGCGGCCCTTCTTTGCCTGAAGTTCTGCATTCTTCAACTTCCGCTTGGCATCATCCTCCAATAAGCTTGCACTCCACTCAACATATTTGGCTAAACCCTATACCGTAATAGACGTAACAAGGGAAAGGACAATTAGAATCACTCAATGAGGACTGATAAAGTTAGAAAATCTAAAGGAAAATAAACTTTAAAGATGACATCGAAACAACTAAAGCAAGCAATTAACACAAGAAAAAAAATCATCTGGACTACATCTTGCAGAAGCTCATATACTCAAGCAAATGGCAATACAACTGAAACTTTTATACCATACATGTTCAACAAGCTCCAATGCCAGGTCCTTTGCTGAATCACCATCTTGATAATATACTGAGCCTATCAAATTGCTAAATTTGTCAACACCCTCCAAGACAATCCTAACCTGAAAGTCATGAGATTAGAATTGATACAACAACTCAAAAAGCATGAGAATGAATTATAACTGTCCAAATACTCACATCTCTATTCAGCACACGAATTTCAGTGAAGTGTTTAGCTTCTCTCCCAAATGCATCAGGCGCAACTTCAGTGATAGATGCTGAAGACGCTGCAAGTCTCTGGGCTGATGTTAGGGGTGCACGAGGCTCAGCAGAAGAATCACCATTTTGTTCATCAGAGGCAATCTCACTTTCCACAACGGCTTCTGCTGTAGCTCTTCTTCCCATAGATGGTGCCTGGTTTCGAAAGGGCAATAAAAATCAGATCACATGGAACTGGTAATTTCATAGCCAAAAAAAAAAGGAACTTCACCACAGAAGTTTAAAGCTCAAACCTGAATGCCGGGAACAAATACTTGAACAAATCGAAAATCTGGAAGCAAATAAACACGAAGTGTGCTTCCATCACGAATCTGCTCCACAATGGCTTCCATTGGCCTCCCCTTATTTGCAGAAAGGAGTCCCATTGCATCTAGGTTACTGGGATCACCAACAGCAGAGGGAGGCAAATTCCTGATAGATGCCTCAGCGGCACCTGGTACCTGAAACCACCAATGCAATGAATGCGTTGGCAAACAGTTCTATAAGCTTTTTGACAAATATTGTTGTACAACAAGATGACAACATCCGCCTAATCCGAGAACAAGAGCATCAACAATGCAATCCTAATATCAGGTACTTTTTTATATAAGATAGAGCAGTTAGATGTGTATCTCAGGTATATGGCAATGCGTATTAAAGTTTCTGACTCTCACCTTGCTCCAACGACCAAGACCCTGCTGCTTGGCTTGTTCTTCAAGATGCTGTAACTCAGCCAAGAAGGGACTAGCTTCTGCTTTTTGTTGTCCCTGCTCCCTAACCTGCAGCAACCACTTCAGATTAATGCTTAATAACTCAAAAGCTACAAATTGTAAAACATGTTCACAAGGAAACAAATATTCAAGCTCAACCTTTGCCCAGCCTTCAGAAACTACAAGCAACGCTACATTCTTATCTCCAAGAAAAACAGAGCCAAATTCTCGGCCTATGGATGGTACTGTGTAATCCACTCGGAACGTGACTTCCTGCAAGAAAATAAATCATGGTATTAATAAAATTCTCATCTTTTAAAAGGAAGGAAATATCACATGCAGAAACCAGAAAGATCAATCTTTTAGCACCTTCCCAATGCAAAGCTTTCTCAGATACTCTCTGCTGGCCCATGCAAATGGCTCATCGACACTACCTCTACGGGCCTAGAAGAAGAGAAAAGTTAATCAACAGAAAAGCAGAATCTAGTATACATCAACCCAAAGGCCTCAAACAGAATAGCACACAGATTATATAAGAGCATAGCTAATGGGGGGAAAAAGGCAAATCCCAAGTCCAGAAACATAACAGGACTTGAAGCACAAATTTTATAAGAAATCAGTAAAAATATGAGCTCAAGGCTGATCAGTCTAAAAAATTCAGCTAAAAAATCCAGGTCTATCTTTAAATCTTGATATGGTGAGAAGTTATTCAAGCTTATCAAAAGATCAGGAAAGGCCCAGAGAGAGAGAGAGAGCGACAACAAAGAATACCATAGTTTACACTACACAAAAGAATTCAATATCTCTGTCTGAGAAAGAATACCAATTTTGGAGCAATCAAAGATGACAAAGTGATCGTCTTTTCAGGAGGTATTTCAGCCTTGGTGCTCCCAACTATAACCAGACTGTCTCCTGATGGAACAGCTTTCACTTTTCCTCTCAGCCAACCTGTTGCTCCAGCTGTTGACGCCATCTCAACAGCTAAATTGCTGCAAAAACATAAACCTGGTCAGCAGCCTATTAAATCACCATCCTTTAAAAAAGAAATGCACTTATATAACTTCAGTACTTTATCAGAAAAGACCTCCACCAAGATTCACCTCCCAATTGTAGGCACTATATATCTCAAGTAATTTAAAGCCACTTCGTGCTTATTATAGGCACTATGTATCTGGATATCTCATTCAATCCATTTTCAAAACGGACAAAAATGATAGTATCCACCAAATGGACCAATGATTTTAATTTTTTGAACCCCAATGCTCTCATGCAAGCAGCAGTCACCACAACAGAGCAAAAGGTGAAGATGAAAATGTCTATGTCAAACAAAAATGTCTTATCAGTTAAAGCAAATAACTCCACATTCATATACAACCATGTACAAAGGACAGATATAAGACTAGGATGTCACAGGCTAATTAACAGATGGCACAATCGCATTAATTTTGCCCAACAAATTGAACCAAACATAGCAGTAGCAACCATACATCTGGAGAGCTACAATTCGAATCTTTCACTAAAAAAATCAGCCAGTAGTGCAATAATTTAGCAAAACAACATATTTTGATTAAACTTTGCACCAAATGTTTTTTAACAACTTATCAAATCTAACCATTCGATTTGACTTTTAACCAACAGTAACAGAAAGAACAATAGTTATCAAAAAGAGAACTAGATACCATTATTCCAACAGCATACTCCAAATTTATACGCAATGGAAGTTATTAAGTGCAATCATATAGAAAAATCCGTTGAAAATAACTAAAACATTATAACCACAAAAATAATATCTTTGCAACCAAAGAACCAAGTTGAAATTGTGACATTGAGATTTCAGATACAATACTATATAAATGAAGTGCCTTTGATTCATCATAAAATCAATGACAGTTATCGAAAATATGCATTCACGTTAACTCCATAAGATAAAATCCAAATCTTCATTGAGGGAAACATATTGAAGACATAATTCCAACAATAATCACATTGGATGCATAATTCCGACAACAAACGAATCTTTTGCAGCAAAAGTTATCAAAATTAACAATCATTAGAAACAAATCCTTGCAAGGAAAGTACAAAATCAGTCATTCACTATCTCCATAAACAAACATCTGCCAAAAAAGAAACTTGAGATCCAGTAAAACAAAATCTCACAACTTCAGAAACAAACCATGAATTTATCCACAAAATTATACCACATCATATAGACAATTTTATTAGAAAATAAAAATTACCTCCCTGACAGAACCAAAAATCTATACTTTCAACAAAGCTCAAAAGATTTAAAAATTTTTATTCATACATAAAACTACTTTTCGTTCAGGGATCATGCACCATCAGATTGAAAAATAAAATTAAATCACACAGATAGTAACTTGCATTAGATTTGGCAAAAACGGGAAGAAGAAAAAAAAATCAAACCAGAGTATCTACACATGCATTTTACAAGTTAAAGCATATTTCACTATGTAATAATCATTATTTCTTACATGAACAGAAAAAGATCCGCAATTTACACATCAACGATCAGCTGAATTAAACCTTAAGCCACAAATATAAAAAAAATCAATAAAAAACAAAAGCAGCTCAATTCACTCCGCAAACACGCATGCAAGCATATATAAGCATATATACATTAACGAAAATTCATACATAGACAGAGATCTGAGACTTTTACCTCAATGATCAGTGTGAAATCAATCGATCGGAAGCGGAGGAGCGAGAGGAAAAGATTAAATCGATCCGGTTGAAGTTGTTCTAGAAACTCATGGAGATTGACCTTCGGATCGATAAATTCAAATTCCCAAGGATGGAGGACAGACTTTGGCCGGAGAAAGAGAGTAGAGAGCGAGAATTGAGATGCAGCGGTCGGACGGCGGATCGGAGAATATACATGTATGAAATAGGAATGGATATATATATAGTGTGAGAGAGAGAGAGATGGGGACAGTGAAAGAGATATAGAGAGTGAAGGAGGGTAAGATTCGGATTTCACCTCCATTTTGGGTAAATTTACTCAAAATGCCATGAGGGAGTTCGTGTGGGAGTGCAATACACTACTGTTAGCAAGAAGTACATAAAATCTATCAAAAGTTTGTACTGCTACTCCAGTCAGAATTTCGGGGAAAAATACACTTTTCATCCTCAAAGTTTGGATTATTAATCATTTTCATCTTCAAAGTTTCACTCAAAACACATTTCATCCTCAAAGTAACGTAATTTTGATCAATTAAGGACAATTGACGGGAATTGGCAAATTTATCGTTATAACCAACTGTAAACCCAATAAAAATGGGTAAAATCAAATGGGGCAAAATTAGTTAGCTAAATTAAAGCTCAACTATTAAAGCTCGGAATATCACATGGTCCATCAACCTAAAAAGCCCATGGTTTGATAACCAAGTCGGTTATTAACCGATCCAGTTCCCCACCAATAGCTGCGTGTGAATTACACAGATATACCACGCACCTCAGAATCATTCCACAGTCTTTCTCAGCTCAATTTCAATTTTCAGCAAAGAAGAGAAATAAAAAAACTACACATTTCATTGTTATCTTGTCCATCTGAGATAGCAATAAAACCCAAAAAATGGGGCTGGGTTTACTCACCTCCCGGACTCTCTTGCAATCCGGAAAACTCCGGCCAGGAAACTTCACTCTTCTGCTCTGCCGCTCCATCGTCTCCACTAGTGAGCTCCAAAATGCCGAAGCAGTCTAAGCCCAACCCAATTCTCCCCCCCGGATCTTCCCAAGAGAACTCCCGTTAACGGGGCCTGAGTCTACTTTCCGAACCCGGAAGATGCTATCGAAGTCTTCATAGATGGATATCCAGTTAAAATCCCTAAGGGCATGACAGTCCTTCAAGTCAACATTCCTCGTTTTTGCTATCATAGCCGCCTTTCTATTGCCGGAAATTGCCGTATGTGCCTCGTTGAAGTCGAAAAGTCTGCCAAGCCTATCGCCTCTTGCGCTGTGCTGGCTCTCCTGCTAAACTAAACTAGTTGATAATTGAATTAATTTTTTGTTGACTTTATTGCTAAAATGGATTTATTACGAACAAAAAATTTAGATTTTTTGTTGCTTAATATGAGAAAAATGTGGACTTTAGGGTTTAATGTTAATGTGTGAGGATTGGTGCTTTATAATTTAAGAAAAGAAAAAGAAAAAGTTGTTTGCTTATGTTGAGCTTGAGCTGGATGTTGCATTCTTTGAGAAACTAATTGCTTAATTTTGAGCTATGGATGATTTTGTTATGGAGAGTTATATTTTTAGCTGTGATTAAATTTTCTTCGGCAGTTGCCAAGGACAAAGGAGAGGGGGAAAAAACATTTTGTTTGGTTGTCTGTTGGTTGTGTATTGATTTTGATGATCCGTTAGATTGCCCGATTTGTGATGAAGGTGGGGAATGCGGCCCTATTGGGTTTTACCCATTTTTTGTTGGATTTACAGTTGGTTCTAACGATAAATTTGCCAATTCCTGTCAATTGTCCTTAATTGGCCAAAATTACGTAACTTTGAGGATGAAATGTGTTTTTAGTAAAACTTTGAGGATGAAAATTGTCAACAACCTAAATTTTGAGGATGAAAAGTGCATTTTTTCCCAGAATTTCGGATCACCGTGTTCAGAAAATTGCTTTCGTGGTCCTTCATATTTGGAAGGTTCTTCTTTTCCGGACTTTTATAATTGACATACAGCAATTTGGTCCTGACATTTTTTTTGGGGCTAAGTTGGCCTTGAGCATTATAGTTATGGTTTTCTCTCTATGTTGTTGATGGCTTATATGTTGATTTGCTGAAACAAAGTTTGAAACTCAAGGTTCAATTGTTAACTATTTAATGAGTACTTATCAAGTAGGCAAAGGTATTTTCAAGTAGATTACACTTGAAAAACTAGTTTTATATAAATTTTCAAATGAATTGGGGTTTGAACTCAATTTTTTCAAACACGAATCTAGATAAGGGATGTGAATGAGTTTTTTCAAATGATATGATAGAAAGAATTATTCTAAGAATGTCTCATAAACCCAATCTATTGATTTCTTCTAATAGATTAAAGGACTAAAAACAAAAAAGTTACTGTGGTATATATAATACATAGAAAAACTCTCAGTAGTTTTAAAACATACAAAACAACAACTCATGTCTTGAACTAAATTGTAAACTAATAGAATTCGTTAAATTTAACGAAATCCAATAAATTTAACGGAAAACTTAACAGAATTCAGTAAATTTAACGGTAAACTTAACAGAATCCGGTAAATTTAAAAGCCGAGATCGTCATTTTGCGTTAAGTTTAACAAATTCTGTTAGTTTACAATTTAGTTCAAACACATGAGGTGTCGTTTTGTATATTTTGAAATCATGACAGGCTTTCCTTTACATTAGATATACCACATGAAACTTTTTTATTTTTAACCCTAGATTAAATAAAAACCTTATGTTTCCATCATTGAAATATTGGTTGTATATTTTTCCATTCAAAGACAATAGGGAATGAACTTAAAGGCTTTTTTTAGGAATCTTGGCACGGGGCTTTGAAGTCTTAATCATAGTTTAGAAAGATGAAGGAATTTAATTTGGTGAGATTTAATAACCCATTACCATAGACAATTGAAATCACATGATCAATTCGACTTAAGGTCTCATAGTAAGATAAGTTATTTATTTTTTATAGTAAAAAAAAAGGTAGGGCAATTATATATTAGTGATAGGCAAGTTCTATGAGATATATATCAATTGAATGAATGTTGAAAATCGATATAATATATAAGATTGCGATGACGTCTTCATTTGGTGGCCAAAAGAATTTAGCTTTTAAACCCAAAAAAAAAAAAACCAAAACTATGGTGCATGTAATTTTAGGATAAATATATAATCAATCGCTTCCATCCAATTTGAAGTAATTAGATAGGATACATAATTCTTTTGTGTCAGAATCCATTGAATTCGATCAAAAAAGACATATTTATTGAAATCTTTCAAATTTTATGACTTCACTTTATGAAAAAGGCATATGATTTCACTCTCCAATTATGTACATATGACATGACCGCCATATTTTCTTTTGCATGACAAAAATAATTAACTATGCATGGCACTAAAATTACTATGTTTTAAATATCCAGACTAAATATTTATATTTTATAGGTGTGAGGGACTATTCAAGAAATTTTCCATTTTCAATATGAGGGCCGAGGGGGCACTTTTTGTCAGTTGTAGACTAATTGCTTTTCTGGATTTCAGTTGAGGATGTGTTCAACACAAAGAAGGAGGTGGCCACCGGCCCGCTTTATGACGACAATGAAGAGACACGTCAGCCGGCGGACCAAATAGAAAACTCGCACGTGGATTTTTCTCCGTTACTTTTGCCATGTCATCACCACGCTGGTTGGCGCGTCGCTCGCACTTACGAGGTAATGAGCTCTTTGCAATTTGAATCTACTTGCGGTTAAAATCTGTTATGCTTCTTTTTTCTGGGACGGTACTTTGTTGATGCGAGTGGAGTGAGCTGACCAGGTGAGTTCGTTCGTTGTTTGGATAAATGGGACGACCGTCGAAATTGGCATCCCCGGAGATTTTTGCTGTAGGTGTTTGCATCTCGCTAGGATGTCTTATATTCAAACAAATCCCTAGAAATCTTTCACTTAAATTGTCATCTTTTTTTCTTTTTGTGGGATGAGAATTAGGGTTGTACACTAGAACTAGAAAGTGGAACCCACCTCAATTTTTGTTCCATAAAAAAAGGTTAAACTTATGGAATTATTTGGGGTTAGATTAAAATGGTCATGCCGATGATCTCAGGGGCTTGGTCTGGTGGTTGAGGTTGCGGAAGATGGAGCTTCAGGTCCCTAGTTCGAACCTTGCTGCCAGCAAGTTGCTGAGGGTGGTGAATAGTCTGCGGGGTCCACTCCCTGCGGAACACACTTAAAAAAAAAAAAAAAAAAAAAACCCAGAAGTAAATTGTTTTTGCCCAGTCATTCCTTACATTTCATGAAATTACTGATCCTTTTCTTCTGTAACCTTACCTATATGGCCAAAGCATTACTTCTCGAAAAGAAATTAGAAGCATTACATATTGAAAAGAAATTAGAGACAGCAAAATTCACAGGCCCTGTTTGATAATATAATCTCACAAAGCTTAATGAATTCAAATCTTAGCATGTTCAAAGCTTTTGGCGACCAAAAATAAAACAATTGACAAGACTTTCTCAAAAAAAAAAAAAATAATAATAAATGCTACGTTATTCACTTATCATTTAATATGATATACATTCAAATATATCAAATTTAGTATTTAATACTACTTCCGTAACTTAAAAACTTCATATTTCGAATTTCATATTTCAAACTTTCGTTTCAAATTTCAATTTTATCAGTAGCACCCCAAACGTTTCAAATTACTGATCACTTGCAGTAAAATTCATCTTTAATTCTCTATTTCATTGACATGGTTTTTGAACATGCTCAAGAAGATTTTGTTACTAGTTTTACGGATTTAAAACATGTCCCAAGCAAGTCATTTTTCTTTTTAATTTCACGTCATGAAGCAAAAGTTCCATTTCAACATCCACTTCTTCCGCTCCCACATTTCCTCCCTGCCAACTGCCATCGGAAAAAAATAAACAATAACCATTAAAGGACCAAATATTGAATTCCCAAAGTTCTGAGTAACTCCCCCAGTTCGATTTCTACTAGATTATCTTACAAGGATGCCCATCATGACAGGTGTATGTTCGACTTCGACCACCCAGTTAAGAAGCATCCTAAAATGCATTTGACCAGGCACCCTCTAAAGTCTAACCTCACATGGTAATGTTGCGCAATTCCAACTTATTCAACTCAAGCACAGGACCCTTTTATTTATTTAATTAATCGGGGGCAATAAACTGGACCATAAATGTTGAAATGGGGAACGTCGGGATGCTTAAGCCAATTTAAACAATTCTCAAAATAAATTTAAGAATTTAAGCAATTCTCCAAAAAAAAAAAAAAAAAAAAAGGAAATTTCTTTAGGTCAAACAAAAATTCAAAAATTCTGATGGTACAGTCATATTGACCATTATGCATCAGAAGTTATAGACTATAATAAGAAGAGGGGTACCGGATCAATAGCTTCAACCGCGTAATTGCCTTGGAGGTATTTGTTTAATGGGTGGATTAGGAACCGAGTCATTAGGTCCAAGGTCATCAATAGGAGGACGCTGTTTGTGATGATCAGTTACTGACTGGTAAGCCATTGCCAATGCGAGAGCCTGCAAAATATGTACTATTATATATTGTAGGAGAACATGAGCTGCTCCTAATCAAGGTCAATCCTGTGCAAGAACCAGTGTAAAGGTAAACAGGCATAACATTCATCGCATGATATCAAAGTTCTTCCGACTTCTAGGAAGCAAAAGATCATTTTTGGCAAAGATTCTTACGTAAAACTCTCAAGTGTATTAGATGATATCTCATCCTGTTTGAACCAAATAGTAACTCTGCCACACAAATGATGAAAGAAATTGTACTTATTTCAGTCTAAAGGATTATGGGTCAGATTACTTACAATATGGTCGTGCGCTGGCGGAGCATAAATACCGGTGGTGATTGTAGTCCTCCTTCGGGTGTCTGCTGTTGGTGGATCAGATATCTTCTTAAATCCTGCAGGAACAACAATAACAGGCATACCTACAAGGTTGCCCACACACACTCTTTCCCAATCTGTGGCATTTCCAACAAATGCATCAACTCTGAAACTTTCTTTGACTTCCCGTATAAGTTTCCCCCGCGCTCTTTGTGCCTGCAAAGGACCATCAAAGTTTTTACCGCTCCACAATCATTATCAACAGTGCTGGGTCTTGATTTGTAAGCTATTTTTAATCTTCAAAGCATTTGGCAAGGACTAAGAGTCCAGAAATGCGGTCGAGTAGTCAATCTAAGAAGTTCGATTGTGTGTACTAAATTGAAGCCACTGAAATTTGGCATTAGCGATTAGAAACAGGAGAAGCGGATCCTATAAGCATTCTAAAAAAGCAAACAAAGTCCAAGACCTGTTAGAAAGTACTGAATATATGATTTGACGCTAGGAACACGGAAACTCAGATATTTATTGTGCATGAGTACAGGAGAAAAACCGAAAAATTTACATATCTTTATAAAAGAAGATACAAGAAAGGATTCAGTGGACTAAAGAGATCAAACCCTGTTTGGCTTAGTTGCTCAAAGTCAAATGCCTAAACAGCCTTAGATTTTCATAATATTGGCCAATGCTGGAGTAATAAATAATAAAGTTTATCCACATCTATTCTTCCCCAGCCCAATTAAAAAGATCAGAACAACTCTGAACTCTGTTAATCAAAATTTCAACCAATAACCGATCAAATCATCATGATAGATGCCATCGAGCCAATTAAACTAGAAGTCTAACAGTTATGCATATTTCAAGGTGTCCTGCATTAAGAATATCCATCTCCTCCAGATCCAATGATATAGGCATTTTACACTATATTACACAAACCACATTAAGTGGCCGTGATGGCACATTAACTTTTAATATTTGTGCTTCCCAACTCAGAAAAAGAAAAAGGAAAGAACAGAAGTACCCAATAAGAAGAAGCTACCTTTTATGTAGATTTTCCCATAATTGTTCATTTTTCAGTTTTGATGAATCACTTAACAGATGACATACCTGCACATAGTCTACTGCAGGTATAACACGTGCTCGTTGAAGTTCAAGAGGCCACTGATCCTGAGCTTCATATTGATCATCCAAGTTAGCACGCTGCCATTCATCAAAGTGGGCCAACATGTCAACGTCCATTGTAAAATTCAAGATGCCTTGTGCAGATTCAACAGTGTAATTCAGCTTAAAGGGGACCATGTTCACCCCCTTTGATTTAAGCACATCAACAACCTGTAATTGACACCCAAGGATCAGAAATAGGACTACGAAACTTAATTCAGGTAAAGGACATATTTTGCTCACTCCCATCTCAGCATCCTCCAGATATCCAACAGTTAGCTTTGTTATGTCCACTGTAAATGGATCCACCAATGGAATATCCTGGGATGAAAGATCATCCGGATCCTTTCCTCGTATCATATCCAGAATGATTGTGCAGTCTGCTGCACTTCTGCAGAAAGGGCCTAATTTATCCTGTCAAAGAAAGAGACCTTAATTCTGAAACTCATAGAAAATGGAAAGAAAAAGAAAAAATAAAACTGTATAGCAAGCAAACTACTACCAAGCTCTCAGATATGCTCATAACACCAGTTCGACCAACAGTTCCAAATGTGGGACGCAGTGCAGTCACCCCACAACGAGCAGCAGGGTAAGTTAAGGAACCAGATGTTTCTGAACCAATAGCGAATGGAACCATACCTATATGTAAAGGAAAGAGAATGTCCAAGTTGAACGTGTGAAGCTCCAACTAGTTATGGAAAGTGCTCACTAATGACAGAAATACACCTCACCACATGGAACACATTTTTCACCCAAAGAGAACAATGTTATGCTGGTATAATACAAGAAACCAGTGCCATACAGAGCACCATAATCCAGGAAGATACCTGCAGAGGTGCAAGCAGCTGGTCCAGCAGATGAACCAGTGGAGTATTCCTCAATATTCCAAGGATTCCTTGTCCTGCCTCCAAACCAGATATCATCGTACGCCAGTGACCCTGAAACGAGTTTTGCAACAAGAACTCCCCCAGCAGACCTCAGCCTGTATCATCCAGAATTATCCTTTATCAATACAATGTCAAAGAGTACTAGTTGTAGCATCTGCAATATTCTAGTACCAGGTACCTTTTATACACCCAAGCTTCAATATCAAGAACTTGATCTTTAAAAGTCTTTGAGCCCCAAGTCGTCCTGTAATGTGGGACTGCAATGATGTCCTTTAATCCATATGGAATCCCATGTAGAGGACCTATGCAAGTCAATATTTTCACATGATATTAGCTATAATGTGGTTTGGAAGCAAATTCCAGAATAGAACAAATAAGAAAATTAGAAACACGTGCAGATGACAAATAAAAACAACTGCTGCTCACTTAACTGTTTTCTAAGGTTTCTAACTAAATAAAAAGTATGGAAGCATGATGGTGATTATGTTTTTGAACTAACCCTATACTTTAAGATCTTTGTATTCACAGGCATCTGTTAAGATTTGCCAGTCCATGGAAATATATATCACTGCAAATCCAGTGTGGAATTAGAAACAATGGATAATTACCAAGGTATTTGCCTTTCACAAGTAAATGATCGGCCTCTTTTGCCTGCTTGTATGCTAATTCCTCAGTGATAGTGACTACTGACTCAAGGACAGGACCATACCTGCCACAACAGCACCAGTAAAGAGTCTTCTAAATACTAACAGATGATACTAAAACACCAGAAAGATTGGTGATACCTTTTCAATCTCCTTATAAAGATCCCCGTTAGCTCCTCTGATGTAATTTGTTTTGTTTTAATGAGTTGCCCCAATTCAAGGACCTGAGGCATCCATAAATTATATTTGAAAATGGAGCAATTAGTCACAATATATGGAACTGAATGCATGATCATATGCATCATGCTTTAAAACTATATGGATATTATGGACCTACACTCATGAAGGCAATATCTTCATCACTTTTTGGCCTCCTTACACCTTCAAGAGAAGGATGACTGAACCTCTTGGTCGCCTGCTGTAAACTTTCATTTGTCCGTGCAGGGTTGAAAACCAAATAAGATGGATAATGCAATCCTCCATTTTCAGAAGCCACTAACTTTCGATTGGTTTTGATAATTGGAACATTAAACTCTTTTGCTGCCTTTTCAATCTCGTGTACCTTGAGAAAACCAGCACTTGCATATAAGAAACACCAAATGAACATCAAAATATACAATTTGTTAAACGTCAGCAAAATACCTTATTATCACTAAAGAAGCTAGCATCAAGTATCTTGAACAGACTTTGGAGCTCAGAATCATGTTTAATCTTTTTCAAGCATTCACTACTGTGAACATCCAATTTCCTGCTGTCCTGGTCAAGTATTCTCAAGAACATCAACACAATAAAATAATTAACTTAACATCATCCTAGCTTCCAAATGCGCTACCTGCACATACAGGTCGAGGATTGACCCCAGACTCCCTGATATACAATTTCCCAGATTTTTTTATATGAGCTCACCTGTTTTGCAAATGTTAGTGGTGCATGTTCGGATTTTTTCAAAGATCAAATGACAGTAAGAGTAATAAGATATACCCCAAAATAAGTGTCTAAACTTTTAACAACATGAACTCTATAAGTTGGTTTCAAAATTTTCACACACTAGATTTACCAACTTCAAAGAACCTTGCTGAAAACATATCTCCACATTTTAATGATACTCCCAAATATACATAGATAGATGCTAATGCATCAAGCTGGACTTAGCGCCAACAGCTGGCAGAATAAAGATTCCTTATTAACTTTAGTAACAGGAGAGCAATTATGTGACCTCAAGCAAATGGTTTCAAGTCTCTGGAAAAATGAAGGATACCATTTGATGATCAATGTGGCCCGAGATCCACTGTGAAACAGTTCTATGTTGAAAGAATGGAATCATATAATTTAAGATATGTTATTCAGTGCTCCAAAAAAAAAAAAGGAGTGAGCGAAGAAATTGGGATGACAGTGTAGTGACAGAGGAACGAACTCTAGCAGGAATAGCATCTATCTGAGTAGAACCTCTACTAAAGCAAATGTGAAGTTTAACCAATCAACCACTGAAGCAAATATGAAGTCCCCAGCCTCCGTAATTATAAAGAGCAAAAGTACAGAACTCAGAAATGACTGGTCTGTAGCTTTCTTGCATAGTAGTCTAATAACAAGTAAAGCCTCCTTGTACATCTTCTGTTTAATCCATCAATTAACTTCCAAAGCTTCATGCTACTATCACTCAACATTTAGAACAAGGTTTTTAACCAAAAATATAAGCCATATACTAAATTTTGAGCGCAGTACTTTTTTTTGGGGGGGTATGTTCACACTTCATATCAGACTCAAGTGAAAAGGAAGATACATGGTGGCTTTCCAATGAAAACAATTACTCAAGTATCAAAGCCAACGATTAGAAGAAGTCAGAACTACTAATGACTTCTTCCAAACACCCAGAAACAGACAATCGAGGGGAAACTTGTCACTAAAAGACAAAGAAAAAAGGAAGAAGAAGAAGAATCTCTTATTTTTACTACACTAGAACATCTGTTGCAGGAAAAATTCAGATGCAGAGTGCAGCAACGATGTAGAGTCATACTGCACAACAAACCATACACATTTTCTAAAGAAGCTGCTTGTTGGGTCCCCTTTAGCCTTTATGATGATTCATTCACTTATAATATGAAAATAGGAACCGGAAGAGAGACAGAAATTGAAGTTCAAGAAGTACCATATTTGTACGATTGGCGGCAAGTACCCGGTGATGGTCGTCTTGGAAGTCTGAAGCTGTGCAAGCTTCATTCTTGGCTGCTGTACCACCGTTAAGGAGTAGGACACAAACTGCAGAAAACTCCAGCAGACGTGTCCATCCCAGAAGCCTTGTACGACACATGGTGGACTACTAAGTTTACCACGTTATCCAACGAGTGAAAGAGTTCAGATCCCTCCTCGTCTTCGGCCTCTGCAATTAATCAGTCACCGGTCTGCTAATTTGTAGTTTGGAGCTCAATTCTTGCTCGAATTCCAGCACTTTTTCGTACTGAAAGTCAAGATTAGACTGATTAGGCCGGCGGAAGTTTTAAGGGAATTTGCACATTAGGTCCGCCAGTTTCATGGCTTATCTTACCATAGGATAAGCATAGTACAGAGAAAGTTTCTTCAGTCTCTTGCTTCTTTCCCATTTGGTAATATGATTTTTCTCAACTTTGACCTCAGCATGTGTATCCATTTATATCTTATTGTAATGGCATAAACAATCTCTAACATATGATCAATCTTTGCCTATTAGAAATTTAATAATATATCTCAACAATCTATCTTGGTAGTGTTTTTCTTTTGGGTCCAATGGAAAAGCTATCTTGATATTTGAGTAATGCTAGTAGCTTTCCTTAACCTTTTTCGGCAAATAAAACGTCACTCTCTCATAAGCAACCATTTATGATGTTGAGGTCTAAACTCTAAAATGGATGCATAGCGACTTTGTTTGGATTGTGAATTATTTGTCAAATTATATC
This sequence comes from Coffea arabica, assembly GCF_036785885.1. Lineage (NCBI taxonomy): Eukaryota > Viridiplantae > Streptophyta > Magnoliopsida > Gentianales > Rubiaceae > Coffea > Coffea arabica. Next base: position 4,392,460 of record NC_092316.1, on the reverse strand, counting down.
TGCTTGCATCGTCATTATAATTTCCAACGCACCTTTTTATCTTCCTAATTACCTTTTTATCTCACATATATCATATCGCAAAAAGTACTACAGTAAAAATATCTCAAATAATTCACAATCCAAACAAACCCTCATGAGTTAAATTACTTGAACTTCTTCAACTTCCAACAGCTGCCTTATTTTCAAAAATAAAAAAATTATTAGCTGCTTCATGCGACAAGTTGGGGGAATTGATATTTGTATTTCTCAATTAACCTCTAGAACTCTCAGGAGATATATTATTTATTGAATGGATTAGAGTGAAGTGGCTAAAATAGTAATGTGAATATCAATTACCCAAGTAGGGCCATTCTCCAAAAGGGTACAGAGAGTTTAAAAAAAAAAAAAATTTTTGTCAAATTGATCCCTCACATTTTGAGAAAAAACTTTTTTAATTTCTTACATTTAAAATCAATTATAATAGTCCCTTACATATAAAAAGAGTTTGCCTGATTGGTCCCAAGACTCATTTTTGCTACATTCTTTGACCAAAAAGTGCACTCCTCTCTCATGCACCCATAATGTCAAAGGCAAAAATGATAATACATTTAGTTCCTCTTTTTTCAAGTGATATGATCCCCTAATACATGGTATATTAGTGTCAGTAATACAATCGGTTGGAAATTGAGAAACAAATAAGAATTCAAAAAGAAAAATTATTTTGGACTGCTTTGCTTATTTCTTGAATGCGCATTTTGCTGATTGCATTGAACAAGAGTTCAATTGTATTCTAAAGAAGAAACGAAGCATGTAAGGTAAAGGCAATATTGTCTTTGCATCTTTGTCGCTGGTAGCATTGTCGGCATGATATTGAATAATGAAGAAGTTAAAACCTCCATTGTTTAATCGAGATTTATATTTAGGATTTTGGCTGCTGGAGCATTTTTTAAGAGAAAATAAAGTATATTTTTATTTTTGTCCTTGAAATTATGGACATGCAAGAGAGATGCATGTTTTTTGGGCAGAAAAGTGAACGAAAATGAGTTTTGGTACTAATTGGGCGAATTTTTTTTCATATCTGAATGACTATTGTGGCTAATTTTAAATGTGAGGAACTAAAACAGTTTTTTTTTAAAAATGTGAGGAATCCATTTAGCAAATTTCCCACAAAAAAAAACTAGGGATAATTTCAGATACCTCTTCTAAGGTTTCTGACAGTCTCACTTTCCTCCCTTATGGTTTAAAAAATATCACAAACCTCCTCTGTCAGAATTTAGGTTCCATTTCTTACATCATCATGGCTAAAAATACTTAAATACCCTCACAAGTCAGCTAATATTTCGTGATTATCAGGATAAATACATTCCAACTCACGTAATTATTTTTTTCTACGCTATATTTAATCTCCCTTTTACATGTATACATAATCAAATAACTAACACCTAACATGATGTATATTTTTTTAATACATAATTATTCCAAATTTATGTGTACTATTACACTACCTTTTATAGATATACACAGTCAAGTAACTAACATCTAATATAATGTGTATATTTGTTACAAAATCCTAAACCTCAGGGGAGGTTTGTGATTTTTTAAAATCATAGGGGAGGAGAGTGAGACTGTCAGAAACCTCAGGGGAGGTTTCTGAAATTATCCCAAAAAACTATCTTAGCGTGCACAAGCAGCACAAGTAGCTTTTATATTCGTTGAAAGCCTGTATACGTTGACCACCGTCCTTTCAGGGTTCCAGTTAACCACCGGCGATAGCATCCAAGAACGCAATTGCTAAAATAAAAAGAAAAAACCTTAGAAAAGTGAACAAAAAGAGGATGATGGGCCCGGTTGTAATATCCGATTGATATTTGACCTGGGCATTGCCGAGCTGGGGCTTTTTCTACTCCTTGAATGCTGGCCATTTCTTTGTTTAAGCGGGGAGTGCATTGCTCAGGAATCTGCCTATAAAGGTTCTTCCTTGACCATCTTTAGTTCTGTGTTTACATTAATTTATTCGGTAAGTTTAATTCTTCACCCTGACCGCCACTGAAAAAGTGAAGAGCTACCAGCTTTATATCTATCTATCTATCAATCTATGTTTGTGTGTGTGTGTGTGTGTTTTTTAAAAAAAAAAAAAGAAAAAGCTTTTTTCCCTTTTTTTTTTTCTTGTTGATCGTATTTTGGATTCTTTTGTTTTAGGACTGTTTATGTCATCTATAGATTTAAATTGATGATTTTGTTTCTCCTTTTTTTTTTGTTTTATGTCTTGGGCCGTGTGGCTTTAGAGCTAATTGTTTCATCTTGGTAAAGTTAGATTTAGGTGAGTTCCAGACAGCTTTTAATGTTTACAGATTTTTCACATTTGTGGGAAATATATGTCAACCATGAACGAGTGATTGTAGTTCTAAACCCATACCTGGAAGCCTTTGAAACACTTTTTCGTTTGAATTACATCCATTTACCAGTTCTGGTGATTGAGTTACAAAATAGCAAGGAAAAGTGGTGCCAGTGACAATAAGGGTCAGGGGTGTGTCGTGTTGATTGGAAAGGTAATAGGTGGCTAAACAATAACGTTTAAGAATAATAAAGTATACTCATCTTGGAGCCCATCTATCGAGGGATATTGCCATGCTCTTAAATGTGTATCTCCCATAAGCTTGACGCTCGACGCTGGAGGGTGGAGGGAGGGAGGGAGTGCTGGAGCAAAAGGGGGAAATGGTTGGACTAAGGTTGTGCCGGATGTTAATAAAATGGGTAGACTAAAATTTCATTTTTCAGTTGTCTAGGTAAAGAGGAGTAAATTGTTTATGCCTTTTATATGTGGAAAGTACTTTCACATGAAGAGAGTACTAACCAGAAAAACTTGTTCTGGCATGTCTCTAGCATGGCCAATTGAAGGGAGGACATTTTGCTACTTTTGGCTAGCGTTTGTAGCCATAGAATGTGCTACAGGGGCTCTTTTGGCTCGTGTTTGCAGTCATAATTTTCCCAATCATGCGGCACTCAGATTCCTACTTCCTTTAATGCTATATCTAGTGGATTGCATTTTTTGAAAAGGGGCTCTTCCTGGCAATGGTTGCTTATGATAATTGGAACTGATACGTTCGCTTAAGACATTTAAATATCCCAGACCTTTCATTTCTAGATTTTGCCAAGCAGCTACCCTTGATATTTGGCGTTAATTCAATTTCACTAACATTTGTAAAATTGAAGCCCTACAACTTGCACTGAGTAGTAGAGGCAAAATGCAGCTACTTAATGCAGAAGCAAAAGCTTCAAAATTTGAATCTTACCTTTAGAGGAGAAAGCCATAGACAAACGGAAAATTCCGTTGGAGATTTTGATTCTGAATTATCATCCTTGTGTTAATTTATATACTCTGGCGAGCAGTTGATGATGAACTTTCTCAGTTAGTTTGGTTTTGCCTATGATTCCTTGTTTGTGATCTTTCGTGGTTTATTTATTTTTTGGGAGTGTTGGGGGGGTGGGGGTGGGTGTTGTTTGCCCATTGTTAATTTGTTTGTCAGCTGTCAGCAGCTTTGCTTGCTTATGGTTTACTTTTTCTGTTAACAGATTGGCAAGATTTTGCTGTGACAACCCAAGTTTTGGCAAACCATAGTATGTCTTATCCTCCCTCAAAAGATTTTTGGGGTTGTCCTGGGTTTTTCCTTTTGTAAACTCTTAGGATAGGTGGAGAAATTTTGTAAAAGACATTATTCACCTCAGATTTCTGTATATCAACTTCAGTAGTTCTTACTGTTTATAAGAAGATATAATGTTTTTCAATCATTTAGGGAAGCATTTCGCAGTTTATAGTTTCAAAGTATTCGACCACAAGAAAAGTTTGTACTGAGAGGTTTGTCATTGGATGCAGACATGCTCAAAGTCCCCCAAAATCAGGTTGCTGGTCACCAAGCTGGTGGGGGAAATCTTGGGCCACTTGTAGATGACTCTGGGCACTTTTACAAGCCTCTCCAAGGAGATGAACGCGGATCTAAAGAGGTTGCATTTTACACTTCATTTTCTTTAAACACTAAGGTTCCAGATGAGATCCGCAAATTCTTCCCGATCTTTTATGGCACTCAGCTTGTTGAGGCATCTGATGGATCTGGCTTAAAATCTCACCTAGTCTTGGAAGATCTTACTTTAGGCCATGTCAATCCTTCAATAATGGACATCAAGATTGGCTCCAGAACTTGGTCCCCACAAGCATCCGAGGACTACATAGCGAAGTGTTTGAAGAAGGATAGAGAATCATCAAGCCTCCTGTTAGGATTCAGGTTATCAGGTCTACAGTTTTATACCAACAAAGAAGCAGTATTCAGGAAACCTACAAAGAAATCTGTTCAGAGTCTTTCTGCCGAGGAAATTAAGTTAGTTCTGAAAAATTTTGTTTCTTCTAACACTTCTACAGAGTTGGAATCAAAACCAGATTGTGCTTTTGCATCAGTTGTTTTTGGTGGTCCCAATGGTATTTTGTCACAGTTATTTGAGTTGAAATCATGGTTTGAGGATCAAACTCTATACCATTTTTATTCTGTCTCGGTTCATATGATGTATGAAAAGCAGCTTGCTTCAGAAGGAAGGAATCCTAGAGCAGAGATTAAGCTTATTGATTTTGCACATGTTGATGAAGGCAGGGGTGTCATTGATCACAATTTCTTGGGTGGGATCTGCTCTTTAGTAAAGTTCATTTCTGAAATCCTTAGGGCTACAGATGACTGCCCAATCAAAGCTTGTTCAAAAGATGCTCAGAAGAAACACTATATTACGGATAATGGAATAAACTGATTGAAGTAAACTATCTGCTGGTAAGGGCTTTTAATCTCTATTTTCTGCTTGTCATCGGTTTTTTTTCCATTTCCTTGTGAGTGCTATAATCTGATGGTGTTTGATGCTGAATACTTCAAAATTTTCTGTAGATTCTGGAAAAGTGTAAAATATCATTCAGAAACCAAAAGAAATTCAACCAAATGTTCATGTTAAGTTCCTTTAAAACATTTAGGCCTTAAATGAGCATCGCAGTCTTCAAACTTTGCTTACTTAGATAACATAATTTTTGTATTTCCACATGAATTTTTCATCTACGAAATATGTAGTTTTCCACTTGCAGTACAATGGACCTTGAAAATTTGTAGCAATTAAAAGTGTTTTGTGGGCTGTTTTTTTGTTTTTAACTTTACCTAACTCAATTTGTTTATCATGCAGGGTGATGAAGTGGAGAATCTTGTTCTTTCCCTCCGTGACAAGTTACAGAAGTGAAAGATCAGATCGAGCTGTTGGATTTTGCTGATTCGGATATGGTTAACTTTACTTAAGGTCAGCTATTGAACATGTTCAGAAGATGCTAGTTGGGACCTGTTGCTTTATATTGTACTTGGTCAACAAATATTTAAGGCCCTAACTCTGTTCGCAGTTTACTTACCACTTCTAGCAAGCTTTTCTGATTGGTCCTTTTATAATACAGTCTTTTGGATTATTGTATTGCAGCTACGGTTAATGGACGAAACTTTCCCACAGTCAGTGACTGCATTTTTTATTTTCCCGCGTAATGGCGTATCTAATCTAGCCTATTCTTACTCCTACTCTTTGGGGTGGAGGGGGGAACCTATTCTATGGGTGATTCAACTAAGTTCGGAGAATTTGATGGGAACTGAACCACCATCAAATCAGATGGGTGTATCACACTTTCGTATGAATTTAAAACAAATTTCGTATTGAGCCACATTGACGGGAGAAATTCACCCCTCTTTTTCTTTATTTGATGACTAGGTGGCTTGGTAGTTTCTTCTCTGAAACATTAACAAGGAAAGAGTAGACTGGAACATAATGTCTCAAACGTAGGGACATCTAACCTTTCGACAAGGGAAAGTCACCTCCATTTTAAGCATTGAATGAGAAGTGAAGTGAACTCCAAACTTCTCGATGTTACCCCTTCTGATGCAACTCCCGTACTTTATATTCACATCGAAAACAACTCAATTTGTTAACCACAAATATCAATCTTTGTAATAAAGACAGTAATGAATTCACCTCCTCTCTCTCTCGGTACCTTTTTGATAGCATGCTTCGTTGTCTGCCATTACCAATGTCAGGCAGCAGACACGGATAATCTCCATGATACTTGTCCGACAGATACAGCCCAAAAGACCGTCTTTATCAATGGCTTTCCATGCAAGAATCCAGGCAGTGTTTCGGCTTCTGATTTTAAATCCTCCCTGTTGAATGAGAAGGGTGATACAGACGATATTTTTCGTTCCAGCACGACTCTGGTCACAGCTGCGGAATATCCAGGGCTCAACACTCTCAGCTTATCAGTTGCGAGGACTGACTTAGAAGTGGATGGCCTGGTAATGCCACATGCTCATCCGAGGGCTTCTGAGATGCTCTTCGTTAGTACAGGTGTGGTGATTGCAGGATTTTTTGATACCAATAATGTCATGTTCCGGAAAGTTCTTAGAGAAGGGGATGTATTCGTCTTCCCAAGAGGTCTTCTGCATTATTGCTTGAATAATGGGTTTGAGGATGCCACCGTTTTCTCGGTGCTGAATAGCCAGAATCCTGGGGTTGCAAGTATTCCTGGTGCCGCCTTTGCACCTCATGATGCAGAATCTATGAAGAAATTGAAACAGAGATTAATCTCTGTGTCACGATTGGACCATGAACGGCTCGAAAACACGACTTTCTTCTAGTCAACTTCTTATTACTTCTTGAAAATGATGTATTTTTCTTGTAGATGTGGAAAAGATCAATTACTTTTACCTTTCTTTGAGAATTATAGTATGCAGTTGCTTGATGTGAATTTTGATATACGAACATGTCAGTGGAGTTCAAAAAAGTGCTTGGGAAAATTTGGAAAGCGCCTGAAGAGTATTTTTGAAGGCTGAAGCAAAGAAATGATATCAGTATCACCATAAAGAAATTCTTGTTAGCTAATCTAATCAAATCAGAAAAACCAAAAAAAATCATACCAAGTAAACAAGAATATGCTATAATAGTTTTTTATGTATTAGTTAATCAATCAACTTACTTGAACTCTACTAAGAGCTTGCCTTGATTATTTTATGATTAAACTTTTAGTTGAATTATAATCAAGCTTGCAGTTTTGGACCCGCCAATTCTACCAACACAAACGAACGAACCATTTGCCTGTTTTATCTACACAGCTTTAGGAATTGTGCCAGAACGTAAAGACAAACGCTTTAGGATTTGTCAACAACTTTACGCGCCAAAACGCACCTATAAATAACTACCTATACAGGATGCGACTGTCCAGAGAGAGAGAGAGAGAGTCAGAAGAGTTTTCTGTAATCTGCATCTCGTAGACAAAGAAGTCACATTTCTTTCGCGAGAGAGAGACGAAAATGGGGATTCTCTGCTTCGTACTGGATTTGAGAAGCCTCTCGCCTTCTCTACTTCGAGACTTAAAGCAGGTTCTCTATGCGTCGCGACATTTGAATCTTCATCGCAGCGTTCTCAAATTTTAGCCTTTATTTGATCAATTTCTTCTTAACCGCAACTACGATGATTTTTTTTTGGTAACCTAATCTCCGATTCCTCGGCTCATTTTCGTGTTCTGCAGTCACTATTGCAGCTGGCGAACTACTACGCTATCTACACTCCGAGCGGCGGCAATAGCGGCCTTAGAACTCAGTCAAAGCCGCTGCTTGATCGAATTGGACTTTGCTATATCTTCACTAATCGCATTTCATGCTCCGTCGAAGTATGTAGCTAGCAATTTGCAATTTTGATAATCATTCCACACAACTAATTATATTTCGGTGTGCTTCTGAGTAGTTTTGCTTAATTTTTTGATATACGAAATGAAGCATGATTGAATTCGTTTTATTTGAAATGTTCACGAGGCCACGGTTTTGGAGATTTATATTGACGTTTGGAAAGCCTGAATTTTGTTCCTCTTTTCAAACATTGACGTGGCGTTCAGTGGTGTAAAAATAGAAAGAAAAAGGAGTGAATAGCTAATTGATATTTTGAACTTTATAAAGTGCTTTTTTTCGTCTTTGTGATAGTGCAAAAAAGGATTTGCGTTGATAAACAGTGATAGTTCATATGTTGTCCAGCTGAAGGTCGCCTATAGTCCAACAGGAAACTTCAGTCTCCGTGGTTTTCACCATGCTGTGAACAATTTGCCTACTGATGCTTTTTCTCCCGAGTTTGACATTTCTGGTTCTCTATCTTGTACTGGTAACATGACTAATATGAATCAACGTTATATATTTCATGTATATATCTATCTTGAAGTGTCCATAATATGTTAAATCACTTCTATTTCTGATTTATGGATTTACTTGATTAATGTAACAGATATGAAAATTTCAAGCATTCTAAGTGATAATGTTCTATATTCCTGGGGAGGACATGCTAGAGATATTACAAGAAAAGTGTTTTTGATTAGTGCTTGTATAGTTCAGCATCTGGATGATGATACCAAAAAGGTTCTCATGGTGAGTAAGCTGGACCAATGTCATTAATCTGTTATTGCACTAATGCAGTTATCTTAGCTCTCAGTCCAAATTTGATGGCTTTCTTTACCAGGATGCAGCAGACATGTGTGTTTCTGTGGAGTTTATTTTCATTCAGCACATGGCAAACCATCTTGGTGATGGTGTTGAGAATATTAACAACTTCATAAAGCAAATTGGTGATCTTGAAAATTGCTCATTTCGATCCTGTCTTTCAGGTTAAGCACCATCCTTGCCTATCAAAGTTTCATCTCTTTATGCATTCCTGATCTTGCTTGTCTTGGGGAATGGAGTTGAGCATGTATGGTGGAAACTTGACTATCAGCTCTCTAAACCTAAACTGATTCCAATTCTCAACCACCCAAACACAAGATACACCTCTTAATTAAATCTACAACAACTCAACAGGATCTTCCTTTGAACATTGTGTATTATTGATGGGAACTGATAAAAAAAATTTGAACTTACTGCATATTAGGAAAGAATTGTGGATGAATTATTACAGAACTATTTCATATTCTAAAAGAGTAATTTTGCAGATGCACATGTGTTTTCCGGAATGGCGAAACAATGGTTTCAGGAGCTGAAAGATGACGTGGAAGGATCTCTACACTCTCGGTTTATCTTCAAGTCCAATCTGCTATACAATGTCAACCAGTTGTTATGCAACTTGTGTAGATGTTTCAATCCTATAGTTGATGGGTTCATTCCTTGTCAGGTAAATAATGCATACCTAGAACATCAATTGTTTTATACTCTTACTCCTGACAAAAATGAGATAATCATATATTTAGTTTGTTTTCTAATGCGCCTACTTTTCATGTAATTTTGGCCATCAGACATGTTGGTGTCACGGCATTCCACTTGACAAATCAAATGTGGACCAGAGCAAGGGTTCTTATTCTTGTCCAGAAACTGGACAAGATCTTCGAGAATTGGATCTGAATGAAAACTCTGTCAAAATTGGAGAGAATACGATCTTGTTTATGCCCTCCTTTGAATGCTGTCAGAAGCTACCACAAATTGTTTCACCAATTGATTTCCATGTCATTGAACGAACTCCTCTAGGGTCACTAAATGAAGGTAGTTTTGTCCTTTTAAATAACTGCATTTCATTCTTCAATCACAAAAGAAAATCAGTCCCTGGAGCTTGTTTTATTCCTTAGAGGGGAAGGATTATCCTTATACCATGGGTTGTCTTTATTGGAACTTACATAGACCATCTCAGTTCTTTCCTCCAGAGCTTCTGGCCTGTTCATTCTTGATTAAGAGTTGAATGGTGTTACTCGATTTTCAATTGCTTGCAATTAGATTTTCAATTAATTTCTTTTTAAAAAGTAGTTTACTCTGAAAATTTTCTCTAGAAAGATAAGTATGAAAGTCAGATACTCCACAAACAATCTATATAAAAAGAGCCCAAAGATTGAGTTTTAACACTTATAGTTTAAGATGGATGGGGATCACTCTTTCCAGGTCAGTCGTATGCCACTAGATATCAGTTGTATAAGAACATTACTTAATCAAGGCGAGGCCACTTGATCTTGCTTCCAGTTGTTATACTGCAGTCTACTGATGCTGTAGTGATCCAATGAGTTCACTGCTTGTGCAAAAGATTTAGAGTCTTGCAGGATTTTGGTCTAATAACTCCTCAGCATAGACTTGCAGTTAATTTTGTTTTTTGTTGTGTTATGGAACAGGGTTTATTTTTGGTGCTTCATATGTTGTTGCTCCATCAACATTTAATGAGTTTGATGAGACTGACAAGTCAGAGCAAAACAATCAACGTATGGACAGGGATTTCCCTATGTTTTATATGTAGCAATGCATCTCTTGTGTCAGATGCAGATCTTGGTTTTAACTTTAGTTGGTTAATTGTGGGTGATTATTGGGAATGGTATTTTACAACTCCTTTTCTGCTTTTGCCTTGTTCTGTGGCAGTTTTTCAAGTGATCTGTCATCTACTAAATTCCCTTGATCAGGGTTTAGTTTGTTCTTCAAATTGCAATGTTGAAACTATGAGGGAGACTTCCTTTCTCTGCTATTACCTTCTACTGCCTTCAGATAAAGGGATGATGCTTCTCCGGGTAATTGGTCTGATACTCATTGGTATATGTTTTCTTTCAACTTCTAGTTACATTTTCCTCTTCTGCACTATTTCTTCCTCTCTGTCCAATCTATTGTAATCATATTGTTCGCTATTGAAGTTTTGCGTTGGATCATTTCCTTTGTCACTGATAGTGTTTGAGGAAATACTTGTCAATAAGATAACAGTATTGATATCTATAGAAAATTAAAATTCTTTTTATGTTACTTTCTTAATAGATTCAGATTGTCTTCTCCTAATTTTTGTATAGTATAGAAGAATTTTCTTCCTGCTTAATGCCCTATTTGAGATTGGCAAATGTGTGTTCTTTCAAGGGTCAGCAAATTTTTTTATTGCTTTTTTTTTCTGCCTCATAGTTGTTCTGAGTAATGTATATCATGGACTTTTTAGCGGCTTGTGGCATCAGAGGAAATCTTGCCTGTTGTTGATGCACATCAATTTACTTACTCTACAATGGCCAAAGAAATGGAGAGCTTGGTTCGGTCCTCTTTGCTTAAGGTTTTATTCTTTCTCTCAATCCTTGCACTTGCACCCACACACACTTACAGATGTGCATGCACACAAACAAACAAACACGCACGCACACACACATACATGTCATTGTTCCTTTTCCTCATACATGCAGGTCTATAAAGATTACATGTGTGTTAAGGTGTGATGTATATTAATTTTAGATGTTAATTTGAGATGATTTCTTTACTTTGATGAGAGAGAACATAAATACATCAACATGCATGCTAAAAGCAAAAGAGAAAACTCACCGCATTTTTTTTGGACAAGGAATTGGTCTTTCTACATTCTAAAACTATAATTTTCATGTCTATCATTGTGCCAAGATTGAAGCAAGTACCTACAGTCCACAACAGCATGAGAGAGGCTTCCATCAGAAACTAAACTTCCTTGTAAAAGAGAGTCTACAATTTGGGTAATCATCTTGTCTTTAATCCTTTAGCATCATTGTGACTGTGCATACGATTTAGTTGCAGATTTCCCATTATTTGATTATGGATGACTGGTTCCTCTAAGTGAAAAAGGAGTCCACCTGCCATTCAGGGTTTTCACTTAATGGAAGTGTAATATTTTGCAATGTTCAACAAATAATTCACCATCCTTTTGTCTTCAGAAAAGGTATTTTTGGATATCAGTCCCTTCACATAAATAATGAGTTGCCAAAGCCAGTGGTTTTAACATTTTAGGCTAGGAGTGAAATTCTCTGCAAATGTGAAGTTGTGTAGCACAAAATTGTCCTGGTTTCTGCAGTTGTATTATGCATTATGTTTCAGCCATTTCTGATAGATGAAATACAAAGCACTTCTCATATTGCATACTTCCAGAATTACCATTTTGAGTTTCTATTACAAAAAACTGGTGCATTTTCTGAATTTTATATCTATTGATGTGCTGTACTATTTCTAGAACATCTTACTGCACTTTCATTTGCATAAGTGCAATCTTAATAGTAGTGGTTGTAAATGCAGATGCATTTTTGAAGGTACAGCATTAATGCTGGGGAAGATTTTCTTCTTTGATAAATGAAAATTTCTTGTTACTATAATATTTCCATCTCTTCAGTTAGTTGTTTACAAGGAACCAATATCGTAGATTGCCTTCCAAGTTGGTTATATGAGCAATACCTCTGATGTTTGTAAGACCAGGCTTGTGCAAGTTGGACTCAGTAGATGTATGGTGATTTTCTTCTTTCTTCCATTTTTTTTTTGGCGGGGGTGAAGGGGGGGGGGGGGGGGGTTGGGGATCTACTGCTTTTGATTATTTCCTGATCAAAATTTTCTTTTTAACTTGTGTTTATTCGGTTTCATTTGTACTATCAAACTGTCCAATTTGTTCTTGACATATCAGATCACTAACTTAAGATTTGATTAAATCAGGGCAATTCCTCCTAAGATTAGAGAAGCACCTGTAGACTTTTCGACTTTGAATGACTCAGAAGAGGCTGTAGAACCAACCCAAGCAGCTGCTGAGGTTGTAGAACCAACCAAAATGCCACCATTAAGTGAAGAAGTTCAGGAAAACGAAGCCAATTCATATATTGAAGAGGAATGGGAACGATTGATTGTCACTGAACTACCCCAAATACATTCACCCATACAAGTCTCCAAGCCAAAATTGGATCATCCACTCCCATCACCATCACAGAGCAATAGGAAAATAGATGAAAAAACTTCAAAAATCCTGGAGAGATTGGAGATTCCCAGGCAGTTAAAGAAAAAAGCAGTTTCACCCAAAACCCCAGGCATTGGCACTTCTCAGACATGCATGCTTACTAAGAAGCCTCTTATCCCTTACGGGCCGTCTCGTGCTGATGATCAGAGTACATTGGCAAGCCAACCAATAAAGCCCAATTTCCAAAAGCTAAAGAGAAAAAGATAATTGAAGGAAATTCTTATGTCGAGTCCAACGTAGCCCTGCACCAAAGGTTGGTCTTCTCACTCTTTTTTAGATGCATCATGCATGATCTTCTACCGTGTAATATCTGGTAGGCATCTGAAGAACAATGAGGTTCACCTTTTATTGAGGGCATCCAAATTAAAAAAAGAAAAAGAAAAACTCACTACTGGCATGTAAGATGCAAAAATCACAATCCAATCCTATGTACTGAGCATTAGTTTACTTCTCTATTCAGTTGTTTCAAGTGCAGCAACGAGGTTTGATCATTTATTTTGCAGTAATTTTCACTTCTGCTCCTTTCTTGTTTACCATTATAGTTTCTCTTTTATTTGTTGTTGTTGCTGCTGTTCTTATTTTTCTGGTATCTCTATACAAGACAAAGAGGAGAGTACCCTCAAACTCTTGCATGAAGGAACTGTAAATTCCATTTTTAACCTAACTGGAGGTACGTTTTGAAGTTCAATTCATCTCTATGCCATGGCTAGCATTTTTTTCTCTTTTATGCACATGCAGTGGCATGAATTTAATCTTCACCTGGCATATCACATTGCTTAAAATAGATAACATGTTAGCCATGGCATAGAGCTCAACCTAGAAAATCTGGACATCTTAGGAGTTTTGGATGATGTCAAGATGTCTCTCCTCTCTCACATCTCAAGCTTATTGCCTAGTTTGCAAGCACTAGCCTGGGAAAGCGGACAAAATTTAGACATTTATTTAACTTGCACAGCGACATCAAGAAATCTGGATGCGTGCATTATCTGCAAAAGATAGAGATGAGAGTTTTACGGCATAGCGAAACGTTAGATTGATGTTGCTTTTTAAGTTTTTGAGTTAGACCATTCCATGATTGAGCTTCTTTTTCCAAATAATGCTGTGTGATTGAAGGCCCATTGGTCCTGAATAGAAAAGTGGCATCCTTTAAGTGAAAGAAATATCATGTTGGATGACACTAATACGAAGGTGACATGATGCTCATAAGTTGCTGATTCCAGAATCAGGAAAGGTGACGTAGGACTGGAGACGTGTTATGACCATCTGTGTAACTACCTGTCTGGATGCAGATATTCCACTTTAGATCAAGATGATTCGTTTATCGTAATAGTAGTGATTGTGGGAAATTGCATCTTGTAATTCGGCCCCACACGTGCTGTTATATGCGTTAGGGAGGTTGCGGGATGGACGATCCTGTGCTTCCGCGTCCCCATCAATCTTGTAAAGTTAAGCAGGCTTCCCTGTCGACTTGTTGAATCTGTAACTGGTAGGTGCTTGCTTGAATCCATTTGCAGTGGACATAATATTTGTCTATGTTCAAATAATTAGAAGATCTTTTAGATCTATCGGCAACAACCAGAGATTTATTATATTTTATATATTTTTTAATTTTGAAACGGGTCAAAGTTACTGTCCTCGTTGTAAACCTTCAGCCTCAAATGGGGCAGGTATAACTAAAAGCCGACCAAATTGCCAATTCATTTTCTTCATAGGATCAGATTACTTCCGCCTCTTGGTCCACCTTTACGTGCTATCTTGGCCATGTTTTAGTATCTCGTCGTTTAGCAATCATCGTGCCCGCTGGCAGATGCAGGCACTACCGTCGCATTACCAATGTAGAAACTGTCTGTCACTCACAAGCATGTATGAAGTGGGTATTGAAGCAATAGCAATATTGTGCATATTATTTCGTTAGGAAGCCAGTACGAAGTGTGAACCAGGTGACTATTATTTCGTTAGGATAATAAAACAAACATGCATGAATCGTGAAGACATTTTATTGATGAATGATGAGTTTCTGGAAGCAAAAGAAAGCGGAAAAAAGAAAGTGGGAATACAATACGCAACAATATTTGGTGCTCTTTCATTTCCAAGCGGATCATTACATTGCATCTTTATTCAAGCGGAAAGGACAAATCAACTCTTGTATACAACAATGATAATGCTTGTATAGAAAGATGTACATTGTATTACATTTACACGGTCAATAATTTGGGGCGGGGGTTGATCTTTTCCATTACACACTAAACATTACAGTAGTGCATCACCATTATCTTTATGCCTCCTCCATATAGTAGTGTATTAAACAAACAGTATAAAAAACTAATTCAATTGGGGGAAAAAAAAAAAAACTCAGTGACTGCAAAATGACGCTTTCGCCATACTGCTTGTCAAGCCAGTCAAAACTATACTATACTATACTATATAGCATCTACTAATACTCTGTCATCATCTGCTATACTCCAAGTTTCAAAAAAAAAAAAAATAAATAAAATCTGGCATACACCACCAAATGACGGGGTGGGCCACCAACTAAACAGGACCAATTCCACTAATGCTCTCGTCCTCCATTTCTCCTTTTCTTAAAGTCGTGATTGTCCGCCACTCCTACAAGTCCATGGTTGGTTGTTATTTATAACACATCACAAAGCCAACACGATAATAATAATATTTTCAAACTAATCCGCCATATCGTCTGTACAGGGTCGTGAGAGAGAGTGGAGTCCAGAGGGAAGGGCTTTTCCGGAGCCGTACGCGTTGAAAATTCCTTCTCATCAAAAGTTCTCTTTGTGGAAATCAAATTTGGTGGAGGTCTTGTGAGAAAAATCGGAAGCTAGCTGCTTCAATTCCTTGGTAAGTGCGGGTGCCCCACAGTAGAAGACCCCTGAAAATTGTGGAGACAAAAAAAAAAAAAAAAAACTCCAAATTAGGAAAGTAAATAAAGTAGTAGAATTTTGAACAAAAGAAATGTAAAACTGCTATAGCTCCACATAAATATTTTATGTGAACGTAAAACACGATTCCAAGCTATCAATCATCAAACAAAGTACAACCACTACATTAGGAACTGATATCCTTTCCCTCTATCTTTGTTTTTTATTATATATATATATATATATATATATATATATGCTTTTTCTTTTATAAAGGCTGTGAGCAGTGTTACTTTTATCACCTTTATACATGTTTGGAATGGATGTAAAGGCTGGTAGGGAAAAGGCTTAATGTATGTTCCATACCAAGGGGAAGTCTTAATCTTAATGCAAACCTATCTCATAAAACAAAGTTAGAATTCGACATTAGACGACCGACTTTAACAAGCATGCGTACACCTTTATTTATTGTCTTCTTACGAGAGAAGGGGCTTTGGATGACGCCAACAGCTAAATAAACTCCTAGGAAAAGCACTTGACAAAATGTGAGTAAGGACATCTCATAATGAGAACAAGGATGTATATATATATCCATTAGGTGAAATTAAATACACTAAGAGCTTCTTTTTTCAGAGGAAATATATATAAACTAAGAGCTTGAATAGAAACTTACCAACTCTTGCGCTCGTATGATTGAGAGCGATGCGTTTGTATACGTTACGCCAGTTTGGCTTGGCAAAATGAGACTTAACGCGGGTTCCGGAAACAATATCAACTCCATGCTTGGCATGGTTGAGTGACTGAAGCATGGTGATCAGGGCGGATCGAGCATCACCTTCTTCATAAACACTAGTACAGTAGTTATGCATCTCTATCACTCCCTTCTTGTCCATTTCAGCAGCTTCGTTCATTATTCCCTTGAACCAATCAAATGAACCTTGTTCTCTTGTGACCCAATAGAAATACGCCCTTTTTGTTTTGAAGCTCCCTCCACTTCCTGACCCTGATTTTCTCTTTTGTGTCAAGGAACTGGAATTTGGAGCAACAGGGCCGCCGTCTTCTGCTGCTCTGGTGCCGTCCTCCAAAGAGCTCTCCTCTGCTTCAATGGCTTTCATGTTGTTCACAATATCTTTAACTATGCTGATCATCGGTGTTGCCCCGATTCCCAGCCCCACCAGCAACACCACGTCGTATTTCTTGTAGTCTTGTGCTGGCGCTCCGTATGGTCCATCAATCAACACCCTTGGGAAACTGTTGTTCATCACGTTTGTCCAAACATTAGAGTCAAACAATCAATGCACAATTATATGTTATCTTCCACATGGCACAAACTAGAATCTTTTCACTCTCATATGCCCATTAGACAAGAAATTTAAAATTGCAAAATCTTGACTCGTGAATCACGAAATAGAAAAGGCACCAATAATAGGTTACTTGACGTTTCCCTCCTTCAAACTGAAGTCTTTACTTTATGGGTCTCCGTACTTTAAATGCATGAACGTGAAAGTTGTAAAAGTAACTACTTACTTGGGATTGTTTTCTCCTTGCAAACAATCAGCTCGGAGGAGTCCGCTTTTCCCTGTAGGTGGAGGCTGACATACCTAACCAAGATCACATTGCCAAAGCAATAGTATATAATTTAGTAACATTCTCAAAGAAATCAATAAAAGTACCCCCAACCTCTGATAGACTAAGGTAAACGTAGATCACACAGTATAAATTGTTTTTTCCTTCTATCCAATACTTGAATTCTAAAATATCCTACTAAAATATATTTTCCTCTTTTTTTCCCACCTGGCATTTTGTACTGCATGGATTGGACCTTCTAAATCAATATATACATATATATATATATATATTTGGTCGAGGATATGGGAAAAGAGTCAGATATTCTGCTGCAATAATTGCGAATGCAATGTGTAAAACTGGTTAGTAATACTAGGACCATGGTCTGTGATTATGATGGTTTGTTGGGATCCTATAATTAAGGTGCTAACTTCAAAGATCTGCAGGATAATCGTTGAAGCTTAAGATTACTACTTAAACATCAAATGTCATTTTCTACGTCGCTATTAGTTGTTACTTGTTCCCTTAATATAATAGACTTTTCAAAGAAAACTGTACTCGAAAGCTCAAGTAGAATGGATGAGTACTAGAAGCAAGCATTACAGCTGTAGCAACTCCAATAATGGCATATTATTGCTTTCTATATATATATAGCAAATTCAATTCCATACTGTTACATAACATGGGAGAAAAAAAAATTTCGAAAATGGGAGGAATAGATAGGAAGCCTCAGGCTTAGGCTCACCTCTGAGAAAACAGTTCTGAGTTGTCTGGTCCAGTCACCCAGAGTTCGAATATGGACGCTCAAGTAGTCATCTCTAGGGGCCGAAGTTATGGAGAATGGGTGCCTGCATATATTGGACCACTAAGGGTTAGAAGAAGCATACGCGTCGTTAAATCTAGGCTAGAAAAATTAAAGGGTTCACCCCGGAAATGGATTATAAACTATACTATGTACAAAAGAGGACTAAAAAGAAGGGTCCTATGCCCCAGCGGAATTGGAGTAATCACTCTCTTTTTTTTTTTCATAGAAAATTCCTTGAAATTGTTCTTCATGTAATTTCAGTCATATGGTTAATATTTTACATGTGTAATGAATAAGCAAAATTTGGAAAAATTGGAATTATCACAATTCACGAGTAAAAGTCGACTGAAAAAAGATCACCTACCATTCGAATGGAGACACAGCGGCGCAGTTGACGAACATGTACTGCCCACTTTTGTATTTGAAGCCCTGCGGCTTTGACATGTGAAGAGCCAACACGTTCCCGGGATAAACAGCCACCTACCAAAACAAATTGGTTGCACCAAAAATTGTTAATTTTTTTTTTTCCTTTTCTATAGTTGAAAGGTGCAAGTAAAAAGTACGTGGATGGTAATCACATAATTACCTTGAGTATTTTAACAGCCTTAATACTTGACCTAAATGCTCTGATCAATCTCTCACCAGCATAAAGTGCGATTGGAACTGCCAGGTACATCCATGTCTGCCAATGCCAAATTAAAATAAGAAGAAGAAGAATACGTGCAAGATTTCAGGGAACTGAATGCTTAATTTTATGCCAATAAAAGATTTGATATGATATGATGGAAATATCATGATCGAGATTTTCAAGAATGAGAAAGTGTACTCACCGTCTTCTTGTACCATTTGTGGGTCAAATAGAGCCTGACACCATGAACGATGAGGAGAGCGTAGACAATGACAAAAAGGTGGTGGGAATACCAGAAGGCGTTGAAGCCAGTGAGTTTCTTGAAGGGTCTTGGTAGGTTGACCCTGTTACGCCTAAACCATGGGGTGGCTAAGGTGAATGCTACTGCCATCAGGACCACCATTATGATCCCGGTTACTCCCTCCACGCTCTTCACAAAATGCCAATAGCTTGCAGGTTGTTCTACTCCAAAATAAGGCTTCAATGCCTCGTATTTTGCAGGAGATGCATGCAGGATCCGAGGGAAATCACACGATAGATGAGCAATTGCATGTATTCCTACACCGATTGCTATTGCCACCGCTATCACCTGTAAGAAAATTCATACACCCATTAGCCTAATAATTTATTGTCCAACCCTGCGGGAAAACTAATAATTACTATTAATTAGTAAGGTTTTAACGAACATGACTTACTTTGTGAAAATTGAGGTTGTCATCAAATGGAACAGCAGCACCTAATCTGGTCTTGTTTCTAAGCCAGGTGATGGTGTTTCGACAGACCGGTAACAAGATTAATGCCATGTTCAACTTCAATGTTTCGGCCGCCCCCTTGGCCATGCAAACACAAGCTCCCATTACGTCATATGCTGGTTTTTTCCTTTTGTACTGAACATACTTCCAAGAAAATAGACCAGCCATGACCCCAATCCACAGGGCAATTACCCAGACTCTTTGCCAGTTATCTAGCAACAAGTACTTCAAATCTTGACACCATCTCCTTACAAAACTGTGGTCCGTTGTTGGTTTCAGTTTCTGGCTTAGCATTTGACTTAGGTTCCTGCTTTCACCTCTTACGGATTGATTTGGAGCTTGTAACAATAGCATCTCCAGATGTTCTATCTGATCAAGGACAAAAAAGAAATTAGGTTCATCACACCAGCATATTTATTGACAAGATCAGGAGATGGTTTCCCAATATCGTTTACCCCGTCAAATCAAGCTAACTAATCTCTTAAAACATATTAAACTAGTTCATTACCAGAATAAATCCACAGTTGTTTGGGTCTAACTCTTCCATGATCAATGCAGCATATTCATCGGCCTGTCTCTGAATGTTTGAAAGCTTGTTGGCTGAAGCACTGAGGGTAATAATCTGCAAGTGAATTTTTTTTCAAAAACAAATGAAAGGTAGTAAACAAATTATGCATATTTCACCAAACCAAATCACCTGTCAATTTCTTTTCACCTTACCATAATTGAATTGCCAAAAGTCAAAAAAAAAAAAAAACACGGAAAATTCTTAATTAATTTGTGTCATCGCAATTGTATACCAGCTGGCTAGATCAATATGCCAATTCCTCGAGGAGAAAAGAGGAATTAATCATACCCACAAGAAAGAGAACAAAGAAATAGTTACCTCTCTGACTTCATCTTCCGTAATTCTGCCATCTGCATCTTTATCAACCCTGCATTATATCATCATATATACAATTAATTAATCATAAAACACTACCCAAATTGTTAAAAAAAAAAAAAAAAAATCACGGTGGAAAGGGAAAAAAAAAAGAAGAAGAAGGAAGAATTGTGTATGAAATGATGTGGGTTTAAAGATTTATCCCATAGACACTTACATGTCAAAGAAAGTTTGAAGTCGAGAATCAAAACTCTGATCAGAAATTTGGTCCCAAAACTCTTTAAGCTGTGCTTTATTGATCGAACCTCCGGTAATATTCCGCCTCCGACCAAGAGCATCAAAAAGCTCCCCAGCAAATTCTTTAGACTCCTTGTTCATACCTGCCATAGCAACATTCACAGATTTTCCCCCGTAAGAATCAACAAGTCCAAAAAAGGATCCACCAAATTTAACTACTTACCGACCAAATTGTGAACGAGAAGCTTCATAAGGTTCATGGTAGTTAAGACTATTTTCTTCCTTGCTTACCTATGCATTCACAAAAGAGTGAACGAGGAAGCAACCCATTGGTGGTGTCTGTGAGCTCATCAAACCGCTTCTCCACCGCGGCCCAACCGGCGCCACCATCAGTTTTGCTGATGAACTTCAAGCCCTTTAAAGCATGAGCCGCAGCTGACTTAGTCCTATCAAATTTTCCCATTTGAGGCCTTTTTGATAACGAAGCCAGACGCTTGAGCTCCTGTGAAACCTGCCTAATCTTGGACGAGGCATTTCTCACCACTGATGAACCAAATGATGATTTCTTCTCCAACCCTCTTGCCAACAATGCCAACTCGGAGTCTTCTATCGCAGCTCCGTCGGCCGTTTTTACGCTGTGAACCGCCACGGAGTCATCGCGAACGTCGAGAGTGATCTCGACGTATGCATCGTCGTTGTTGTTTCCGGAGCTGGAATTGGCATTGCCGGCGGAATCACTGATGTTGAATCTTGCACTTTTTTTGCCGGTCCTTTTGTTCAGAGGTCCGCTCAGCGGACCGCTGTAGCTTGTTCTATCATTGCCGATGATCTCATTGTCCGAGTGGTGATGATAATGCTGAGTTTCCGGGCTTTGCATTTTCTCCGGCTTGTTTCACAAATTCTTCGACCGAAACACTAATTTAAAAAATTTCCAAACCAGCACTAGCATGCAAGCTCAATGCTTTTTCAGCATAGATAGGGAAATAACACCCCGAGAGGTTTGGTTATGTCGTATATAAAGCAAAGATTGGAAGGAGGACAAGTTAGTTTGTGGAGTTATATTTATATATGTAGGGAAGAGTTTTAAGGAGAAGGATATAATTTTCAATGGTGAATTACTAAGGAGAGGAAAGTTGAAGAAGTATGGAGGGCTGGACGCCAGGGACAGACAGAGTAGGTAGTTCTTGGGGTTTTTTTTTTTTTTTTCAGAGTTTTCTTCACCAACCTTGAGTTTCTTCAGAAGTGAGGCCTCCCACCTATATATTTGTTGTTGGAAGCGGCGGCCTTTGGAAGCATAGAAGATAGTTCTGCCGACCAACAGGCCAAGGACTGGTTTTTTTCTTTTGATTTTTTTTTTCTAATCTGTATGTTAGTTGAAAAAGGTGGATTATGTTTGGATTAGGATGATTTGAGAAAAAATAATTTGTAATACAAATTTTAATATAATTTTTTATTTCATATACGTCATATCATAAAAATGTTACAATAATTATTTTAAATAAATATTTCAAACAAATTCCTATCCAAACACACTTAGATATCTGTAAAATTGAATGGGAGTTTAAAGAAATTCTTGACTAACACGTATGAGCAATGACAAATTTAACCGCTAAATGCTTTGTAAGAAGGGCAGGATTTATATATAGGCGTTCTAAAATTAGAAAGTTGGTAATATTCAAAGAAATATTATTATTATTATTATTAGGTCAAGTGATCTTGATTGCATCACGTCGTGTATATGTGTGCGTACACACACACACACACTCACACACAAGCTTGGATTTATACTTGAGATAGATAATTGTCTATTGACGTAAAATTAGATTTTGAATCTCAATTGATGTTAAAAATATTTCGGATATACGGAGTTGGGGATGGATTGTGTTGTGGCATGATTAACGGGTGATATGAGACCTAGACAAAGTGTCCCTGAAATGGTCCTAAGAGTTTAATTACCAGGAAAGTTCCAGCCGATGGGTAAAAAATTAAAAAATGTTTCCAGTAAGAGATTTCGAAGCTTCCATAATTCTTCCGGGTGCTTGCCTATCGCAAACTTATTGCACTATTGTAATCGTGGGAACAATACAATATTGCAAGTGGATCTTGAAACGAGCTTGAGTGGTCCAACAGTTTACTAAACTTTTTTTGTTGTAACCTAATAAATTTTTGTATAAAACCACCCGCCTTTGGGCTGATGGCCACCACTTAAGTGGGTAGGATGGGAAGCAAGGGTTCAAACCTTGCCTTTCATCAAAAAATACCACATCTAAGTGGTTTGTTTCTAAAAATTTAAGCAGGTGTGCCGTGCACTCGTCTGGTCCGGTGGTGGTTCAGTCCCCTCCAGATTACCCCTGGACCTCCTTAGGTTCGCCCTCTCTCCCTTAGTGTAGGATAGAATAGGTTTATCGTTTCTGAAAAAAAAATAATAATAAATTTTTGTATACAATCCAATAGTTGATTATGGTGGACATTAACAAGTCGCGATGGATTAATTACACTTCCCAAATGTTCTTTGTTTCCATTAATTTGGTTTAAAAGCTATTTTCAAAAGGTTAAGATAAGATTATTATATATTGGAGAAAAGAAATCAATAATATATTATTATTATTATTGAACTCAAGCTGGTGGAAGAATGAAGTGGATGCGAACCAACGGTTACACACACTACTATTACATACTACAATACTTCACAATTCCACTCCCATTCATTAATTATTTCATTTTCACAAGCAAAACAAAAGGCCCTCCACTCCACATTGGATTAAGTGTTGCAGTTTTTGCTTTTTATCAGAAATTTTAAGAATTAGTAGTAAAATCTAATCCCAAATTAACTTTAAAAGCCACAGTAGTAACTCCCGAGGTTAATTTGGGGACTTATCTACCCAACCCCCAAATCTCCTTACATGAATGCGGGACTACGAAAAAGCTGCTACTAGATGTTAACTAACACCCACAAATCCCAGAAACCTCCCCTGCATCTTTTTTCTTTTTTATCAGAAATTTTAAGAATTAGGAAAGTGTTGCAGTTTTTGCTTGATGTTCTTCCAGTTTGACTCTGTAATAGG
Source organism: Coffea arabica (assembly GCF_036785885.1). Lineage (NCBI taxonomy): Eukaryota > Viridiplantae > Streptophyta > Magnoliopsida > Gentianales > Rubiaceae > Coffea > Coffea arabica. The sequence continues at coordinate 4,368,904 of NC_092316.1, read as the reverse complement.
AAAGGGAGAATTTCCGTACCAAAATTAGTTTGCTAAATGCTAGCTAGCCTACATTTTAGGTTCGTATGCGACGCTCAGTCAACGCTTATTTTTCCATTTGGAGACGACAGTAGCTGCCACGGCCGCCATAAAATTCTTCTTCCCTTCCCTGTGTAATCTGTATACTCGTCTAAGCTTCTTGTATTGTAGTTGTATACCTCTCTCTCTCTCTGTATCTGTCTGCCTTTTTTTTTTTTTTTTTTTTCATTTGGGGTTCTTCTTCTGGATAAACTCTCTATGACATGACAGGACCGAATGTCAGTCATTTTCATTCATCACTATCTATATATATATAGTTGCAGAAAAGCAAGTGGGTGGGTTTAGCAGGCAGACAATTTTTGGTGTGTGTATCAAAGTCGTGCACATGTTAGAAACGTCCAAGGCTGCATAAAGCGTGTTTAGCTGTCTCCCTATATCTCTCACATCCCACATTTGTTTTTTTTTTTAAATAAGATTTTAAATTTTTTTTTGTGAATAAGAGTTATTGAACTCAATATTAATTAAGTGTGTTTGGGTAGTAAATTATTTGAAATAATTTTGTGAAAAAAAAATATTATAATATTTTTTTAATGCGATGTATGTGAAATAAAAAAGTGATTAAAAAATATATTGATGACGCAAGCAAATCAATGTGCATAAATAAGATGTAAATAATATGCCTCAAAATGATCTCTTGATTACGTTTGCTCCTATGTATATATATATATATATACGTGTTTAATTGCATCAGAGTTTTTAGGGCTCCTCTCTAACTAATACAGTAATAACAGCCAAAAGAAAGATACTACTAATATTCTTTAGCCTTGAATATGAGAAAAGTTTTATGAAGAAATATATATATTTGTAGGCGTTCTAATGTTGTAGTTCCAAATAAGACATGGAACCGATTCATGTATGCAAAGAGTAGTACGAAGAAAAATAGGTACGTTTTCTGACCCCTATAATTAAATTTAATTTTGTCGAAACAAGAAAAAATAATATAATAATGTTCAGTGCGGCCTGTTTCTCAGAGTCATCGGAGCAAAAGTAATTAAAGATTAATTGCCAAACCATTCAATAAATACTGGGATTGCCACTAATTAATTCAATTTAGTGAATATCAACAATATATATATATACTGGTAGTAGGCAAGGACACTACATCACCTGACTTAATCAACATGTAATTCATTAATTTAGTCATCCCAACGTCAAAACCTCAATAAGAATAAAGTATAATTAAGATGACATGGATATGAGTTATCAATCCCTAATGGCACTGGTGCTTCATCGGAAAATGAAATTTGTACACTTCTTTTTTATTCTTTATATACCAAACATTATCTTTTTTTTTTTTTCTTTTCCCTGAATCATTGGATCTTGCTTCTACGAATCCATCTATGATGGTCTGATTCCAAAAAAAAAAATAGTAGCGAGTTTGAAAGATTTGTAGTATTCGAGTAATTAATCTAAGATTCTTTCCCTTTTTTTGTCTGTTTCTCGCATTTATGGGGCCAGAAAAGTTATTTAATATTAATTAAATCATTTAGTAATAAAGACAAATTTTCTTGTTTTTTTTTTTGTTTTGTTTTGATTCCCTGAAACAAAACAATCCAGCCTTGGCATTTGGGTCCTTTGGACATTTTCTATTTCCGTAAGCTGGATATATCCATTTCATTTTATTGTCCAAATTCATTTCACCATCCAAGAAAATATATATAATATACATATAATTTTTTTGTAGATTCTTCTCTGGTTTTCTTTAACACGTCCATCTCACTGACTATATAACGTAAAACATAGGTACCACCCCATCCATCCCATGAAGCTAGAAGCATCTTCATGTTTGAACATAATTCCTAGGTCCAATATTTTCTGGTCAAACTCAAAATGGGCCATAAAAAGAGTGGATAAATCCGCGAAGGGGAATTAGGTGGACGAATTCCAACCCAAAAAAAAAAAAAAATTCCAAGTTCAGCTCAAGAAACAGGAGTAGTAGTAGTGTTTAGCAAGAGCTCTCTATTTTCTTGAATATGCACTAGGGCTAGAAAATTAGTCCCATCCAGAAAGCCGACTCTTAGAAGCTTTTTTTTTTTTTCCTCCCATGATGGTTTACGTACCTTTTTCTCTCATTTTCTTGAGAACACTCAAGAATTCGGTAAATAAACCTAAATCTCCGAACAACCTTCAAAAGCCGGCAACTCTTGAAGGCACCCAGGAAACTTATCTACCCATTCCCAAATCCCCCAATACCGATGTGGGAACGAAACTCCCACAGGGGCAGGATGTTTTACGTACCTTGAGACCTGCTAATAACAATATACGGGTAGATCTTAACATGACGTGGATGGATGTACGTATCATCGTTGACTAGATTACTATTTCTAGTAATTGCTTAGCATTAATTAATGCAATGCGCTCCTTTCCTTTACTAAGGAAGTATGAATGGAGAGACGAATCGCCCATGAAACGTTCCTTTTTGACTTGTTGAGTTGTGATCCCAATGTTGTAGTTTGACGAAGGGCCAGTGGTCAAACTTGATGTATTCTGCCGTCAACTCTGAAGACCAGTGGACTAAGCTAAAACGCGTTGTGGGAAGGGGAAACCGGGAAAGTCGTCAGGGAGTTGGTGAGAGCCTCTTATAGCCTTAGACCCTCTCCAGCCACTGACACCCTCTCTGCCCTGCCCGCGTATACATGTGCATGCATCCATGGAACAAGGAATTTAAGAACTTGGTATTAAAGAAATTTCTTCACTTTTTTTCTTTTTTTTTTTGGGTGTTGAAAACTAAGAAAATTTGCTGTCTTTTTCCATTTTTTTTTAAAATTTTGAGTTTAATGGAAGAGATGAGTCAGATGATAACAATGAAGGCGTAACTTATTTTATAAGACGCTTTATCTATAACTAGGTGGTCAATGTATCCTTGGAACAAGGAATTTAAGAACTTGGTATTAAAGAAATTTCTTCGCTTTTTTTCTTTTTTTTTTTTTTTTTGTGTTGAAAACTAAGAAAATTTGCTGTCTTTTTCCAGTTTTTAAAAAATTTTTGAGTTTAATGGAAGAGATGAGTCGGATGATAACAATGAAGGCGTAACTTATTTTGTAAGACGCTTTATCTACAACTAAGTGGTCAATGTATTTTGATTTTTCAAGAGAGAGGTGGGAACCTTGTGTCTGCATTTGAGCTACTTCATTAATTCCTAATAGTAACGAAACAAGAAGTCGATGATGTTTGTACAAGTAACAAGCTGGAATTGGAAGTTTAATGATATCATTCATTATATATATTTCTCACTTCATACTCCAACTGCGTAGCTAGATGATAACTCTTTGAGTAAGATAAGTGTTTAATCGTAATAACAAAAAGTCCATTTGCTTATGAAGGTTCTAATCGAGCTAGTGTTAGAAGTAGTTTTGATACCTCATAATAGGAGGTCTAGTTCGAGTTTTACTTTGGAGCAATATGAATGATTTATCTGGAGTGTTAAAACCGAGATTAATAAGTAAATTATTGCACCATAAGACAACATAAAATGATTATTGTTATCAACCGATTGGTTGAAATACCTTAATTAATAACTAGTTTGTCACATTCCATGAAAGCATGTCCTAATTTTAATCACTTTCTGGGGACTAGGGAGCCAATCATCCTAATTAACTTGAGATCTTCTCAAATACTATCCAGCAGTATACCATGCAGTTTTAGACTGGGAGTGAGGATTTCAAGTTTTTTTTTTATCAGAACTATAACATCTGTATAACCTAATCTACTGTATTCTTAGAATAGCATTTTAGCATATTAATTAGTATGAAACATTCTTGAATGTTGGTGTATCAAAGTAACGACTTAATTAACAGGCATGAATGACAATGGTGGAGTGGTTTATCATTGGTGGATTGAACTCATTTGATTGAAAACTTAATGCAATGAGTTCATTGCCACGCTATCATGATCTTGAACAGAGAAATTTTGCCTACATCAAAGAAGCTATTTGGCATAAGATAAAATTAATGTTATGTATGGAGTCTACGTGGTCTTAACAGCAGTAGAATCTTGTGATTTTGATTAAATTGCTTTTATTGGGAGGATGGGAGCTGCCATGGGAAATTTTTTGGGACTGAACACTCCCAGCACCATTTTGACAAGAAACGAAAGCGCAAGACGGAAGGCCCAATTCCCTTTACTGGTACCGAATGTCCAAAAAACTTACTGTGGATTTTGGAAGGCCCAGATAAAATGAAGCCCAAACTTGCCCTACAAGCTTCTTCTGATGAAGATAAAAAATGGGAGGGAAAATTCAGTTGAAACATGTAATTTGGGGAAGAAGAAGGACAAATTTCTTCCCTCCAATTTCTTTCTCGTTTGTAGTCCATCTTCATTCTTTCAATTCTTCCTGTTTTTCCAAAATTTCACAGAAGCTGCTAATAATCAATCATTTTTTTTTGGTTCTCAAATTTTTTCTCTTTTGATTTAATCCACTTAGTTTTTTATTATATTTTTTTTTCCATGAATTGCCATGAAATTAATAGTATCATCAAACGCTCAGATTCCTACCATCAAACCCTCAGACGCCATTCATTCAGTCTTTCCTCAAACCCTCCGAAAAAACCCAGAATCGGAACCGTCTGCTCGGCTTCAATTTTCATAAAACCCCTTGGGCTGCCATTATTCTCAAAAACTACCCAATCGCACAGCAAATCATTCCATTTAGAGCCTCATAAACCCTATACAATTGGGCGTGATTATTTTTGCTGTGATTTTCTGCTTAATGACAGGAAAATCAGTAAAAGCCACTGTCAAATTTTATTCAATTCTTCGGATAAGAAGGTATATTTAGCTGATGGTGTATTCTTTGGTATTGATCAGATTGAATGTTCTTCTCGGGTTAGGGCTTCACTGAATGGGGTTTTTGTCAATGGAATTAGGATACGAAAAGGGGAAGTTGTGGAATTGCGTGGTGGCGATGAGATTTTACTTTCTTGTGGCAATGGAAGTGATTGTAATGTAGTTAATAGAATTGGATTTTTTGTAGAAAGAATTATTTTATCAGAGGAAGTTGTTGATAGGAATGTGCCTAATTTGATGGCAAGTGGTATGTCGATTGATTATGGTCCTGTCAGAATAGCAAGTAATAAATTGGACGTGAAGGCAGGCTTTCTGTTAAGCATGTGTAGAGATATTTTGTGTAGTAATGATCCGATTTCATTTATGAAGAAACATGCTAATCTTGATGGTAAAATTCCTAGTCCATATTCTAGGAGAAGTGGGAAGAAGGTCATCAGGTTTTTAAAAAGTAGTGGTGTAAAATCAAATAGTGAAGATCGAGTACATAGGCTAGAGGTCGCACTTTCTGAATCCCCGGCTAATTGTAGAGATGCGGTAGTTAATTCTCATAAGGGAACCATAATTTCTTCTGAGAGAAACACCGGTTCTCAAAGCTTTAGTTTTAATAAGAATGCTGAAGAAAAAGCGGGTAATTATTGTTTACAACAAAATAATGGTGTGAATGTAAGGAGCAAACCCAAGGCACTGTCTTTGGACCGTCCGAGGGTGGCGGATATGGCTTTATGTGATAGGAGTAATGTAGGCCAGGATAAGATTGAGGGTGGTTATGTATCGCCACCAGGAAGGAAGTTTTATTTGAACCGGCTTCAGTTCATGGGCCATTGCTCATCAGAAGCACAAGATGTTGTTTCACTGCCAGAGCTCTTTTATCCTGTTGAAACTCTACAGCGGGTATTTATTGCAACATTTACTAGCGACATACCATGGTAAGTCCACTTCATGTGATTGCTCTTCTTTGTTGTTTGCCTAAGTTGATATACTAGGCATCTAGTTCAGAAAGCAATATAAAGCAACACTCTATCTCCATGGTTTGCATGTATTGGCTGTGAAATATGTACCCATTTCAACACTTATAAAAAAAGTCTTAAATGATATTTATGTTCATGGGTATACTAATTTACTAAAATGTTTATTTTTTTGTAGGTTTCTGTCCTATTGCAGGATTTCTGCCCATCTCCCAATAACAATTGCTTGCCACAATGCTGAAAGGTGTTGGAGTTCAAACCCTGGAAGAAGAACCTCATATCCTTTTACAGATTTTCCACATTTAGTTGTGGTGTAAGTTGCATGATGTTGACTCACTTTTATCAGAGAGAGCTACGCCTTGATAGAGAAGTATGAGGTCATCTACCTGTTATGTAATGTAGTCTGTTGTAATAATAGGTATCCTCCTTTTCCTGAGGTTATAGCTTTTGGTAAAGACCGTAGGAAGTCGGGCATTGCTTGTCATCATCCAAAATTGTTTGTGCTGCAAAGAGAAGACACCCTTCGGGTTGTGGTTACTTCAGCAAATTTGGTGGCAAGACAGGTGGATCTCTTATTCTTCATGTAATTCTGTTGGTCTTATCATTTACATAATCTGAAAAATATGATGTTTTTCTATTTTTGACTTTCGTGTATGTACATCATTGCTGATTTCTGTTATAAGCATTTATCTGGTTTGCTTTGCTTAATTTATATTTTTTTATGCATAATTGATAATATTCATGAGCAGAAAAGGTTAATTCATATTACAAAATATGTCTTATAAGCAATTGTATTGCTTAATATGACATGGTGGCTGTATGATCTGTTTCTGGCTAGGAAAGCATACAGGGACTTTGGAGGTGTGTCAACTCATGTCCAACCGAAATACAAGTCAAATTGGCAATGGACCTAGATGCAACTTTTATATTTTTTATCTTATTTGATTAAAGTTAGGTGGCTGCCCTACTTTCAGCCCGAAGTGGAGGACTAGTAATTTGACAGTCTTTGCAGTTAGAACAAAAAAATCAACATTAATTGGTTATGAGTGAATCCAGAAAGAGTGCTTCTTGAAGCTTTCAGAACCAAATTTTTTAACAATTTTTGTTGATTTGATGCAATCTGCTATTGCTTTATTCTGAAGGGGGAAAAATCAGATTGCTGTGGGATTTCCTGAAAATCCTAATGGTGTTGTCTAATTTTTTTGCTAGGAGATAGAGTATGTTGTTGTGCATCGGTGCTTGTTTAGATGTAAGCATGTTGCTATTATTTGAACAGTTCTGACTCCTTTTGCTTTTTTTTATTTTTTTTTTATTTTTTTTACTGCAGTGGAATAATGTGACCAATACAGTCTGGTGGCAAGATTTTCCTCATTCTTGCACGCCTGACTATGGTTCACTATTTAATCAATCATCTTTAGGGGGAAATAATCAAGATTCAAAGTCCGATTTTGGTGCTCAGCTGGCTGGATTTATGGCTTCTTTAGTAGCTGATGTACCAAGTCAGGCCCATTGGATTCTGGAACTGGCCAAATACAGTTTTAAAGGTGCTCTTGTACATCTGGTTGCTTCTGTACCAGGAATCCACACGCCTAAAAGTCCTTACATGTTGCACTCAAGACATTTTCTGTCTGTAAGTAATTTGTGATTAGCACTCAAGACATTTTCATACTTTTTAGAAAGTTCTTTTTCTGGTGCATCCTTCAAGACCTTGTCTTCTACAACTGTTCTAATTTATCTTTACAGTCTATGGTCTTTTGAGCTTGTAAAGCAGATTGATCTGCTTTAGTCATGTATGTGTCCTTGGTGTTTTTTCAGTTTTCATTTTTTACTAGGATAATAATCTGGCCAAGCAGTTGTCTGTATGACTTTTCCCTTCTTTACCTGAAAGAATATGAAAACGGCTTATTTCCTTCTTGTACTGTTGTTGTTGCTTGGTATTATTTTTTAAGGAAATTTTCATTTCTTGTTGGGGTTCCAAGTTAAGTGGACAGTTGAATCTGCATGTTGACAGCTTCTTCTGGTCATTGTTCGTGTTGACCATGTTTTCAATACTCTACATTTCGTTCACGTTATTGCCATTGTATGAATCTGATATTCTGCTCAAGCACATTGTTTCATATTTTAGGGTAACAAGAACATGCAGAAGTCCTCTGGCACAAATTTGCTCGGTTCGGTTGAAACATCTGTGGTTGGTATGAGCCACCTTTTCTGCACATCAGTTGATTCAAATGGTGTGAAGCTAAAGAAACTGGCTGCCTTTCTTCGAAAGTGCTCTGAGAATGCATATGGAATGTCAGAGATTATTTTAAGGCGAGAGACTAATATTCTGGCTGATGTAAATGCAGTGAGTGTTCTAATTCCCAATCCAGAAGAGTTTTCTTTGGGAGGTAAAATCAGCTTGCTGACTCAGATTTTGCATGCTTCTTTGTAATTAAATAATTTTGTCAAGCCATACTATTATATAGGCAGGCCATTATAAGTTCATGTGATGAAGGCTGAGCTGGACCTTAAGATGTCACGTGGCTGCTCTGTAAATTGTACAAAACATATAAACTCCAGTACAACTTAATCTCCAACATGCAGTGCTTTTGTCCTGTAACTTTGTTTTGGATCTCTGCAAGCTGTGTCAAACTATAGATTTCAGTGTTTCCGTCCAGTGAGAAGCTAAGTAGTTTAAAGCTCTGTTTGTTTCTAAGATTAATTTTCTTTTCTTCTTTGGCTAGATTGTGTTCAAATAGGATTTCTACCAAGAGATGTTGCACAGTGGGTAGCTCCACTATCAGATGATGGCTTTTTTGCATTTTCAGCATATATTTACCCAAAGGAAGTCCTCAGAGCAGCCTTAGAAGGAAGCTACATCAAAGTACAGTTGATACTTTATGTCTCCCAAGTATGTTATAAATCCATGTCGTGTAACCCCTTTCTATTTTGTATTAAGGAAACCAATATTGAAAGTGAATTTCATCTGTTTCAGGGCCCATGCTTTTCAGGAATTTCAAATTCCTTGAGATGTCAGCAAGTTTCTGCCATATGCTCACTAGTTTCATCAATTCATAGATGTGTAGGCCTTTGGCGTCTTCAAGAGGTAGTTCTACTGGGATTTAGTGAACTATTGTTTTGTTTGTGTAGCCTTAATTATCATACAGGATCTTGTTATATTGTGATAGCATATCTACCTATGCATAAGTTTTTGTTGAGCAATTGAAAGAAACTCGCAGAAGTTGAACGGATGTTTTACATTTTTGTCTGAAAACCAATGTACGAGGCTTGTCAACTGTGCAGACTCTCAGCCTGAAACTGTTCATACTTTCTGTTGATTGCATGTTTAACTCCAGTAATTCAATATTCTGAAATGTCTCAAAATTGGACAGCTAGTGTTGTTTCTGGACTTTCTAAAGGGGGACTGATCCTCTTCTGGATTACCTTGCATCTTTTTTCTCTTCTTTTATTGTCACTCCAGTGTGTGTACCATGTATATATCACTATACTAATAGGTTATTTTCTGTGTTTTTCCTACTGTTCTCTTTTTAAGTGTATAGAAATCATTGAAGTTTTGGCCCTAAAAGTTGACTCATTGATGTGGCCTGGGTTGGTTGGATTTAAATAGAGGATCTATGCTGTTTTAAAATTTAAGGATGCTACAGGAAAGTAGTTGGTATATATCTGCTATTGATCATAGAACTGGCCTTTCTGTGGCATAGGACTACATCACGTCCCAGTCCAGAAGCTGAGCTTTTCCACTTTTGCATCTTTGTTTGCAGGTTTTGGCTCCCTACAAATGGCCTGAACACTTAGAGACTGACTTTCTCTTTGGTGAGTATTCCATGCCAAATGCTGAACCATGATATCTGAAACACAGTCTCTATCTTGCAATGTGATGTCAATTTGTCCTTTGTAAGGCTCATCCTCCGTTGGGTCTGTGAATGCACAATTTGTGGCTGCATTTTCAGCAGCATCTGGAAAACGTGCAGCACAATTATCTGAATCTGAGGAGTCTGATCCATATGTAAGAACCTATTCTTTTTAGGATTGCAACCAATGAAATTCTTAGTACTTTCATTTGGACTTTGAAGCTGATAACTGGTCCTCTCAGTGGGGCTGCTGGAGTGCAAGTCAAGAGCTAAGAAATCCATCTATCAAAGTCATTTTCCCTACCATTGAAAGGGTGAAAAATGCAAGTTGTGGAATTTTGGCATCTAAATACATCCTGTGCTTCTCACAGGTACATCAACTTGTCTTTCACTTACGAATCATTATTATAGGCATTTTCATTTCAATTTCAGTTGAACAAGTATATTATATATGTCAAAATGGTTCTACTACAATTTAATATTGGGACTTGATTTATCATGAGAGGCTCCACAACTTTTCTTATTTTGCTGCAAGGGACATTAACAACTACCATGTTAAATTTGGATATTACATAAGAAAGTAAACAATCTTAACTGAAAGACAAAGAATTATGATTTTGATTGGATTTGTGCGTAGCAGTACTGATTAATCTGGTTGAAAAGATTTGTTCTTTAATCAACAATCGCATTTTATTTGTGGCGACAGAAAACGTGGCAGAGGTTGAAAAATGTTGGCATACTTCATGATGCTATTCCTTATCCCAATGAGAGAAGTGGGTTCCCTATGCATGTGAAGGTAAAATTTCCCATCCGAGTAATATAGGCTCGAAGTTAATTCTTCTAGAGGTTGATTATTATCTCATAAACTTCACTGGAAGATATGCAGATTAGTTCCATCTCTGCACTTATGATTGAGTAATGACTTCTCTGTTTCGGAGTAGTTGTTTAGTTTCCTGCACAGAATCAGTAAGAACATATAACCCTGTTGACTTTCATTATTTTGCTGTTTTTAAAAATATTATGTGCATGTCCTTCACTCTATTTTTCTTTCTGGCTCTCGCAATTAAGCCTCCACCTGAGCCCTAAACTGTTTAGTTTTGTTGGTTTATTTCCTACTTGGGACAATTACCTTAACTCTTCTCAACTTTTGGCCTTGCATGGCATAGTGTTGGTAAATGATGTGATAGAATTGACTACAGTTTCAAGGTTTAAAGCTTCTTGTGATGTTTTGAGAATTTTGCTCTTTATGGTGTTGTCTTAAAGGATCCTCCAATTTCATTCTCTGGCATATTTGTGTTTGTGCTGAAAAAAGTAAAAAGAAAAGTGATTTTGTTGAAAAGCAGGTAGCGCGAAGAAGGTTCCAATCTAAGACAGATGCTTCTTCCTTTGGATGGGTTTATTGTGGATCACACAACTTTAGTGCTGCTGCTTGGGGCCGTCCGCTTCCAAATACCGTTGACAGAAAGGTGAACGTGAATGAGAGAGATAGTTCAGTATTAGGTTCAAGGCTTCATATATGTAATTATGAGCTCGGAATCATTTTCACCGTTCCCCAATCAGATAGAAAGGACAACGGGGATGAAAAGCACAGAAACTTGGATGATATTGTGTTGCCCTTTGCTACACCTGCCCCAAAGTATAAGCCCAGAGATGAACCAGCAACAGCCCAAGCGATGAGGGAGGTGCTGACTGAAATGGAGAGAGAGATGGATGCAGCTATAGCAATCAGTGGGGAGTGTCCAGATGAGGAAGATGAGGTACTGGAGGCTGCTGATTTTGTCACAGTGGAGAAGGAAGATGAAAAGGCTTATGCTGAGAGGCTTTGGAGTGGGGTTGATTCATCCGAGGGCTGCTGAAAGTCATTGAGGAATCAAGCGGACAAAAAGACTACTTGACCTTGGTGAAGGCAGCGCTGGGTCACAAGTGGATGGAGATTCAAGGTGATTCTGAATCCCCTTTGTTACATTAAAATATCTTTGGAATTGCAAAAAGGGAGGTATGACTTGATACGTGTTGTTGTGATACTCTGCAGGTTTGATATAGAATACATAGATAGTTTATTTAGACAAGAAATTGCCGCCGATACTTAAAAGCAGGATTCTGTAAGGTGTAGTGTAGGATTGAATTTGTGTGTGTGTGTGTTTGTTCACGCTCTTTGAACCCATTGCAACGGCAATGCAAGAAGTGAAGAGTAATGATGTACCGAATTCATGATTGTACAAGAAGGATGAGAATAAAAAGATGCAGCTGGAAATATTTTAAAATCCGAATCGTCAGGTTAGTTTAACCGGTCGGACCGATGGCATTTATAATTGATCCCTGGTTAATGGAGTTTTTAATTTTAAACTGACTGTGAGTAATATTGTCGGCTGCCGTACCCACAGAGTCTTGGACCTGATGTCCAAAGGCATAGAGACGTACTGTAGTTGTTTCTTGTGATGCATGCAAAAGAAACGTGTTGTAATCGAGATTGCATATGAAATGGAACATATTATTGATTGATTCCAGACGCATTCCTCTTCCTGCTCCTAAAAGTGATTCGAAATCAAAATTCAAAACCGCAGCATCAGGAAACATGTCACCTTCGATCCCATTGACCGGATGGGTTCTGCAACTGAAGTCCAAATTCAATGTTCCCCATTGAATTTATTTTATACACGTGTCCCTTATTTTCCACGCCACGCAACAAAATGTGTTGCAGTGATGCTAGTGACTCCGGTTTAATATCCGAGTATTAAGACCCGAGTATTTGTTTTTGTGACGTTATGGTGATGATGCTGCGATTACTTGGCCATGCGTGTCAGAGTCCGTACGGAATCATTCAATTATGACGACAAAATTGTCTCTAAATTCTGAAAATTACGTATTTTTTGCATAGTAGAGAAGTGCTACGGCACACTACAAGAATTCAAAGTATCCCAATCCAATCCTTTTCGCCTTCGGAGGGGTGGAGTGACTAGTGAGTGACTCGATGAGAGGGAAAGGAAGGAGTACAAGTAAAACGTATCAACAAATAAATAAAACCAAAAAAAAAAAAAAACTTCCTTCCAAACAAACAAGGCATTCTTTCCGTGAGAGTCTTCAATTGACAATTACCTTTGCGTGCTTTGATCCGATTGGTGATGTAGTCTTACAAGTTAGACCCGAGACCTTTCCCAATTCCCCACTCCCCCCCGCCAGCCCTCCTGATTCTCAATCAAAGCGTGTGTTTCAGCTGCATCCTCGTCTCGTGTACATTTTCCGCCGACGACAGCCACCTTAAGTTTGTTTTTCCTTTCAGATTCAGTGGCAGTGGGCACAGACTCTTCTGACCAATTTCACAAATTTCCTCAGCACTGTCGTCATTTTAATTTTCTCTTTTCCAATTAATCATAAATCACTTCCAAAATGATTTTTTTAAGTTTTAATTTAAACACAAATAACTCCTGAAATTCACATTTTTTACTTTCCTAGAGATCAAACCGTATATATCTCCACTATAATTAAAAATAACGAATAATTTTACTGTTGTTTTAGAGTTATACCGCATGTTTTTGGAAATAGTAAGATTTATATTTCCTACATTTAAACAAAAGTTTCGCACTAGCAGTCGCGCGTGATCGGACAATATACAACTTCATTCATTCAGATTTTAAATTCTTGTTTATTTAAATTTTTCGTTCACTGAGAATTCAGAATGATCGACTTGTAACATAATTAAAATTCAATCGATGATACTTATCTTTGATTTTTGAAATATAAAAGTACATAATAATTTAAGTATTATAATCCTAGTCTTAAAAAAGGTAATTTGTATTTTTCATAACATTATTATTGTTCCAAGTTTCCAACGACAACAATCTAATCTTAAAAAAGGAAGAAAAAAAAAAAGTGAACAAAATAACCCCAAAAAAAAAAAAAAAAGAGAAAATCTCGTGTGTAAACGGACACGAGTGTAGAGCCAAAGGACCCCGTCCCGAAATATATACCTGGCTTTTGACGCCACCTACCCCATGAATCGCAATTACTCCCTATTCCGCTATTAGACTATTGCTTGCTTTCTCAATTCTCCTTCTCCATGTACTGGATTTTCCAGCAAAAAGTCCCCATGTACTTGAACTACCTCTGCAAAATCTAAACTTTAACCATTTTTTCTCCTCACAATCCATTCAGTTTTCAAGATGGAATTATCGTGTTCATCATCTCCGCTTTCAGTTCATTCCATTCCTCAAGCTCACCGCCGTCTTTCTCCCCACCACCGCTGCCGGAATGTTATTTCTCTTTTCCCCAGCTACCCTCCTTCTACAATCACCAGCAGCTGTACCAGCACCAGCACCAGCACCAGCTGTTCTTCCTCTTCTTCCTATTTTGGGATTTCGATTTCTAACAAAACCAGGATTTCTGTTTCGTCGGGAAAAGCTAAGTCAAACCGATCGTTGTATATTGTAGCTGGGGTGTTTGAGAAATTTACTGAGAGAGCAATTAAAGCGGTTATGTTTTCCCAAAGGGAGGCGAAAGCTTTGCAGGTAGAAATGGTGTATACCCAGCATCTTTTGCTAGGACTTATCGCAGAAGATCGTGCTTCCGGTGGGTTTTTAGGCTCTGGAATCACAATCGAGATGGCTCGCCAAGCCGTTAAGAGCATTTGGCATACCGATACTGATGATAAGGAGGAGAATGGTAAGGGTAATGGGAGTGGTCTTGGTCCTGAGGGGGCAGAGGTCTCGGCCACTGATGTGCCGTTTTCACCGAGCACTAAGCGGGTTTTTGAGGCTGCCGTGGAGTATTCGAGGACTATGGGGTATAATTATATTGCGCCGGAACATATTGCCGTTGGGTTGTTCACTGTTGATGATGGAAGTGCTGGCCGTGTACTTAAGAGGTAGTACATTTTGAATTAGCATATTTTTATCTATGAATGCTTTACTCGCTCAGAATTGCAATTTTTCTAGTGCTTTATCTTGGTCTTATATCGACTGCTGAAACTATTGTTGCAACTTGTGATCGAAGACAAAACTAGGAAGGGGTGGCAAAACAAGTCAACTGGGAGGTAAAAAGATAAAGATCATTGTAATGATGATTTCCATGAATCGCTTCAATGCATTTCGTATGTTTGGATTAATGATAATGAGAACAATTTGAATCATGAGTTCTTTGAACTTTTTTAGCCAAGTATTGTGATCAAATTGTAAAGTAATTTTGTTGTGCTTTCGTGTAGTTTCCCTGAACAACTTATAGGAGCTGGGAATTTTAAAAAAAAATTACAAAAATACAGAGACACAAACAATAATATTTCAAGTAGAAGCTTCTTTTTGCTAAATTGTTTGGGCTGTTTCTCTATTTTGCCAAATTTTCATTTCTTGAGCAATGGACCATGTTGTGTCAAGTTATTTGCCGGTTATCACTGGCGCTACTGGGTGAAATATTTGTTAAGAATGTTTTCAGTAGCAATTTAGCATTTTTGGCTAATAGTATGTTTAAGCTGGTTTACATGCCATCTGTTACTTCCTACAATGGTCCAAATGTTTCTGGTCGAATGTGTCAGGATATAAAGCAATATACTTTTCACAAATTTGAAACTTTCTCTATGTGAGGCAAGACTAATTTGATTTCAGATTAGGGGCAAATGCAAATCACTTGGCAGCAGTTGCCATCACCAGATTAGAAGGAGAGCTAGCCAAGGATGGCAGAGATCTTCCCAGACGGCCTCATGAAAAAGCTCCTGCTGCCAAAGCCAGCATCGCAAGATCCTCTCAAAGAACTGGAGATCAGAGTAATCATTCTCTTATTCTTGTTCTTGGTTTCTTAATGACTGGAACAGGAATATCTGATTTAAGGTTTACCCTTTTCAATAGAAAAAAATGCACTGGACCAATTCTGTGTGGACCTTACAGCACTGGCGAGTGAAGGTCGCATTGATCCTGTGATTGGCCGAGATACTGAAGTACAGAGAATCATTCAGATACTCTGCAGAAGAACAAAAAATAATCCTATTCTTCTTGGCGAAGCCGGGGTTGGTAAAACAGCAATTGCTGAAGGGTTGGCAATCAAGATTGCGGAGGGAAATGTGCCTTTCAGTCTCTTGGTGAGCCCGTAGGGCCATCATTGAAATACGTCAAATTCTTTTATCCTAGTTAAACTATGATTCGTATATTCTGCTCTGTTTCTTAAGATAGTTGTGCTCTTCATTTTGCACAGACAAAGCGCATAATGTCCTTAGATATAGGTCTATTAATCGCAGGCGCAAAGGAGAGAGGTGAACTGGAAGGACGCGTGACTACATTACTTAAGGACATCAAAAAGTCAGGTGTGCCCATTTCTTTTTGGTGCATTTGAAGTAAGTCATCTACTGTGGCTTAACTTGTTGTGACAGCATTGCAGGCAATGTCATTGTTTTTATTGATGAGGTGCACACACTTATTGGTTCTGGGACAGTAGGACGAGGCAATAAGGGATCTGGTCTTGATATTGCCAATTTATTGAAGCCATCACTTGGACGGGGTGAGTTACAGGTAATACTTCTTCCTTGGTAGATGCTTTAGTGTGCATTATGTTACCGGATACTCATTGATACCTGGACAAGAAATCATGTTACACTGGTATGGTCATCGATATTGTAAGCTCATGTTTCTAATCTTGGCTTGGAATTAGTAGCCGAAAAAATGAAGTCAATTGCTGCCTGTGAACACAAGTTTTTGATCATGGCATGTGGCTTAAGAAGCAAGGGCAAGTGAGAAGCAGAGCCTAGTTTGATTTTCTGGAAAATAAGCTAAGAAAGTATAGTGCTACAGTTTTAATCGTCAGATCATCTGGATTGCTAAGCATGTGGGAATAAAATGTATTCGTCTGTATTAGGTTCATAAAACAAATGATGACAAGAGTAGGCATGAATATAAGGTTTTGAAAGTATCTCTTAGCATTGTCACCACTCATGCACAATGAAGTAGTTGGCTTAAATTGTGGAATTAATTGATGCTTGAGCTACACTGACATATCAACCTGTTAACAGTGTATTGCTTCTACGACCATGGATGAATACAGATTGCATTTTGAAAAGGATAAAGCATTAGCCCGCAGATTCCAGCCTGTCTTAATTGCTGAACCTAGCCAGGTTTTGACTTCATTACTATCTTTTTAATACTTATGGTATTGAAAATGCTACAAAGTATGTTTTGATGCCTTCCTGCTGATAAGATGTTCCATGCCTTTCTGTAGGAGGATGCAGTCCACATACTGTTGGGATTGCGTGAAAAGTATGAGTCTCATCACAAATGTAGATACACATCGGAAGCCATAGATGCTGCTGTGCATCTGTCAGCTAGATATATACCTGAGAGATATCTTCCAGATAAAGCTATTGATCTCATTGATGAGGCAGGAAGTAGAGCACGTATGGAAGCCCATAAGAGGAGAAAGGAAGAGCAAACTTCTATACTTTCAAAATCACCTAGTGATTATTGGCAAGAAATTAGAGCTGTTCAAAACATGCATGAATTGGTAATGGCATTATTCTATGCTGACTCAACAGAATTTCTATGGAATTTGAGCAACTCCCTTAGTCTAATGGCATTGATCTTATCTCTCTACTTGCAGGTCCTGGCAAGTTCATTCAAGGAAAAGGATGATACATCCAAGAGGGAAGAAGACAGCAGATTCACTTTGGGACCTTCTCTGCCTTCCATTCCTACAGATAATGAGTATGATTTTGCCCTTTATTCAATTGTAACTAGATAAATAGACTTCCGTGCCTTTAGATTGAATGCAGTGTAATTTTTTTTTTAAACAATTCTCTTTTGCTGTAGTGCTTCGGTGATTGGACCCGAAGAAATTGCAGTAGTTGCTTCTCTATGGTCGGGGATTCCAGTTCAGAAGCTTACTGCAGATGAAAGGGTGCTTCTCTTGAGTCTTGATGAACAGCTTAAGAAAAGGGTTGTTGGTCAAGATGAGGCTGTAGTTGCCATATCTCGCGCTGTTAAGAGATCGCGGGTTGGCCTAAAGGACCCGAATAGGCCAATTGCTGCAATGCTTTTCTGTGGCCCCACTGGCGTTGGCAAAACTGAACTAGCAAAAGCTTTAGCAGCGTGCTATTTTGGTTCAGTAAGAACTTGAGCCTCTATCGTAACTATGTTATAGTCAAATACTCTATGCTAAAAAAAAAACAATAAAAATATTAATGTCCCTATGAATATCACGTTTACAATGTGAAAGGCCCTTATTGCATCCAACATTCTAGGAATCTTCTGGAAGTTCAGTAGTTTGGGACCATCCTGTTTTGTTTCACTATATTTGCTACAAATTTTGCTTATGATTCTTTCCTTTCTTGTTATCATGTCAGTGTCTTACAGAGTTTTTAAATACTGCATTTTGTTTTTTCCCAAATATGGTAATAATTAGTTATTGTTGATGACCATGGTTGCAGGAGTCAGCCATGCTCAGATTAGACATGAGTGAATATATGGAGAGGCATGCAGTGAGCAAGTTGATTGGATCACCCCCTGGTTATGTTGGCTACGGTGAGGGAGGAACTCTTACGGAAGCTATCAGGAGAAAGCCTTTCACAGTTGTGCTGCTTGATGAAATAGAAAAAGCACATCCAGATGTTTTCAATATTCTTCTTCAGATGTTTGAAGATGGTCATCTAACTGATTCTCAGGTTTGAATTCTCAAAATGGTGGATACCAAATTCAAGCTATTCGTTTCAAATTTTTGAAGTTATGGTTGATTATCTCATATTGTGGCTTCTTATATCGCCATTCCATTGAATTTTGTTTATAGGGTAGAAGAGTATCATTCAAGAATTCACTTATTGTGATGACATCTAATGTGGGTTCCACTGCCATCGTGAAAGGAAGACAAAACTCCTTTGGTTTCTTCATTAGTGATGATGTCTCTGCATCATATGCTGGAATGAAAGCATTGGTAATGGAAGAGTTGAAGGCTTATTTTCGTCCAGAATTACTTAACCGGATAGATGAAGTAGTGGTGTTTCGCCCTCTGGAGAAACCACAGGTTCGTCGTTAATGATTATTCAGTAATTATTAGTCTTCAGAAGATTTCTTCTGCCTCTTATGAAATCTATAACAGCACCCCTGACTATTCAGCTTGTCCATTTTAACAGTGTGGGATAAGTCAGTTGCTGGTGTCAATTCTTTAGCATTATCGATTTCAGTAACCATTTTTTCTTTGTTTTTATTCTTCAGATGCTTGAGATATTAAATCTGATGCTTGGTGAAGTGAAAGAAAGGCTTACCTCCTTAGGAATTAGTCTGGAGGTATCAGAAGCAGTGATGGACCTCATTTGCCAGCAAGGGTTTGATAGAAGTTATGGCGCTCGGCCTCTTAGGAGGACGGTCACTCATATAATTGAGGATCCCTTGAGTGAATCTGTACTTTCTGGAGATTACAAGCCTGGGGATGTTGCCATAATTTACTTGGATGATTCGGGTAACCCTGTTGTCACCAACAAATCAAGACGGAGTGTCCATTTGTCTGATACATCCTCAGTGTTGTAAATGAGTCGTCGAGGAGAACGTCCACACAAATATAGTATACACTTTTTAACTGAGAACACACCTAAAAAGTGTACATAATCTATTCATTCTTGTACAGACTGAATTACACAGCCCAGAATTATTCGTTGGACAAGCACCGAAGGTCATGAATTCACATATACATTTTTCCAAAATGGTTTATGCTATATATGATCTGCTTTTTTACTTTTGAAGGAGGAATAACTGCCATCAACTTTGTACATACTATTGGTATATATTACTTACTATTGGCATTGTTAACTGCCCGGATGCCAATAGTGATATTATACTTTGGTGTTGCAACCGGTTAGCAATTTGCGAATGCCGTAGGGATCAGAGAGTTAGGGAGAAATACTATACTTCTTGTAACACCACTTGTGGTGACAGCATTTCAGGCAATGTCATCATTTATTCGATGAGGTCCACAGATTTGTTGGTTCTGGGATGGTAGGAGGAGGAAATATTAGATAAGGGATGTTATTCAATAGATCTTGCACCGTAATTCCTGTTCACTCAATTCCAATCATGCATGCTTCTTCAGCAGGTGAGATTTAGAACAAGATACATTCACTTTCTTACTTGTACGAATTGCTTGTTTTGTTGCAACATATCAACGTCCTGATTAAGGAGCAAAAGTTTCAAGAGGTTAATTTTGCTAAAATCATTATTCTTTTCAAGTAGTCTGTTCAGACATTTTTTTGACAATTATTAATGCCACATTCGAGGGTTTCATTGCAAAAACATTCTGAGACATCCGGCATCTAATCAGCAAGATGCATTTTATACTGCATACACGTTCTCCAGCAAAACTTAATCACAAAGTTTGCAAGCATATACGGCTATAATTCTACCTTCATTGCCTTTTGGTGAATCCAAAATTGTCAAAAGGTAATTCTGAAAGATACAACTTATCCTAACGATTACTAATATGCTTCCAGTTCAATGGTTACGAAAACGTGGTTAGGAGTACATAAGTGTATCTCTATTTGGACATAACTAGTATCTGACGGACCAACCAAAAAAAAAAAAAAAAAAGAGCTGCAGGCCATAATCCTCAAATTGTCAACCGCTTTTCAGTACTCCAGAAAACTTGCAAATGAAGCAAAGCCCACTCTTTACTCCTGAAAGTTGACAATTTATACAGTTGAAAAGTATTAGACCTAAAACAAAGTTCATTTGATACTTGAAAAGAACTTGTAAAAATGTTTTGCACTCTGCAAATAATACAGTTTAACAAAACTGGGCTACAGGACATAAAGAAATCAAACTAGAATGGACATTAGTTATTCCCTACACTTTTAATCCCACCCGCCCCCCCGGGGGGGGGGGGTGTCAAGAAGGGGAACTGCTTTACACATTTTGAAGCCATCAAATAGGGGATGTGAGTATGAATCGTCATTGCATGCTTGAGATAAGCACACGAGTAAATATAATTGCTCAAGTAATAGCTGCAGTCATCAATAAAACTGCACAAAACCGAATAAGGAGAAAAGGGAAAAAGAAGAAAGCAGAGTAGCCCATCATAAATAAGTTCTAAGGTTTATGAAATGTCAATATCCTGATTTTCTAGCAGCAGTAAGTTGTGAATCTTGTGATTTAGGACTAGGTCAGAAGAATACCAATGTTCAATAGCTATCTTGAAGAGGCCTAATACAAAAGTGAAGTGAGCCGAACAGATAATTGGCTAATCATTCATGTACTATACCATGCAGTGAAAATGTGTGTGGTTGATGCTGAAAGTGACAATTCAGGAACAGGTCAAGCACAGCTAGATTTTTGCTGAGCAAGCGGGTTGTAGCAGTCTTCATATGTTATAACAAAATTTATGATTATTTCAGCTATTCCAAAGTGGTTTTTAATCAATTCAGATTAATGACCAGATTTTCTCAAGCAAATTCTATTTACTACGGTCACAACATTTATGTAACTGGCCAAAACAAGAAGTTCACAGCAAGAGTAATGACAAAGTTACGTGGCAAGACCTGCTCCATTTCTTCAGGACCATCATTCTTATTTTCAGATTCAGCCTTTCCCGGTTGATCATTGGTTTTTTCTTCACTATCAGTAACCATTTTGTCCTCTCTGGCATTTTCACTTTCACCTGCATCATCAATCTCTCCAATGTTTAAATCAGCAGGAAGTTGGCCAGTTTTCAGTGCCTGCAAAAAAGTTAACACCATTGGGTGCATCAGCTGGAATTTGGAAAAGAAAAGGTTGAAGAACTAGAATTAAAGATGGAAATGAGTAACAGATTTGCCAGACTGAAAATCTGCACCATTCCTTCTTTCCCTTTGACAGAGAGTACTTTCCATCTCAATAGTCAAAATTCCTTCACTACAAAATGCATATAACCTCCTTTATGCCTTTTTTTTCAAGATACTTAGTCTCGAAGATTTCAAATTCACATGTTTATAAAACAAAGGGAAGTATAGATGATTTTGATTACAATTTGTGTATTCTATGCAGTGAAAGGACCACCAAGATCAGAGCAGAATCAAATGTTGTTTACAATTCTTCATATGGACTTGTAAAGAACTTCACCTGTTCAAGCCTTGCCACCTCTTCCAGAGTTTGGGAATTCACAATTGCAGCCTGCAGATGTACACCAGAATGTTAATAAACTAAAGCAAAACACATCCAAAAGACAGGTAGGGCAGTAGAACAAAGTCAAGCAAGAAGAATAAATTTCAGAACAGCAGTCACTAGAAGAATCTTAGGTTTTGGGAGTACAAATTGAAACTGCTTTTTATGTACTAAAATGCTCCATAATCATGAACTTGAAACTAACAAAAAAAATTTTCCTTGGGATCTAAAATTGATAGAAAAGTTAAGCTTTTAAAACCAATAGTTCTGTTTCTGAAAAAAAAATTAAAAAATAAAATCTGACAAGAATACCTTAATAGCTAAAATTTGTTCTTGTGTAGGAGCAACTGCTTTAGGTGCTTGCTCCTCCTTTGGAGCCTCTAGGGTGCTTGGAACCTCACCGGGTTCAAATGTCTTTGTAGATACCTTTTTAGCTTCTTCTTCAGCTTCTTTAGATGCAAATAGACTATTTGCTTCAAGTCGCTCCTGTTTCAACGAAAAAGAAAAAAGTCTATATGAATATTCCAAACCAATTAAGCTCAAAAGTAGTGAGGGGTCAAAATCCATATGCAAAAGTTATGCTATAATGTATGGTTGAGAAGAAACAATATATAACTTACTTTCTCAATCATTGATGTAATCAGCCAGCACCAAAATGCTCACATTCCCAATTTGTTTCCATATGATTGCTAATATTTAACACCCTTCGACTAGAGAATAATTATTTACTTCTGTTATTTATGAGTTGGAGCGACCAAATAAAAAACTCTCTCAACTTTGGCTTAAGTTTCTGTTTAATTTCCCCAAAAAAAATCCAATATTCCAGTCTCAAAACTAAACAAGCACACAGTATTAAAGCACTTGCAACCCGAACTTTAGAAAATAAAAGTCAACATATCAATTGCAGCAATAATTATGCTGACCTTTTGTTTCACTTTCTTGAAGTCCAACACACGGAGAGACTTAAGTTTGTGGATGACATACAACCGATAATTGGGTTTCTTTGTAATATTGTTATCCAGCAGGCTAAGGAATTGCAACTTGGGAAGCGATGCTAGTGGATCAATCTCAACCAAGTTAGTCAGTCTGTTGTTAGTCAGGACCAAAGAATGCAACTTTGGCAATAGCTCTGCAACGTTAAAATGAGACAAAGTAAAAACATTTTTCAGTTAATGAAAGAAGAAAAAGAAGGAACTTGTTTTGAAGCATGATATCCACTAACATTTAATTGTATTAAGGGTCTCACCTCCAAGGTTGGGATTAATTCGAGTAATCCTATTGTTGTTCAATAACAAAGTGCCAAGCCGGTTAAGAAACGGAAAGTTTTCGAGCTTCACTATCTCATTATCGGACAAATCAATGGTGTCGAATTGATCCTGAACATACAAACCAGCATCTTGAATTCAAATAAATTCCCCAAAACCAAAAGCCCACAAAATATTCTCGTTGAAATAAGGAGGGAAAGCTAACCTCAGTAGCACCCAAGTTCTCAATGACTGCGATCTTGTTTCCTTCACAGAAAAACAGATAGTAGCGATTAATTTAAGAAAAGAGTTTTCAATCCAACGGATATACTTCATGAATTTTAGAAATTTCAGAGGTAATTGCATCAAAAGAAGGTCAATTAAGAACGTAAGAAAAACCTTGTGTAGTAAATTAAGAGAAAGGAAGGGAACCTCGAAGATCTAGCTCGCGCTCCCGAATAGCATTGAAAAAATGAGGGCTTTTCCATATCAGGTCTGCTGTTAATCTCACCATTCTTTCCGGGTTGGGTTGTTGGTGGTGGTTCTACCCTTCTTTTGATGAGAGGACTGCCGGGGCAGGGGAGGGGGGGGGGGGGTTTTGCTGCTTCGCAAGAGTGACAGAAACAAAACCCTCAGCTTCCCACGTTCTGGAGCTTAAAACTGAAATTTAGACGCTGCGGGAGTGTAAAATTACATATATAACCTCCGGCTTTTCTTTTTGTTAATTTCTTTTTGTTTTTCTTGAAAACTTTTTTGCTTTCTGGTTGTAGACAGGATGAATACTTAATAATAAGAATTTTTCGTGTCTTTTTTTCTTTTTTCTTTTTGGTAATAACAAACTTTTAGATCACGCGATAGTGTTTAAATATGTCATTATTTGAAATAATTTTTGTGCTTATATCAACAGCACATTTTTCAATAATTTTTTTTATTATCTATTTATTTCACGTAAATTAATCACAAAAAAAAATTAAATAATACACTATCCAAAGAATTCGCAAAAAAATGCTATAATAATTATTAAACATAATATTTTACGGTGAATGCAAACTATTTGCTATAGTCTATCATAATGCATAAAGTTGTTTTTCTTATGATAGAAACAGAAGCAGATGATTTTGAAGGCAGCTGAGAAGTCATTATATAGGCATCGTCTTTGAATGAATCATTTACTCCTCTGTATAGTTTGATCATAAGCCGTTCCCACAAGAAGCATTAAACCTTGACCAAAGGATCATTAACACGAGAGGATCAAAGCCTTCAACTTCACCCTCTTCTTGCCTGCACAATTAACACCAGAGGGTGAAAGCCTTCAATTTAACTCCATAAGAAGGAATAGACGCAGATGATACTTAAATATTCAGCAATTTGCTGGAGAGTGGAGCTTTCCATATCAAATCAGTTAACCCCGATTTGTTCCTTCATTTTCACTATGTATGCTAACTAAAAAAGCCTAGACAAAAACTTGTCAGGCTACGACGAGCGGACTAATTCCAAAAACTCAATACAAGTAGGATGAATGGTGAGCAGGCACAACAGGAGGAATTGCACCGGCCGCGCGCGAACCACCACTGTGATATGATTCGCTTTCAACAATAGAATCAGCAAACTGATAGAGATCAGAGGCAGAGCTCCTATGTGCTACCGTCGAATTAGAAGGCAACCCTGGAAAGTTGTCCAAGGATGGTGATGTCCGCTTATACAAGCTAGCAAGCCCATAAGATGGAGGTTGTGCAGCATAAGCAGGAGCTGCCAGCCGTTCACTCACGGCTGTATCACCCCGCAATCCATATGGGTGACCATCATAATGTATTATATGTCCTGCTGCATCTACTAGTGCTCCACTGTGGACTCCAGCATAAGAACCAGTTCGCACAACACTAGGGGCACTTCCCGATATACCACCACCTATTCCAGCTCCAAGGACATCACCACCAATTCCTACAACAGAGCAAGCAATGCCCTCTGGTAACAACCTTCCACCAGCTCCATGCAATACAGATGGTAAAGCATAAGATCTGTTTATGTGTCCATGGACTCCATCCAGAATGTTCCTCTCGCTATCAATATGAATATGTACTTTCTGCTGCTGTGGTCCTTGACCAGTGTAACGTGACCGTTTGACTTCTTGGCTCTTCAAATTTGAAGAATCAGTTTGATCTGCTTTTCGTTTTGGAACTGCCTTCTCCCTTATATGCTTGTCAGAATCAGCAATATCTTTCTCCAAGCTCTTGATTTTCTCATTGATTTGCCATCCTGGTAGAAGCTTTGAGGGATCAATTTTATGACTCTCCAAACACTTGACAACAGATGTCAAAGCAGACAATTGCTTCTTCTTTGCCTCATTCTGCAAAAACAGGCAACTTGCAATCAGATGAAAAACAAGACAAAAAGGACGCAAACAATTCTGAGCTCAAACTGAACCTACCAATGCAGCCAATGAACCCTGTGTTGATCTTTTCGTTTTCTTGGAGGTTTCTTTAGACTCTTGCAAAAATGCAGTCAAAATTGTTTGAGGATTGAACTTATCCTCAAAGCCAAAAGTACAAGCAACATCAACAGCCATTTTATTCTTCACCATCCAACCTATTATGTCTGAAACAGACAAAACAGATTGCTTGGCCAGAGACCACATATAAAACAACAAGTGCTATGAATACAAACTACCTTTAGTACAGCAAACTCACCTAGGTACATTCTAAGAATGCAACTACTTTTACAAATAAAAAAAACAAAAGAAGAGTAGAGGTAACTAAAAATGGGCAAATAGTTCAAGTTGCAAAAAAAAAAAAAAAAAAAAAAAAAAAAAAAAAAGAACAAGCTAATGCAAAGAAGGCAAGAAATGGATGTAATCAGAAAGTAACATGTCTTGAAAGCTGCTCAAAGCATTGCAGCTGCAAAGTGTGCATTTCAAGTACATACTATCAAACAAGATAAACCTTAAACACACGGTTCAATAGTTCAATAAACTTTTATAGGAAGATCTAGTTCACAGTCAGTGGAGCCACTTAAATCACCCATCACAACAAAAGAAAATCAGGTGCCATCTAACTAGAGAACTATTTACTAAAAGGACAAACATGCATGGAACTGGTAAATTATATGTGGGCAAACATGGAAAAAAAGCAAATTAAAAACTTTAAAAAGGTTGCAAAATGCATCATCTGCTGCTCAAAAGAGGAAACCAACTATTTGGCCCACAAGGCTACTTGAAAAATTCTCTAGAACAGCATATCCAATTTAGCTGCTCTTGCAAATTCAAGATGCCAGAGTGTAAAGATGATTAATTAAACAAACACACTAAAGAGTCGTAACTATAACTGTAAACCATTTATATGGACCAATGAAAGTTTGGCAGTCTATGCTATAGTCAAAAGTGCTTAACATTTTACTTGAGCCAGCCTTTGTAGTCAGTAATGGGTTCATAGTCCTGTACACATTGGTCTGAACATCTTTTCCACTCAATTTTAAAAAAAAAAAAAAAAAAAAAGCATTTACCATGACAATGACATCTATCAGTTACACGTATTTTGCCAATAGTTTCACTTGTGGCTCTCATATTAGAGAGTCTAATAAGTTCAACAACAAGGTTCTGACAAACCAAAACACTTGTGTGAACTGTTCCTGCTTCTCTAAAGACCTAGCTAATCATCCTAATATGTTCAAATGTTAGGTTTTTATTAAAGACACTACACTAAGGCACGACGAATTGCTGCACCTGATGTTCCTGTAATACGCTTAACCACAACATTAGGAATTAGGATTTTAATAGTTAAATGAAGTACATAGTTAGCATACAGTACACATGCAAAAACAAACTATAAGCATCCATCAAAAGCATATAAATCAACAGCTTAAAACAGCATCTAAATATCTCCTACGAAAAAAATGTAAATTAAAGTTTCTTAATATCTTTTTAAGCGCAAAAAATGAGACCTGAAAACTTGGTGCCAAGAACACTTGATCTCTTCAAAACACCTGCAATCTCCTTTACATTACCGGCTCGAACCAAATCCCTGAAATCGTCATTTCTAAACCCGGCAGGTATCCCAAAACACCCAAGAAAAAACAACAATCCTCTGGCATCGATCTCACTAGCCTTAGCCAAACCTCCTTCATTAATCAATCTCTTTCGCCAAGCCATAGCAGCCTCAGCGGCCTCTTCTTTAATCGCCTTCTCAATCTTAATCACTCTATCATCGCCACCCTCATTTTCCATCAGCAGAAAACACTCTAACGCTAAAACAGAAGCCTCCCTCGCCGGAATCATGGGGGAATCCTTAGTATAAGCTTTACTCCCTTGCAAAAAAAACCTCCCAGAGCATTCAAGAACCAATTTTGCCGGATTAGGCGAGAGTTCCAATGCTTTTGGAACTTCTTCTCGGAGTTTATCCGGTTCTCCAATATTAGTTACCATGTATTTCCGAAGCCCCCTGCTAGACATTAATGTACAAAGGCTTTCCAGCTCTGATTGACATGATTTCCCCTTTCCTTTTTCTTTTTCTTTTACTGGAGAAGGGTTTGATGGCGGTCGGGTGGAGGTGGGCGGAGGGAGGGGAATAATGGGTAAAATTTCACGGGGTGGGGAGGGAAGATTGGATTTTTGGAGAGATAATTGGGAATCAAGGGCGGAATTAATGGAATCGAGGTGAGCTTGGAGGTCGTAATAGCAACTGTGGAAGGTTTCAAGGGCGGCGGACAGGTCGCGGAGGTAGGTTATTGAATTGAGAAAAGATGGGACAAACGGAGGAGATGACGGGGTTTGTGGTGGTCGAGATGGGAGGGAAGTGGTGGTGTTGGTGGGTTGTGGTTCTTGGTTGATAGGGGTGGTAGTTTCGGGTTGCGGAGGTGGTGGATTGGGATCGTGTTCAGCCTTGATAGGCGGAAGCATAGGTGCCGTTACTGCCGGCTGCGCCATGGGAGCGATGGTTTATGGTCGTTCGCGGGAGTACGAGGATTTGACTAAATATACGTCGAGCATCAAAAAAAGAGCCAGTCAGTGGGATTAGACATCCCTGTCGTCTCTATTTTATCTTGATTTCACGTCTTTGCCCCTTTGCAACCCCAAAAAAAAAAAAAAAAAAATTTGGGGGAAAAATGGGTAATGAAAAGAAAGGATATTCATGAAAGAGGATTCACACTTTTACTTAATTTGGTGCCCATTTTTCAAAATTTTCCCAAAAGAATTTATTTGGTGGTTAAGTACAGTCCCTTTTTTGGTTGCCTTCCTCAATAGTAAAAAAGAAAGAAAAGAAAGGGGGAAAAAAAAAAAACTTGTGTGTACTTCATATGTTCCCATTTTTCAAATTATTTTTCCAAATTTTTTCGCAAACAAAAATTGATTTGGTGATTAATTACAGTCCCCCTTTTTATTTTTGCCTTCCTAAATAACAAAAAAAAAAAAAAAACAATCTTGTATATGCTCGATCTACAGCCTCATAAAAATAAAAAATAAAAAAATCTGACACTTCTATGAGTTTAACACGAGGGATTGTCTCAGAAACTCTCTCAGTTGGAGCGTGAAAAGCTTTTTGTGGAACACAGATGCCATCGGGCATGAGAAAATGGTTTTTTCTTCCACTTCACAACAAAAAGCTGACAGTTTAAATTAGGAAGAAGATGCGTCAGGGGAGTAATTCAATTCATATTTAAGCATCCACCTTCAACTGTTAAAATCACAATGTTGTACTATAATGATCTTTTGCAAGCATCATTATGTCTTAGAGCGATCAGAATAAGCAAATTGAAATCCTGAACAGATGAAAGTTCATCATGCAGCTAATCTAATCTAGGTTCCTACAAGTAATTTATCCAACAACCTATCAGTCTGCCACTGAAAATGGTGGAGAAGAAGATCGCAGCATACGCGCAGAGGCAGCAGAATAAAGAAGCTTATGGTCCTTTACTACAACCAGTGAACAAAAAGAAATAAGATAATAGTTGCCTCCAAGCAATTCAAACATAACGGAAACCAACTATGTATGTCCCCATCATAGTTCAATCAACACCAAACATCAAAGTTTAATACACATACTATCTTATGTTTAGCTCTCTTGAAAGGGTTCCCAAAAGTCCTATTTTTAGTCTCAGAAGAAAGTATTTAGTCTGTTGTTTTAATTCACTCATCAAGTACCATGCACCAAGCTAAGCAAGTGAATCATCGCCCGGTTAAATCAGACAGGACGTGTGAGAATACTCTTCCAATTAGTAGCCCTTATTGCCTCGTATTCGAGCTCTCATGTCAACCTAAAAGCAGGAAGATTTCGTTAGTTTCCTGGACTTGCATGAAAAGTGAAGCAATGGAACTAGCAATGCAAACTAATAAAGTTAAATTTGTTGGTAGGTTCACATTTTCTGAAAAGCAGTATTATTTGAATAATCTAAGAGCTGCAATCCCACAGGGGTCTTTATGATTAAGGGCAGGATTACTCCCTTACCGATTATCTCCAAAAATAAGAAATTGTTGTCATATGGGCAAAGAATTCTGAGCAATCAGAACCAGGGCGAGATTACAACATTCAGATAGCATCAAAAGCAGGACAAGGATTAAGGTTAACACTATGGAAAAGCAACACTCTACTTCGTAGAAGTATGGGTGTACAACAACCATTTTCAGTCATCTACTTCTTCAGGAAGCAGCGCATGCACAAGACTCAAACACATATTATTGCTTAGCCCTCTATACCGGATGCATACTTGACTTCGGGGTTTTGATGACAACATAAAGATTAAGATTAAGTAGGAGAACACAAATGACGGATAATCATAACTCAATCTTCAGCTACAATAACCTAAAAGTGCAGCTATAAGTACTAAACTAGCAGAAAACTGAAAAGACAAAGAACACTTCTAAATCAACCTCACTTAGAATATGATAAGTGATGAACTGTAACTACGCAATGGTTTTATGGTCAAGAGTAGAATAGTATATATGCTATCAAAGTTTGAGGGATATGATATCTTATTTTCTCTCATCAAGGTAATGGATGAGAGTAAATCAGAAGTGTTTTCATTGCAATCAAACAAAAGAGCAATTCAGCCGTTAGTGGTTTTATGCCATCAGCTAGTAGCTTGCTAATACATACTGTAATTGAAAATTGTAGTGCCAATGGCATGCACTACATGGTTAGACTAGCTGCTCACCAATTATCCATTTACACTTCTGACATAATAATATTTCCTTTGTATGAGAGGAGGCTTCTAGCTTTTAAAGTGCAGAACATTAGCAAGTTCTTTTTCACACCACGAAGGTTTCAAGGTCAGTCAAAAGATAATTAAATGGCATCCTAATTTGACAATCAGCAGCAAAAGTGATATTTTATTTCAAGCAAATGCTATGTCCAATCCAAGAACAAATATATCCACAGAATAACTCTTTCTAAGAGAATACTGAGGCAAGACAATGCCTTTGCAAGCCCTGACTAGATAATATGTCTCTGAAATATATGTGTGTGTGCAGATACATACATACATACATATAGATGTATATATATGTACATACATACCTACATACATACATACATATATATATATGTGTGTGTGTGTGTGTGTGTGTATACATGATAGGGCTGTCCGTTGCATATAAAAGATGCCGAAATGCATTAGAGGTGTCAGTGACTTAATTTGTAAACTTCAATAAGCCTAAACTCCGGGATATCCATTTTTTGGTCAATTAGTTGCAAAAGATCATACAAAACAGCTAATTACACCTCAATATGAGTATTTTGAAACTAATTCATTCCTTTTCCCTTGGCAACCAAAGGCAGTGCAAGAAGGAATTTTAAGCATGCTTAAAGTCACAATTCAGCTGAGAACATCCAAAACATGCCGAGATCTCTATAGCACCATGAAATGAAAAATACCTATGGTAAAAGCAAAGTCATGATGCAAATACCTAGCACACCAAATCTTGTGTTTTTGCATTATGATAAAACAACCAAACTTTATTCCTTTTCTTTTTTTTTTTTTTTTCATAATTTGATAAGCAAGACAATAAACCTTGAAGTTATAAAGGCAGGAGGGGAAAAAACACAAGAACGAAAGTAAAGATACCTGGCCTCTCTTGCAATTGAAATATGTTTCCCTTAGTCCCACACATTCACTGGAAATTAAAGGGGTTTTCTCCTTGGCACATTCCCTATACGGCCTGTTCTCAACCTACACAAATTCCACCCCATCACGTCAACAAAGACAAACGTCCTGCAGGTCTACGGCATTATTCAACACCAAATTGAATCTTTTTAACATTTCCCCGAGCTCAAGAAACAAATATCAAATCAGATAACAATTACTAACACCTATTGATCACCTCCAAAACGACCCCTTCTAGCAAGAGACAGCTCTGAAGTTTCACCCTTTGAATTAAGAATAAGATACTAAACGTAAAACCCATTTGAGAGCAGAAAGAACTCTGGCTTGCAAGCTCAAATTCTCAATATTACCTCAAGGTTTGTCATTCTTGGTCGAAAATTTTTAACAACGGGTGAAAGGTGATAACTGAGATTAGATACAGAGAGGGATTATCTGATGAGGTGAAAGGGATTTACCTTAACACAGTCGGATTCACTAAGGCACTTGACCAGTTCCATGGCAAGGCCCTTGCAGGACTTCGACATTTCTTTCGTTTCTTCTTCTTCCTCTTCGTCGTTTACCTTTCAAGAGTTCTCCGTCTCAATGTGTGGGATGGCGGGGATGGAGGAGTGCTTGGGTAATGGTTGGTGGGCCTACAATCCTCTGGGCTGTAATTGGACCAAATGGTTTATGAGGAGAAACTCGCCTCTCTGGGTGGGGTGGCGGGGGAATGGAGGAGTGTTTGGGTAATGGTTGGTCGGCCTACGGTCCACTGGGCTTAAATTTATCACAAGACAGGACAGCAAACATCTTGCCCATGTTCTAGAAAATATACAGCAATCAACTGCTATTTGTCAAAGAATTTTAATCTTAATCTTAATTTTTTTTTCTCTGTCTTTTCAACTAATCTAAATTTTGTAAATCTCTTGTAACATTTTACAAGCACCATTATTTACCCACTGTGGAAAAGGGTAGACTGCTTAGAAAAGAAAAGTGGAACTTGAGATATAAAATAATACAAATGTATTAGCAAGCAGTGTCTGTCGTTGCTTAAGTGGAAAATAATAGCCCAATTTGTTCAATGAGGAACTCAAATTTGATTATTACCTGACTTCACCCTTTTAGTGTCAACCCTGGATTTTTCTTCCGCCCACAATCTTACAAGGTAGCATTTCTTCTTTCCTTTTTCAAAGAAAACTTAGGTACCGTTTGTTGGACTATAAATTTTTTAGAAATTAATTTTGAAATATTTTCTTTAAAGTATTTTTAATGACTTTTTTTTTTCCATTATATCACATCGCCATTGTACAATTTTCAATTAACACTTCTAAAAGCTCTAATCCAATTGAAGGGTCCATTTGAGCGTTTATATAAAATTTCATTGTAAGTTATTATACAAATTATAGAAAAACTTTTGTTTTGCTTAAGGATTTGGAAAAAATTTTGTCTTTTTCTTTCCTTCTTCTTTCTCCTCCCTCCCTCCCTAATGCGATAGTTACTATCACTGCATACCTCTTTCTTTCTTTCTTTTCCTTCCTCCCTTCTTTCTCCTTCTCTCCCTCTTTTCTCCTCCTTCCCCCTCACCCCTCTCTCTTCCCCTCTGCCCCCTTTGGTCGTGTGACCCGTTGTGCAACCAAAGGGGGAGAAGGTGAGAAGAGTGAAAGGAAGGAAGAGGAGAAAAGAAAAAAAGGATAATGTTAACGTCACTAGCTAGCTAGCTAGCGATGGTAGGATGACGTAGAGGGAGAGAGAAAAGAAGGGAAAAGAAAGAAAAACTTATTTGTTTTTGAATATTTTAGGGCGTGTATATTAAAATTTTGAGATTTTTTTACAAATTATTATAGACAAAGTTTTTAAAAATTTTTGTCCATTAAAAACAAGGTAAAAAACTTAGGTGCCAAACAGGCCGAATAGAGGTCTGGGTGAGCCAAGCCACTCGTGAGCTTGGTCAAGCACTCGGTTCGAATTTAATTTGACCGAATTCGAGCCATTGGCTTCGTATGTGAGTCAAATCTGAGTATTAATCGAATGCTCGACGAGCTTAATTGAGTATTTGTATTATTTATATATTATTTATTATAATTATGAAATGACTATTATGAATTCAGATTTTAATAAATTTACGTGAAACAATGTTCAAAACTCAAACTCGACGCGGCTTGCAGTTTACTTGAGATCAGACGATTTGAATTCGACATTATTTTCCATTGCGTTGAGCCGAATCCAAGCTTAACGTCACGTACTTATTCGAAGTCAAAATACAATAGCATTGGCAGTGATCAAAACTCGAGCACTACCTGAGCTGGATGGCACCCATAGGCCAGAAGTTACGTTACTGAATATCTACCGCCCAATTCAGATAGAAATACCAGGTGATATTTGTGCACGTGCTTTGTCACCTTCACACAAGGTGAGAGAGAGCACAAATGAAAAAACTCACATAGAAATCACATAGAAATACATGCTTTAAAGAATAACGCCTATATAAGTAGGAGTGGGGGACAATTGGACCCCAAATAAGACCACGACATTTTAGGCAGTCGCGTCCCTATTATTGCCCAACTCTCAAGTTTATGTCCTTCAAAAAAAAAAAAACCCTCAAGTTGATGGTAGCGGCTAGAGAATAGAAAGACAAAATGAACAAAAGCAGAAGTGCCGTTAAAGGAATCGGAATATCAGATAAATTTCACTAAAAGGATCATCAACCTTTGTAACAGTTATATAAATAAGAAAGGAGAGACGAGTTAGATTGTTGAGGCTCATACATGAAGAAAGACAAAAAGAAAATGGTCATTAGAACTGATTTTTAAGTATTTTGGAGAAAAAAAATTGAATGTTATTATGGGCACTACCTCATAAGGACAACATGGGAAGATGGACAGATAAATCATGAGAATGGCGGATAGTCCTAGAACAAGCGCAACAACTACTGTTTCCCTTTCAGCCAAATGGTTACATTTTAGTCCCCACGATATATCTTTGAATTCCCACCTCTTCATTTGCACCATCATCGTCTCGTCATGTTCTTCTCCTTCTATTCCTCCTTTTTCAAGTACTAGTGGTACAAATTCAAGAATCCCATAGTCCCAGATAAAGCAAAGACGGAACCTTTTTCACTTTACTAAAAGCCCTTTCCATTTTTGCCAAGTCCAACGCTTCTCTATACTGTTTTTCCCCCTTTGCTACTCAAATGGCTGTGGCAATGGCTTCTTCTGGGACAACTCTCGGGCTTTATACTAATCTAAAGGCAATTGACAAGCACCCCATTGCTAAAGCTTCCCTCTTTACTTGCTCTTTTGGTTCGGATCCAGTTCAGGGATTCTGTAATTTTTCCAAGAAAAGGTCTTTGCTCACATTTGGGATTCTTTATTTGCTTCTGAGCTAACTGGATTTATCTTGTATTAAGGCTAACTCATTAGTGTAATTGTCTAACCCTACACTTTATTCATCGTTTTAAGTTTTGTTTATCTGTAATTTTTATCTGATTGCTGCTGTTGGACCGGATTTTAATTTGACTAATATTTTCTTAACTTGCAACTAAACTTTAGCATTTTGAAGCTCTTCTGTCAACTGGTTGCATTATCTGGAAACTACCGTGATTAGCTTCATGACTCTGTCTCTGTTGCATTTTTAGAATTGCACATGGCATTAAAATGCTGCTTATCTTATTCCTCAAGTTAAAACCCCCTCCCATAAATGTTCTTGTCATGCCAATATCCTGTTGGACTGAGCTTGATTTATTGGTAACGGCTCCGCTTGGGTGTTTTCTTGCTAGATGGTACAAAATACATTATTGATTGAACTGTTAATGTCTTCAAAACTTTGTCTTTTTCGGCGTTAGCAGTTAATTGTTTCTTATTGGCTTGTTTTTTTTTTTTTCTTTCCTTTTTTCACCTAATTTGGTGGTGATTTGATGCCAGATTTCCATCTTCAGAAGCTAGGCTTCTTTTGCAAGCATCCCCAGCTGCAGCTGTGGTGGTAAGTAGTCACTGTTGGTTAACCCAGTTGCTTATAAAGCTGATTGAATCACCAATTTCTTTCCATTTTGATATATTTATCGTTTGTTTGGTTTATCCAAAAAGCAGGGCGAAAGCCCGCAAGAAACTGAGGAAGTTCCAATTCCCAAAGTTATAATAGATCAGGATTCTGACCCCAATGCAACTTTGGTGGAGATCACATTTGGGGATCGCCTTGGGGCTCTTATTGACACAGTATGCTGCTGCTGTCTTTCCTACTAATTTGGTTGTTGATGCCCCTCACTCGCATTCTAATTTTGTGGTGATCAATAGATTGTAAGGTTTCATTTGCTTTTTGTATGCCTATTGACTGTTACCAATTGCATTTCAGATGAATGCGCTTAAAAATCTCGGGCTCAATGTTGTCAAGGCAAATGTCTATCTTGATTCATCTGGGAAACATAACAAGTTTGCCATCACAAAAGTGTAAGTTAATGTTTACGTGTATTTTCCTATATCCCTTTTCTTCACATCATGAACCATGTTCCTATAATCTTCATTTCGAGTATATGATGCACTGTGTAATAGCATGTTTGCTTAGACTGCATATATTGATCAGTAGGATCAGTTTATGGAACTGGCATTGTACGTTTGGCTTTAAGTACTTGTTGATTGGGCTTGTTTGCAGTTCTACAGGTAGAAAGGTTGAGGATCCTGAGTTGCTTGAGACCATTCGTTTAACAATAATCAACAATTTGCTTGAGTATCATCCGGTAGTTCTTCAATTATGTTCACGGTCATTAAGATTATCTTTTAGAGCACTTGTTTCTAACCTTTTAAACATTTTAATTATGACTTTAGGAGTCAAGCTCACAGTTAGCCATGGGGGCAGCCTTTGGTGTTGTGCAGCCAAGTCAGCCGGTATATTAATCTCTATTTTGCAAACTTCATTTGTCCCTTGTTGTCCGCAAGTATGAACCTCTCCTTCATAGCCTCTCTGAATGAACATGCAGAATTCAGATGTTATCTATCCTCGAAACTATCACCCATTAGGCCCCTGATGTTCATTAGTTGAAAGTATGAGTAAACGCTGGGCCAGCTAAATATCATAATTCCTGGAAATAAGCTATCTAACTGGTCTTTAACCCTTAGTGGATGGCACTCAAAAAATGCATATTGTCAATTGATAATTATGGTGAAATTGCTTTACTTTTCAGGTTGATGTCGACATAGCAACTCATATCCGTGTCTATGATGATAGTCCAGAGCGAAGGTACGGCATGTTTGAATTTGTTCTGTATGCATCATTACAAGAGCACGAGTTCAGGACTGAATCCAATGGCTTTCAAGGCCTAAGCGGAACAGCCTGCAGTTGATGCAATACTTCAGGTCAAATGGCAGGCAGGCATAACATAAAATGGTTGCTTCATTGCAGTTTATTGCAAGTTGAAACAGCAGACCGCCCTGGATTACTTGTGGATCTTGTAAAGATTATTACTGACATAAACATTGCTGTGGAATCAGGAGAATTTGACACAGAGGTAAAGACTGCTTACAACTTAGCATAGTTTTATCATGTGCCTGTTTGATAATGAAAACAAAAGATTTCGATTTTGACATCCAGGGCTTGTTGGCTAAGGCTACGTTTCATGTCAGTTACAATGGTAATGCCATCAGCAAGCCCCTTCAACAGGTAAATTTGGCTATCATGACAACACACTCTTGCAATACTAAGCTATCTGAACCTAGCTCAACCATCAGTACAACGTCTGAATCTTTTGCTTTTGTGCTACATTTCAGGTTCTTGCTAATAGCTTGCGATATTATTTGCGGAGACCATCAACCGAAGAGGCGAGTTTTTGATTCACCTAGCGAAGACGACAACTGTGAATCCTACATAATTAATGAAGCGCTGTAGCCTCGTTTTTGGAACAAATTATGCTTCAAGTTGCTGAATACCGTGACTTGCAATTTTTCACTGAAGAAATCATTTGAAACTTCCATTGGTGGTCTGATAATTATGACAACATTATACAGTGATCAGATTATCAACTTATAGTTTCATAGAGTCTGGCACAATACATGGGAAATTGCTCCAGTTAATTGAAAGTAATCAAGGAAAAGGTTACGGGAAAGGTATGGCACTTTTACCAACACTGTGCCCCTATTCGGGTACTACTCTGGAGGCCCTCGATTACGGGGAAAGTAATCGGCAGAACCGTTTTTTCCCTGTTTTGGGGCTTATCCAGACTGATTACAACACAAGAATGCCGTTTGGGGTTGAGGATAAATAGGCTGAGGCTATCCGGGGCCTTTCATTTTCTGGATGAAAATGAGAGACATCCGCATCCCATTCCTATCTCATCCATCCCCCCTTTCCTTTCCCTTTAATTTTTCTTCCCTGGGACGTGTCTTGCTTGGCAGCCGTCATTAAGTTCTTGTGGATTTATTCTCATTCACGTCTATCCAACAAATATGGAAGTTCAATGGCGTTACTTCAGAGGATAAGCCGCCCCATATGGAGACCTGCTTTTGGCCCACTCAAAGTTTAGAGAGAGCCAGAGAGGATGAGAGGGTATGGATGAATGGACCTTCGTTATCCCTTCCATCATTCGGATTCAGTCCCAGAGTGAATATTCTCGGACGCGGTATTCCAACAATATACGTTCAAAATTGCTAGAAAAAGGCATAAATTTGAAGAAAAAACCTAACCAGTACGACTAGATAAAGTAGTACAAAAAACTATACATTTGACTGCTTGGAAAAGCAAACTATACATGACCTTATTGTAATTGCTCAAGCAATCCGCAGGCAGCTTCTTTGGGTGACATTTGGACTTTGCTTATCAAATCAAATGTGCATTAAGCCCTGAGAACTAAAGGAACCATATGATATGACCGCAAGAATTCCTGAATTTGGTTCGAAACTTTCTCCTTAGACAGGAATCGTCTACTTGTTAAACAAGGAAGGATGAGTGGTAACTCAAATCATTGAAAAATCCAAGCAATGAATGAAGGATTGAGGAAGTTACTTGACGCATGGAACTGGACAAGGAGGGAGGCGGCCTTATCCATCCAATGAATCAACGTGACGACATCCACGGCTTGTCCGGTTCCATACCAGATGGGGGTTACGACTCACGATTATGTGTGCATTGCACCATATCGAAATAGCTACTAGGCACTAGCAACCAACCAATGACCTGTGCAGAACAACAATCGTCAGCCTTCGTTCTTCTTGTCTTGGAAAACTAAACAGGCTTAGCTCTAAATTAAAGTCACTTATCCAATTCCTACTTTCCCACACTCACTCACTAGTATAAAGAAGGCGTGGATTGGTGTCCACAACCTGACACAATTCCAAGCCAGAGAACAATCTCTCGGTGAGACATAATGGCAACTTCAGCAAGTAGAGGAGCTCAGACGGTGAACTCCATGTATTTCAAGTAAGCCCTTTTTCTACATTTTATGTTTTTTTCTTTTCAGACTTCTAGGTAGGCATTCGTATACTGGGTTCAGGGGGTTAACACAACAATTTGACGTCCCACTTGATTGGAAGTGTTGCCATCACATTTCTTTTTTGGGTTTGTACTTTGTAGAGATGGTGATACACTTAAAAATTGTCTATGCTCGAGTAAAATTGCGAAAACCCGAAGACGACGGATACCAATAGATGGCTGTGAAGGGTTCAAAGAACATTTGTTTAAATTGAAATTTTAATATGAGTTGCTGCTACTACTTCTTTTGTAGTTGGTTCACAAAGTATTTCAAACTGTTGTGAGATTATCATCATTTAGAATTGTTGATTTAAAATTGGGTACTAATTAAATTCTTACTTATCAAAAAAAAAATAAAAACTCTCTTATCGTTTCTTTCTTCTTCTTTTTTTTCCACCTCCTTTTGGATTGTCATTTAGCGTAGAATATCACCTCCGAAACATAACAGTCTCGGCCAAAATTTAGATAGACTCGATTTTTAATAATTCAATGATCCAAATTATGTCAAGTCACTTGGTGAGTTTGCGTGATACCATCTGAATCATTAAAATCTTTGAAATCTTTCCAAGTGTGAGCCAACTGTTTGGCCAAAAGGCAAAAGCATATTTCTTAGAAAGTAGATATTGACTCGTCGATGCAGCTCCACATTTTGGTCTTTGGTCTGGGGTGTAGGACTTTTTTGACTCACGCTCTCTCTGGCTCCCATTCCTGAATTATCCTCCCTTGGCAGGCATTAAATTAGACATGCAGTCCATGTGGTGGTTATACTTGTATGTGGGCAATGGTCATAAATAAAGAGAAAAAGAGAAAATGCATGATGGGGGAAAAAAGACTTAGACATTACTAATATATTAATTGTTCGACTTACAGCTACAAGAATGCTGGCGATTGAGACATATATGATGGGCTATTGAGCTACAACCGACCAAATATTAAATGGTACTGGCATCATAAATTGGGTACAGTCACTAGCCATTTGATCCGGAGATCATTACCATAATGATGATGCTGGATATCAGAGAATCAACTCCTGTCTCCCATAATTTGGCCATAATATATGGCTGGTCTTAGTTGATCATCCCTCTGCCCCTTCCCTTCGATTAGGTTAGAGTAGGTTATACAACATCTTCCGTTGCCGGA
Source organism: Coffea arabica (assembly GCF_036785885.1). Lineage (NCBI taxonomy): Eukaryota > Viridiplantae > Streptophyta > Magnoliopsida > Gentianales > Rubiaceae > Coffea > Coffea arabica. Next base: position 4,329,227 of record NC_092316.1, on the reverse strand, counting down.
AAAAAAAAAAAACATCATAAATTGGGTATAATAAATTAAAGAAGAGAAACAGCCAAAAACAAAAAGGAACAAAGAAAAAAAATAAAACCTTAAATAATTTGCTGTTTATGTGTAAAAATCAATGATTGGTTCCCTCCGTTTCTATAAATTTTCTAGTTGTCCATATGTATAATTGAATCTTGTGTCTCACTGCCATTTTCTTTGGTTAATAAATGCAAATGTTAGACCAACGCTGCGGAAAGCCTTCCACAGAAAAAGCAATCCACCGGACACGGCAAAGTTGAATGGGGAGGAAATGAAGGGGAAGAAGAAGAAGAGTAGTGTGGTTGGAAATAATCATGACGGAAATTGGTGGGTTCCAGATGATCGAACTGGAATATTTTATCCTAAAGGCCAAGAAAAAGTCATGGAAGATGTTCCGTCCGGGGCAGCAGCAAAGGATACTGAAGCTATTAATTGGTTCCATAATCATGACTTGCAATGAGATTTATGTTCAGTGGTGCGTGAAAGAATTTATTTGCAGATTTATTATTATTTCTGTTCTCAATTAAATGTTTCCTCGTGTGGTTAAGATTGGTAGCGATGGAACAATTGGGGCGTCGTTAAGTTTTATTTCGTCAATAAAAATAGAACAAGTCATTACTCAAACATTATACGTGCTCGTGAGTTTCAATTATATGTTTGTGTTTTCTTCTTTGTTTCCTCCTATCGAGGCTACATTTTTCAACAATTTTTTTTGCCTTTCTTGTTTTATAATTGCTCAAAATTGATAAATGAGGACTAATTCAGATTAGGCTTGTTCGATCGGAGAGAGGAACGAAAACGAGTGTGTTTTGATTGCTGAATTATTTTACATAATATTTTATTTATAATATAAACATATTTTTTAATTCATTTTTTTTATATTTTTAACTATTATTTTATCTCACATACATCACATTATAAAAAATATTACAATTATTATTTCAAATAACACCCTACTCAAATAAAATTTTCCCTTATAGGCTGCAGAGAGATACATGCGCCTAAAGTCTTTTAGTAAAATAATTCCAACAATGCGACTCGTATGACTCGGCCGGTCAATAATAAGATTATTATAATCAAATGCTTCAGATGTTTTTTTTTTTTTTTGGTCGACATAGAGATGTTCGGGTCAATCTTTACGGGATTCGATTAATTTCTTGTGATCCGGCCCCGGCGTCCCAACCCGGCCCAAATGTGATAAATGCGTGGAGGAATCCAGTGAAATAGAGACTCGAACTTGAAATCGTAAGGATCATCTGTGAGAGGCACTACCGCTGGACCATTCACGCGGGGACAAATGCTTAAGACGTTTGTTTGGGGAAGATGTGGTGAATGATCCTTGTGGGGCCACCAATGATGTAATGGTATGGGCTGATGCGCTTGATTAGGACAGGGGAGCAGGAGATTGGAGTAATGAAGCTGTGCCATGACAGAACAGTACAAGGGGGCAAAAACAAAAAATAAAAATAAAAATCGCAATTAATTCTAATTTTTTTCTTACAAGTGTTTTCGGATGTGCATCTTTTAATTTTGCACTTCCGACTTAGTTTACTAGAAAATGAAAAGCTGAATGTCTAATCTATCAGCAATGCTGTTTTTAGAAGTATTTATAAAATATATATATATATATATAATATAACGATATGATATATGTGAAATAAAAAAATAATTAAAAAATATGTTTATAGAAAAGATAAAATTTTTTTTAAAGAAAACTCCAATCCGAACATATTTTTTATTTGGCTATTGCATTTGGAATACATCATTCAAGTTACCATTTGGATAGGAGATTATTTGCCCAAATAAATTTGTTTACATCACCATTACAATTTTCAATATACCTTTTTATCTTTCCAATTATCTTTTTTATCTCACATACATCACATCACAAAAATTATTACAATAAAAATATCTCAAATAATTTACAATCCAAACACACTCCTTATCATTTCACACTCAAGACCATCTACCTCAAAATATGACGCGACCTTATAAATAACTCGCGTACTATGCCAACGTCATTTTCCTTGATTTTCCTAGTTAAGGCGTTAACATTAGGAAAACAAAAGACAATAAAACACATGAAAGTCATTCTAATTAGATTAATTTTGTCATCATAATCTTAATTTTAGGGGAGATTTATATAATTTTATAAACTTTTGGGGAGGCTAGTAAAATTATTAGAAATTTCAGGGTAGGTTTCTAAAAGAAATTATCCCCCGACTAAATGAACGATGAATCCCACCCGCCGGCCGCACTCCGAAGGCCTTCTTCACGCTTCGTCATCAACCGCTCACACCCCTCCGGCGAAGCTACTTGTGGTAGGTAAAAGCCAACGTGGAAAAGTCTCATCTACGTAGGTCAACAGATCATCATGTCCACCACCACCAAACCTTAATCCTTTAGGTGGTCCCATTTCCCCTGGCCCCACCCCCTCGGGCCAGGGAACGGACGGCTTAGATTGGTAGTTCCCAACACAATTTCTTTCTTTTTTTGAATGGAAAATAATTTTGACATATGAAATATGTATTTTAATGTTGTACATCAAGGGACATTATTGATGTGTACAGATTTACATAAACATTACTCAAATATTATATCCTTGTTTTAATTCGTAAAAAAAAAAAAAAAATCTTCCGAGACATTCTACAATGTGATATATCATACGTGTAAAATCAAGAGTGTGACAAAAAAAAAAAAAGGTATAAGATATCACAAATGTTTGGTATAATCCTCACGTCTTCTTCTTCAATATATTCATTCAATTATAATTTATTCGGGTTTGACAAGGGAAATTAGCTAGCTCTCAATTCCCACCTACCACAAGTCCACAAGCCAAAGCCCCCCAAATCAATCATGAACATCAAACATCTTTTCTCGGTTTTACCCCTGAACAACCCCCATATACCCGATCATCCTCCATTTCACCAACCAAACCCCCCTCCATCTACCTACAACAACAACAGGAGCCCCGCATATTAATATTGCCCCATCTGCAGTATGGACTCCCAGGAGAGCAGAATAATTACATCGCGCCTCCTTTTGACTGGTTCCATTTCTTGAGTCTCTTAATTTCTTCCCTAGCTCGTAGTAACCCTTCAACAAGCCCTTTGTCAATGGCTGTCAAAACAAAGCAAGAAGAAATCATATTCCGATCAAGGCTCCCTGATATTTACATCCCAAAACATCTGCCCCTGCACACTTACTGTTTCGAAGACCTTCCTAAGTTCAGATCACAGGCTTGTTTGATAAATGGCGCCACCGATGAAATTTACACTTTCGAACAAGTTGAGCTCACAGCCAGAAGAGTTGCATCCGGGCTTAACAAAGTTGGTGTACAGCAAGGAGATACGATCATGATCCTGCTGCCAAACTCGCCGGAATTCGTGTTCGCCTTCCTCGGTGCATCTTTCCGGGGAGCCATATCCACGATGGCCAATCCATATTTCACCTCTGCCGAAGTCATAAAGCAAGCCAAGGCATCCAACGCAAAGCTCATCATCACGCAAGGCTGTTACGTCGAAAAGGTCAGGGACTATGCATGTGAAAATGGGGTGAAAGTCGTGTGCATCGACTCTGCGCCGGAAGGTTGTTTACACTTCTCGGAGCTAACCGAGGCCGATGAAAGGGAAATGCCGGACGTCGAGATCAGCCCTGATGATGTGGTGGCGCTGCCGTACTCCTCCGGGACCACTGGACTGCCTAAGGGGGTGATGTTGACCCACAAGGGACTTGTCACTAGCGTGGCACAACAGGTTGACGGAGAGAACCCAAATTTCTATATACACAATCAAGTGATGATGTGCGTTTTGCCTCTGTTCCACATATATTCGCTGAACTCAATTTTGCTATGTGGGTTGAGGGCCGGCACAACAATTTTGATCATGCAGAAATTTGACATAATTCCGTTCTTGGAATTGATTCAAAAATATAAGGTCACAACTGGGCCATTTGTGCCACCAATTGTTCTGGCCATAGCCAAAAGTCCAGAGGTTGATAAATATGACCTTTCGTCGGTGAAGACTGTCATGTCCGGAGCGGCGCCATTGGGGAAGGAGCTTGAAGATGCTGTTAGAACCAAATTTCCTAAGGCCAAACTTGGTCAGGTAAATAATGATATAGACTTGCTACTACTAACTACTAGTACTATAACTTTTTATTGGTTTTAGGCAGGCATAGATTTTTTTTTTATTTCCCCTTGTTTAGCTTTCATTTCTTTTGGTGTACGACGTATGAGGAATATTTTTGTGGTGGGGGGGAAGCCACGGCGCTGGAATTGGAGTGAGTGAATATGCACTTTCCAGCTAGTTTCTAGCACTCTTTTTGAAGACTGTATATTGGCAGAGGTTGAATTAAATGGGGGAGTGCGAAAATCAATTCACTTCTGTGACCTGGCTATATGCATTTCAGAACTGAGAACTAGTAGTATCATTTAGTTTAGGTTGCTCCGGGTCAGCATTGAGAAGGATATAGGACTGGAGCCATTAGTCCTATTTGATTGCTGATTGCGGGTCAAAATTACCGTGATCTATTATTCTGCCTCCTACAATTTCTTTATTAGCATCAACTTGGTTTTCCGCTTTTAGTTTTGGGTGTGGGAAGGATGAGGATCTATGTAATTTGACATTTTAGCTTTGGGAATTTAATGCTTGTGGGTGAATTTAATGTTTGGAATAATTACTGTAGCACTTTTTTTTTGTTGTGATGTAACGTACGTGAGATAAAAAAAAGTGATTGAAAATATAAAAAGATAAAAAATGATTGAAAATATGAAAAGGTGAATTGAAAAATATGTTTACGAGATAAAAATGAAATATTATTTGAAAACATTTGATATCCAAACATCAACTAAAGAATTAGACTAAGAACCATGCAGGCCTACCAAGATGGGAACAAGAAAACAATAATGATGCAAAACTTTTTTGTGTGTGTGTTCTTGTGCGAAAATGGTTAGAATACTTGTTCAAAAGTATAAACACAATAAATATTAATTAACAACACATTCTACGTAAATTCTTGTGTGTACTCATACATAGTAACTCTTCACTGAAAAGGGAAGAAAAATCATTTTCGTTTATGATTTATGCTCAATGAAATAGCTTTAAATATGCATTTCTTTCAAAAAAGTTTATATATTTGAGTTCAGAGTATACATAATTTAAAGCCACCGTGGTGGTGACCTAGAAAAATTTCAACCCCACCGGAAAACCAAAACCAAAAAAAAAAAAAGGGAAAAGCTGATGATGCATGACTAGACATTAGGGAAAGTAGCTGATTAATTATCTGATTCAGATGAGGAGCAAATATTAATGGTAGAAAATGGATGCAGGGTTATGGGATGACAGAAGCGGGCCCTGTGCTAGCAATGTGCTCAGCATTTGCTAAGGATCCCTTTGAGGTTAAATCAGGCGGATGTGGTTCCGTTGTTAGAAATGCTGAAATGAAGATTGTAGATCCCGAAACTGGTTCCTCTTTACCCCGGAACCAACCTGGAGAAATCTGCATCAGAGGTGACCAAATCATGAAAGGTAGGTGTGGTTATAATTTTCTGGAGGGACTCTTTCATGTATTTAATGGTGTCTTCATTTCTGTCTTTGGTGGGAAAGAAAAGTCTACGTCTTTATGGCGGCTTCATGGTTTTGGTTTGCCGGCGACGACGACGGACATATGCCCTGTGCAAATGGGACAAGTTAATTGCACCGAATCATCATTATTAACTCTCTTTCCTTCTTATCGTTACAAACAATAATGGCTGCTACCCAGTTTTTGACCAGGCATAGAAAATCCTTTCGGTAAAGACCATTAAAATCATAATATGAGGACCAGCAAATTTTTGTCGTTTTTGATTGAAGCATTTATGTTGGCATAATGAACCAAACTTTTAGCAATTTTTACTTGTTAAGAACTGGCGTTTTATCAGTTGATTTCTTATTTAATATGTCTTGTAGGTGGCGACTCCCAAAAAAAAAAAAGAAAAAGAAAAATGTACTTAGTGTGTTATAAATAGGATGGTATGTGATGTATATATATTTGACAGAGTCAAAAAGAGTCTCTAAGGCTGCTTATTGGATCTGTATTTGTGTACCTATTTTCATTGCTTTTAGATATTAACAACATTGTAGGTTGAAATTATAACTCCAAAATTGGAGTTCTACCCATCCACAAAAAAAAAAAAAAAAAAAAAAAAACCAAGGTAAACGGTAAACCAGGTACCTGAAACTCGGAAAATCTAGGTTGCTTCGAGTTGGCGACTGATGGGTCATAATTTAGACAAGGAACAGAATTAGGTAAACCTAACAATGAGAGAAAACAAAATAATACTTGTTTATCAAATACACAGAATCATTATGACAATCATCCGTCCTTTTGTAGCCAATATCAGAAACCTCCCTTTAGAGAGGTTTCTTATAATATCACTTGACACTCTTAAGATTTTAGAAATATTACTTGTCTTTCTTAATAATTGTAAAAAGATTATATTAATCCTTATTTGACACATAATTCACAACACATCAAATAAATGGAGCTCAAAAATTAAAAAAAGAAAAAAGAAATAAAAGTCACTTTTTTTTTTCCTCTTTGCATCATCATTCTCTCTTACTCATTTTTTGGATGACTATGAATATTTTATTTATAAATTATAATAAATTTAATTTTGTTTATCTTTTACTTTTCGTGATTGTGATAAAGTAAGATATGATTTATTTATTTAGTTTGAATTGGTTTTTATAATGATTGATACAGTTTAATGATTTTAGCAAGAGTTGAGAAGATGTTGGAAAAAAATATAAATTCATAAGAAATCGTTTTGAAGATATAAAGTTAAATTGATGCAAGTGTATATCTTTTCAAATTTATAATTTTACGGGGTATAACATTATGATGTGGTAGTACTACAAGAGATTGTTTTTGAGGTGATGGTTTTCTTGAAGTGAACAAAGTGGTTTAGGAATATTTTTATTTAGAAAGTGAAAGAGTAGTTTAGGGTTTTTAAAAATTTTGTTACACAAATAACAAAAGTAAAGGAGGTAAGTGATAATTTTAAAACCTTTGGAATCCCAGGTGATATTAAAAGAAACTTCAGGGGAGGTTTCTGATATTATCCCTATTTTCTTTGGTGGATTTAAAAGTTAACTGTTGGTCATAGTCTTGTTTTTCCTGGGCAGGGCTCAAGAAATATAGCAGTAAAACTAGTAATTCTTTTGGCAGCGAAACTTTGTTTCAATCACTCACCTAAGAAAGAAAACTAATTGGGGGGGTCGGGAAAGAAAGTCATCCTACTACAGATCTTAACAATGTAGCAGTACAAATTTTCCTGGACGGGAGTGATGAAACCTGTTTCTTATTTTGCTCACTGTCTAGGCTATCTTGATGACCCTGAAGCCACAAAAGCAACCATAGACGAAGATGGTTGGTTACATACAGGTGATGTAGGCTACATTGACGAGGATGATGAACTTTTCATCGTTGATCGCCTCAAGGAGCTAATCAAGTACAAAGGGTTCCAAGTCGCACCTGCAGAACTTGAAGCCCTGCTCCTCGCTCACTCTGACATCTCAGATGCTGCTGTTGTCCCGTAAGTCGAAAGTGATTAATTACCTTTAGACAAAAGGGGTGTCGATGTTGTTGTCATCAAGGCAACAGTTTATGTCCTTAATTACCACCATGCTATGTTTTTTGACTATCAAAGTGAAAAAGCGATCCTTCGCATTGTTGTTGGTGAATTTCAGAATGAAGGATGACGCAGCAGGCGAAGTTCCAGTTGCTTTTGTTGTGAAATCAAAAGATTCCAACATCACCGAGGATGAAATTAAGGAATATATCAAGAAACAGGTCATTCCATTATAGTAAAGCTGGATATTCAATCGTTGTTTTTGAGGTTTTGCTGCTTTCAGGCCATTAAATTGGTATTCTTTTTTGCTGTTTTCCGTGGTGAGCAGGTTATATTCTACAAGAGAATAAACCGTGTGTTTTTTGTTGATGCCATTCCGAAGTCACCATCAGGCAAAATCTTGAGAAAGGACTTGAGAGCAAGACTAGCTGCTGGCGTGCCAAAATAAGCAAAGGCAACAGCAAATTGGCAGCTAATCCAGAGGACATTATAGCGCAAAAACATCTGGATTTTTGACACAAGGCTCTGCAGCTGCCGATTATGGTGTGTGATTGTCGATTTAGCTGCCCTTTCGGAAGAGAGACAAAATATGTGTAAATCTTACTAAGACTTTGTCCAATTTTCATATGCTTGGCGGAATTTCTCTGAAAAAAGAAAAAACAATCACTATTTCATGAGGCAATTATTTTATTTTATTTTATTTTTACTAAGTGATTTTCTTTTTTCAGTTAAAGGAGTAATTGTTTCGTGTTAGCCATGTTCGTCCCATTGCAATGAATTGGTTATTGGTTCACTTGCACGAGAATTTTGAAGTGATTTGGGTGGTAGGGGAAATTAAAGAAAAGTAGAAGAGTGTCTTAATGGGGAGGTAAGGCAGTTAGAGGAAAATTTCTAATTCCTATAATTAGTATGTGACCAAAGTTGGGTTTGCATCGTTCCTGTTATATTAATGTTACCTTTGTATGAAACGAATGTCCAACTTCTTTTTAAAAAAATGGAGTTCGCCGTAATAGTATACTCTATTACAACAAAAAAAAAAAAAAAAGATAACTTTACCTTAGCAAAATCTTGAGGGGAGTCGAATGTAAGTTTTTCAAACCAGTAAAGGAATTCATAGTTATTACAGAATTGTGATTTACCAAAAATAAACGAAATCTCTTTTTTTTTTTATTTATAGAAAAGTACCTTGAGTTTCCCGAAGAGCTTTGGATGTTTATAAGGAAAAGACTGCGTCCATGGAATGCAGAAATCACCAGATTTGAGTCTTTAAAGTAAGTTTCTATAGCCGTATTGGAAGCCAATAGAAGTAGTAAGTTTCTAAATTTGGAAACGAACTCCATTCAATTTTCAATTCTTACCATTTCCAGAAAAAAAGCGCAACATTAGGAAGTCTAACATAGTCAAAAAAATTCTAGTTGTACGAGGATGTTGAACCATAATCAGTCTCCATATAAACAACAATGACATCTAATTTCTTACATATCGAATTGCTAGGTCCTCCTCCTCTCTGTTTCAAGATTTGATTGTAAAACTCAAGCACATGCTTTTCTTGGTATTGTGGGTTTTTCCATGATGGCTCACTCGAGAAATTCTTCGTCTGGTGATGGAAAACAAGTGCTAAGCTTACCCTTTGGATATAGATTTTACCCTACCAATTATGAGGTCATACGTTATTTGAAGCATAAGATTCTTGAGAGAGAGCTTCCTGCAGATATTATTCCAACCATTGATGTATATTCGCATAGTCCTGATCAACTTCCGTTAGGTAAGGTTCCATTGTACCCGTCTGTTGGAATACCTTTGCGGTTTGTCAATTTCATGCAAAATTAGATTCTTGTATTGGTTCCTGCAAAATAGCAGCATTCTGCATCGAGGAGGAGTTGTGGCATTACATTACATCTTGTAGTGACTCATAGAGCTTTGCACAATTCTTGATCTTCTAAAAATTGCATTGCTCGGGTGTGAGAAGGTTGAATTTTATTTTTTTAAAAAAAAAATGGTGTTGATTTTGTTTGTAAATTGTAAAACTGATGTGCAGATAAATTCAAGTACGGAGTGGCCGGGGAATGGTTTTTTTTCACCACTTGTTCACCCGGTGGCCTTCCCACCAGAGATGGTTATGGTTACTGGAGTCCCACAGGCTTGCCTGCTGAAATTGATCTCGATCAAAGAATCATTGGTTTCAAACAGGCAGTGGATTTTTACTGGGGACAATCGCCAGATGGAATCAAAAGCAATTGGACCATCGATGAATATCGATTGAATCCTGACCAACTAGATGGACAGGCTGATGAGACTACCCAAGCCAAGGTAATTATTCCCCTTGATTCAGAATTAAGAAGGTTGGCCACCACATTAATCGTGGGGTGGGAGGTTAAGAGTAATGTGCCTCTATATGAGCACAATCCATACGGGTGGTTCAGTTCTTATCAGACTCTCGATTCAGTTGGATCATCCCTAGAGTAGGCTTCTTCAATGTAAGCATAGGAGTAGACTAGATGCACCGTTATGGGAAGAAAAAAAAGATTAATTTTTTGGAAAAGTTTCCCAAGTGAGAATAGATAATATGCTCAAAGCTTCTCTACATAATTATGCCATAATATGGCTTTGAGCTAATACAAATAGTTGGTCTTGCCTGCAGGTACAAAATCTTGTGGCATGTCGGGTTCGCACTTCGCAATAATGACAAGTTCCAAACAAGCGCTGGAGCCATTGAAGAAGAGGGCGGAAGCCTCCCAACTAATGAGCTCGGATTCTTATCATTTGCGGTGACGGATGATGCCAATTGGCACGGAAATTGAAATAGAAATAGCACGTTTTATTTTTGCATATAGGAAATATGTCAGATGATCTTTTCTTTCCAGCCTTCATGTTGAAGTATACGGGTAGCATTTTTACCCCCTTTTGTTTATTACTTAGAAGAAGCAAAGAATGGTATCAATTTCTCTCAATCTCAGCCAACAATGGCATTTTTTTTTTTTTACAATGGAGTCAATAAAAAAAAAAAAATAACTTCACTTTTGTCCATTTCATGATTGTTTTCTTTCCTTTTTTTTTAATTTATAGAAAAGGATAATTTCATTCCAACATCTACACTAATGACAATAATTATAATATACAAAAAAATAAACACATGATGGTAACATTATTGAAACTTCAAGAGTATCAAAATAAAACTCCCATTAAAAAGGTTAGGAGATAAAAATCTCTTACTAAAAAACCCGAAAAGATAATTTATTGGAACAAAGGAAATAAAATTTTAGAGACGGTTCCCTCCTCTATATGTGTGTGTATGTGTGTGTGTTTGAGCATATAGTTTTTCCTTTTGTAACTCGTTAGTTATCAAAACTTAAATTGTTTATAAAGTTTCAACGAAGACAATTAGGAACCATTAAGGCAAATTTAAGTGAGAGGAAATAATGATACTAGGCAATAATTCTTAACAAGAATAAATTAGCAAAACTGAAATGCTTTGTCAGAGGGGTAAAAATGCACCATAACCCCTTCACTTAGCAATTACACACCTAATTTTCTTGTACTTTTTTGTTCTTGCTCAATACCTCTTGTGCTTTGGGTGTGAAAAAAGAGTTGGCTGAAAAATACCCCCCTTATGCTTTGGGTGAAAGCATAAGATGGATGTATTTTGAATCTAAAGTGTCGAGTGTTTGTAATCCATTTAGCATTCCTCAGCATTTTTTTCACACAAAATACCCTCAAAAGAGTTAACAGGGGGAAAAAATAGTTACAGGTCAAAGTAGAAACTTCACAATTTTCTTCTCCTTGGCAACACAAATTTCTATAAATTCCAACATATAATTGTATAATTTGGTGAGATTGATCAGGAAAAGGGGAAAGGAAAGGGGTGTAGGTGAAATTTGATATTTTGGTCCAAAGTAGAGAAGTCATATTGACAATGGATGGCTCTTTAAATGAAGGAAAATGTTAAGGCTCTTTGAATGAAGGAAAATGTTAAGCCACAAGGAAGTATCATATAATTGACATCCTTTACAAAAATGACTTATCCACCCTCCCTTCCCTCTTTGGCTTTCTTGATCAATGTCATCAATTTATACAATTTTATATTGGAATTGATTGATATTTTTGCTATTAAGGAAGAATTAATGGCACTTGTAAAGTTTTCAGTTCGACTTCTAAACATTTTTTTTCCTCATTTTCTTAACCCACTAAAGGGTAGATTTGTATAAATAAAAGTGACAAAATAGGAATCAACTTAGAAAACCCACACAACATTAGGTGGGTGATTATCGAAACATGTTTGTTTCCTTCATCTTGCACTTTTACCCAAAGTATAAAGAGGTACTAATAAGTAGATTTGAAAAACACTAGGCCTGGTTGTTAAACCATTGGAGAACCAAAAAAAGAAAAGAAAAAAGTGCAGTTTACCCTTTTTCAGAGTCGTGAAAAGAGTTTTTCCGAAAGGAAGGTATATTTTTCCTTTTTTTTTTTTCCATCTAAGGCCTTATTTGGCAAGTAAGTGTTTGGCCAAATTTGTCAAAAATTTTAAATTATACACTTCAAAAATATCCAAAAATTTATACATTTCAAAAATTTTTTCTACAACTTCTACAATAAATTACAGTAAAATTTAGACAAACACCCAAAAAATTCACTTATCAAACGGGACCTAAGTTTACAACCTATGAGTTTTTGAATTGTATTGCCAAAAAAAAAAAAAAAAATTTTTTTGGAGAAATGTAAATCACAAATTCCCACCATAATTTAATGCCATGGAAAGTTTGAACGCAAACACGAGAAAAAAGGGCTTGTCGGAAATTTTGATAACGGATAATTTCACAAACCTCCCTGAGGTTTATAACAATTTTACTTAGCTCCCCTCAAGTATTACAAATTACACTTACCTCCCTTGTCATAATAAAATGACTATAATGACCTTCACTTAATAAATAAATAATAAATAATTCATAGTATAATGAAATGAGATTTTAAAAAAACAAAGAGAAACCTGACTTTTTTAGCTATTTTATTAATAAGTTACAACCAACGACGATTCTCTCTCACTTACTATCACTTTATTCTCATCCACATCAACCCCTTTTTCCTATAATTCGATCTCAAATTACCATTAATTATTGCCTATAATTGCAGCCAGTCACACAACAAGTGATCCCTTAAATTCTACTATATATTCCTATTTCTCCTTTTTCTCTTTGGAATTGCCAAATCATGTGTTTAGTTGAGGGATTAGATTTGATGATTGAAGTAAAATCCTATTTCATGGTCAAATTAAATGGAGATGAAAAGGCACACAATAATAATGCAATCATTGGTCAAAAAAGGAAGAGGGACTGAAATTGATATATTTGCTAATTTATAAGTACATTTCTATTTCTTTTTATACTTGACAATTGTTGGTTGTGGTTTCGCTATGGAGATAAAGTTTCTTTTCTGTATTTAAGACGTTAACATGTTTGGAGATTTAATGGTAGGTTAGATTATTTTGTTTTAAAAAGGTGTAGGTATTGGGTTTGAAGTTTGGGGTGTGATTAGTTGTAAATAGAATTTTGATTTTTGGCAAAATGAATTTCTTGAAAATCTCTATAGTCATAATGATGCATTTTCTTTTCTTAAATTTGATTAATCCTATCCATGCCTAAAAATCTCCCATAAGGATTTTTTTCAAGGCCATTACGTGGTTCATGTAGTCGGAGTTAAACCACTTATATGGAACCAAACCATGATATCCTATGTTGAATTTTATGCAAACACAATGAAAGTTGATTGTGAGTTTGACCACATGGAACCATACGGTGAGAATATTTTTGAAGAATGGAACTAATCTTCAAAATTGAATGCATGTTTTGGGAGAAACAAATTTACGACTACGATGATGGAATTGTTTGGGTTTAGAATTTGAAATTACACTATTTGTTAGACTAGTTTGTTAGTATAGTGGTTTTAGTTGAAATATGAAAAAAAATTGGCAAAATAATTTTTGTTTCATTTTTGTACACAAAAGGGTAGTTTAGGACTTTTAAGAAAAAATATGGCCTTTTGGGCCTATATTATTATATAAATAGTAAAAACAAGGGAGGTAGGTGTAATTTAATAAATTCGAGTGGAGATCTCTGCAATTATCAGGAACCTCAAGGGATGTTTCTCAAATTATCCCTTTTGACAAAGCCGAAAGTAACGCGTTTACTTGAACTTATACGCTCGATTTGATAACAAATTGTAGGAAATAATCCAATTGTAATTGTACGGAACATCTTTTGAATTGGCTTGATTTGAAGTCAAAACGTCGAAGATAAAGACACCGAAAAGACGATGCACAAACAAACTGAAGAATCTGAAGATAATTTGCTAGGCTCCTTCCAAGTTATTCCAAGTTAAGCCATCTGAAGAATCCGTTAATTTGCTAGGCTCCTTCCAAGTTATTCCAAGTTAAGCCATCTGAAGAATCTACATATTACTCATTTCCTATGCTACACCCCCATTTTCTAGTAGTCTATTTCATCCTACTTCCTTCATAGACAAAAATTCCCTTGTTTCATATTCTTATGGCTCAAGAACCAGCATTATTGGATCTCTCCTGTAATGATTTTTACTTGTCTGCACATTTCGGTGAGGCAGATGAACTAGATTCGGAAGGTGATCAGATTTTTCCCGTATCAGATGTGAAGTGTGCTCAAGGATTGCAGTTGCAAGAAGCTCTAGTGGCTTCGATGCTCCCAGAACCATCTCAGGGTTATTCTACATTTAATATTGCTGCTAATGCTGCTGCATCATCATCATCATTGAGTTTTAAAGTAGAACAGGCAGAGGAAGCGGTGACAGCAGAATCGGGCGAATCTTCACTGATTTTTTGTGAAATTTGTGTGGATAGAAAAGAAAGAGATCAGATGTTCACGATTCAAAGTTGCGGCCATGTGTTCTGTAACGAATGCATTAGCAAACATGTTGCAGCCAGACTTGAGTACAATGTACACGGTATCAGCTGCCCTGCTGTGAATTGTGGAAGTGCGATTGAGTTTGATTCTTGTGGGTCTTTTATGCCTAAAGATGTATTGGAAAAGTGGGATGAGATGCTTTGTGATGCATTGGTTGATGCATCTCAGAAGTTTTATTGTCCTTTTAAGGATTGTTCAGCGATGTTGGTGAGAGATAGCGATGAAGTTATTAGGGAATCCGAGTGTCCTATTTGTCGGAGATTGTTTTGTGCTCAATGTTATGTGCCATGGCATCCTGGGGTTGATTGTGAAGAGTTCCACAGGCTGAACGAGGATGAAAGAGGGAGGGAAGATCTTATGCTGAGGGAGCTTGCCAAGGCGAAAAGTTGGAACAGATGTCCTAGATGCAAATACTACGTCGAAAGAAATGAGGGCTGCATACACATGACTTGCAGGTCAGTTTCTACTTTCTAGTGCTCGTCACTCCTGTTTTTGGGTATGGTGATTGTACCATTACTTTTTTGTTGCTTCTTTTTTTGTTTCTGGAATCTTGTTGTGGTTTCCTCCTATGACTAGAATGGGTGATCCCTTGATTATCACAGCCTAGCCTAATCACAGAGCATTGTTCAACACGACAATCCAGGAAAACGTATATGTTGTAGGCACAGGGAAGAGGAACAATATAGAGTAATAATGGGCCATTGAAGGCCTCGGGATTTTTTAGAAAACTAAAACCAGAAATTTTTTTTCTTCTCCAAAACTTCTCAATGCAAAGCCCAATCTAGATCTGGAATTGTATAATCCATAAATGTGTTTGTGTGGCGCAAGAGTAAAGGGATGGTAGGGAAGAACATAGGAAAGAGGAGAGCTCGAAGAGGTGGAAAGTTGTGGGATTTGCAGGAGCAACTGCAGGGACGTTGCTCTTGATTTGATCTCTGTGGTATAGTAATTGATGGTTTTGTACAATAGCCAAGCGGCAAGGAGACTGATAAGCCGCGACAATTGTCGGAAATTAACTTTTGTATCTTAATTCCGGAAGTCATTTTACACCAAGTTATGTAAAAGATTTTCTACCAGAAAAAAATTTTTCCTGACCTCTTTTGCAGCCAAACACCAGAAATTGAAGAAAATATTTTCTGGAAAAGATTTTCAGTCCAAACAAACAGACCCTGAATCAAGATTATCCATTTCTTTATCTTTATCTATCTATGCATTCGAGGATCCTGGATTGATTCAAACAAACAAATCCTACATTCAATTACCTGAGCAGAAACAGATGGGAAGTTGAAAAATGTCTTCTTTATGAGTGGTGATGCAGGTGTGGATTTCAATTCTGCTATACTTGCGGAGAACAATGGAGTTCAGCTCACGGTGGTTGTTAGCAAATATAATTTCTGCACCTCAGCACAAATCATATGTACAAGTTTCAATTTAGTTTGTCTGAAGACCATTGATTATGGGGAAGCATCTATCGTACATTCGTACTATCAACTCAAAATTTGAGACTCTAGCAAATGGACAACTCTAGTAGAAGTGCACAAGTAAAGAATGTACGCTACCTAAAAAAATGGTTGCGAATATAAAAAATTGGGTTGGAAAATGTGTTTATGATGTAAGCGAAATATTATTTGAAAAAATTTGGTTGTCCAAAATGTGTTTGGATAGGAGTTTATTTGGATGATTTATTTGAGATAATTACTGTAGCACTTTTTATGATGTGATGTATGTGAGATAAAAAGATGATTAGGAAGATAAAAAGGTGATTGAAATTTGTGAAACACATTATTTTGTTTCAAATCTTCTCAATCCAAACACCCAAGACACCCAAGACTTTATCTGGGCTTGATGGATGTTTTGTTGAACTGAACTGAAATAGACAAGAAATTGCTTGTTCAATAAGGTTGCCTGCCCTACTTCTATTCCTTTTCCTTTTCAATAAGTTTGTGTGACCTGATGACCACATATGAATGCTCTAACATATCAATTGATATATATATATATATATATATATATATATAATCACAAAGTTAAAGAGACAAATAATCACGTAAGTAGATTATATGTATTAATAGTTACGAAATCTCAAAGAAATAGATTCGTCGTATGATAATTTTTCATTGTATAATAGTTACTCGGGTTTATTTTATCACTAGATTAGACTTAAATAGATTGAATTTGTTTTTAATTTGAGACTCATGATGGGAAGGAATCTAAACTCTATAAACACCATAGCTCCTAATCTTTATCACCACTCTAAATGACGGATATGTGTTTTTCACGTATATTGATTAAAACAACATAACATAAAATAAAATTAGAGATAATGTTTTGGAGGGGAGAAATGGATTGGACAGGCGTCAAGGGAGGGAGGAGTTTCAAAACCTCTCACTTACACCCATAAAAAAAAGTTTAAAAAGTGAGGAAAGACATACAATAGAGTTAAGGAAGTTGGGAAGGTAGGCTCCAAGCTATGGAAGCGGAGTTGTGGATACAAGACTTATGGGGGCCTTGGAGCTGGAAGCTTTGGGACCAGGATGGATGCTACATTTAGGGTTTGGGGCGCTTAATGTCATCATATCAAGGAAGGATGTAATACGTTGGTCATAAGGTATTTATAAGTCTAACACTAACAACCTTGCTCTTATGTCTTCAACACTTCTAACTTCCAAGATAGACTTTCCATGTAATTCTCTATTTCATATACTTCACCAAGAATTTTTTGTTAGTGTTATATGCATTGTGATCTTGAAACTTCAACTTACAAGATAGACTTTCCGTGTTATTTTTTTTGGAGAATTATAATTTTGGTCCCCAATCTATAGTGTATGTGCGGAATTATCCCCAATCTATTTCGAAAATCAATTTTGGTCCCTAATCTATTCAATTTTGCGCTAAAGTGGACAATTGACGGAATCTCATCAATTTCAATCGGAATTAAGTCACGTGCAAGCACCTAAAATCCCTTTTTCAAATATTTAATTTCCAAAACACGTTTTTTAATATTTTCAGCTTTCTCTTGCCTTTTGTCTTATTAAATAAACAAAGACATGAAAGGGGTAATCTCACCATCCAAATTCCTCCTCCTGTTGGCTGCCGCTTTCAAATCCCCAGGATCCACAGCACGAGTAAGAAGCTCAGCTTGGCCTCCAAGTCCAAGTTTCATTCTTGCCTCTATTAATAATAGAAATAATTTGCAATCAACGCCAGAAACGGATCCAGTTCAACTCTCCTGTATGCACGGAATTTTGTTAGCTTTATATGCATTGTGATATGAAACTCTATGATTTTGCCGGGGATTAGTCGGGCCCCGTAAGGATTGACCCGGAAACCCCTGTGTTAAAAAAAAAAAAAGTGATCTGAAACTCTATGATTTTGCCGGTTTCAAATACCAAATAAATTGAAGTGGTTCTTCTCAGGGCTTGCATACCTAGGTAGATTTTAGACTAACTTAGGGGCCGTTTGAAATTACAAAAAAAAAAAAAAAAAGGTGCTCACTGTTTCTTAAATTTTGGAGCAGAGGTTTTGGACTTTTAAAGCAATTCTAGCTTAAAATTCAAAATCAATGCTTTTAGAATAATTTTTGTGTTTTGAAAAAAAAATTTTAATTTAACAATTTTATTATAATTTGTTTAACTAGATGAAGGAATAAATATTTTTTAGACATTTAAAATTACAAATTATCAAATAGAAAATGTACTTAATCAAATATATGTCCTAAACATTTTAATAATTGTTTGGGGCGTATACTTGAATAAGGATTTATCAAGCATTTAATAAGTACTTTTACTGGTGAAAGTTAGAACGTTCATTGAAGTGCTTTTAGATAAAGCTACTGCAACTCCAAACAAATAGGCTTTTAAATGGTTCCCTTCGTCGCATTGAACAAATAATTAACGGTTAAAGAGTGCTGTTTCCTTTCTTTACAAATATAAAAGCATCTTTTTAAGTTGGCTAGGACTTTGTCAAGAGTAATAAGTCCTAAACAACTCCATTAAATTCAATAGAATCAACCCAACCCAATTTATATAAAATGAATAAATAGAAAAACGAAGCATTGGCCCCACTACCACTGCAATATTACGTCCAAGATTAAGAAGTCTGGTCTGGTGTTCATGTTAAAGTGTGGATTTCAGCAGTGTTCAACCAATTCTATGTACCTGCTTTTAAAAGATTCATCTCTAAAATTCAATGAAGTTTACCAATAGGAAGCAGAGGATGAGCAATCTAACAATATATCCTATTGTTGTTAACTTCTACTTAAAGTTTAAGACTTAGACCGAATCAACATTCATAAAAAATTGGATGAGTCTTATATGTGGTCGCTCTTTCAGTGTCCCAAGCTACTGGCTCGTAGCGCAGGGGAATTGAAGCAACTGCCAACACGTACTTCAGATTTATTTTTTCTTGATGAACATGTAGTCAACTTTGATGGAAGGCGTACTAAAATATCTGCGTGAAATCGTTGGAGGAAGTGGGAAGAGTAGGTTAGAGGTATCAGATGCTGAGTATGCAGAAAAATTACAGGTCGAAGAGGCCCTGCAGGCTTCTCTTGCCAATCTTCAGATATCCCACCACAAAAGTCCATCATTTAAAGCCAAGCAGGCTGCAGGTGAATCACCAACAGTATACTGTGAGATTTGTATGGAACGAAAAGAAAGGCACGAAATGTTCAAATTTGAGACCTGTTCTCACAGTTTCTGTTGTGATTGCGTATCCAGACACGTCGAGGCAAAGATCCAAGAAAACATTCATATGATAACTTGCCCGACTTTAACTTGTGACCACATCATTCAACCTTTTTCTCTCAGGGGTATAATCCCTGAAATTGTTTTTGCTCGATGGGAAAAGGCCTGGAATGAGGCAACAATCCCCGATTCACAGAAATTCTATTGTCCGTTCAAGGATTGCTCAGCCATGTTGCTGAATGACGATAAGAAGGGAAAGATGATCAGACAATCCGAATGCCCGGTATGCCGTCGATTGTTCTGTGCACGATGTTATGTCCCCTGGCATGGTGGTTTCAACTGTAAACAATTCCAGAAGCTGAAAGTGAATGAAAGAGGCAGCGATGATCTGAAGGTGCACGTCCTTGCTAAGGAGAAGAAATGGACCAAATGTCCCAACTGCAATTATATTGTTGACAAGGTTGCAGGATGTATTCATATGACTTGCAGGTCAGCTGATTCTTTTGCTACTATAGTGCAATATGTCTATAATGTGATATTTTTCTTCCCTTCTATCTTGATCTGATGATCTGAAAGCTCCAAAAATAACTAATATTTTAGAATTCCAGTCCATACTTAATTTAAGACTAGAATTTGAGACATCTCATATACTGATCTCGATGCTTCATTTCAAGACCCTTCTTTAATAATCATTCACACTCTCTCCCTTTTTTTTTTTTTTTTTTGGTTTGGCGTGCTGTTGCATGCAGGTGCAAGTTTGAATTCTGCTACAAATGTGGATCAAAGTGGAGTGCAAGACACTGGCGTTGCCAGGCATGAACGATAGGATCATACTCATAGTTAGTAAGACTGGTTCAGCTCCAACTAATTTGGATAGAATCCATTGTATATATCTATCTCTAGATAACTGTATTCCAAAGCAATGAAGTTTCAGTAGCGTTTGTCATTTTTGATTAGTACTGTATTGGCGACCAAGGCGCCTTTCACCAAGCAATTAGCAACTATTGGGTAGATTTTATATTTTAGCTTCTTATTCTATCCAAAAATCAAAATTTAGATGCAAAATCGATCGAGAGTATTTAAAAGGAAATTCAAAATCAAAGTTTCAAATCAGGTAAAGTAATCAAGCGAAAGCAACCCTTTGAGGGTCGTGAATATTGTCACTATACGATTTAGTGGTACATGTTGGTTTGCTGCACTGTATTGTATACAAGGATATAGCTGATAAACTGAATATATTTTCCATGGAGAAAAATCATAATAACATGTAAATTTCTGCTTACATTAGAATTGTACGTTCTACTCCTGAACAGAGAAAAGAATATCAACAGATCCTGGCTCAAATCATTGAAGTACTTTCTCCACATTCATGGAAGGAGTACTTACAGTTCCATATCCACCAGATGCTGAACAGGCAGAAGATCTACAATTGCAAGAGGCCCTGGAGTATTCCGTAGGTAATCTTCAAATTTATATCCCAACTCGAAAAAGGGATCATCTGGAGCCAAAGAAGTCGCTGGTGAATCATCAAATACATCTTGTGATATCTGCATGGAAGAAAAGAAAGACGTGATACGGTCAAATTTGGAAGCCGCTTTCACTGTTTCGTTCCATTGTAAAGCCAGACATGCTCGCGCTAAAATGGAAGATATTATTTGTACTGTAACTTCTCTGAATTCAGACTGCAACTACATCATCGAACCTGCTTTTGCTTGAGGTATAATCCCTGAAACAGTTATTGCTCTATCGGAGTGCGGCAAATATTCTTGATTCTTAAAAATCCGTATGAGAATTGCTCGGCCATGCTGGTGAATGATACTGAAGAAGGGATCATTAGGCAATCCGCAATCCTGATGCCCCATCTGCCCACTATTCTTCAGTGCACGGTGTTAGGTTCCGTAGCATCAGGGCTTAGAGCGTGCAGAATTTCGAAAGCTGAGACTGGATGAAAGGGGTAACAATGATCTAATTATGGTGCTGTCCTCGCAGGGGATGAAAGAGGGATGTACGCTCATCCCTTGAAAGGAAAAGGAAAAGGTTGTGTCATCAAACAAACAATGTAAGAAGGACGTCGATGATGAAATAGTACTGGTATCATTTACTAGAAGAAACATGGCCACTTGTTTCTGCGAGAACTTGGACTAAAATGAAAAGGCCAAAAGTGTAGTGATGAGAATTACTATATTCAAAAAGATTGGGGGAGCCATATGCGAATCAAGTAAAGATGAGGGGGGAGGAACATGGCAATGGCATCATTCCTTCATGTGGCGCCAAATAAGGTAAAGGTACAACTGAGAAAAGCGTAAACACAAATTTGGGATTTTGCAGATATAAATAGCGAAATTTGAAAGGCCAGAATTAGTCGGAGCTCAATCTTCAAACGTCTCCGATGGCTCTCTTCTTCAAATCCGACCTATTTTCCCCCCTCGGCCTCGCTTCTCTTTTATTCCGATTCCCAACTTCTTCTTCCTCACTCTTCGATCCCCGAATCATTCCAGCAACTAAATTGTCCACCAAACAGACCGCAATCGCCTGTTCTTCACTCAATTCCGGGAATGACGAAAACTTCCAAGAATCCTCCAATTCCAACGGATCATTGAATAGCCGAAGATTATCCAAACAGTCCTCTTGGGAAGCTAAAGACGAGGAAGGCAACGATTACCTTTACACGCTGGGTAAAGAGTCGGATAATATGAACATTGCTGTTGGAGCTAGAGCTGGCATCATCGATGACCTCTTCGCCGGCAATTTCCTTGGGAAAGATTGTAATTTGCTTCATTTTGTTGTTCTTCAAGAATTTTAGTCTATTTTTTTTGTTGTTCTGAAAATATCTGGGAAATTTGATGATCATTTTTATTTGAATTTCAGCTGATATTGTGTTCGATTACAGACAGAAAGCTACAAGGTCGTTTGAATATCTGCAAGGCGATTATTACATTGCGCCGCTCTTTATGGTACGTTAATATAGTATTCTTCGACGTAATTTATCTGGCAAAATTGTCCTAACTATGTTGTTTAATTTATCATAATTTTTGAACTAATTCTTTTTCCCCACTGTGGCAGGATAAAGTTGGTAAGTTCAGCAATTCGTCGCAAATGGTAAAAAAGAAAAAAAAAAACTGAATTTTAGCTGCATTGAGAAGTGAGAGTGATAAAATTTGGTACTCTCCTCCTTTTTTTCTTAAAAAAAAAAAAAAACTAGTGGAAACAGTCATCTATATTTCCACTTGTGGTCATAAGTCCACAATGGTTTTCCTGCATTGTCTTGATACCTGGCTTATTATCCGCACAGTGTGCCATATCGCGAAGAACTACCTTGCTCATCTGCTCAATACGAAAGTACCACTTATCCTAGGCAAGTATATAGTACTTTGTTACCTCAGTATCAGAATCTGTGATATGAGTTAAAGATTTACCAATTACCAATTTAAAAACTTATATTGTGGCTGCACCATGCCTTGTGCTGCTCGTGTTTTATTTGTTCTGAACGTTATAGGCATTTGGGGTGGAAAAGGGCAAGGGAAGTCATTTCAAACTGAACTCATTTTCCGGGCCATGGGAGTTGAACCTATTATCATGTCTGCTGGTGAACTGGAATCAGAAAGAGCTGGTAAGATGGTTCCTGACAGTTCCATGTAATACTGTGTGCATCTAATATCTAAAATGTTTATTTATTTTCCCTTTTGAACAGGAGAACCAGGAAAATTGATACGTGAACGGTATAGAACTGCTTCTCAAGTGGTTCAGAACCAAGTTAGAAGCTTTATTACTTTCACTACTGATATATGTATATATAGGATTGTGAATTTATTAGTTGCCATACTCCATTTTATACTTCTTAATCGACCTCCAGAATGTAGCCTTCCCCTTCTGCTTCCTAGCAAAATGCATTTCTTTAAAAGGTTATTGTGCTGCTGTTGATTGAATGAGTATTTAAACAGATATTAGCAAAGGAGAGCAAGGAAAGATAGACAAATTTGGATGATGACTAATATAAGTTGACATACTTCATCTGATGTCAAGTCACTTGAACAGAGAAAAAGTTGATAGATATAATGGAAGGAATGTTCAGCGTTATGAAGGCATTGAATTTGAGCTGATTCAAGAGTATTTTTGTTGCTTGCTTTATCCAAATATTTAGAGCAGCAAACCTGCTCTTCCATCTTATAGAAGCTTTATCAGCTAGAAAAACACACCTATTAAAATCATAAAATACTGTCGGAGCTTTTTTTTTTTTTTTTCAATTCACTCAACTTGGTTTAGAAATAAAGTTCAATTTGGTTTTATTTGGATTTTGGCATATGCAGGGGAAAATGAGTTGCTTGGTTATCAATGACATTGATGCTGGTCTTGGAAGATTTGGTGAGCCAATCTATAAGTTGAATAAGCAAATCTATTTCCATTTTCTCTTTCTCCTTATCTTTCTTATGCAATACGCTTTTGTGTTCTTTTAGCCACCTTTTTGAGTTTATAAAATTGCCTTCATTGATCTTCTGAAGGTAATACCCAAATGACTGTCAATAATCAGATTGTTGTTGGGACACTGATGAATTTGTCTGATAACCCAACGAAGGTAAGTATTGGGCAAGTCTGGAAAGAATCAGATGTTACAAAAAGGATCCCTATTATTGTTACCGGAAATGATTTTTCAACAATATATGCGCCGTTGATTCGAGATGGAAGGATGGAAAAATTTTACTGGTACTTATAATGCTTACGAGTTTAAATTTTGCCTAATGCATTTTAGAAATGATTGCTTCATTTGATTTGGCATGTTGATATATATTTCAAGGATATCACAGAAGAATGATAGTTAAACCTGTATTAACATACCAGGCCATGTAATTCCATCCAAATATACTTGAGCATATGAGGTCTTACTGAAATGAGAAGGACTAGTTTATAAAACCTTGATTATAAAATATATTGTTTATTAGATACTGGTTTCTAGGTTCTAATGGTAGACAATTAATAATCAAATCCAAAGAAAAGTTTTGTACGTTGAAGCTATGGTTAATCTCTTTTAAGTACTTGACCTAAGGATTGTTGTGTTGCTCAGAATTCAGTCAAGTCCCTCCACTTTCTGAAACAAAAACCATCATGAAATGATTAGAAGCTACTCAAATCGATGAACTTGAACTCAGAAAATGAGGTAGTTAGATGTGTCATTTACTTGAATTGAGAGATGAGTTTCTTAATAGTTCTTCACCAATAAAAATAGCAAGCAGAATTAGCTTATTGGTAGAGCAGCAGATGTCATGTTTGGAACTTCAACAAATATTGCAGTTCAAATTCTGTACTAATAATTGGTTGCTTTTGAGGTTGCTATTTCCTAGCGGAAAATTACTGTTGACATGCTATTGTGATTACTACGTGACAGCTAGATGTTAGTAATTAGTTTTGTTATTTCATATGTTGTGCACTTTTTCCCAGTTCCCTTCTCAGATACAATTTTTATGAACAGGCAGCCCACCCATGAAGATATTCTGAATATTGTTCACAGGATGTATGAGAAAGATGGCATGTCAAGGGATGAAGTTGGAGAGATAGTGAAATCATTTCCTAATCAAGGTAGCTATGAATCTTCATATATGATGAATAAAACTTATCTAGTGCCAAGAACATTTAGTTTGGATTGCTATACATTCTCTTATTATTACCTTCTGACAACTAATCAAATTTTGGTTTGTTTCCTCAATTAAAGAAGTTCTAGTTAGAATTAGAAGTATGTCTGCACCTTAATTAAGTTTGGCATAAACTAGATAGATGGTTTATGAGAGATCCAGAGCAATAACTGTGATTAGAACAGCATTTGCATTGGCCAAAAGTGTACCTAGTATTGAATTTCTTTTGAGTCCTTTAAGGAAAATGTGTTATCTTTGGTGATGTTAAACTTCTTTTGCTTAGTAATTGGACATTCATAAGCATACTCAATTATGACACTGAACTGCACTATGCAAACTGGAGGATGTCTTTGTTTTTCTGTTTTTGCTGATCTTATTCAAAATCTACTGGCAGCCTTGGATTTTTATGGAGCTTTGCGATCTCGAACGTATGACCGGTCAATCTTAAAGGTGCAAAATATTCAACTGAATTATGTCTTTTTGGTATTTGTACGTTGCTGACAACTCCTGATATTTCTTTAAGAACTATCTTGAGCTCTTCACGTGTGCATGTGCGACCACATCTTGCAATGTATTATACCCCTTCCACTCAGGCTCACTTTTGAGTAATGACTATGAGTGAACAAGTTAATTCTCAAGAGGACGCATGAATAACCATCTATGCATGTGCTTTCAGACATCTATGCAATATAACTTTGCAATGCTTAATCTATCTAGTCACCAATGAGTAATATTCTTCAATACCATGGGAGATGCATTTTGAATCTCTACATTCCAGAGAAATTTTATATCGTCTAACATTTTCACTTAGCAAAAGACTTCCTCAAGGTCACAGCCAGTTGTCTGTCCCTGTTGAACTTACAAATGTTATTATATTCTTTTCTCTGATATATGTGAGAACTCTATATCTTTTTCATCTTTGCGTTGCTTTCCCAGGTTCAATATATTTTAAAATATTTAGTTCAACTTCTTTTGTTATAGTGGGTTGAGGATGGTGGAGGGGCCGACAACTTGGGCAAAAGACTTTTGAAGCAAAAAAAGGATGGAAAACTTCCAGTTTTTACTCCGCCAAAGGTAAATAATTTTACAAAAGAAGAAAATTGTAGTTGAATTTTTTTGTTTCGCAATTTTTATTTGTCTTGAAAAAATGAGCTGCTAAAATTATCCTGGGTTCTTGCTCAAAAAGCAAACCATAGAAGCTTTACTGGAATCAGGACATTCTCTTGTCAAAGAACAAAGGCTGATAATGGAGACAAAGCTTTCAAAGGAATACATGAAGAATATTGATGACTAACCGGTACGAACAAATATTCCCCTCGGAAGATAGTAATGGATTATGATACCCTATATATAATTCTGTACATGGAGTTCTTTCTGTTGCACCATAAAGGCAAAAGCCTTATGCACACGTGTTTGTTTCTCAGAAAAACGAATCTCAGTGAATGCAGCAACATTCTTTGTACCCGTCTCGTTAGGGAACGTAGTATCCTTGCAGAAAACATGGTTATAGTGGGCATCTGTAATGTTTGTTAATCTTATCAAGCTCATGGATTTAGGTGATCAGTTGATTTCCTGATCCCATGATCCTTCCAGAGCACAGCTTTCGTTCCCAGTTCATCTATGTATATGTTGTTATCAGGCGGTTTTGTGCTCTCCATGGAGTTGCATATACATTTACTGCTATTAAGAAAATAACTGAATTACAGCCTGACAGACCCATGGTGATTTTGAAAGAACGAGCACTGCTATTGGAAGATCAAACTTCGTTATCCAATACTCAAGAAAAGGTGGGCTATCAATTAGATGACAGCTGATCATCATGACGACTGGATACACGAATGCGACTGAGATTTCTCATTTGTCGTCGTTATGAGCAGTGGAATTTCGATTAAGCACTGGAAAGTGTAGGTATCAACTTAGTGTGGTTCTGATTCATCTAAGTGTGGTTCTGATTCATCTAAGTGTTTGCTTATTTAAAATAGCCAAGTCGGAGGAGGGGTCTCTATCTCTCCCTCGAAGGCATAATGCAAGCAATACCCTACCTGTTGATACGCTTTTATGATGCAAGGTAGTAACAACGCTACATTCGGTCCATATAACGAAAAATATGGACATAGATTCTCAATCATTACGTATATTCTATTCTTGAATGATGCTAACTCCTGTGTTCATTTTTCCAACTTGAAGCCTGATTTCGGACAATTTGAATCTTATGCCCGTCCACTTGAAATAACCGATCGACAGAGAGGTCTATTCGATATGGTAGCTGAAAAGGAGAGGAAGAAAGAGAAGCCTGATATGCACATTATTCTCCGAAATAGACATGAAATCATTGACTAAGGAGACTGGCCTTTGTCCGTTGCTTTCACTTCCTGTTCTACCTAAGCTAAATAGCTTACGCTTTAGTTCAAGGAAAATGATATGCACTCTGCGATTCAATTGTCATTCAACGGTAAATGCAGGCCTAATAATTTTGAGCTTGATTCCAACAAGAACTGCTGAGCGTGCAAAGTTTAAGATGAATAGCGGGAAGCTTTTTATAGTTTTATATGATAATCGCAAACGTTATACAAAGTTTCATCATCTTTTTTTTTAGGATGCGAAGAATAGAATATAAGAAACAAAGAGAGAAAAAAGGGGAATTTGAACTCAAGATCTCTCGTTTCTGAAGTTTTAACTGTATTCACAAGATCACAACCTCCTTAACAAGTATCATGGTCGTTGCTTGCCAAATCATTGAACTGACCGTCTATCCGTTAGTGCTGAAAGAAAGAAAACTGGAGGGTAAGTATTTTTTTTCCCTTCTATTTTTCATGTGGGCTGCCAATGCCATGGAATCCTTTGACTTAGCAGAAGAAACAAAAACACTACTATGAATGGCACGGCACACTCGATAATCAAACTAGCGTACAAATTGAAGTTTCCAATGCACCTTTTGTGAACAGAAAAACAAAGGGTGGGGAATATTAGAAGACTTTGCCCACCACTTGAAAGTGGGAACAAAAGGCCACTTAGGCATAGTTTTCAATTTCATCACCACTCACGTTTAAGTGCAATGTCTTGTTTCATGATTGAACCCTACAATTCGAAATCAACCTCCTAAAAGCTTTCTAAGAGCACATACATATATGATAATAAAATTTGATTAGATTCGGCTTGCTTAGGCTGTCGAATTTGGAAATTGTAATTAAAATTAACAGGGTTTTCTTGTCTCGTTTAAAGGGAATCCTACCTAAACACTTTTGTGCTCGATACCACATAAAAGGGTTTTCGGTGATACCGCATACTATCGCCATTTATATTTAAGAGACATTTTTGTGCTCGATTCATAAGAATTTAGAAACGAAGATGCATTGATCGACAGGCCATCAAGAAGCGAGGAAAGTTTGGTGCCACGAGGCTTCGAGACCTCAAAAAAAGGTTCTAAAAGGTGAATTGTCTGGCACTAAAATTGCTAGTTGAAGTTGACGAAGCAAAAACGAAAGCCATTAGCCATAGCCCATTGAAGTTGAAGGATTTAATTGAGCACCCATATGAATAAACTATGCTCATGTTCTACGATCTGGTTGGTCCAGTCTTGATGTTATTATTGGACTTCACCAGACTAGAATTGTCAACGAGTGAAGAAACTGGGGACTTGAAAAAATCAAAATTTTGCATATGTTTTGAATAATTTATTGCATCGATGGGTCCCATAAATTGATGTCCTATTAAATCATCGGAACCCTTTGGGAGGAGGGCATGCTTGAGCAGCAAATTAAAGAATTATTTGTGCTGCTTGAGCGTTCACATTTCCTTGAGAAAAATTAATTGAAAACTGGTAGTGTTCAAGAGCACTCTAATTTTCTTTAGAACCTCAAAACACGTATAACATGAAATATTAATTAACTGAAAGATCGGGCCTCTTGCCAAAAAACACATATTGACTGCGACGGATTAACAAACTAATAATACAGCAAATCGTATGGTGGCTTAAAGGGGAAACATTAGTGGAGGACAATTTGCGCTTTCACAGAAATGGCTGTAAGTGCTAATCTCATTATTACAGACCACAAGAAGATCACATTATATGACTAATCAAGAATAGTTGCTAGTATTGATGAGTTTTATTCGTTTACAAAATCATTCAACCCCCCCCCCCTCCCCCGGGTATGATTTTTTTTCCCCTTTTCTGGGTAAGTGAGAGGTAACAGTTATGTTTGAATTACAATTTTCTGGAGTTTTTTTTATAGAAAATGTACGATAATAATTTGATATATGTGAGACAAAAAGGTGACTGAAAAATGTGTTCATGAAAAACGTAGAGATTTTTTTGATTCCAAACAAGGCCTTTGAATTCAAAACTTAATTAATTACAATTTCTCCTCTCTTATCATCCAACCCAAAACCCTGCCCACATATGATCATCGTTAAACCATCACTAAGCAAAAGTTAAGGTGTGGTCAGGGCTCAGAGGGCAATGCGAGAATCTTTCTTTAGATTTCCCTAAGCATACTTGGATTCCATATACAATTAATGCATGTTTACAAGTCAAGAATGACATCAATGCTGTTCTGCACTAACATAACTCCCCCTCTAATGGTGGTTGAAGAGTAACAGTAGCTAAGCACTGAGAGGCACCTGTGCAACCATACAAATATATCGGAGGAGGTAGTTGAAAATGCTATGCTTCAAGACTTTGTTTATTTCTTTGCATGCAAAGACCATGAAATGGACTCAAAACTCACTCACCATCAATTACAAATCTGAACAGCAAAAAAGAAGAAAATGATTAATAAAACAATTGAAAGCAAGATCCGGTCATATGACAAAACTACCCATCCTTCCATGGTCATCCTTAATATATGAGTTTTGAGAGTCAGTCAATATGTAAGATGAGCAATCTTTTTCATTCCCCATGATCCAAAAAAAAAAAAATAATAAATTTGAAAAAGGCCCTCAGATTAGATTATTAACGTTAACCGCGTGGACTAGACGGCTACCGACACTCACCAATGTCTATGGGAATTGGAGAGGCCAACATTTTGTATAATGAATGGTTAATCAAACTTGACCACGTTAATTAACGTTATTGTTGTTGTGATTCCGTAATTCATGAATCATGATTAGGTAGGTAGTCCTGCAGCTTTGCTGCTATCTTTGGAAGCTCAATTAGGGGAGGGCTATAATTATCTTTCTTTCTTAACAAAGATAGCCACTAAATAATCATTTCTTGTGGAACCCTCCAAACTTCCCATTCTTGCTTAAATGCTTTGCCTCAAAAAATGAAGCCAAGAACCCCTCCGTCGTCGTCGTCCTCTTCCTCTTCTACTAAAAGTATCAAGAAGTACTTTAACTGCTACAATTTTTTTTCTCTTCTCTTCTCTTTTTCCCTCCTAACCCGGCTTTGAAGATGTGTCCGTGAAACGTTGCTCAGCATATTGAATGAATTTCCAGGGCAACTTTGTACTCATTTAACTAAAACAGGTTTCAAAAGCTAAAAGATCCAGCCACATACATAATCATAATGCAGCATTTGGAAAATTTTAAATGCTTCTTGCTTTCTTTCATTTTCCGTCATGCATTTTCAAATCTAAACAACCCCAGTTGAAATATATAATTAATGTTTCACAAATCCATAGTTCCAAGTATTAAAATCTTTCATCTGGTTGATCCGAAACCGAAATTCGATTATTGTAAAAATTGTTGAAACTAGAGCAATCAACCTAAATAAATGTTTTCTTGCAAAGGTAGGAAATGCTCAGGACAAAAACAACAATCATGTGCTTTTGAGAAAGAAAGCAGAGTAGGCAAACATGAAGAAGAAGAAGAAGAACTCGGGTCCAAACTTTTGTTTAAACACCACAAGATAAATCAGTGGTTTCCCCTATTTATTAGTCCGTTTCCATTTTCAGCCTTTTCAGCCAATAATGACAGAGAAGAGAGCCGTCTCAAATCCTGGGGTAAAAACTTTCCAACAGTCAAACCGCCCCCAGTGACAGGCAGACCAATTGTCTCCTTCGCTTTCAATCCTATCCACTAACTTCATGACACGTCTCCCCGTCCATGATCCATCAAAGTCAAAATTGATGGATAAAGGGGCAGACCCATAATTGTAAATAAAAAAAAACTGAATAAACAAAAAGGTCCTCGTCCTGCGTCAACCACGTGTCCTAACATATATTTTTATGAATATTGAAAGAATTGCATGAACGGTCCTTCCCCTTTTTTTTTTTTTGAAAATGAATGGTCCTTTCTTTATTGTCTGCAAATTAATTTTACTCTTTCGGTCTACAAATTTAAAATTATGCAGCTTGATTTATAACAACACAATCCAGATGCAGCAATTCGATTTTGGACCAACCCTACTTTTTGATCCAAAGGATCAATATGAAAAGACAAACTTCTTCATGACACAAAAGGCGTCTGTCTTAATCTCAAATAAGTGAGAGATAAAGGGATTAATTCACTGAAAATTTGTAAAGGATTAAATTGGAACAAAAAAGTGAATAAAGATGACGTTTAAGATGACAAAAAAATGTCCTATTAGACAAATATTTAAATATCAAAATAAAAAAATACATTTATACAACGCTAATAAATAATCAATGACATTTGAGAAATGAGTGCCCAAAACTAACAAGTTCACCGACTCGTGTTCTTCGGTGTTAAGTTTGGCACTATAGTAGGTAGAACTAAAGTATTTGCGTGTGAATTACGGCAAAAGTAAAAGATTGTGAAAAGGAAGGACCGGTGCTGCAAATTAGACCCTAAAGTTGATCGCTATAGTTAAAAAAGCCCACCGCTGCTGTCACGTGTCGGTGATTCCAATTATATTTATTTTGAAAAAAGAAAAAAAAAAAAAGACAATCTAATTAGTAGTAGTATATGAATTATGAATTATCTCCACACCTCAGAGCCCATTGGCCTCACCAACGCAACGGTTAAAACATAAACTCAAGACGGACGGGCGGGCGGACGGACGGACTGACTCCCCACTCCCCCAACTTCAAAAATCCACACACGCCACAAGAGTGACCATTACTCCTTCAACAGAGCTCTCCCCCGCAAAAAAGAAAAAAAAAAAAAAAAACTTGTGCTCGAAAGCTTCTTTCTTTCTCTGCTTTCTTCGGTTGAGAGTGAATTTCTGTTGATGCACAATAGTTTGAAGAGAGAATTGAGCAAGGCATAGGTCTGGCCGGGTTAAGGGTGTTTTTCAGCCGACTCGGAGGAAGGAGTAATAACACTAGTAGGAAGAGGAGAAAACTGAGGGTAAAGATGATGGATTGGTGGCATAAAATGGTTTTTCCTGTAAGAAGAGTTTGGATTGCTGTTTCTGCGCGCGTCAAAGCTCGCAAAAATGGTTTGCTCTCTCTTTCTTTCTCTGATTTTATTTTATTTTATTTTATTTTTTTTGGTTTTGCCTCTAGCTCCTTTTCCTATTTTTTCCCACCTGAATCTTTAGAACTGGGCAAGGGAGCAGGGGAAGGGAAATGCTAGTGGTCTTTCTTCCTCGTTCTTGAACCATCGTTATCAGTTGTGAGTGTTAGCGTCAATCCTTCCACCTGTCTGTTCAGAAGTGTGTGTGGTGGTGTTGCTACTTTACCACGTGAATTCTGATGTTTCTGCTCGCCACTGAAAAAAAAGAAGCCCATAAAGTTCTTCGTGCTCAGAAGATGAGGAGAAAAAATCGTTTTCTACTCATGTACTGTTTCCAGAGAAAACAGTACTTGGATGTGTTGATGCTCGGTTCTTTCTTTTTTCTTTTCTTCTGTTTTGGTTTAAAATTTTGTGAAGCAATATTCATTTATTTAATTATTTTTGTTTCTATGCTAATGAGTTGGGTTTTTTAGTTATAGAGTTATGTTATTGTGTAAACCATGGAGAAGATTTCTGGGGAAAGAGTCCTTAAAATTTTTTTTTTTTATTCCCACCCTGCATAGTTTGATGATGATAAATGGAATTTGAACCTACCAGTTACCGTGAATTATTCTTTGGTTTGGTGAGGAAAACACAAACGAAGTAAGAAAAGGGGAAAGATGTCAGCACAAAAGAAGTAGCAATACATTTGTTAGAATTATTATCGTACAATTTTGGCACTTGGTACTTTGGCTGGAATTTGTATTTACGATGACCTCTTACCTAGTTTTTGCTTTATTGGAATAATCGTGTGACAGCAGATTGTTGCATACAACTCTTGAACATGTACTCTATAGATTTGTTAAGCTGTAAAAAGAGTTGCGTTTGTCGGAACCAAAAGAAAAAAGAAACAAATGCAGTGATTTCTTGACGGAAACTACTATAGAATACCATAAAGCATCTTATTGGCGTTGAAACAAAGCATAAATGCTTGGCCTTTCTGTGTTTCCTGATAAATTTGAGCGAGAAAATATTCTGATAGTCTTTTGGAATCGGTTCTTTTCTCTTCGAGAAATTTATCCAAGTTGACCTTACTCTTTGAGATGGAGTCCTTGTTAAAAAGGGTGATAGATGACAATCATACATAGTGATTTTCTTTCTGTTACCATTTGAGGCGCAAATTACAGGTCCTTTGATGCTTTTCTCTGTAAAGTTAGCCTTTATTATTACTACTTATTAGATCTTGGCCGTTGGTAGCCAGGTATATGATCTGCAATACGAAGGGATGATGCTATGCTGACACTCGAGTCAGTAGTATTCCTCTAATAGCTAATTTCCTGAGTAGCAACACCAATATTCTATGAGGGAAGGTTGATCAGAATGAATTTTAAGGGGAGCTTTATTTTGTAGGACTGTATATTTTAAGGTGTTAACTTTAGCCTTAATTGGTGGGATTTTGGCCCCTTGTTAAGGCCTCCGGCAAAATATAATCGCCACCTGGTTTCAAAAAGAATTTTATGGGTTCATCTATACCCGCTCCCCTCGAAAATCTTACTTTCTGTAAGAAAATGTAAGAAAAAAAATATATACCCCCTCCCCTTGAAGGGTTCTGGATATCAACTTCAGTTAGAATATTCCAGGGTTGATGGCTACTAGCACTAGGCAAATTTTCTAGAAGCCAGGCTGCAAGATATTGTATTCGTAGAAGAAGCCAGACCCTTTGGTTTGGTGATGATGACTCGTGAGTTTGGAAACTATTAGAGAGAGTACCACTACTGCTATTAGTGATAAAACCAGAGAGTTAAGACCCCACATTTGTCCGCCCTATTCACTGCCTTTCCTTAATAATTGTACCATTACTGATAAGTCATAGTCTTGGAAGTCACAGTACAAAATGTTTGTCAGAAAAATGGTACCATCTTTTGATCAGACTGGCTTATCTAATTCCACTATAGTATGAGAATTCTGATCAGACTGCTTTATTTGCGATGAGAGAGAGAGAATAGATGCTACTGCTGCTGATATTAATTAGGTCCGTCAGTTCTGAGTTCTAACCAGGCTCTTAAAAAGTACTACTGCAGTACAGTTCTGGTTTTTTACCCTCTCAAAGTTGTTCTTTCTTTAAAGATTCCACTAACGGTTGCATATGGCCATTAGGTTGGTTAGGTTAGGTTATTTCCACCAGCAGCCATTGCCTCATCTGTACCTTTCTTTTGTTTGAGCATGACTGCTTTGTTGGATTTCAAGTTGTATTAAACAAGTATATATCCTCATCCACCTGCGAGATACTTGTTTTTTTTAATGAGTATGAAGTGATGGTCAAAAAGATTTCACAACCAATAAGATTTTGCTGCGTACATCCTGTGCAGAGAACTGACAAGCAGAATAACTGCCCGACCCTTTTTTTTTTGGTTTTTTTTTTTTGTGTGCTGGCTGGCCTCAGTGGTTCATACATACTCCCATTTCAGGAATCTGGTTCCTCATTCAGCTTTATAAAATTGCACCGCCGCCTTTTTTCCAGCGAACATATGTCATCATTATCTAGACAAATCATCATCATCCGCATAGTTTTCTGCAGCTGTTTTTGTTTTGGTAAATGAAAGAACAGTAGTACGTAGTTAGATTTCTTGCAGACTTGTACACATTAAAATGGCCCTTATCGGATTTGTTACTGTCAGGTGCTGGACTTTTGAAACTCAGGGATGACATACAAACTTGTGGATACGAGGACGTCCAAGTGATGTGGGAAATGCTTAGGAGAACCGAGTCGGAGTTGATGTCTCGCCACGCTAAGCGTAAGCAGCACCGTCATTTCTGGAGGATCTTCATATGGTCCAACCATAATCATGCCTCGTCCTTCGCCTCAAATCCTGCTCAGTGAGCCAGCCCAGTTTTACTCCAATAAAGCAACAAAAAAAAAAAAAGTCCTGATGACATTCCACAGCAAGTGTTTTTCATGGATGGAATCGTCATTTCTCCAGCCTCCAGCCTGCAAAGTGTTTTTCATGGATGGTTCAGACCACACCGCTTATAGCATGTTCATACTACCTATATGATGTATTTCATCCCTCTTCCCTGAACACATAAGAGGGCAGATGAATGTGTGTTACATTGACAAAAGTCAGATGTAAATATTATTATTGTGTTTTGTCATGATCCACAGTCATCTTACAGCAAAAAGAAATTCCAATAAGTTCATTTTTCCTAATTTTGTGAACTTGTTGAGCGTTCATGTTGAGACGATCATAATCGTGGGTCAAATAATATACAGTTGAGGAAGTTACCACAATGCCTGAAGGATTTAATTATTCATATGTCGTTAGTTATATACAGAAAATAAACTAATTTTTAAGAGCCATAAGAGACAAAAGCAGGAGATAGGTGTTATTTTCTCGAGCGATCCAAGTTAGAAAAGTAGCTCTTCAAAAAGTGTCATCTCGGCAATGAAGTTATATGGCAGAACTTTCGTAAGCTGCCGATGGATTCTACATCCTAGCTTCAGAGTTCCAATCGGATTGGCTTCTGTCTGTTTTGAGGGCAATCAATGGAAACTTCATACCGTGCGTGCCATCACCAGTTTGTATCAACCCTATGGGATTCACAAGGAGATGAGATGAAGGTTTTACTCCAAGAATTTCTTGGCAGGAAAATGTTTAATGGCAAGATATGGGATCTTAAAGATGCCAGATGCGGGCGGTTGCTGGTCGTTTCTTCCTGCAGCAAAGATCCTATAGTCTGCATAAAGTTATACCAGCAACAAAGAGGTTAAAGAATATCAAATTTCAGGTATCATGTGCTTCCTAGGCTGACAAAAAATGGATATCATTGCACCTCGTTTTCAGGCTTCCAAAGGATGATACTGAAGTCAAACTCGAGCATATTCAACTTGTTTGATAGCAATGAATATGATGCAGAAAAGAGAAACCACTCCTTCCTTCCCCACACCCCCCCGAAAATCCTATCTTTGATTACTGAAAGGTAAAGTTCTGTAAGCACTATCCTGCTTTAACTTCATCAAATCCCAATCCCGCGTCTCAGATAAGGTACCAGATTCCATTT
Organism: Coffea arabica; assembly: GCF_036785885.1. NCBI lineage: Eukaryota > Viridiplantae > Streptophyta > Magnoliopsida > Gentianales > Rubiaceae > Coffea > Coffea arabica. The sequence continues at coordinate 4,292,956 of NC_092316.1, read as the reverse complement.
TGCCACCTCGGAAACCCAGCCAACAGGATCCAGTAACCACCTCTCCTCTTACCTCACCACCACGGCCAGCTCCAAGCCAGAGCATGCCACAAATACATCCTCAATCCAGCTTCCCAAAAAATAGCCACAGTGATCGCTACTAACAACCAAACTCAGCGAATATCAACCAGACCACACAATACTTGCAACCAAAAACTGCTACATCGAACAAGAGAACCCTCCTCTCTGCGATTGTTCTTAGAAAATAACTAAATCCACCAAAACCACGCCATTTTCCTTGCAGTCATTGCCTTCTAGCACACTTCTATAATCAGCACAACGGTCGCCACTCTCTGGAGCATCACGACTGGATTGTCAGCACAAAAAGAGTGAGTTTAACAGTTGTGCCATGGACCCATCAAGAACCCAAATACTAGCCTATTGGGTAACTACCTGACCTAAGCAAGAAAACCCATATAATGCTCCTTGATCAATCAATCAGGGACCTTGTACTTCCCGAAAAGGTCATGTAGCCTCGCCATGAACTCCAATTTTCCTAGAATGTCCTCCTTCATGAACCACTACCTCTTCCTGGTTACACCACAGGCGTCCCAAGTATGGACACACCAGCAGGTCATTCATGACCCCAGTCAATCACCAGAAAGACCCTAGAAAAACCATAAATAGTATTACCTCTCCTCCACATTTAGATGCCTGGATAAAACGTCGGCACCTCTCCAAGCAATGATTGGGGCACATTGTTCCCTGCAGTCATTTTTTCCGACACGAGATAGAGCTGCAATCAGAGCCTAATCCTTTTCTTCAAGAATGGCAGGACATCCACAAAGAATTTTCTGCCTTCCCATTTTATATGCAATATCTGAAATTGCTTACTCTGTTCCAGTTCATCTTTACCTCGAAGGCTCAAAGTATCTTGTTGTCTCAAAAGATAAACAAGGTAAAAAAAAAATTTTAAAAAAAAGCAAGAAGAAGAAGAAGAAGAAAAGTTTTCTAAAAAATTAGATGAAAATTTACTATTTAAGGAATTCAAGAAATTCAGCCAATTAAGCCTTCTAGGTGAGTTAAACATACAGTTCTAAACCACAGCTTTCATTTCAAAATCCAAGCAACTTTTTTCAACAGCAGTCCACTATTTGCCCAGCTACAGGTAACTTACCAGCAACCAATACTAGATTTGGGAAAGAAGCAATCTGAAATATCCATAGCTATTCTAAACCCACATCAAGTTTTTACGAACTAGAGTTCGGCCTTTCTGTTTCCGTAAGCCAAGTAGATTACAACAAATTGACTCGAGCTGCGCTGTAGATGACTTGGCTGAACGAAGGGCCTGCTTTCAGCCTTAAGGGGAATGGTGGAGCCAATTTATATGATATTAGCTTGCCAGATTGTAGGAGTTATAACGCATGCTTCATACTTCAGCCAGATTGTATGATGTCACTATTACTGTTTCTTCTGACTGTGCAGTAATAATAACGCCAGAACACTGTCACAGCTCTCCCGATAGCAGAGCTTCTCAAGACCCCCAGAGCATAAAATCTGTCTGGCTCACATATATTCAAGACTTTGGCTGCAATCAATAAACATGCAAAAGATAAAAGTAGCAGCAACGCACACATCACAGTCTTGTTAAGATTCTAAATTTATAAAGCCTTGTTTTATACCAAGCATCAAGAATTGCCCTTGTAAACTGAGCTGCAAATACACTTGCGTAAAAAATGCTGCAGGACTGGCACCAATCTGTAGACATCTGAGCCCAAAATGTACTCATACGATAAACAGGAAATATACCTGAAAACAAAATCATGGAAAAAAAATTCCTGCTATAGCAGCGCATAAAGCTTATCTCAGCTGATCGATCAGAATGCTTAAGATTTACAACTAGAAGCAACATGTATTGTCCTTACTTTCTAAATGAAAAAATTGATTTTTCCTTCCTGCTATGAAAGTTGTTCAGCATTATACAAAAATAGGGGATTATTTGAACAAGCATGAAAATGGAGAAATTTTACAGTTGCTGGAAGCACTTAGTAGTGCCTTACTATAAGTCTCTTCTGCTTCATGTTCCAAATCATTCAAGATACTTGACATGCATAAAATTTTGGACTAATCCTGTCAACATGAATTTAGGATAAACATATCACCCAAAAGATTAAAAAATAAAAAAGTAATAGCTTGCACTCAGTTGTGTTTTTCGTTAGAAGTCAAAAAGGAACAATGTGAAAAAGGCAGAAATGACAGCATATACATGCACCACCCGGGACCATAGGGCAGAATCAAGCATTTTGTCTAGTTGAAAAATTGAACATACAACAGCAATGGGAAGATGCAAAGAATGAGTTACATATTCTTTGATCATCCCACTCATTATTCAGGATTTTATCATACTTGTACACATCCAGTAACAAACGAGAGCATGCTGTAAGGAACACTAGGTGAATTAAGATACAGACTCCACTTCACTACTAGAGTTTACGCTCAAGACTAGTGCAACTAAAACCAGAAGGTACAATTCAAAGACCAAAAATATGGATAACACCAAAAAATTCCATCCCATTTAGCGTACAGACAAACTAGGCTAACTGGTCAAGGCTACTCAGAATTGCATAACTCTGGATATGCTAATAATAAGATTCACAAAGCAAACTTTCAGTGTTATGTCTAAAGCATTCCTGTGCCAGTTAGCGCTTACAGTTCTTCATGACAGATTTACATAGAGGATTGACAAGTTTTCCACAATGCTAAAGCTAGCCAATTGTATTATCCGTGTCAACCAGTTGATACCAAGTTAAACTTCCTCAGTCATGAACCATGCAACAACATGCTTATAAGTTTCAAAAGAATAAAATCACCCCACGATGTGAGCATTAAGGTAGAGAAGCTTCAGTTGGTAAGTAGTTCTTTTGGACAAATGAAAACTGAAAAAGATTATCTTATATATCTCAATAAGGATAACACAATACTATTCAAACAAATACTTCGGTGAAAATTGAAAACTTTGGTTAATTAGATTCCAATCAATCTTGATGTTGGAGATACATACACATGAACTCTTGCATAACGCACTTTCACCTTTCTGCTAATGTACCTACACTACACATTATTCCTGCAAAACTGTTCTAAATTTTCTCATTAACTGTAAATTACAGGAGAAGGCAGAAAATATGAAGTGAGATTTATGCTAATCATACAACAGTGCAACCAAATCTGGGGCACTTCCTCTGCAGATCCATTTTCATTGGTTGCTGAAAAATTGGATTTTCTGGCCGATGGCAAGCCCATGGCAGGATAAGACAAGGATTCCCTGCACTGGTCCCTATCATTTTAAGAGACAGTTTTACCTCGAGCAGTAGACTGGTTCAAAAGGCCATGAAAGGAAAACCATCACTTTACTGATGTGCTGTAAACCATGAAGAACAGAATGACCTTTGACCCAGCAGCGACCAATCCTTGTCTAGCAGGGTGATAATGAAGTCCAGGTGCACAACTTATTCTTCAAATGCATGTGTACAAATTCTCTCCAGCAACAAGGGCCAATCTTCACCAAGCTGCTGCGGATTCAGCTCCATGGCAACCCTAAAGTCTTGCAAAGAAATAGGGCAATGTGGTCTATGCTCTGGCACGACTTCTAAGGGCCTACCGCTATTCTGCATCTGATAAAGATGACCAGGCCTGACACCATTAACAAGCTTCATAGGTGACTGATGCTTCTTGTTTGTTTTTGGTTCATGTCCTGATCTTGCCGCCACAAGATTGACACAAGAGCTAATTAATCCCTTCAAATAAATGTCCAAACCATTATTCAACAAATTAGCACAATCAGTCGAGACCCCTTCAAGGCCCTGTGCTGCAGCAATCTGCTGCATGCGCTCTCTCAGATTTATGTTGTCCAACAAGACACCAGAATTGAAAGTACTAACAAATTTACTGCTACTTGCTATGGGCAATGCTCTGTGTGCCCCACCTACACTGACTGGGAGAAATGGAACTCCAAGCGGGGCTTGCAACTGACTCCTAGCATGCATCTCTTTTGCAGCTCCTCTGTCTGACGCTTCAATCTGGTCCTTGCTATGTAGAGAAACTAGACCATCTTGTGGTCCCTTTGTTGCTGAAAGCTTAACAGGATGCACAGCTGAAGCCTCCTGGACATTCTCTACCTGCTGCATAAGTCCTTGATGATGCTGCACTGATCCTTGAAGATCAGGTGGATGAGAGATCCCATTCTCCAAGATAACACTAAAATCACCTGAATCTTTAATTACTATTTGCGGAGAAGAAAAGTTTGTCTTCCCATTTGGCCCAAGAGCACTGCGACGATCCCCAGCTCTCCGATCACGAGACCCTGTCCTGGCCTTTCGTGGTGATAAAGGTAGCATGTCACCATTTGGCAAACCTTGCAGATTGGAAGCCTGCGCTGCAGCACTATGGGACCCATTTTGCAGGTAACCATCATTGGGAGTCTCTTTACTCCCAACTGCAGTAATGGACTTCACAATATCAATGTCATGACTTGGCGGCGGAACTTTTGCACTACAAGCATTCTTCAAGATTGAGCGAATGAACTGATTATGTAGGGCAATGTTTTCTCTGCCTAAAATCCTTACACAAAGCTTATTAAACTCAACCTTGCTAATCTTCAAACTCAATAACCTATTCAAATAATAGAAGTACTGCTTGGACCCCTCTGGCCCAAGTTTCCTCACTATTTGAGCTTTCAATTCAGCAAGATTGATCCGCGAATGCTGCTGTGGCGGATGCATTTCCCTCAACATTTAAACTCCATAAACAACAACAATGAAACAGTATACTATATCATACAATTCCCAAACAACAGCGAATCAGAGACGCCCCAATTACACTACTAAATTAGGGTTTTACTCCGACATCAAAAACCCATCTTCCAAACAAGATTTAAACCCTCTATAAGCAAACCCAACAATGCCAAACCAAAACCCACCTCCAAAACCCAAACTTTGAATTGTACAACAATTGGTGGGATTGGGTTGACATCCTGAGATCCCAATTCCCCCAACTTAACTAACTCTCCCTCCAAAAACCCAATACCGCAATTTTTCAAATTCCAATTCCACCCAACTCAAAACCAAACAGACCCTCCCTTTTTTCCACTCAAAACCCCCACCGAAGATGCCTCCCTCCAACTTGAAGCAAAACCCACAAATTTAATTCCCAATTCCAATTAACTAGAAACTACCAATAATTCCCACAAAACCACAAGATAAACTGAAAATGCCACCTTTTATCAAAAGATTCAACCTTGAAGTTTCCCAATTCAAGTTCAAATCTTTTTCATGAAATTCCAAAGCACAACACAGATTCAAGCTTAAAAACTCAGAGAAATTAGACTATGTAAAGCCAACAAAATTTATAGGCTCACCTTATTTAAGCTCCAAATACTGATTTGAATTCTGGGTCTCAACAAAAATGGGAAAAAAGTAATAGTTGTGAAGTATTACTTGTTCGTTGGAACCCAGGTTGCTTCTTCTTCCATTGCTCTTTCTCTTTCCTTCTTATTTCTTCCTCTTTCTCTCTCTAAAACATTATTTGCATTCCAATTCTCCCTAAAAAATTTCAGAACTTTGTTTTCTTTTTTTTATCTAATTTTCGAATCAGAAATCGAAGACCCTTCCCCTCTACCCTTCTCTCTCTCTGATCGCTCTTCTCTTCGATACTCACTTTCTCTCTCTTCTTTCTTTCTTCCCTTTTCTCTCTTTTTTCGTTTTTGTGTCTGATTAGAAAAGATTAATGTTTTTTTCCTTATTTTTTTTGGGGAAATTTTAATTTATAGCAGCTTCTGCTCTACACGTGGTCTTGGCGCGTGCATTCTACTCGCATCAGCATCTAGAGCTTTTACTGACGTGCTCAGTAATGATTGGAAGTTATATTTCTGCACCCAAAGTGCGTGTCAGGAAATATGTAGTTTATGGATACATATTATTTTATTTTAATTTTTGCCCGGGAAAATTGAGTGCCAAAAAGAGAGAATTTGTCAATGCAAAATACTAATTAATCAAGCCAAGTACAAAAAAAAAAAAAAAGAGTCAAGTACAAATTTCATTCCATCATTCCGTCATTCTTGTGAGGTATGAACCAATGCTTGTGAGGTTTTTCATGTCATATAAGAAAAAGAATGAAAGTTTTAAGATACTCTATCTAACTCATCCAACAGCTTAAATTGATTTACAGGTTTTAGTATTTTTGTTGAAATGAATCTTTAATTGAAGCAAAAATTCCCCCAGTATGCAGAGGAAATACTTAGTCGTTTTAAACACTATGCTGCTCTGAATTCACGAGTAGCGAGTACTACAAAGTCAGAAATCTCAGCATGACATCAAGAAATCTGCTTTTCCCCCTTCTATTGACTACTCAAGATTCATGAAAACCTGTTTTTTTTTTTTTTCTTCTTTTTTAAAGTGTTTTTCTATTTTTTAAGCAGTATGTGATCAATTTTCATGAATTTCTGATGTGGGGTTAGCTTCCTCAGGCTGACTTAAAGATAGATGCATGATGCAAGTTTGGAACAGAAATTGGTCGAATTAGGACGTTTCCTAGTTTCCAGTTTCTTCTTTGCAAAGAAGGAACGGAGCTGCCTCAATTCATTTGCAAACAGATATCAAATACGAAGGACGATTGATTGTCGAACAAAAGGGATGTCATGCAAATAGGAGCATGCAAGCATAAAAGGCTTATAGCTGCCTGACATGGCCTTATCCACCGCCCCCCTACTTTCTCCCTGTTTTCGTTTCAAAATTTTCTACAGGAACCATGACCATGTAATCTCTCTTTAATTTTTTTTTTTTTTTTTTTTTTGGGGGATGTCAAAAATTCACATCACAGTGTGTCTTTTTATCCATTGAGTAATTTCTATTGGTTGCAACATTTTATCAAGATGACCAATTAAGAATGGGTTGACCAGCTCCTGCTCACTTAGTGGGGAAAAAGAAATGCACCAACCAGTATAACTCTTCCCTATCTTTAGATGTTTGGCTAATTTGGACCATCTTTGACTGACCTTTGAATTGGCCAACTATGTACAAGTTCACTAAATCTCTTGACTTGGGCAATTTTTGAGCTAGGACTTGGATTGATGCTTTGATTGGCAATCAGACCATTCTTGATCCTTTCTTTGTCTATTCCAACTTAGCAGTAGTGTCATTAAAAGGTTTTCTCCCTTGACCAGACACTGTATCAGGAGTTTTGGAGGAATATGCCCAAGTGGAGTAGAAAGATAAGGAGTGACATGCTGAAGAGGAATCCTTGTCCACTAGAAAGATATGAGTGTGATGGTAGTCCTTGCAGTGTCACAAATCAAACATTTATTTCAAAAGAAAAGGAAAATATTCCTGAATAAAGGAAGCCATAGACTGAAGGATAGAGCAAATCACTATCAAGAAATTTTTGGTTTTGAGTAACCCAAAAAGAAGAAACAATAAGTCTTCGGTTTTGACAAAAGACGATCTCGTCCTGTCAAAGAGTGAGGCAGGGGAGATTCATGTCCTGCAGCAGAACAACAGAAGTTAGATGGAGGAGGTACTGGGCTCCTCCACTACTTACCATTTTAAAGTGTTCTTCACGGTTAAAACAGGCAAAGAACACTTTACTGGCGAAGGCGAGATCATGTAGCACAGTTCTCAGGTATAGGAATTCAAGACTTCCGAGCAAATCTTTCTCAGATGCACAATTCCAACTGGCAATCAAATGTCAATAGCTCAGTCTAGGCTTCATATTTGACAAAATAGTTTCGGATTGGGGTGAAGAACAAAATCTTTTCATGACAGCTTTTAAAATGCATTAGAAGAAGAAAAGGAAATGAGAAGAGTTCACAGGATTCATCCTTCTGGTCTCACAGGCTTAAGGAATACCACATCTTTACTGCTTACAAGATGCAACCTTGTTCCACATGCATTCCTCAAAAATGTATTTTCCTGTTAATTGAGGTAAAGCTGCGGCACTGGGTAATCAGAAGAGTAAATCACGCATGCCCAACAGTATTCAGTCATCGCATATTTAATCTCAGATGTCCAAGGTTTCTCATTCTCTTGGCTGTAATTTGTGGAAAAAATCATTGTCGAGAAAATATACATTAAATTCTGCCTGATGATGTGAAAAACAATCATATCTTATAGATACTACTGATAATGCTGAACTTAAAGTTAATTTGGGTAACAGGATGGAATTCATTCAAAGCACACAAACAATTAGTTATAGAGGTGGTAATTATAGGGAAGTATGTAACCTCCTCTGACAATCCTTTAACTGGAATGCAAAGTGTGTCAACAATATCGTTTCCATTTCAAGGAGCCCAAAAAAGGCCACCAACCCCATCAACAGCTTGGCGGTTGCAATGAGAAGCATCACAAAAGCAAGAAAGAATCAAGACTAGGAAAAAACACCAGACTCTAGTGTCACAAAGGGTTAATAACAGTACAAACATATAACAAGTTTTCTGAAAAAGCAAGTTAATGAATTTGAAAAGACTGCATTTACCATAACACTCCAGTTTTCATTTGTTACTTTTCTCACTTTAAGAGAGCAGACTTCTTTCCTCCTAATACACAGAACATCAGGACCATGAGGTTGATAATGAAATCTTTTCCTCCAACTACCAGGAGTTTGCAGCTTTGAAGCTTTTCTTTAACTGGATGAGCTGCTTGGAAAAGGGATGGGCAACACGCTGATGTATAGGCGCATTAGATTCTTTCTCCCCGTCAACACAGAAAGGAAATCTGAGCTAAAAGCTTCCATGGTCCACCCAACCTTAACTGCATCCAGATAACCAAAATAAAATCAAGAAAAAAAATTAAAATGTAAACCAGTGACATGCATAAAACTTAGCTACAGCACACTTGCTGATGTAAGGAGGACAGGTTGGTATATTCCTTCCCCAAAATCGACCCCAAAAAAGAAAAAGGAAATCAAAAAATTCCATTGTTCTGTCTAGGAGAGCATGGGAAATAAGATTTTGGCCCCCTACAAGTTTGTAGTAAAGAGAAAGTTACCCCTGCATGATAAGTTTCTCCATCTTCTCCACCCTAGTTTCTCCATCTTCTCCACCCTAGCCCTCCCCCACCTCCACTCTCATATCCTGGATCCCCCATACTATAAGGTAAGAGACAATCTTTTTAAAACACACAAGTCAATACACAGTGTCTAAAATTGGAAGGATGTCAGCAAGAAAAAAGATTTACAAGCGAGATTCCTCAAAATTAAAGTGATGTGGGGAAAGGAATCCAGCAAATGAATATTCTATGAACATAGGTAAATGCTATCATCAAGGCTTCTCTCATGAAACATGCATAATGATTTTAAGAAAGGATCAATATAGATCTCATGAAATCTTGGAGCAGTTACCTTATAGGTTCTCCTAAGGCTTCATAAAAATCATTAATGAAGTGGTAGAGAAAAATTAGACACATAGTGAATGAGCAAGAACCAGGATTTTCCAGAACTCTGACAAGCTAAACCAAACGGGACAAGCATACTGAAACAGCAATATGCCAATTTACCATCCCCATCCCCACATCCCCTTTTGTCCACGAAAACTCTGTGACCCCAATTTACTGCACCAAAACATTTCCCAAGCAGCAAACCATCCGGAAAGCTAGTTACACGTTTTCCCAACCCCCTTCAAAGTAACGTATAAAGGCAAGAAACAAAACCAATTAAAACAAAACATGACAAAATGTCAAACTGAAAGTTGTTACATGGTAAATAAAATGGAATGCACAGGTCCACTATTGCAGCAATTTCCTTTATTAAAGAAACTATAATCAAAAGATAGCATGATACAGATAGAGAAAGAAACACATACCAGTGATTCGGGCAAAGGATCTTCTGAAATTCAGATCCATCACCACTGAGGTATTCTGCCTTAGCATTCAAGGCATCTATCTGAGCTTCAAAAGGAAAATGGAAAAAAATGAAACTCAAAAATCAATAACAAATGATAATCAATAAGGAGTACAAAGAAATCCAACAGAGCAAGGACCATTCTCTTCCGATTCTAGTCTTAGGCTGTATACTTATATGATGACAAGCATTATACTATGCAAATCCACCTAGATCAATATCAAATGATTTTAGTACTGAACCCACCAAGGGGATATATTTCAGAAAAATTATATTACACACTGGAGATCATGCAAGACTGCATTACCCTTTTAAGATGTCACTGTTCATCTATCAATAACATTTGTAGAAAAGTTTTGAAAGAAATACTAAACTAGCAAGAATAAACAGAAAAGGGAACAACAGATGTTAACACAAAATTAAAGAGTAAAAAAAGGACAAATTGATCTCTTAAGAATTTATATATTCAGACGGTCGCAGTTATTGACATAATATTAAGCCAACTGGCTCTGTTTCAAAAAAAGTCCAAAATTAAGGCCATTGATACAGAAAATTAAACTCATTTTATTAAAAAATCAGCTTCCCAAACCAGCAGCATGAATTCACTCCAATTTTTTTCATCCGAAAATTAGGAACACTTTCAGCTTGACTTTGAAGGGCATGCGTTCTGGCACTGGAGTCCAAACACATGCTAGTGTGAGAATGAGAGAGATACAAGAAAATAAAAATGGATTTAAAAAGGAAAGGAAAACAAATGGTCACTCTTGGAGATAGAACCAAATTGCATACAGATAGATCGCTTTTTCCAGTTTCCACTAGACTTTTCTTGATTCATGATTATTTACAGAAGCCCCTATATGTGCACAAACAGTAGATTAAGCCCCAATGACCATTAACAAAGCAGTAACCTACAAATCCAGTAAACTGACGAACTTGAATTGCACCGAAGCAGAGCAAAGGAATCATTTGTTTGTTATGCATGCTGGACAAGGTTTATTATTTCCAGTGTCGTATAACTTGATACTACAAGCCATCAATAAAGACAAAATTTAAAAAAATTAAGAAAACAGGCGCAATAGTTTTCCTATAATAAATGAAGGTCAGATTATATATCAGCGCCTTCCCAAGACCTTAAGGTCACATCTTTGGAATAGACATTGCAAATAAAAACACATTGACTGTAGAAATTGAAGAAAGAAACCTTGCCACCACCACATTCATAGTCCTAAAAGATGTTCATGAAACAGTCCAATATGCCTGAAATGCAGGGAACAATTCAAATTAAGATATAAGAAGCCTATGAAGACTAATCTAGTATGTTGCACAAATAGCTTGCTGCTTTAGCTGCAAAATACAAAAAAATGATAACATGCACATTACTGGATTACTGCACAGTGGAACAGAAAAAATGCATTTCAAATGAAATAACATTAAATTGGTGCTTCAAAATGCTCAGAATCAAGTAAAATTAAACTCTCTAACCAACTGGAATTGATCACTAGTTGTTCATAACCTTTGTCAGCAACATAACAACCATACAATGAATCAATTTTATTGGCTTCTTTTCTAAGTCATCACTGAGATGCCTAAGATATATCACTTGTGAAATCCTAGTGGTTGGTATTAGGCAACATATGATTGCCTAGCATGAGAACAGATATTAAATGGTGTACAGAAGGACGAGGAGTTGCCTCTTGTTCTTAGATAGAGAGAGAAGGCTTTTACCTAATTAGAGACATCTGTTCTCCTCCAGTCATCACTTTCATCTGAATATTCACCTCGAAATCTCATTTTATTATCAACCTTGCGCGGTACCTTCGTACCACGCATTATACTTGATAGCTCCTGTATTGAACAGGAAGTACTTTTCTCCATCTTATCTGCAAGTATCTCAGTCTGCTCTGCAATTCCTAACCCAATAAGTTTGTTTCTCAACAAGTTACAGGTTTCAGTATAAGGTGGTAATCCTTCATCAACCATCATTTCAAAATATTTACATGCCTCCTGAAGATTGTGTTTCTTCTTGCATAGACCATGGACCATTACAGCATAAGTTGAGACTGGAGGATAAAATCCTCTCTGATCCATACTCTCCCAAACCTTTTGAACTCTATCCAGTCTTCCCACTCTGATAAGCATTTTTAGCACCATATTGTAGGTATGCCTATCCAGCTGGCACCCATAATCATCCATTCTTGAAATCAGCTTAAGTGCTCTATTCACTTCATTGTGATCACAATGAAAAGCTAGAATAGCATTGTAACTCCAGACGTCTGGCATCACTCCCCTCTCTACCATTTCGTCCAGAAGTAGGTATGCTTCCTCCACATTATTATTCTTACAAAGTTTCTTAATAATACAATTATAAGTATACACATTTGGCACAAGATTGTACCTTTTCATCCTATCCAGAACTCTAAAAGCTGAATGCATATCATTTACTTCAACAAAAGCATGAATGAAGATTGAATAACTAAAAGCGTCAGGCACAAATCCCTTCGACCTCAGCTCACTGAACAACTTATATGCCTCATCCACTTTCCCTCCCTTACACAAAGACTCCAAAATACTATTATAAGCAAGTAAATCAATTTCAGATCCTCTACCAAGCAATTCATCAAACAATTTCCTGGCATTGCCCAACTCCCCAATCTCACCCCACCCTCTGATTAAAATACTGTAACTTTTTGCAGTTGGAGTGAAATCGTCCTTAGCCTTATCAAAAAATTCCTGGGCATGTCTAACATGCTTTTTTTTGCAAAGCAGATAAATAAGCTGATCAAGGTCATTAACAGTCGGGGTAATCCCAAAATCAAGCATTTTATTAAAAGCCCTGATAGCTTCAGCTGGCAAATTAGCTCTACTATAAGCCCTGAAGACAATCCAGAAAATTTCTGAGCTGATCTCAAATTTTCGAGTATCCCTCATCTCGACAAGAAAATCCCATGTTAATGGAAACTGTTTACTACTGCCTAAAATATCAACTAAAATATGATGGCTATCTTTACTATGCTGAAAACCCGGTAATTCCCTTGCCCAGAGGAAGAACCTGTGAGCTGAAAAGCCCAGATTTTTACACCGTTTAAGGACTTGTTCGACTAAGTTGGTTGACATTTTGGAGGAAAATGGATGAAGGACTGATTGAATATCGTGGTGGGGGCTTCTGTAGTCGCTGAGAATTCGAGAAAGCTCGTTCACAAGGTCCGGGGATGGTGGGTCCTTGTCACAGAAAGATGAAAAGGGTCTAAAGTAATGGGCTTTCTTGAGTAACGATTGGAGTATATCTTTTGTGGTCTTGGCCCGAGAAGAGACGAAGGTGATCGCCATTTTCCGTTTCTAGATATAAACTGAAACTTGAAGAATCAGCGGAGTATACATAAATGTAATGATATCTCTTGTATCTCAGCTAACAACGCCGTTCGGGGAATAGCTGCAAGAGCAACTCTGCAACTCTGGTCTGGAATAGCGCACGTTAACCGGAGACGATACGAAAATTACGAAAATTTGCATTCGGATCCTCTATGGTATGGGATAATATGTTTATTCTCATGAAGTTCTGGAATTTGACATTTTAGTCCTCTAGACAATTGACCTTTCTGTTCTCCATCCGATTAATTGGGAAAAAAAATTCCAAAAGTTGAAGTACACGTAAATAGAGGAAGTAATTAAAAGAATGTATAAACTTTGTAGTATTTGGCCTTAAAAAAAAAAAAAAAAAACTTTGCAGTGTTTGTATGCTCAACAATAAACAGAATCTTTGAGAACAAGGCTACATTACTTACAAACAGAAAAAAAGGCCAACGCTAACGCTGTAGTCCGTGGACACTTCACCTATCCTCCATTTTAAGTTTTCATTTTCACAATGTGTATAATCTTATTTTCCTATCGTTTCAGAAAAAAAAAAGTATAATCTTATTGCTTTCAAAGAGAAACGGAAAATTCTCCACTACTTGATTTAGAGTTATTTTTACTAATATTTTCCTTTCAAAAAATTTATAAGGTTCCAAATTCATTTTTTTTTTGTCATTTGTCACTTATTTACTCTACTATTATTCTTACTCCTACTCTTACTCTAAAGTAATCTAGGAGAAGATCCAACTGGACCTACAGGGAACCGACGAGAATTGAACCATTATTTGAAAGTCCAACTGGACCTATAGGGGAATCGATAAAAACTGAATTACCATTAGATAAGATAGGTGTACTACATACCCGTATGGATTTGAAGAAATTACATGCAAATGGTGGGAGGTAAGATTTAATCCTGTGATCTCTCACCTCACTAAAACTTCAAGTCTTTGGTGTTAGCCAACAGCTTTGGGTTGTTGGTTCCAAGTTCAATAATGTTGTGGAATTTAGGATCATGGTCCTCATGTGCAATTTGACTACACAGGCACAGTGAAGATGGGCCAAACATATAATTACTTTTTTCTTTTTCTATGAGATGCTCTCTTTTTGCTAAGAGAAAAGATTTGGATAAATTTAACTTCGATTACTATTACAAATTAGAATATATTTTAGTCTATAAGTTGCTTATAGAGTTTTTTACAAATTATCCACCAATACAACCCTGACGTGAAAGTTTTTTTGCCCTTTTTGTAAAGCGAATAAGAGGGAAGTGCTGACATGGTGCGGAGGGGGGCAAGGCATTGAGCACTTTGGCACACAATCTAAATTTCATTTGCTAACTCACAGAAGTGACAGCCACCAAATACAGACAAGAGCAGTAAAACAAAAGAAGATTGCCTTCGCGTGAATGGTCCAGCAGCAGCGCTTCTCACCAGTGCCTTGAGATCACAAGTTCGAATCTCCGCTCCACTGGATTCTTCCGCGCACTTAACGTGTTCGGGCCGGATTAGGGCGCCAGGCCCGGGTCGCAGGGAATTAGTCGGATCCAGTAAGGATTAACCCGAACACCCCTGTGTCGATAAAAACAGAAATTGTTTAGTAGACCCATATTAATAGGACTTTCGTCTGGCATTTGTGAAGAGCTTTCTTCTCATTCAAATCTCACCTTCAAACTCCTATAGACAATTAAGGACATTGCTCCATCAGTCATATGATCACAATCCCTTTCTCTTCTACCTCAGACTCCTCTTTCCTACATACTTATTCAGGGAATGCCCCAACAAAAGTTTTGGGAGAAATTTGTAGTTCATTCATCATTGAAGGTACCTACCTCTCATTTCCTTTCAATTAAAGTTCAAGCTGTTTTCTATTTTTGTCCTCTTGATGTGCTTATATGTTAATTGACTTGCTCATTTTGGTTGAAATAACATCTGCATTTTATTCGTTAGAAATATATGATGTTACAACCATAAAGGAGTGTTTTCTATTCGTGCTATTATGCCAATTCTTCCATAAATGTATTCACCTGAATAAATTTCTCTATCGTCAGCATAAACTACCAATCAACTGACTGATACATTGGACGTTGAGACTTGAGACTTGATTGAGTGGCACTCCAAGGTTTCCGATGGTGTAATAGAAGCCCCGGCCCGGATCTGAATTTTAAGCTGTAGATTACAGGGGATCACCATGTCAATATGATGCTTAATGTTTTCGTTCATTACTAAGTAAAGAAATAAACCAATAACAGTAATGGCAGTGAAAAATTACTTAAGTGGCAACATTTCCTATTTGGATTGGGGGATTTGACAATGGGTTCAAGACTCTCTCAAATCCCTCTAATTATTTAGATTATTTATGGGATATTTGACAATTAGACCGATTTGAGTTTCACCAAATTCTTCAATCCAAACAAAGACAACTTCTTTCTTTTTTTTCCGTAGGTAGAACCTTTGTTTTTAAATTCGGACCGGACTGGCCGGTCTGACCGATTGAACCGGGAACCGGCCAATTATCCAGTCCGAATTAACTTTAAAAACCGAAAAATTAAAAATTCTGTCAAAAATCGGATTTGATCGGAAAAAAAACCGGGTTTCTTTTTTTTCTTTTTACTTTTTTTTGAAAGGTCAAAATATTTTTAATATTATGTTTTGACCCTTAAGTTGTTAAAAATTATTAGTATACCTCAAATATTTCATACTTTATAAATATTGTCTTAAAGTTTGGTGTTATTTTTCTATTAAGTCCATAATTTTAATTCTAAACTTGTTAATGCTCATTAAATAGTATAAATTGCTATTTGATTGTTCTAATTTCTTGTTAAATATATTTGAAACATTAAATATATATTAATATACCTTTATTAATATAACATGTTATTAGGTATTTTATATATAATATTTTTATTTTTAAATAATTTTTATTTTTGACATCATCCGGCTCAATTCCGATCGAACTCGGTTGAATCCATTGATCCTTGAACTCGACTGAGTCGATACCCGATCCGATTCTGAAAACATAGGGTAGACTGGTCAAAACATGGGCAGTCCCTACTGGAATTATGAAGGATGCTGCCATATTAGAAGCTGAAGCAATCAGATCAGCCATGCTCAAAGCTCTGGAAGAAGGGTGGACTTCTCTACTCATACACTCAGATTGTAAGTGTTTAGTGGATAGAGTTAATCACAGATGTATTGGGTTATCTCTGTTAGATATGTTGGTAGATGATATCATACATCTTAGTCGATCCTTTTGACGTGTTCCTTCATATTTATTGGAAGGGAACATAATCGCACTAGTCATGGTTTGGCAAAGTTTGCCATCAACCTAATTGATGAAGCAAGGTGGGAGCTAGACTTCCCTGTGTGGCTTAAGAATGAAGCCCACAAAGATGTCCTGGCCGTGTGCCAGTAGTACGTATATGCTAGAAATATTGTAACTTTTATCTCATATATATTAAATGATGACATTTTGACAAAAAAAAAAAAAAAGAAAGGGTAGAACAGATTCTCAATGCATCGACTTCAAAACACGCTTCCGAGTTTGACAATTCAAGATTATCAATCTTACTTGTGCACTTTGGACGATATTGGTGGTACATAAACTTGTGCCACGTTAAAGTTACTCTGTGAAGGTAAAAAGAAGCAAAACAAAAGTCAAAAAGTAAGGCTCGTAGCAACTAGCTAGCCAAATTTCCAAACATGAAAACCATCCATAGAGCCACTAAAAACTGATTCCTCAAGATAATAGAACTTCCAAGGATAGGAGACTCTTTCAGAAGGAGAGGAGATACAATTTGTGGTTGCAAGAAACTCTAAAGCAGTCCGTCCTACAACTTGTTTGGATGGAGGCCAGCCGAACACGGAGACAACCTCTGCTGATGTAGAAATCCATCTTTTGTATCATCAAAAGCTTTTCTTCTTTGCTTTAGAACATAGATTTTTTTGGAACCCTTTAGTTGGAGCCAACTTTTATGCCGTATACTAAGTTCTTGATTACTAGTTATCTGAGGCAAAACCCATTTAATGTTCGAAGGAAGGGAGTGGTTTCCTCTTGGTGTTGAATTAGAGCTGTGTTTAAAGCTGGCTAATGCTCCCAGTGCTGATGCGATGTATTCCACCAGTTGCCTGAAGGCTTGATTGTTGGTATATCGATCCGTCCAGCACCGATTACCACTTGAAACTGCTATCAACGAGTTCGGGTAATGTTTCCGTTTAGTTTTCGCTTTCTGAGCAGTAGCTCAGGTAATCGATTGAATCATTTAGTCGATAAACCTTATATATTGATCTCAAGTACAATATCCTTTCGGTCTCAATAGTCATACATTCTTTGCGTATAAACAGCAAGAAACTCAGCCTTTATTTTTATTTTTTTTTTCGAGGAGGCAAGAAAGTTACTTTCAACAACATATAGGCTTTTTTCTCAACAACATAGTATTGTTTTAGGCCTTTTTCTCAACAACATATAGCTTACTTGCAAACTTATACTCGAAAAACGTAGTATTGTTTTATTCCTTTTCTAGGTTAGAGTATGTCTAAAATGTTAGGTTACTAGATACTTATTTTATCATATAGGCCTACTATAGTGTATGAGTATTGTAATCGAAAATTAATCGGCCACTCAACCATGCACTCATTATTAGAAAATATCAATTTACATTTTGAGAGTATTAATATTATACTTTTGAATATTCATTCCTTGGTTTTTGATATAATGCCCTTTTTTGCACTTGGTTTTTGATTCAATGCCCTTTTTTTCCGCATTTAATGAATTAAAAGAAGCATTGGAACCCTTGGTTTAATCCCCATTCCGGCCAGGCCAATCTAACCAAGACGGCAAAAATTTAAATAGACTTGATCTTGTAGAGCATGTGACCCAAATTTTGTTGCGTTTTCAATTTTTGAATTAGTAAGATGGTATGATAAAATTTGGATCACATGGTCTACATAGATCAGGTCTACTCAAGTATTTTCCCTTATTGGAAAGAAGTAATTAATAATTTTAGATTAAAAAAAGGATTATAACTGGAAAATGTCAAAATGGATCGGTGAAATTGCACGAGATCAACGAACGAACGATTCAGCAGAATATTGGAGATCAGCTTCCACATCAGTAGACTTGTCAAGCCCATCTTTAGTAAGGCCAATGTGGCCCAAAAACTGACCAATCAGGCTCCTGAATTGGGCCACCACTCAGCCCAAACTTTGAGTACTTATGAGGTTTTACCCAACACAGACTTGAGCTTCACATTTTCAAGTCTTCAGGCTTTAAAATTTTTAACAAGTTTAGCTGTCTTCCGTAGAGCATGTCATTTAGAAACTTTGACATGGACGGACGAAACAAACCATTGGATGCCTTAATCGGGGCTAAAGATTGGCTTTAGATTTATCAGATCTTTATTATGTAATGACTACCAGACCTGACTTCAGCCTAACTCGAACTGATGGGAATTCCGTCCCTTTTAAGTGGATTGTGTTATGGGTAGGATTGTTATCGAGTTGAGTTAAATTTTAAGTAGTACTTGAACTCTACTCAAATAAAAATGTTAGAGTTCAAGCTTGTTGAGTTCTTCAATGTTGACATTGAGTTCGAGCTCAATCGAGTTTTAATATTGATTTTTTAAAAAAATAAATTTCATAATTTTACAATAAATAATTAAAAATTATATCATAAATATGCTACTTGATAAGGTTCGATGAGTACTTGAGTATTGATTTTTTCTACTCAAAATCGACTCCATTACCTTATCAAGTAAATCGAACTCGGACAACGTTGAGTTCAAGTCGAAATTTTAATTGAACTACTCGCGAGTCTGAATTGAGTAACTTGATTAATTATACCCTAGTCGCAAAATCGACTTGAAGCTGGCTTTGCCCGGTTAAGGTCCTGTACTCGCGTACAAGGAGACCAATTTTATTGATACTATTTCTTCTCCAAAAAAAAAAAAAAGGAATTCTAACAAACTTGCCAATTTGCCATAGAAAATATTAGAACAATACTTTGACCGAGTGGATGCTAGTTTATTCTTTTATGGGAACATACTCCCTTTGCGCTTCAATGAGACCAAATAACCTCCATTTTTTTTTTTTTTTGGAGCTTTTCCTAGTTGTCTTAGTTGGATGTTGTGCTTGTACTCCTTAAAAGTTGAGCTTGTAAAACATTCTTGATAAAAATACTCGGCCAAAATGAACCAAGATGAAACTCGACATGTGGAGTCGAATAGATAATACTCCTATATGATGATTGTTTTGGCATGGCAATCAGTCTGAGTAGTTCCTCCACCGGATAAATGAAATGGCTGATGAAACTTTTACCCGGAAAGACTAACATGAGTATCTAGACAGGTTTCTTCTCCTCCAGGTTTGATCCCACAACCAAATCCAAAGAAATCCGTACCCTTTGTCGTGCAACATTATATTGTCACTATCAATCCATTTTTGCATTTGACAAGAGTTCCAAAAACCACAGATCATAACCCCAGGCAACAATAACACCAAATCTATACAAGTCCACCACATGAACATGGAATATATGTGGTAAACTTTAGAACTGAATAATCAGGAGCATGTTTTATTTAATTGCTAGTTTTTTACCTGTTTGTTCCACTGATAATTTGATAGATTTTAGGCCAACTTTGTGGCTTGTGTGTTTTATAAGCTAGCCTACCTTCCGGACTGCGAAGCATCTCGGGTTCTTAACTAAGAATGGTCAAGAGGTTCAATATATCAAGAGAATCTACTCGTTGAACAGTTGAGTTCTAAAACTCAAGCCCCATAATTTTTGGATACACAAAAATTTTTTTTGAGTACTATTTTACTTGCATCATAAATTGTACAATTCACTTGAGTCACGAGCTACATGCCCAATTCTCTATTTGTTTATTGGGGATTGCAGAATTATTCAGCAGGATACTCCCAAAACCATCCCTTTCCTCTTCCTGGAAAACAATTTCTTTTTCTTCTTCCTCGATTAAACAATCATTTCGTGTGGTCAGAATCCTGAGACTTTGTCCAATTATGCAAGAAGTGGAACTAGGGAAGGCAGTTCCACCTGCCTATAAAAACAAAGATGCAGCAATTCACCTCTCAACCTTACCTTCTTCTTCAACTTCCTACACTCCCATGGGGTCTTACTCAGGTCAGAACATCATCATACATCTATACAACTTCTTTTCCAAACTCGATTTCAAGAATTGATTTTTATTTTGTTCAGTAGCATAAATTTCATTTCTTGATCAAAAATCTTTTACCCTTTTGACTTACAGGGCTAGACGAGGCTGAGCAACGCTTGCTAGTGGTGGATGTGAATGAGAATGAACATGGAAGCGGGAATGAATCATCGGATGCTAAAATTCAGATAAGGGAGCTGTCAAAAGTTTCAGACAAGAGTGTTCCAATCCTGAACAAAGTCAACGTCGATATTCCTAGGGGCGTGATCATGGGAGTCATAGGGCCTAGTGGTAGTGGAAAGTCTACATTTTTAAGGGCTCTCAACAGATTATGGGAGCCTCCATCCAAGACTGTTTTTTTGGATGGTCAAGACATTGGTGACCTCGATGTACTTGCTCTTCGTAGAAGAGTTGGCATGCTTTTCCAGCTTCCTGCTCTGTTTGAAGGTGAATTCAAATCATAGCACTAATTCATGAGCTAGGTGATTGTGTAGAGATAGGCACTGCTTTATCTTGGAAATTGAGTTGATATGTTGATCAACTCAAAAAAAAAATTGAGTTGATATGTTGATCAAACAAACTAATGTCTGTCTATTGAGTAGATACGCTTCCTAGGAAATGAGATTAATACTTAATTCCGTTCTCCCAAATTGTGATTTTTTTTTTTTTGGCCTTCCTTGCAGCTGAATATGCATATAAACGATGTTCTGCATCTCCTGTATTTTTTGTTATAAGGATCTTAGAGGAGTGTCACAATCTGAAAGAGGTCTTTCCCCTACTGCCTGCTAAGTCACTCTGCCCCATTGAAGGCTATGAACTTTTGACAATATTACTATTGTCTGTCGTGCTTCATTAGATTTATGTGGTTGAATGTTCAAATTGTGATATCCGCTTACATGTCAAGGATGGTCCCTGTGTCATTCATTGCCTAAGCAGCTGATTGATATAACCATCATCTGAGCCTGGGGTATCTAGGCTAAAAAACAGCCAAAGAGAACTAGTGGGACACATGGTCTAAGTATTGTAGAGATAGATTTTTTGATATCATAATGTGGTTTGATGATAAATAGATTGACTGACTGATTGATCTCGTTACCTGCTGTGGACTTGTGCAGGCACGGTGGCTGACAATATAAGATATGGGCCGCAGCTAAAGGGGAAGAAGCTGACTGACAACGAGGTTTATAAGTTGCTTACTCTTGCAGACCTGGATTCTACTTTCTTCGGTAAATCTGGTGGAGAGTTATCTGTTGGTCAAGCTCAAAGAGTCGCTCTTGCTCGTACCTTAGCTAATGAGCCAGAGGTAAGATTCATATGAGACTGCAGGACTCCAATAGTTATATGTCTAGGAAATTCTCTTTTTATGGAGTCTGTAGAGTTGCAACTTTTAACATTGCGTTTCCCTTTACAATTTAGGTTTTACTACTTGATGAGCCGACTAGTGCCTTGGATCCAATTTCAACACAGAACATAGAAGATGTTCTTGTAAAATTGAAGAAGGAAAAGGGGATGACTATAGTTATGGTCTCTCACAGTATCAAACAAATCCAGAGGATTGCTGATGTAGTTTGCCTTCTTGTCGGTGGTGAGATTGTTGAAATCTTAAAACCTGATAAACTATCTGAAGCTAAGCATCCTATGGCATTAAGGTTTCTTGAATTGAGCAATTAGCTTCTGCAACAGGGAAAAGCATAATGACTTGACTTAATATCTGTGATGTTAATTACCAGTGCTTTTTATGTTTTTTTTTTGTACCCGTCTCATTGTTTTCAGCTTTCCTGTGCTTGCGCAAGTGTATTATAGTAATTTCTTGTGATGTTTGATGCTCAGAATTCTTATACCAAATTGCATTTATCCGCTGGACTTTGTAAGCCTATAAATGCCCCTAAAGCAGCTCAAGTATGATGATTAGCTTTCGATTGGCAAAGAATGTTCACGGTGCCTTTAGATTTGCTCTGGCTGTGAATATATATGTTTGTTCAACCTGTTTAAATTTCTTTCTTGTTCTAAAAAGGAAATGATTTGGAAACGATTGTTGTTAAGACCGCGTTTATAATACAAGCTTTCCTGTGCTATTTATCATCGAGGCCAAAATTTCCAGAGTGAAAGTTTCTTTCTTGAGCCCGTAATAAATCTCTGCAAACTGCTTTTAAGTCAACTAGCATGTTGCAGTTCTCTGCGAGAACGGGTTAGTACTGAAAGATTTGCTGCGCGGTTTGGAACTGGCAAATTATGAGATTTCACATTTTAGATGGATCTCGTATAAACCAATGCAAATTCTACTTTGAAAACCATTTCTAGTTTAACCCAAAACACTGGAGCAGAACTAAAGTTGCAAACTGTTTAGCTAAACTATCCCTTGTCAAATTGTGGCAACAAGCCACAGAGCAAATGAAATAATCGTCAAGCTAGCCCCATGGCTGAGCCGCAGATTCGTGCCTGCACCATGAGCAGCATCTACAAGTGGTGCATCTGCAGCTGCAGTAGGACCCGGCATCAGCGGGGAGGCGGTGGGAGGCTTGTTGTGGTAGGTATAGCTCGAGATATGGTCGAGGATGAGGTGGCAGCATGGTTCGAAGACTCGGCTGAGCGAGTCGTCACCGTCTCGGCCTTCGCCGATACGATATCGCGACGAAACGATTCTGAGATACTCAACTCATCGAGACGTCACCGTGAAGGGTTGAAACAACCGAGTCATACCGAATCATTCCGAATTATCCCGAGTCAACTCTAATTTTTATTATTTTTACTAATTTTTAATTATTTTTATTTTTTAGAATATTAAATATTTCAAAAATTCGCGTCTCGTCGAGACCGCGATCGATATAC
Source organism: Coffea arabica (assembly GCF_036785885.1). Classification (NCBI taxonomy): domain Eukaryota; kingdom Viridiplantae; phylum Streptophyta; class Magnoliopsida; order Gentianales; family Rubiaceae; genus Coffea; species Coffea arabica. The sequence continues at coordinate 4,269,747 of NC_092316.1, read as the reverse complement.
TCAGACCGATGTGGAACGATCCAAACCGCGACCGCGACTTTGAACCATAGGTGAGAGACTTCGCCGGGGGCATCAGCGGAGGGGGAGACGGTGCTGGAGTAGGCGACTGAGGTGAGCTAGTGCCGGTACAGGTGCAGGCAAATGCGATTGGGAAGGAGGGGAAGAGAGTTTTGAGGTGGAATTGTCAACGGAATTATCACAGTGCTAATCTGCGAGACTGAGACGTCGTGTGGCTGGACAGCAATGGACTCAACCAAATTGGCACCAAAGTGTAGCGCCTTTGGCAGCGGAACAAATCACAACACTTCCAGTGCCCGTGTCTGTCGCATTTAGAAAACCTGGTTGGCCAGTGGCAACTCCACTGGCTTGAAAAAGAGTTGTGAGAATTACAGTTTTGTTTTGTAAATGCTGGAGCTTTCGAACATCGTAAAAATCAAGAATTACATGTACGCTCATGATGGCCTTGAGTACGCCTGCTGGTTTTCCTGATAGCGGGGACATGCCTCCATTATCTTTTTTTTTTTTTTTTTTTTTTGGGGTCGAAGCGATAAATTGTATTGCTTATGTCAAATGTATGCACAATCTTAGCATCTACAAAAGTTTGCCAAAAGTATGTACGATCTGTGTCGGACACGCCTCCATTATCAACCGCTAAGATAGTGACTGTTTGGCGTGAATTTATGGTGTTTGCTACTCGGGTTTGAGTGACATATAGTTAGTTAATGTGTTGAAATGTTTATAACATTTGTTTAACCGGGGTCATATTTCACTCGTGTTATATTTTTTAAAATATAAAATTAATTAGAAAAAGTAAATAAATACAAGGGAGAGTATGTAAAGTTAAATAGAGAAAGTACGTTAATATAAGACAGAATAATAATTGTTAGTATGTGTATATATATAATAGGTTTAGTTAAATATTAAATGTGTCAACGGTTGTCCGAACCCGTTAGAAAAACCCATGTCTATATTGGCTAAGAAGTTGAGTGATGTTAATATGAATCAGCACTGTAGAAGAGAAGAGAGAAAGAGAACATAAACTGGTATTTGAAACGCATTATGTCAATTTCTCAATGACAAATAGCAAGATTTGCAACAAGCATTGGAGAAGAAGGTGAAGGATAAGATTTTACATCCAAATTGGGTATAGACTGAAAAACTGCTTATAGGAGTAATGCTCTTTCCGCCTAATTTGGTGGAGAATTATGGCTTCAAATCATCTGTTCCGGATTTTGACTCTGTCCCGCCTGTCCCGTTTTTATTTGAGTGCCACGTGTATTGTCCTACTGACTTATCCCCCAATTGCAGGACTTATCTACAATAAAATTCTTAAAGTTATTAATCAGTAAAATAGAGTTCTAAAAGTTATTAATCAATACACATGACAATTAAATAGGAAGAGGACAAACGGGACAAAAACGAAATCCCGAGCAGGGGGAGAAGAGAGTGTGCGTGTGTATGTGCTTGCATTTTGTTTGACATCGTAATAATATTGTACAAATTCTTTTGTTTTGTATAGGTAACATATTAAAATTTGGGATATGATGGAGCTCTTTCTCCAAAAGGATAAGATAAATGAAAGAGGAGAAAAGAGCGTGATATCTATGAACTGGCTACAAAAGAGAGTATATTGATACCCAGTTGATATCTATCGATCTATGGAAGGAATAGGCAGCAGCAGTTTAATGAAATTCTGTAATTTGTTTGACCTGCATGGGCTTGAGGCCATGCCTCAAGGCAGCTTTCCACACAACATCAATCTGATCAACATCGATAGCTCCCACCTCATGGTGTTTCCAACCTTCAAGAAAATGAACCACCCCACCGGCATGGCAAGCATGAACTACACCTCTTTCCATTGTGTACTGGAGCAGTATGGAGAAGAGTGTTAGTAGACACAAACAAGAGACAAACCAAACTCATTGCATGTGATTATTCATTTAAATGGTTCATTAGCGTTTTCCTACAAATGCTAATACCTTTAAGCCAACTGTTGTTAATCTCCGAATGATCGATCGAAAAAGACGATCTATGACATTGAGGGGTAGCCAACTAACATGCAGGAAATAAATAAGTTGATCATGCTAATGAATGAAACCATACTTCCACCCCCCTTCCCCTTCCCCTCCCCCACACCCCCCCCCCCCCCCAAAAAAAAAAAAAAAAAAGATGAAGGAAATTGAAAAGTGATGTTGAGGTAACAAGTGAATAATAAAATACGTAATAAGCAAGTAACTGAGCACAAAATTAAATCTTCAATAGGACTTTCATTCTGAACTTGTTTTCTTGGTGTAATCCCTGTTTTTCTAAGATAATAACGAGACTGAAAGGTGATAAAGTCAACTCTACCTCGCATGATCCAAGGCCCTCTACATCTTCTGGAAGTCTCATCGCTGCTAACTTCCCGAAAGTACAATCCCTGCGGAAAGGAATGACGGGGGGAACCACAAACTGATGAAAATGTGTCCCTGATGGCGCCCAACTTTGTTCCCGAGGAGTAGTCCACTTTCCAATAATCCATGTCTAGTGATTCAAAAAATAAAAAGGTGATTAGTTATTGTGAAGCATCATGAATTTCAGGATTACACCATCAAAGTCAATGACCATGCTAAAAATACAGTAAGTAGGAAAAGTTGGCACTAGACAGCACAAAAAGAAAGCCATCTCCCCCTTCAAACAGTATTGATCAGATAACATCTTGATTGACCAGATTGTACAAGAGGGAAATTAAGAAGACCGCATAGAAGGAGATGCATGGAAGGACATTTTCAGACACGAGTGATGCTGTTAATGCTCTGGTATAAGATTGGTTTTCCTTATGCTTCGGGTCTCTATACAAGTTGGAGTTCTAAACAATCTTCACCGAGATAAGCACATAGATTAGTAACAAAATCTGGTCAAGTTATGTTTCTTAAAGAGGATTTGGCATCCTCCAAATTGTCTTTGTCACTTTCACAAATAAAATTCTATACCAGTATATATGCAGAATTAATCCATGTAAGTTAACAATAACTGTTACCTTGCACTGCTTAGCTGCTTGATACTTGGTTACTTGAACAAGAAACTTCTGGAGTTCCTCGGGAGCTTCCTTTTGGATTTTTAGGAATCTCTCCGTGGATTGTGTAAGCATCTGCATATGTATAAGGTCCTTACCAAAAATGGAAAAATAATGAAAAGGGCAATCTTTGTTGGATTTAAAAAGGGAATAAAAAGGCAAATGTCTATCATAATAGCAGCAACATGCCATCACTGTGTTGATAACAAAATAGTACATTGTACATTCTGTTCACAAGAATTTTGCCTTAAAGATTTTATAGATTTCAGCCTTTCTTCGGCTAGCTGAACTGGTATTTGTATGTGGCAGCAGCATGTTGTTCTTGTAGCAAAGACATTTCAAAGGGAAACCGCAAATGAATCTAAAACTCCACTCATATCCCAACTGTTAGTAGGTGACTAGGTGTCAAGCAGCTCTTACCAGAACCCTGACCCTTCGACGAGCCAGATAGAGGGCAATGGCCCTTCCCAGTTTTGAAGTTGAACCTGTCAAGAACACCTCATTAACATCTCGAGGAATCTCGTTTAGGATCACAGCAGCAGTCAAGGTGTTTCCGTGGGCGACCCGAACTTTAAGATCAGGATGCTTGTTAATAAACAGCGTTCCACCTCCATTCAGACTTTCATTCTGTCAAAACATTTTTCAAGAAGTGAATCTTTACCCAGTCGAATCATCAAAAATTTTCAGTAGAGATCTGTGTAAAGCATACCGAAGAACATGTTTTTTATACCTTGCAAATTTATGTACTAGTTTTGACCATGGTTCTTTCCCTACAAACTTAACGGGCAGATCATTGTTCAAGAATTTATTTTGAAATTTCATCATCTAATAGTTTAAGCTCAGCATTGAATAAGTAATAGCAGTTCAGCTAGAAAGATAAACAAGGTAGGATCATGACAGGAAAAGCAAAAGAAAAAGGACCGAGGCCAACCTTGTTTAGTGCGGCAAGGCTAATGACCTTGACACCAAGTCTATCCGCTCTAAGGATGGCTTCTTCGATTTGCTTGTTTATGCCGTCTGCAGCAAAAGGTAAGAAATACTGCAAAATTTAAAATCACAAATGCTTCAGATTAAATCGGTAAAACCTGATCACCTAAATCAACAGTAATATCAACTAGTTTTCTCTTAGTCCATGATGCTGAAAATCTACATGAAAAATAAAAGCAGCTACAATGTCCGCTAATTTTCTCTTTCAAATAACATATTCTAGTGTTCTTTATCAAATGGATTACAAACTTATCTATGAAACTTAACCTCCAATAATAAACTGCAGAATTTTATAGCTTGTCCAGTAAAAGAAATGTTTAGGAATGAATAAAAAGCTGTGGATACATGTCTATTAATCATGAAGGTCTGAGTTTCTACTTTTTACGACATTCTAGTAACTTGCATCAGGTTCATAGAAAGTTATCATATGTAAGAGAATACAGCAGATAAAGGAGTAAAGCAACTACCTGGAAACCAAACCTTGGCACAACCCATGTCTGGTGCAGTCTGCCTCTGAGATTGTAAAAACTGACCAAAAATGTCTTGGACTTGGCCCACATGGCAAGCATTACTAAAAAGGTAGGAGGCCAGAAAGGAAACAGGAAGAACTTTTTGCTAAAAGGTATGGAATTGAATGATCGGAAAACAAATGGAGTGTGCAATGCAGCCATTATATCCACGACGTGGCCAAGAAAAACAAACCCTGGTGCACTTGTTTCTGTCCAGCCAAGAAAAGATAGATAAATTGAAACACAAGGTGATCAAAATTGTTAGAAGCAAAGTAACAATCACTATCATAAATGAGATGCCTGAAAGACAGCTGCTTCTGACCACTCAGGTGTGCAACTCATCATTACCATGATGATCTTTTGAGTTATTGGAGCAAGTTGAAGGAAAAAATGAAAAACTAAAACTACGTACAGAAAAAATGCCAAACTAAAATGAGGACCTTCCCCCATAATTTACTGAACACCTACACATAGCTTTGTATTGTCGAAATTACATAATGCTTCAGAAAGTGCAGCAAAAGTACCAAGAAGATGTTGCAGTAAGTCATTTTCGGCAGTAAAACAATGAAATCTAGAGTAATAAAGTATTGAGTTATACAATCTTAACAAGCATAACGTCTGACGGATGATAGAATCATGTAGATAAAGACTCACTTTTCCTTGAGCTTATTTCTTTGTGGAGATCCCAATAACGAGTGTTTATTGTCTTTCCCAATATATCATAAACTGGCATGAAGAGGCAGAAATTTGTTCTCATGTCCATGTGGTGTATATTATGGTATCTGCAGAGACAAACAGAAACTATATTTGTGAGTGACTTAAGTTGTAACTACTACATGTTAAAGACAGCAACTTTATTTTCTTTTTGGTTTAATTCAAATTTTTTGATATCAATAATTAGAATTTTTTGCAAGGTGTTTTAAGTTCTGCATTTACTTGGCTGAATCGTAACAGTACCACCCATCAACCTAGTAGGAAAGGAACCACTCTCATACTGTTAAATGTACGTCTCCCGATGACTAAGCTTTTGAAAGAGAGCTCTTACGTGATAAAAGAGAGAAAACAAAGTGAGCTCGAGTTGATCTTAAATTCAGATCAAAACAGCAAAATCATTTATCTGGCCTCCATTAAATATCTAAATATTTTTAAGTCCAGCAATCCAACAACGCCCAAAAAAAAATTTTGTTTTGTGACATCTATCATTAACTAAGATTCAGTTGCATGGTGCCCCTGTTATATCCTTGCATCACTGCTCTGCAAATTCCTACTTCAGAACCTTGTGCAATAAATGGCACCCAACACTACAGAACTTTTTGCTTCCTGAGCCAACATAACTGCACTTTCTACTTCACTTATTTCTGAAGAAAAACCAGATAAAGGCAAAGAACCAGATAAAGGCAAAGAACCGACAGGCAGAATTCACAAAGAGAAAAAAAAATTAAACTTGCTCAAAAAATAATACGGAAACAGGATCTTCAGGCTTACGTAGGAGTATAAACAAGATATCTGAGAAGTGGAATATTCTCAAAAAGATGATGAGGAATAACTTCCACATTGCTATGTCCCAAGCATCTGAGCATATCAAAAAGCAAAACATAACTGTACAGTATGCTTATTGATCCATAGCCGATAAAGACAGTGCCCAAGATTGGTACTCCTATAACTATACATAGTACCAGATGTTCAAGAAATGTTGCATGTCCAGCTGCACAACAAAAAAATGAAAAAGAAATCATTGGCCAATAAATCTTTTAACTTTTTAGTAGCTGATAATGTTGGTAATACTTCATTTTTTTTTACCTGTGAACGGATGTGAAACTTTAGAGCTGTGATGTAGCCAATGGTAATCTGTGAAGAGATTTGGGGAATGCAGTAATCTATGTAGCCAATAATAAACTGGCTCCGAGACCCCAATGTGGAGTGCAAGACAACAAAAAATACCCCTTCCATCCCAGAGGGGAAGATTGGTTAGAGATGGGAAGCTCCAATAGGCCAGCACAGCCACAATAGCATGAAGAATTAAGAAATTATCCCTGTCCCACCATAAAGCATAAAACTGGTTCACGAAATAATAAAGGATGGCAAATGCTAAAAAAAAAAAAAAAAATTTCTGGTGAGATTTGGACATGGGAAGGCGAAGGAGAAAGACAGTAAATTGTTTACCAATTCCATTCTGCATCAATTTGCTTAAAATCAATGCCCTCTTCAGAAATCCGGCGGGTTCGATTGAGGAAAAACATATAATCATAAGAGCTCCACAGTTGATAAAGGAGACCTCTTAGGAGGAACAAGAGTAGAATATGTAAGCACCAACTACTCCCCTCGGTGCCTTCTTCAGTTGTAGTAGTAGGATACAAGTATTTTGCAAGAAGTGCCACGTAAAACAAGTACTGTATCATCCCATAAACCAATGCACAAAATCAGTAGAGACAAAACGTTTTTCATATGGAGGAAAGTTGGAAACAGACAAAAATACACATAAACATACATACACGCGCACAGAGCAAGACATACCTTGTAATTGCCATAGTGTTCCCATGGCCAGGCAAACAGGGGAGCAGTCGTTGTCCCAGAAAAAGCAGTTCTTTTATCTGGGATTGTTATCCTTGCTTGAATCAATGTAGTAACCTTTTCTCCCTCCATTTGTGGAAACTTTTTTTTGTTTTGAGACAGAGCTCGCTGAAACTTATTTCAAAATAACTAAAATGGCTAAAAAGAAAGCAAACAATAATGACAAAAAAGAAGCAAACTTGGTAGGGTAATTAAAACAACATGAGAATGAAAACCACCCTTTAGTCAGTTGGATCTCTTTTTAGCCTTGCACTGTCACTTTTAGGCTTGACTCTTGCTCAAATTTATATGCATAGTTCCAAGGAAACAGAATACTTATAGGACTTGAAAGAAAGCAGCCTATCTAAGGATTACAAAGCTTTTACCGTTCATAATCATGAAAACCTTCTGTCTATGCGTAGCAATTGCAGTTTTCAAAATCCCACCTGCTAAAAATTGACAACTAACCAATCGTCCATTTCTAATAAAACAAATCAACTTTAATAGTTGACAGTTGTTGGTTGTGCCATCACATACAAAGAAAGGAATTAATGAGAGGTGTGTATGGTGGTGGCCAGTGACTTGCTACATTCTTGGGATTGGGGGCAGAGGAGGGGTGGTGGGTGACCGGTAAAACAAGAAAGTAGTGGATTTGGATTACAGTCGAGACGTTGATGGTATGATTGTTGTAGAACAGCTCAATACTTTTCACTTACAAGTTTCTCTGATGTTGGCCCTGGCTCCAATGAAGCTTTCTTATTTGCGAGTTCATTGAGTAGTGTTGAATAACTGCAACAATGTTCATCGATTTTGTGTGGATATGTAAGCCATGAGCTTGGGCGGAAGGGAAGGTGGGGGGCCAACCGAACAACTTCCAGTGCAGAGTAGCAGTGATCTTAACAGCTCTGTACCTAACTAACAGCCCATGAAGTTTGGACGCCCGAATTTGGCTTCTGTTTCTTTGCAAGTACAAGCTTTGCTAGAGTTCATACTTTGGCAAGCAAGCCCTTGATGTTGGCATCAATTTAGCAAATATATGGCTTGATTTGGAGCTGTTTCGTGTTCTTAAAAAATATGCCACTTTTATATGATAGACCTACGCTAACAACATGGAATTTCCTAAGCCTGGTCTCGAGGATTCCATGCCATCATAACTTTCTTATTGTAGCATCACAGGATTTTGAAATTCACAAGCATAATAATGTAAGTTCAGAATATTACTTGTTAATTACTACTGAAATGCTAAGACAAAATTTTAGTTTTATGTGAACGTATACAAGATGAACCCTTTATTTTATTTATAGAGAACGAAAGTACCTAAAATTTGAGGATGATAATAAAATACTAACTTTAGATTTCAAGGTGAATCGCATTACTTGTTTATATTAGAACGCAGTGAATGGTTTAAGTATTTGCGTCTCTCAAACTCACTCCATTCTCTTTTTCTTTTTCATTTTCTTCCTGTTAAGATGTTCTCAAGTTATTCAATGTTTTGAGGAGGATAAAGGCGCCGCTGGACTGCTAGTTGATATTTGCATGTATGTATGGGTTTAAGAAACGATAACAACAAAAAGTAAATTGAAAAGGGTGCTATCATCTTGCATGCACGCATCCGGTTGCCCATAATTCAAACACACACCTACGTGGATGATTTTAGATTTAAGAAATTGTTTGGTGAAAAATGGGACAGTTCTTGTGTGAAAAGAAATTAATGATGAATTAATTGGAAAACAAAAGCTAATTAATTGGGAAAACAAAAGCTAATACGCTAATGTCACTGCGATTGATTTGTCATTTATCTGTTCAGATTGAGAGTGCAATTGTCATTCTCATTTACTTACAAGTTAACATGTTTCTCACGAACCATTGTGCTTCGGCCCAGTGGCCACCAAAAATTTAATTCCTCCTTGAGCTGTTGATCAGGGGTTTGAATCCTATCTAATCCAAAGAGGTGTCGAATCAATCCACCATCTTTGTGTTTTGCTATGAAAATATCGCATAGTTTCAAAAAGTAAAAAGAATGGTCATAAATAGAAGAGAACATTAATTGAGATGTTTTAGGTATCTTTTTCCTTAATAAGAAGCATTTTAAAAAGTTTTCCTAGTAATAGACAAACATATTGTGAATTACTTTGAAATTCGATGAACGTTTAAGAGACTTGAGTGCTGCATAAAATAACTGGATAATAAAACCTTACAACCAAATGATGTAAATTTTGGAAATTTTATATGTGCTTGCATGTTTTTTTAGTTGAAAATGAATAAAACTTCTAAATTCGGTTTAAATTTGAAAAGCCACCAAAGCATTTGAACTAGAATTTGGTGATCATTAATATGTCCCTGCAGTGATTGCCCCAGAATTTAATTTCCTTTTGGTTTTTACCGTATTCAAGAAAGATAAAGAATTTTTGCTTCCAAATTTGGTTGGATACAACGAATTAATTTACCTCAACAGGCAAAATAGCATGTCATAGAAATTCACAAAATCGAGAATGTCCTTCTGCTCGTGTCATTTCTTCTGGGACTAGAGGACAAGTCAACAACTATCCTCGTCCCACTTCACAAATTAATTTACTTAATTGAGAATAGAAGAGAGGACAAAGAAAAGAGAGTTAGTTGTGCAATTAGTATGTGCTTCCAAGAGATTTTGTGATACATTAATTGGGGGCTTGGTAGGTGCAGCGAAACATATACACTCTACCGTTGCTATTATATGATTACAATCTATTTTTATTTTACTTGTTTAGACTCTGGTCCCGGTTTAGGTATGGATCATACATGATCTAGACTCAAAGGTCAATTCAAATCCAACTCAAGATCAACATTGATTATACATTCCCTCTCCACTTTCAAGTTTCAAGTCCATCATAATTCACGTAATTTTCAATATTAAAACCATGTTTGATAACTCAATTTAATACTGTTTACACGTTATACGTTCAGATGTTTTTTGTTACAAAAAATACGACTTGATTAATTAATTGGTTCTCTATTGTTTAACAAAACTTGCTTAATACAATAATTGATAAATTGTTCATTTATCACTTAATACAAAATACTATCAAATGTTAAGATTTCAATACTTAATAATTGAATAAATTAACGGATTTAAATATCAAGTTTCAAACTTCAATTTTATTAGTGCTGTTAAACGAACCAAGCTGTTCGTTAGCTTGGTTCATTTAGGCTCATTTCTGTTCGATAGCTGCTCATTTGAAATTTTATATGAGTCAAGTTCGAACAAACATTTTGGCTCGATAAGTAATCGAATGAATACAACAAGGCCTAATTGTCATTTCACAAAACTTAGGGTTAGTATTGTATTCCTAATTTCTATTACAGGCTTTTCAGCCTCTGTTAGTCTCAGACATGTGTTGTTGCTCAAACGTCTCCGAGTTTGGATTCGAATATCTCAAGCCTGTTTGCAAATGACTCGTTTATGTTAAATGAGTCGAATTAGAACTCGAACTCGAATTAAAATTTTGTTTAACGAGCCAAACACGAACATTGATTTGAAACTTGAACATTATCGAATGAACACGAGATTTATTTGAGTAGTTTAACAAACAGTATTTAAACACGAGATATTCGACTTGTTTACGCCTCTAAATTTTATTAAACGCGCCCTAAATCTGCTAAAACAAAACCGCTTTAGCCGCAGCTTCTGGCGAATTTGCAGCAATTATTACTCACATCTAGAGCTGTTAATCGAGCCGAGTCGAGCCGAGTATTTGGCTGCCGAACTCGACTCGAGTTTAATTCGAGCCGAGCTCGACTCGAGCTCGTTAAGAAAATGAGCTTTAAAATGTGTTCGAACTCGGCTCGTTAAATGTACATGTGGCTCGAGCTCGAGCTCGAGCTCGACTCGTTTATCACAAACGAGTCGAGCTTCACGAGCTCGAGCTCGAGCTCGAGCTCGTGCAAATTAACATTAATAAAAACCTATAATTTTTAATTTATATAATTTTGATTTCTAAAATGACAAATATGCCCTTCATTAACGAGCTCTAACGAGCTACTCGAGTATCAAACGAGCCGAGCTTACTCGGCTCGTTAACTAAACGAGCATGTTTCGAGCTCGAGCTCGACTCGTTAACCAAAATTAACGAGCCGAGCTCGAGCCTTAACGAGCCGAGCTCTAACGAGCTTTCGAGCTACTTGATTGGCTTAACAGCTCTACTGTGATTGTTCAATTTTTCATGGACAACGGGCAAAGCTTTTCATAGGTTACTTTTAATGTTAGAAAAAGGCAAAATGATAAACTTTAATTCATCCAGGGATCATAGGTGCCGCCGGCGGATTCACCAGATTGAACCTAATTTATTAATGGTTTTAGTTTTCTGGCATTTTCGATTTTGTTTTCAGACCATCTAATGCGACAGAGATTGAATCTTTATTCAATCCATCCAACTGGCAAATGAAACTCCGAAAACATATAATTGTTGTTTGTCAGGAAGCCACGATAGTATTAAGCTAGATCACAAGATCCACAACCTTTGGTTCCTTTTTCTGCAGAAAACATTAATAAAAAATCAGGCTCAAGACAGAACGCAAGTAAAATGTTACGAAAAGGTTAACCTGTCCGTACAAGGCTCAGAAATTCCATAACAAACGCCCCTCCTTAGAGGCCGACGCCCTCGACGGCCTGGTAATTTTGGGACTCCCCCTTCAAAGAGGCAGAGCCTCTACGAGATTCGAACCTGGAATGTTGGGTTCGTTGCCTGGCTCTGATACCATTGTTACGAAAAGGTTAACCTGTCCGTACAAGACCCAGAAATTCCATAACATAAAACCAATTCAGCATCATGTCACCACCTTTCATCGTTCCGGAAACCTTGTTAAAACTTAAAAGTAGCCGCCTGTGGGCTCTGTACTCGAACATTTGCTGTCCAGCATTCAATTATCAAGGTACAATAAATTAAAACTTCGAAGTAAGCTAAAGAATTGGACATCCACCTACCTTTGATTTTTTTCGACTTCAATTCTCTAACGTATAATCAGCTACCACGTTATTTAGCCTGCAGCTACCTCGATAGTTTTCCCTTCTTAGATGCATTGTGCTTGTATCGTCTTGCAAAGCTATAAAAGACATTTTTTGTCCTGTGTGGGCGGAAGCCATAATTACGTAGCTTTTCTTGCTTAAACAAAGTGGGGAACGGGATAGTGATAGAAGAGAAGGACGTCAAGCACAATGCCCGGATTTGTCTCGTGTGGAATGAGTGACTGTTTGGCCCGAATCGAACATGGTTCGTTGTGATGTTAAGCCAACCCTAGTTAAGGATATATATATCACTAGCTGCTCTCTCTTGGCTGACAATGCATGAAAGAAAAGATAAATTTGAACAAAATGACGGATTAGGCTCTCTCTTTAATATCAATGGCGGCGGATTAGGCAGCCTAAATGCATCAAGATTATTACCATTAGAAGCCCTATTCCATCAAAATTTGAGTTTGAGTTGAAACTTAAATATCTTATAACTCAGGTAGAATGCAACTTGTTTCGATAATCCAATATCATAATTTGTAGATGAAGATCTAAAATCAGATTATATAGTAGTACTGACTGTTGGGTGATATTCCACTTCATGTTACAAGCCCGTTCATGTTGCCATTGAATCTTATTCATTACAGATTTCTTATTGTTGCCAAGCATTCCACACAATACAAATCCGGGCATTGTGCTTGACGTCCTTCTCTTCTACCGCTATCCCGTTCCCCACTCTGTTTAAGCAAGAAAAGCTACGTGATTATGGCTTCTGAGTGAATTCCAACTTGCATAGAGCAAAGGCCTTGCTTGCTCAGATGAATGACACCTTGTATCAATTTGTAATTAATTAGCATATTCATGATCTCATGGGTGATTGATGATGCATTGGACACACCAAGGCTTTTAGAAAGGCAAGTTGACAATCTGATTTTATTTTTTTTTTCATTTTTCTTGGAATGGGCAGCTCAAACTTTGATCAGCGAGGAAAGATTAGTTGGTCTTGCCACATCTCTTTACTCCGCTACTCTCGGTACGGGTTCTATACATAATCAATCATCAGGTGTCAACTGAGGCCAAAATCTAATTTCTAACTTAGCAACATAAATAAAGAAACCAAACAGGTAATAAAGTATAAGGAGGGCCTAAATCCATCAGCAATCAACCAATGGTGGGAGTTTAGAATTGGAGTGTGCTTAAATATATATATATATATATATATATATATAGGCAGCTGCAGTAGGCTTGCGACGGTGGGAATATGGAGACGGGACAGGGACGGTAATCAGAAAAACCGTTTCTGAACAGCGGACGGCCAGAATTTGACCCAAAGAAATTGTACGGTTTAGATTATTTCTTGTACCTCGTTTTTAACAGTGTGTGTGGAATCCACAAAAATTTGTTCTAAAATTATACGTTGTACAAACAAAGTTACATCGTGTAAAAATAAAATTACACAATGTGTAAAATACACAAAACCGTTAGGAATGGTTGAAATTTGTTACCTGCAACCGTTCCTGCCCGTGGTCCATGGGAACACAGGATTGAAATTTGTTCTGATTGGTTTCTTTACCAGGAAAGTTCCCGTGTTGGCTAATTTTAAGGAGAAAAGAAATTAGCAAGAGTCTGCTCCATACGATACGATCGTGATTAGATATCACAAAGTTTGATGAAAAGCTCATTATGCACAAAGCCGATTTCAGGCTCAGAATTGGCACGAATTGGTAATCTATAGTAATATGTTAACCTACTTAAGAGACCCAACTGTACAAACACCAACCTAGTTTTGACTAATCTTTTGAACATAAACCTCATTGTATTGCTCTTCAAGTATATCATCAAAATTCAGCCTGTGCATTTTCTGTTTTGCATTTTTGAAGCTCTTCTTGGGCAGACATGAGCCTACATAAAGGAAATGAAGTGCAAAGCAATTAGAATTTGGTTTTAAACACAAGTTAGCATGCATTATATGCTTGTCATCACAAGTACCTCCACTGCAGATCAGTTACTTCACGTAGTAATTCCTTCTCCCGATCATGAGCTGCCTCCATCTAGTCCAAAGGGGAAAACATGGTTAGCTTAAACTGTGAAAAATCAACCTCAAAAGACTAGTTTAAACAACACAATTCACGAAGCTCCTTGGTACTTGACTATTCAAAACTATCGAGTCTAATATCCTCAAACTCATCTCTATACGCAACAACTTGGGTTTGAAATTAAGATATCATGACTTGAAAGGTGATAAAAAAAAAAAAGTTTTCGTGCAACTACTACAACACTTATGTGCCACATGAAGAGGAAAATCACACAAAACAAGCCAAATTCTTATATCACGACTTCCAAGAAGTGTAAATAGTTACGTACCAAAGATTTCTCTGTCATAGCTGCATTTGCCGATGCACATGCTCCATCCACTGCATAATTGTGAATTATGTAAGAAAGTCAAAATGAGCAAAACAATTCAATTTAATCGACATCACCTACCTGTACAATCCCCAGTAGAGAGTAGCTTCATCAGACTCAGTATACTCTCCTGTTGAGATCAATATAAATGTCACAAGCTATTAGCAAAATGATACCCCTAAAAGGTGATATGTAAACTCAATCCATACCCTTTGGACAATATTTGTTTGCAAAACTGATTGCAGCATTGAATGAATGGGCTGGTTAGGAAGATTAGGAGGTACAGCAACCGTAGCCTCACTTAGAGTAACTGGTATAGATGTACCAGGCTGTGGTGAAATGACCTGCATTATCCGTAATGCTATTTAAAAAAACTGTATAACGACAATTGACAAAGTAGCAATCATGCAATTGCTGTACTTAGGGATGCAATTGCACGAGACATCTAATGAACAGAATATATATATATATATATATATATATATATATTTTTTATGCATCAACTAAAAAAGCTCACCTGCATGCTGTGACTTTTCTGAAGAATTGGAGAAGGGGAAACCTGAAAAAAGAAAAAAGAAAATTTCTAAAGTACGTTCAGACATTATTGCAGGATGTTAAACGTTAAGACAATGGAAATCACCTTTTCAAAGTCGACGTTCTCGGAAGTAACCTTAAAACGGCCTTTTTGCTGAACAACAGGGCATTTTGCTTTTTCATCTAGTTCGTCGCTATTTACTGCTCAAAAAGTGTGTTTTATGTAAAAGATTATTATCTTTTGACAGCTATAGAAATCAAGAAACAAGATCGCAATGCGTTTAAACAAAAAAGATGTAAAACTAGCAAAATCTTGCCTGATGTTTTGGAAGCCTTAGAACTTGTCTCAGAAGGCACATCAATTACTGCTTGATGAGAAAGATCAACATTGTAATTTGATGTGCTTTGTGGCTGACTTTGAAAACTATCACTGCATATTTTTAAAATAAATAAATAAAAACATGTTCTAAAAGGAGAAATTAATAAACTTAAAAAAAAATCACCAAACATGCATGTGCGCATCAAGATGCTATCAATGTAGCAAGGAAAGTTCCAAGAAAAATGATTATGGATGAAGAAATGGTCATTAAAGCACAAAAATCTTCAAATTTTGTAAGAGAACTTTTTTGGGAATGCTTAACTATCATGAATCATAAAAATTGGATAAGTTTAGAAAAATTCTTATCCCTTATTCATTAAAAACATAATTTAGCAAATGGTCCAATCCACTGTACAATAGTGAATTTACCTCTGATGAGAATATGGCATGAAGTTCTCTGCTAATTTTCCATTGGTCTCTGGATGTGGTCTTATGGAAGAATTAGTTTCTGCATGATACTCATTCTGGGGGATAGAGTTCTGGTGCTCATGGACTGAATTGAAACAGCTTGCATCATCATCAGATTTCTCGCTTTTAGCTCTGCAAATTATATTGAATTAGCGAACTCCTAAAAGACTAAAATGTATGAGATCCAAGTTCTTTAGTAACAAGCCCAATATGCATTAAAACCAAATATGAGCTCATAAATTATCACTGAGTAAAATGCATGCACCAATGTGATTAAAACAATGAATCAAACTTCGATGTAGGATCACATACATATTACAGATCACGGTAGAATCAGCTGACGAAGGATGAGTAATCAGATTATTGTCATCCTGAGAAGCGACGAGACATTAGGTCATCAAGAAGAGCAGCTCTCATAGTGTTACATACTAGTAGAACACATTGTAAAAACCAAAATGACCTACAGGATCAGAATATTGACTTGCAAACGACGATTGACGCTGTAGTGCAAATTGACTGGCTGAAGACAATTGACGTTGAAATTGTTTTCCATGTACATCAAGACTTGAGAGTGAATTCGTACTCCCTTTCTGGTCTTTCTCAACAATAATGTCCTCATCCTGGATCTGAGATAAAGAATAAATTAGATAAAAAGAATAGCATCAAATCCTAAAACCAAGAATACAATATTTCTAAAAAAAAAATATGCTAGACAAAGCTATTTATTATACCAGGGAAGCCTGAGCCTTCATGTCTTCAAGATCAAAATTCCAACCACTGATGCCACGTTTATACTCATTCTGCAGACATTTGAAAACAAATTAAGTAGTGCAAGAACCAAATAAATTGAGACAATTGACAATGTAATAATTCTAGTACAGGTTTTAGCAATATCCTAAGAGATCACAACTAACATAGGAGTACCAAACATCAACTCTTAAGCAGCTTCACTTCCTAGGTAAATTAGATAATAAAACAATTGCTAAACAATTGGGCATATTACCAAAATCCTAAATTTCCTTCAAAAGAGTAAAACTTGACACTCCAAACATACTCTTGCAAGGGGTATACATGGGATCAATAACTAGACAAGTTAATTGTCAAAAACGATTATAACACCTCAATATCAACTGTCATAGGAACAATCCATGCAACTAGATCATTTGAATAATGACTCGAGTACAATTGGCTACGTTCTTGGAAGAAAAGAAGTTTGGAGCATGACGCACATTTTGATTCACGTTAATCAATTGCTCGTATAAGTTCACATGTTAATACACTAATAGCCACAAAGGACGATTGTCATGACCATAGATACAGTCACTATCAATTGGGTACCTAAAATTTACATGTAAGTGCCTATCGAACATAGGCATGTTCCAACATCAATATTTATTGTTCACCATAATTCTCAATAATCTTGCAGAGGATGCAACCAAAAATAAAAAGTAAAAATTATTAGTTCCCTCCAAACAGTGCCTATTGAAGAATCAAACCTGTGACATTTCTTCTTTTTGCCCATCTGGTATTTTCTTTTGTGCTAGCATATCTTCCTCCTTTCTCTGTGGTTGACATAAAATACTGTCAGCAACATAACCATGAAAATGAAAACTAGTGCTTGTATCAAAAGCCATACTTCACTAACCTTAAGTGCTTGAAGTCGGTCACCCAGAGCAGGAAGACCATCCAAGAGCGTTCTTGATATATAATCATTTGACCTTCCTTGCTTGAAAAAAGGATGTTTTAATAATTTCTTTGCCGAAGGTCGTTTGGAAGGGTCTTTTACCAGGCAACTAGCAATCATTTGCTTAAAGGACTATAATAGGAAAAACGCCCAACAACATCTCAGAATACAATCATAATGGAAAAAAAAACATCATATTTGTCAATAGCATACCTTTGAGAACTTTTTGTCTCTCTCATAGTCAAGACCCGGAGGTGCATTTTGCAAGGTCATAAGCAAAACCTATAAGATGAGATGCTGCTCAAACTAACAATTTTTTGATTGTGTAAAACATAAAAAGCATGTCACTTGAAGATACACACCTTCATTGGGGGATATTTTGAAAAAGGAGCATGGCCATGGGCAAGCTCCAAAGCAGTTATACCAAATGACCAAATGTCAGCTCTTCAAGATAAACAAACCCAAATTAAATTCATAGAATTTTGATCTTAAATCCAAATTTACAAAGTGAGACGAGATTTAGACATACTTGAAGTCATAACCACGCAATTGCATAACCTCAGGCGCCATCCTGTAAGAAAATGGACAAACGACAGAAAGAAAAGTGATAAGAAAATGACCATATGCCTGAATCATAAAAACTGGTTAAGATGATATAGTAGACTAAGTTAATGTACTTATGCATGGGTATGAATCAGCTTTTGAATTATATAGGTATTAACAAGAAATCCTCCAACGTAGTCATTCAAACAAACAAAATAACATTGAGAAAGTGCTAAAATGTGAAAAAGTAGTCTCTTGCTATGGAACATACCAACAAGGAGTTCCAACAAATGTATTCCTCGTGCGCTGCCTATCACCTGAATCAAACAAGCAAGCAGAAACACCAAAATCTCCCAATTTGATTCCACCACGAGAGTCGATGAGAATATTTCCAGCCTAAGAGTGCAAAAAAAAAG
Source organism: Coffea arabica (assembly GCF_036785885.1). Taxonomy (NCBI): domain Eukaryota; kingdom Viridiplantae; phylum Streptophyta; class Magnoliopsida; order Gentianales; family Rubiaceae; genus Coffea; species Coffea arabica. The sequence continues at coordinate 4,251,295 of NC_092316.1, read as the reverse complement.
GGTAATGAAAATGATGATGGATCTAAATTGAGTACTTTCAAAAAAGCGGTCGCATTAACAACAAGATACAGTTTAAGTGTCTTAAATATTCCCATCAATGAATTTCCAAAGCCGTGCTCTACCATCTCATCAATTAGGATTAGCACTCCTCTTTTAATGCATAAAGCTGTCGCATTAACAACAAGATACAGTTTAAGTGTCTTAAATATTGCCATCAACGAATTTCCAAAGCCATGCTTTATCATCTCATCAATTAGGATTGGCTCTTCTCTTTTAATGCATATGCCTATTTGATCTTAAAAGTTATCAAAAGCATGAAACTCCACATGCTTCCAATTGGACAAAATTATTCATCCTGCTTGTATCGCAGCTTTCTTTTAGTTTTTATTAAACAAGAGATGCCTTAGCTAGGCATTTTCTTCCGGGAATGGTAACATGCAGCTTTATGTTTTCTTCACTTAATCTGTAGTATAAGCTGTATACATAGCTAAGACACTTTAAGGCCTCCCAAAAGTCTTTTCTACCTCATATGCAGATTCATCTATTAAACATTACTACCTAGTGGAAAAGCTCAAGTTTATTCTTAGAATATTTTACATACTTACACTGTAATACTTTTTCATATTCATGGTTGATTTTTTGCACAAGTCTACTATATGCGCATCTACCAAGTGGTAATGAAGATTGAAATAAAATTTCGTGCCTGTCTTGTTAAACAATGAAGTAACAAGAAGTTGCCCACAACTTGTAAGTAGGTACACTTGTGTATTTAAACACACAATTGCCATATTGCACAACACATGCTGTTGCATGTCATTATAAATATGATAAGCTGTTGATTGAAAGCAAAAATAATATATAATGAAGATTGAAATCAAGACTATTTTGCATACAATTTGCTCAAAAAGTTCAACGGCAACTTACTTTAACATCTCGATGAATGTGGCCATGACTGTGAAGATACTCTAATCCCTTTAGTACATCACGTAATATGGTTGCAATAACTGTCTCCTCAAAGCCATCCGGATGTACAGCCTTGAGTATGTGAAGACAAGAACCCCCAGCCATATAAGGCATGACCACCCATAGGGTATGATCACTCACGAACGAACAATGCGATTTTAGAACATTTGGATGATCAACCAGGACCATTGTTTGGGCTTCCCGAGAAATGTTGTTCTACGTAGAGTCAAATTATGTAAGTTTGTCAAATTATCCAATATACGACCATATTTATAATGAAACAACATAACATAGTTTTCCAAACAACAATTTTAAATTGGCAAACAAACAAAAAGCTATATATTGATGAATATATCGGTAGTCTATATGTCTATAATTCATTTGATATCAATCATAAAATCTGTTCCATCACTTATATAATAACCAACATTTGATAAAACTAACAAGTTTATTTCAAAATTACAACTTAAAAGTTGGACAAAAAAAAAACACATATCCAGTGAAACTCCTCTGTTTTCATTTCTTATTCATATAAAACTAATTTAACAACAACCATGAAAACAAGGGAAAAGAGTACACACAGAGCTCCAAATAATCAAAGCTTCAAGGACTCCAGCATTTGTGCAAACAGTAGACAGTAATGACGATAACTGGTCAATATTCAGTAACTTTTCCACGTTGCATTCAAACAATCCAACGTCTAATGAATTAAAATATACTTACCTTCTGTGTATCATACTAGGTAATGGGCTAGACGACAAAAAATGCGCTTCTTCAGGTTTATTTGTTTTGTCCCTCACATCTTTGCCGGCGATCTCTTTTAAAAACGTTGTCAATTTAAACACTCTTAAGATCTGATTTCGCACTCGTTTCGACATAAGAGGCGATCACTACACCCAATAATATAACAACCCAGAGAATTTTAAAAAAAAAAACTCCAATTTACTTTCTGTTTCCGTTAAAACGATAAAAAAAAAAAAAAAAAAAAAAAAGTACGCACGCCAGCGTAATGACAGTTGACGATGAATCAAGCCCACATGCAACAACAACAGAGTTACCATATTAACACGAAGCAAAAATGACTCGAAAATACGCATACATACACATATATACATATATAAAAGATTAATCTTTATATATACGGTCAAAATATATACACTGTCACCATACGATACATGTGCAAAATTTGCTCATATGTCACGCTACCAATATATATAAAATTTACTCGTAAAAGAAGGCCAAGAAATTATTTAAGCAAAAAGTAAAAAACGCAGAGGCAAGAAGGGAGAGTTACCAGATCAACGTTATCGCGTTCGAAATCGAGAATTTTGATGGCGACAATCTCATTGTACGGAATACAAAGTGCCCGATGAACAGAAGCGCTTACGCCAGTCCCGACCTCCTCGTACAGGGTATAATGCTCCGCACCGATTGGATACTTCTTCTTCTCCATTGTTTCCTCCTGTTTTTTCCTCCTCTATTAGCAACTGTATTTGTAGAATCAACGTTTTATATAAAACAAAAAACAAAAAACAAAACTTAGATTACTCTGGTACCAAAAAATTTTGCGGCTAGCTAGACGGTGATCTGCAGATCCGAGTCCTAAACAAAATTGTCGAAGCCAAGCCAGCAGCAGCCCGATTCCAATTCTGTCTCCAACTAATTGAATGAATTTCACTCTCACGCCCAAAGTCAAAGTCAAAAACGAAAAAATACAATTAAAATAAACCTTTTATACTTGCAAGCAACTTAGAAGTCAGGTTATTTGTATCTAGAGAAGATATCGGAGAAGGGCCAAAACAAAAAAGCAAAAGCAAAAGGTGAGAGTAGCAGTAGGGCAGGACGGGGACATTGAATGATGATGACAAACGAGATTGTTCTCTCTTTCCCGTGAGCAGAGAGAAAAGGAAAGAGAAAAAAGGAGTACGTAGAGAGAGAGAGAGAGAACGAGAAAACGCGGTTAAATCGGGACGCCGCTCAAACTGAAAGTAAAGTATACCAAAGAAAAGAGGAGTTTGCATGCAGAAATCCCGCCACTTGTTCTGTCTCAATTAGCAGTCGTACATTTGGTTAAGAGTTCTAGATTTGGTTTGATGGTTGATATATCAGCAAACTCTAACTCTAGCAGAAGTATGATATGAGTATGATAAGTACGAGGAGTGCAAGTGCACCTGAGATTCCGTTAATGACGCGAGAGAGTTGGACAAGAAATTTGGATATTCCACCCCCCACCGAATTGAATCTTGCCTCAAAAAAAATCTTAACGCGCTACTGACCAGGTTCTGTTGCACGGCCGAGCAACACGCATGGTTCAATTCCCAGCACTAAAAATAGAGAGTAAGACGGAGCCACCGAACTGGGTTGACCTGCGGTTTCAGTTGAAGTTGCGAAATCCTGATCAAAATTTTGCCCAAGCTTCAATAAGCCCTAGACAGGCCTCGGCCAATCTACGAAGTAATTGCGCTGGCACTGATTCTAAAAGAGTACTTACTTGTGTGGATCATTGCACCTGTGGATTTTTAGATTATCGAGTAATTAGTCAGTATTGCGACGTAATTTATATTAATTATATGATACACTACGAGATGTTATAATGATGACTAAGAAAATATGATAATCTATTGCTAAAAAAAAAAAAGGAACGTTTTTTATGTTGGGCTGGCCTGCATTCAACCGAAGTGCCCTTGGTTCATATGTTGTGGGCTCGAACTTATTGAACCCCGATTAACGAGCCCAATCAACAATCTTCGAGTCATGAAAGGATGTTTGCTATGACTGTCATCGTTTTTCATGCAAGATGGAAAAAAAAAAAACCACATAAAACAAGATGGCGATAAAGCACCACAAATATTGAGCCTTTTCAAAGTTGAAAGTACGTGGCTCGGTGTAATAAATCACAGCACAAGCCACTGAGACCCTATGAAGGGCTAGATTTATGGTGTTATATGATTGGAACTGAGGCACCACGGGATTAATGTTCTTGATGCAGTCCTCTATAGGACTGGTGGACTGTTCTTCATCAAACAACGTGGTCCTGATATCATTCTTGCTGATGGCAAGCGAAGCTTCCTCGTATTCATTTAATACTACGTCATAACCCTCTTCGCAGATTGTAAGAAGGTCTGCTACCTCTTTAGTTGCCCTGGCTTTCGCCCGCTTCACAGCAACTAGTGTGTTGGTGACATTTACTATCACCAGCCTGATCGATATTTCGACCAAAGTGCGAGCATCTGTTGATGGGCTATGCAGATTTTGTTGTAACACGTCCCTGCAGAATTGTGTGTCTGGTGTTCGGTTACAGATTTTGACGATCAATTGAAAAGTAGGACCATCGGGTGTGACACTCAAGGATGGTTGAATGGGAAGGGTTAGGAGGAGCAGGATTTTGGGTAAGCAATATTGAACGTGAGAAGGAAAAGAAGACATTTTTTTAATTGGCCCCAGGTTTTGATTATGAAAGAGATTTTGAGAGAAGATGCAATCTTGATATTTATAGTTTTAGTTTGGACATTGGACATAATGGTTAATTCGATGATATTATGAATTCTTTTACCTTCAAAATGGAAACTGGGCAGGTTTATATGGTACTAACTTTGGTTCGTAAATTCGTGAATGCACGAAGCCAGATTTAGTCTCTTGTATCCATGAATGTATACTTGGAAGGATCAAATGCAATGAAACTTTACAAACAGTAGTCAAAGGTTCAGATTAATTCCAGAACCTAGAAGAGTGTTTGCATAACAAATTAAGTATGAAACACATATACTAATTAACGAAATACAAAAAAAAAAAATTGCTTTTTACCCGAATCAGTATGACAGGTGCCGAACCTGTGCAATAATAATAATAAAACCTGATTATCACCTGAAGCAGTCAATAATCAATTCTAGTACTGGAGCAGGGACCCTAGGTGTGCAATGGGTTACTTAATTTACCCTATTTCCGAAGAGTTTGTTTAATCCGATATACCAGAATTAATTATTTAACTGAATTCACTAACTAGTAGATAATGGCAAGCAGGGTCGTCTCCTCAGGGATTGAGGAGAAATTTGTTTCTTTTCGAGCCAAGACAAATGGGGGTTTTCAGGATTAAATGCTAACTAAATAAATTAACTGCAGAAAATAATTAATTAAAAGAAATAATTGGGAGCACTCTAGCCAAGGATACACTTCAGAAATAGTTCATGCACTGATCATTGATGCAAAAATAATTCCAACATTTATTAAGAGACTGGTTATAATTGTCATGCACGCGATAAACAACCAACCTTTCCTTAATTTATCGATAGTTAAGGTACGGCCGTTAACTACTTCTCTAACCCGAAAACAATCCTAGATACGACCGTAGAATTTAATTTCTGGTTTGCATTAAGATTTAGAAAGCCTCAATCCTAACTAACAAACACGCTACGAAGGTTTGTTTAAACTAGATCGTATTCCCCTGACATAAAGCCAATTACGTCAATTGCTACTGAGATAGAGATAAACGAACAATTACGGATTCAATTACCCCTATTTAGCAAAATAGCCTATATGAATAATTAATTATTGCGCACTAATTAATCATACACAAGGGTTATAACAATTAAAAGTAGGAAATATATAAATACCAATAAATAAAAGAAACAATTAAAAGCGGTTTAGATCTTACAGTATTTGCCGAACCAAATCGTCAGTTGTCTCCTTGATTAGAAATACGAGGTTAGTTCTCCATTAATGGAGAACAAGCCATGTAAAAATCTGTTTTAAGCTTCCCCCTTGTTTCTTTCCCAAAAGTCGGCTAAAAAGAAAAGTACAAAGACAAGAGAGTTTCCCCCCGAATTGTTACAAGCTTTTCCCTGGAAAAAAGCCTAAGAAAAGATGATGCCTCCTGTCTCTTGTGCGGCCAGGCCCACCAAAGAGTCACTCACGCTGCTGACTCCTTCGAGTATTAATCACACGGGTCGACCATCCTATCATTTTCCTAATTTTTAACTTTTTAAAACCAAATAGACTTCCTTCTAATCTTCTGCCAATAATCCACGTAGACTCCATTTTGAATTAAGAAACTCTTGAAAAATCACATTTTTTTATCTCTTTTTGCTCCACCTTCCTACAATTAGTACCAAATACCAAATATAAGTAGAATCTGTCAATTAATACAATATTTGGAATAATAGAAGAGGAAAATAATGATAGAATTAATGACAAAAATGCAACCTATCACAGTATTAAAGTTTTAGATTAAATAAGTATCAAGACTTCTTTTGAACACTTCTGTATCCTATTCCAGTGTCCGCTATATAGAAGTATCGAATGATTCGCAATGGTGAAAGTCCAAGCCTTTTTTTATAAAAAAAAAAATTTCCAAGCTCGATGGATAATTGCTGTAAGAATAGGAAACTTTCCTAAAGAATTTATTGCCTTGTGTCTCCACGAATAAAGCTTGTATCAGATGAAACATCACCGCTACTATGCCTTTGTATATTTGGCCAGCTTGTTAATGCTGTTGAAACAATCTCCAGAGGCTATCGAATTCTCCTCGATGCCCGCGTTTGCTGGATGCAGCTCTTGACTACTTTCATTCCCTTCCTCAATATGACCACCGTTCATCGTGGTTATCCAGGATTCCTCCTCCTCCTCCTCCTGGTTGACGCTTGCCATCAGATGTCCGCTTTCATTATCCTCTATGCAACCAATCCGCGACTGGACATCCTCATCCTCTTCATTGCGGCTATTTCCTTCAAGACCATTCTCCTCTTTGCAGCGTATCCGGGATTTATCCTGCTCTACCATAACAAGTCTAGATCGTTTTGGCGGACTAGAAGGCAGTCCCTCTTGATCAAATAGTACAACAGATTTATGGTGGTTGCAGCTTCATGTGCCTTTTTCTGGGGTGGACGTTGGACGTTGCTTCCTTTTGGTGCAAGTTTCTCTTCTCTCAATTCCAACAGAACTGCCACCTGCGTCTCTGATTCGTAAACTTGTGCTATCCTGATCAGTTCGGCTCTTTTCTTGTTCTGCTTCAGCCTTGTTTCTTTCATAAATTCTACACAACACAACTTGCTTGAGCTACACCGCAAAATAAATTAAGTAAATATATAAGTATGGAAAATATGAATTCAAAGGACTCATCCACCTTATTTATTTAGTTTAGTTTAAACAGAAACAGTGGTTCTCTGCTTATTTCCAAAGAACCCGTCTACCTATATGACTACATGTTTTATAAGTAGAAAACTCACATGAGAATTGTCTCTATATTTAAACATCTAATGGAATCAATTTTCACGTTTTGTATTGAACTAGAATAGCTCTTAATCATCATAGCAGAAACCAACTACAATAGTTTGTGATGCAGGTTAATTAGGAAGAACAAGTCATGTATACCTTATTGGTTGATGCTGATGGAATCTGACAGCAATCATATAGACTTCTGTCGAGAACGAATTCATGCATTATCCAATTAGTCTTGAGATCCTTATTTGAGGGAACACCTGGTCTTGGGGGCTTAGTGAGGTGGTAAACTAGGGTATTCTTTTGATTCAAGTTTGAGCGATCAGCTTCAAACAATGGAGTACGCTTGCTAGTCATCCTCCAATGGCCCCTTCCATCCTTTGTGGTCCGGGCAGTCCTCTCACTGTTCTCATACCTCAAATCTCTTATGGTGAAAAGATAACACGACTCCTCTCCTTTGTCCAAGCCTGATCATTTTTTCCAAGTTGATAACACGAAAAAAACAACACATCATAAGAACGAGAGAAAGCACATCTTGCAAATTACAGCACTTACAGAACATATCTTACAGATTACAGATTACGGCAACACAAAAAACACATCTTATAGAACACAGCATTCTAAATTGGAAAAAAAAAACCCCCCTTTAAAGTGGGAGAAGTAATTACCAGGAAAATTAGCAGGATGAGACTAGTAGACATCAGTTTCTTGAATAATACCCAAACCAGCGGCCGACAAGGTGAATCCACCACGAACCTTTGGGAGCAGGTAATACTTGAGAAGCTCATAATCACTTGGGACGAACTTATAACCAATTGGGACAAATTTCTTCCATTCCTACTGTTGAATTCAAAGTCAAGTTTCAATTATTGACTTTGAAATAGCCAAAATTATTGAATTATTTGGCACAATTACAATCCCACATCGGTGGGTTTATGAATTGGAGAATGTTTTGAGAGCTATAAATAAGCTCTCTACCTTCTCAATTAAGATACACCAAGCAAGAGCATCATAATTTGATTTCTTCTCTCTCTTTGTAATATTTCTTCTAGTGAAATATTAAGTTGTCAGTAGTATCCGAGAACGCAGGCAAATTAGCCGAATTTCGTTAAATTCTGGTGTTCTATTTTATTGTCTATTTAGTAACTATATTTGTAGGTATATTTATAGTGAGTTATTGTGCAATTAATTGCATACATAGGTGATTCTATCTAGAAAATTGGTACTTAAGCAGGCCAGTATGCCTCACCAAATATTTCTTGGGAATTACCATTTTGTAATTTTAGGTACAATAATTTACTCATTATACTTTAATTTGGTAGAACTTCCGCAACAATTGGTATCAAAGCTCAAAGTTTCTTAGTATGCTCTGTAGTTGCAGCATAGTCTAAACTTCCACATCAGAAAAAATTTCTTGGGCTATTGTTATTTTACATTTAGGAACTACTAAATATAATTTGTAGAGATGACCGAAAGTAGATCTTCATCTACAATGCAAGCATCGACAAGCTCGTCATCGTCTATTATGGCAAGAAATGCTATAATGAATGCAAAATTAAATGTAGAGACATTTGATGGTACCGGTCATTTCGGTATGTGGCAAAGTGAAATTCTAGACGCGCTCTTTAATCAAGATCTAAATATTGTCATCGAAGAAGAGAAACCAGAAGAGATTGAAGAGAATGAATGGAAGACGCTAAATCGTTTAGCGTGTGGTACAATTCGATCGTGTCTTTCAAGAGAACAGAAATATGTATTTTCAAAAGAAACTTCTGTAAATAAATTGCAGACTGGATTGGAGGAGAAATTCTTGAAGAAAAATTGTCAGAACAAACTCAATATGAAGAAGCGTTTGTTTCGCTTCACTTATATTCCCGACACAACTCTAAGTGATCACATCACTAATTTCAATCAGTTAATCACTGATCTGATAAATTTAGATATGACATTTGAAAATGAAAATTTGGCTCTTATGTTGTTAGGATCTCTTCCTGAGGAATTTGATCATCTCAAAACAACTCTACTCTATGGAAAAGTTGAGGTGTCCCTTAATGAAATTAGCTATGCCCTATACAGCTACGAGCTCAGAAAAAAAGACAAGCAAAATAGCAAATATGGAATAGCAAAAGCTCTGATAACTAAAGGACGCTCACAAAATCAGAGAAAGGGGACGAGAGGTAGATCCAAATCGAGAGGTAAACTACGCAAAGATGAGTATGCTTTTTGCAGATAGAAAGGACACTGGAAAAAGGACTGCCCAAAGCTGAAGAATATACCTGATAAGGAAAAAGCTGTTACGGATTCAAATGTTACCGAGTGCATTGATCAAAACTCAGACTTTTCATTAGCTGCCATGCCTACTGGTCATTCTAGTACAGGGCTATTGGACTCAGGTTGTAATCATCATATGACGTCCAATAGGGAATGACTCTTTGGATTTCAAAGAACAAGAAGGTGGAGTCGTCTACACGATAGATGAGACCACATTAACAACAGATGAGGTTGGTTTAATTAGGCTGAAAAATCATGATGGATCAATTAGGATTCTAACTGATGTCCGACATGTGCCAGAATTGAAAAAGAACCTCATTTCTGTGGGAGTACTAGAATCAATAGGTTACAAGGTGTCGGCATATAATAGAGTGATGAAAATCATTTCAGGTGCATTGGTGTTGGTGAAAGAAATTCGAAAAAATAATAACTTGTATTACTATCAAGGTAATGCAATTGTTGGAGTAGTGACAGTGGCTTCTAATAATGATCGAGAATTGAAAGTAACCAAAATATGGCATATGCGCTTAGGGCATGTCGGAGAAAAATTCTTGAATCTTCTGATAAATCAAGAATTGTTGAAAGGAGCCAGTGTTTACAAGTTAGATTTTTGCGAGCATTGTGTCAAAGGAAAGTAGACAAAGGTAAATTTTGGCATTGTAATTCATGATACCAAGGATATTTTGGATTATGTGCACTCTGATGTGTGGGGACCTTCCAAAACAACTTTTCTGGGAGGCAAAAATTATTTTGTTACCTTTGTCGATGACTTCTCTTGAAGAGTATGGGTGTATACTATGAAGGCGATACGTGAAGTATTGAAAATTTTCATCAAGTGAAAAAAAATGGTGAAAACTCAAACAGAAAAAAAGATTAAACACCTTCGAACAGACAATGGAGGTGAATACACTAGCGATCCGTTCATAGAGATCTGTAAAAATGAAGGCATTGTTCGGCACTTCACAGTCAGAGATACACCACAGCAGAATGGGATGGTAGAGCATATGAACCGGACATTGGTGGAGAAAGTTCAGTGTATGTTGTCCAATACTGGATTGGGCAGACAATTTCGGGTTGAGGTTTTAGCATATGCAAATCACCTCGTTAATCGCTTTCCATCAACTACTATTGGCGGCAAAATATCATTAGAGAAATGGTTGGGGAAACCTGCTACAGATTATTATTTCTTACATGTGTTTGGTTCTACTGCATATTATCATGTTAAATAATCAAAGTTGGATTCAAGGGCGAAAAAGGCGCTCTTTATGGGGACCATGACAGGCATTAAAGATTATCACCTTTGGTATCCTGAAACGAAGAAGATAATTTTTAGCAAGGATGTCACCTTTGATGAATCTACCATGTTAATAAAGGTAGATGTACAGTAGAATGATGGTACTCCCCAACAGATGGAGAGCACTCCTAAGCAAGTGGAGTTTGAAAGAAACATTATCAGACCAGCAATGGATATAGGAACAGATAAAAGAACTCCTATGGTAGAAGAAAGATCAACTGAAAAATGACTCTTATGGTAGAAGAAGAATCAACTGAAGAAAATGTTCTAGTTAGAGAGTCTTCACAGCAACTTAAATCAATTGTATTGAGTAAGCCAAAGAGAACTATCAAAGTAACTGCTCCGTATGTTAATATGGTGGCTAATGCATCTGCAATTGCAATATATGAAGTTCCTACTACTTATCTTGAAACTGTCCAAAGTTCAGAGAAAGGAAAATGGAGGACAACCATGAAAGAAGAAATGCAGACCCTTTATAAGAATCAGACTTGGCAACTCGTCAATCTGTCAAAGGGAAAGAATGCAATTAGGTGCAAATGGGTATATGCAAAGAAAGAAAGATTTTCTGACAAATCTGGTGTTTGCTACAAAGCAAGATTGGTGGTTAAAGACTACGATCAGAAGGAGGAATTGATTACAATGAAATGTTTTCTCCAGTCATGAAACATTCCTCCATCAAAATTTTATTGGCTTTGGTAGCACAATTGGATCTGAAATTTATCCAATTAGATGTAAAAATTACATTTTTACATGGTGACTTGGAAGAAAAAATCTACATGCCTCAACCAGAAGGATTCAAAATTGTTGGTAAAGAAAAAATGATGTGTAAGCTTGACAAATCGTTGTATAGATTGAAACAATCTCAAAGGCAGTGGTACAAGCGATTTGACAAGTTTATGATGGGGCAAAAGTACACAAGAAGCAAATATGGTGACTGTATATTTGCGCAAGCTACAAGATAGATCCTACATATATATTTTTCTTTATGTTGATGATATGTTGATAGCTTCCAAGGATTAAGGTGAGATTGAAAAATTAAAATTTCATTTGAGTCGAGAATTTGAAATGAAGGATCTTGGTAAAGCCAAGAAAATTCTTGGCATAGAGATAAGTAGAGATAGAAGATTAGGGAGGCTTTATTTGACTCAAAAAGAGTATCTTAGTAAAGTATTAAAGAGATTTGGTATGAATGAAAAGACCAAACCTGTTAGTACTCCACGTGCTCCTCATTTCAAGCTCAGTGCATCGTTATCTCCAAAGAATGATGCAGAACAAAAATATACGGCAAAAGTACCATATGCAAATGCGGTAGATAGCTTGATATATAATATGGTGTGTACAAGACCCGACATTTAAGAAACAATTGGAATTGTGAGCAGGTACATGCATGATCCTGGCAAGGAGCATTGGCAGGCTGTGAAATAGATTTTACGGTGCATTTTGAACACCATAGATGTTGGATTAGTATTTGAGCGGGATGAGAAGATTGGTCAAGGCGCAGTTGGATATTGTCATTCCGACTATGCAGGTGATCAAGATACACGTCGGTCAACGACTGGGTATGTGTTTACACTTGCTAAGGCACTAGTCAGTTAGAGGTCTATTTCACAGTCAACGGTTGTTTTGTCTACTATAGAGGCAGAGTATATGACAGTTACGGAGGCTGTTAAGGAAGCAATTTGGATTCTATGGATTGCTTGATGAATTGAGAATCAGACAAAAGCTTTTCAAAGTTCATTGTGATAGTCAGAGTGCTATTTATTTAGCAAAGAATCAGGTTTATCATGCAAGAACGAAGCATATCGACGTACGGTATCATTTTGTGAGGAAGATTTTGGAAGATAGTACGATACTATTTCAAAAGATTCAGACAAAGGAGAATCTTACTGATATGCTTACGAAGGTTGTGACAACTATCAAATTCCAACATTGTTTGAATTTGATAAATATTGTGCACAACTTGAAAATTGGCGCTTGACAACGCATTTGAAGACACCGCCGAATTTTGAGGGAGAAGATTTGTATTTTTAGTGGGATTAGAAATTATACTAAGGTGGAGATTTGTTAAATTCAAAACCAAGTCTCAATTATTGACTTTGAAATAGCTAAAATTGTTGAATTATTTGGCACAATTACAATCCCACATCGGTGGATTTATAAATTGGAGAAGGTTTTGAGAGCTATAAATAAGCTCTCTATTTTCTCAATTAAGATACACCAAGCAAGAGCATTATAACTTGCTTTCTTCTCTCTCTTTGTAATATTTCTTCTAGTGAAATATTAAGTTATCGGTAGTATCTGAGAACATAGGCAAATTAGTCGAATCTCGTTAAATTCTGGTGTTCTATTTTATTGTCTATTTAGTAGCTATATTTGTAGGTATATTTATAGTGAGTTATTATACAATTAATTGCATATATAGGTGATTCTGTTTAGAAAATTGGTACTTAAACAAGCCAGTGTGCCTCACTAAATATTTCTTGAGAATTACCATTTTGCAATTTTAGGTACAATAATTTACTCGTTATACCTTAATTTGGTAGAGTTTTCGCAACACCAACAACTGTTTTAAGGTCAATGATGAACTTGGATTCTTCCATTCTAATTCTGCTTCACTCGTTGACATATGCTGCTTCCATCCATTGACATATAATCCTTCCATGCAGAAGCCCACTCCTGGGTTTCGTTTTGGTCATCATGATTATTTGTACTACTTTCCTCCATAAGTTTTCCAACCAAATGTAACGAGCAAGTAATGTACTATGTTTTGAGGGATACGTTGTGTACTTTATATATGCAGTCGAGTATGGAAATTGACTTGCTAGTTTTTTTCGAGGTTTAGTTGGGTTATGTCTCCTTGTTATGGTACAACTTGGGTTAGCGATGATTAGTCAGAAACTAGTTAAGATTTGCAAGTCCCTAACCTGGATCATCCTGAACCTTATTGGGTTACGTTTCCCAATTCCAAACCTATCCGAATAAGGGTGTATTTGGATTGCAAGATTTTCAAAAAAAAAATTTTAATTTTGTTTTGCTTACATCATACACACAATTTTCAACCACATTTTTATCATATCACAATTAGTGCTACAATAATTATTTCATATCACAACCTCCTATCCAAACAAATTTTGATTTTGATTTTTATCTTATTTACGCATAAGCAACTATTGTTGGATTTTATAATAACTTCCCAAAAGGGGCTATTAGACATTTCAAGTAATAAAATCTTTTCTTAATTAATTGGTCAATTACAGTGAATACAATGTTGGAGAACTGATTTGAATAATGAAGGCCAAAGGTGCCAGGTTCACCACCTTCTTTGAAGAGAAATCTAGATAGGATTATAGTACAATGATTCACATTATTAAGTGGGAGAACTCATCCACTTATATTTACCTTGAAGTATTACTTGTAATTTTATCCAAAAAAAAGTATTACTTGTAATCTTTTAATACTTATAAGTCCTTTTTTTTTTTTCCTTTTAATAGGTTCAAAAAAAAAAGATAACGAATTTATTATTAACAGCACTAAGTAGCTGAATACACTTTTTGTGATGTGATATAAATAATTATCACGCTTTTGTCATATGAATGTATGCGAGATAAAAAAGTTATTGATATTATAAGAAAATGATTAAAAAATATTTAGTAAACAAAGATTGTGTTTCGATAGATAAATATTTTCAAATAATATTTTGCACGCATTATAAACATATTTTTCAACTTATTTTTTTTATATTTCCAACTAAATTTTTATCATATATACATCATATTATAAAAAATACTACAGTAATTATTTCAAATAATACTCTATCCAAACACACATGTATTATTTCGGAAAACTTGGCCGTCCAAAATCTCTTTTGAGATGGCAAGGGGTAAAGAAATGGAGTTGCGCATTTGCAACTTTCATTAATTAAAACCAAAAAAGAAAGAAAGAAAGAAAAAGGTTTACAAATTTGCAAGTCACGTCCTCCGTTCTTGCGCAGTCGCACAAAAAACACCATTTATTTTGATTCCCTCTGGCGCTTCCTTTTCTGGAGCATTCCTAATCAGCATTGCCTGGTTCTAGGGTTTCCTTTTTCCTCCAACTCTTTAATCCAAAGCCTCGAACTTCACCTACATATTTTTCCATTCTGATTCGACCGAAATCGAAAAGCCTAGGACAAAATTTGTGCAAAAAAGCAAAAGAAGTCTCATCAAATTTCGAGTTCGCCGATATGAAGCTCACTGTGAAAACTCTCAAGGGCAGCCACTTTGAAATTAGGGTTCAGCCCAGCGACACTGTAAAATCCCTTTTCTCTTTTCATAACATATTATTGAAAATTATGTGATTTTGATATTACATTTGCATTTGTTTTCTGGTTTTTTATTTTTCAGTGTTGCTTCTTTTTTATTTTTCTTTCAGTTTTGTTCGTTTCGCAGGCTCTTGTTTTATTTGATAAATTTGGAGATATCGTTCGCTTTTTCATGGTGCAAATAGGAAATATAGGGGTTTTTCAATTAAAGTTTTATCCTTTTTTTTGTAAGATTTTTTTTTTCTGGCATTTGCATTTAAGCTATGGTTTTAGCACTAATGATTGGTTTTTTTTTTGCCCCCTGTTTTTTGTTCAAGCCCTGTTATAGATGATTTGGGGAACTTCATGTTTGTTGAGTGTACAAAAGGAAGCGAAGAAATGTTGAGAGCTTATATGGTTTTGGGTAAACAATTGTTTGGTGGGCAGTGGGTTGTACTTGGTTTAGTTAGAGTAGTAGTGCTGGACTTTGAGCAATTTGAGAAATGGGTTATAGCTTGACAGGCGGTAGGTCTTATTTTGTGGCTAAAAATAGATAAATACGGAGGGGTTTCAAGTGGAGTGGTCTCTGACTACTTGGTGGGATACAGTTCTGTGTTCCTCAATGGTTTTTTGGACAGGTATATAGGACATCCTTATTTGTATAATTCTCATCAAATTTGTGGAGATGTTGTGGAACTTTGCCAGATTTGGTGTTGGTTTTTGATTGCAGTGCTACTTCCATATCAGATCCTATGACAACAGTAGGCAATGGGTAACCTAATGAAGTAGAGAGAGAGAGAGAGAATGACGTGCTGGTTATGAGATTGATTTAGGGATCAGAGGTCTTCAAAAGATAAAATATTGTTATCCAGTACCAAAGGCCCTTCAACCACCACCCCCCCCCCCCGGGGCCCCAAAAAAAATAAAAAGGCTATTAATGTAGGCTGAGATTTTTTGGTTCTGATGATAGGAAACATGTGCAATAAGTATGGTGACTAATTGTGAATTGGAGAAGCCTGAGATTTATTTGATGGCGATGGAATTCAAATTGTGGCGCACTTATTAGTGGTATCAATTTACAGCTTGGTTTGACAACAAAAACAATACAAAAGACAGATTTTTTTTTTCTTTTTTTTGTTCAGCTTAATTGTTTATATTTTGTGGTTTTAGCATATGTTGATTGTTTTCACTCTATTTATACCCTTCTCCAGTCAATGGTTCCCTTTGAGTATGCTGAATTGTTTGAATTGTTGGGTGCTTCAGAATTCTACCAGAAATGTTAAAACAAATATAAAATGGTTTTATTTTGTCAAACAATTTGTTTCTGAATGATTCAGATGCTACTTTTCTGGTTTCAGATTATGGCAGTTAAAAAGAACATTGAAGATATGAAAGGAAAAGATAGTTATCCATGTGGTCAGCAGTTATTGATTCATAATGGAAAGGTATTGAAAGATGAAAGTACCTTGGCAGAAAACAAAGTGTCTGAAGACGGGTTTCTCGTGGTCATGCTCAGTAAGGTATTGTCTGGTGCACCTCATGTATTCCTTGTGTAATACCTTCTAGGTGGCACTTCTAGTGCTCAATGCTTCATGGCGTTGATGGTTATTCTTGTTATCTCTTGGCAACTCCTATAGAATCAGTATGACTTCTGAATATATAATTGAATGGTTACTTATCAATCTTTTTGGGTTATTTTCATGTCTGCAGAGCAAAGCTTCGGGCTCTGGTGGGACATCTTCTACCCTGGTATTTCTTTACGGATGGGTATGTTATTTCTCTAGCAAGGGGTTATCTGTAATAATGAACTTGTTTTGTGTATTTTTCCCCTGTACAGCCTACAGCTACTGCTGCAGCAATTTCTAATCCTACACCACCTGAAGCTCCTCCTCCAGTCCTGTAAGTTGATGAAGGATGGTAAAAATCAGCACTTTTATGTTAGGTTGTTGGTTAACAATGTAATTTTGCTTTATAGGGCCACAAAGACCAATGCATCTGCTTCTAATCACGAGCCTCTGCCAGCTGGGTATGGATCTCAGTCATTGTAGAAGTTTTAGTGACTACAACTCTTATGAGAGAGTTAACATACATTGTTTTTGCCTTACAACAGTGCACCTTCCAATGCTTATGGAGAAGCTGCTTCTAATTTAGTTGCTGGCACTAATCTCGAGCAAACAATTCAACAAATAATGGATATGGGTGGTGGCACTTGGGACAAGGAAACAGTTACTCGAGCTCTTCGAGCTGCTTATAACAATCCAGAAAGAGCTGTGGACTATTTATACTCTGTAGGTTCTGTTACTTTTTCCTCCACCTTTAGCTTTGTCATCCTTAATTGTTGACCTTGTCTTCCATATCAGGGAATTCCAGAAATGGCAGAAGTTGCTGTTCCAGTGGCTCCTACTGGGACTAATTCAGCGACGCAAACTGGTTTGGACTCTGATGTTGCTGTTTCTGGGGCACCCAACTCTTCTCCACTAAATTTGTTTCCTCAGGTCTCTCCTCAATTTTGCTGGTGTTTGCTATGTTTAATCATTTATACTGTATCTTACAAAGTCCAAGATGTATTCTTTCCAGGAGAATCTTTCTGGTGATGCTGGTGCAGGTCTTGGTTCTCTTGATTTTCTTAGGAACAACCAACAGGTGGTGGTTCATTGTTGCATAATTTGTACTTCAAGTAATCATATTTACACAACTCCAGAAAATGTTTGATGACAAAATTGATTAATTTGTTGATTTTCTCAAGGAGCAACATAATTTGTGGTTTTCTTGTTAATTTGGATTATGTTTTCTATGAAGTTAGAATAGCCAACTTTTGAATCTACCATTGGGCTTTTGTATTAGGTCATCTCATACAGCAACTTTCTTTGTAACAATTGTCCTTTCATTTGCATTTCAGTTCCAAGCTTTGCGGTCAATGGTTCAAGCTAATCCGCAAATTTTACAGGTGTAGATTTGTATATGCTCTTTGCTATCATATGTGTTGATTTTTTTCTGTTTGGAAAGTCTAATGTTGTTTTATTTCTTACAGCCAATGCTTCAGGAGCTCGGAAAGCAAAATCCTCAACTACTGAGATTAATAGAGGAGCACCATCAAGAGTTTCTTCAATTAATCAGCGAACCAATGGATGGTTCTGAGGGGTGAGTGGCTACTCACTGTCTGGAAAATTCAAGGAACTGGAAAACAATTCCATTCTCTCATATATTGAGTTATTACCAAAAACACATGATTGTTTTTCATTTTTAATTTGTATCAGTCATTTTTTGGGTCTTTTTTCTTTGAGAAGAGAGAAAGGGGGGGGGGGGGTTTCTGACCCACTGAAACACCAGCCCAATGGGAAAAAAAGAACATATAATAAAACTTTTTCATTGTCCATTAGTTCATATTGGCAACAATTTTTTTTTGAAAGTCATAAGTTGCTGCTGTATTCAAGATTGTGCGTAGAAGGTTTGTTGGGCTATGTTTATTTTTTCTTTTACATATAATACTTGTTTGTTTCTGACTGGTGTTTGCCTGGTACTCTTTATCTCAATTCTAGAAAATGTTGGATATTTATAGATTTTCTGCTGGTGGTGGTGTATAGCTCTTTGACATTTGATCTTTTAATCTAGCTTCAACAAGCAGTGGACCTTGTTTGTCTAATGCAGTAATGATGAGCATGCCCGTACGTTTTGATTTTGATTTAGCTCCTTTTTCTAGGGATTTATTTGATCAGGCTGAGCAGGATATGCCCCATGCAGTTAGTGTCACACCAGCAGAGCAGGAGATCATTGAGCGAGTATGTGAATGCCTTCCCCCTTTCTTATGGTTTCATTTGTTACTTTGTATTTTTGACATTTTGAAAAGCTTTATTTGTACCATCTATTAACTATGCTAATAGCTGCTGGTTTTATTTCAATTTAGCTTGAGGCAATGGGCTTTGATAGAGCCCTTGTCATTGAGGCCTTCCTAGCATGTGACCGCAACGAGGAACTGGCAATCAATTATCTACTTGAGAATGCTGGAGATTATGAAGATTGAACGCGGAAACATTCTATTTGAAGATTCTTTATTACGTATAGTTATAGTCCGGAACTTTTGAAGATCGTGTTTCCTGGAGTTTGTCAAACTTCTGTGTTTTACATTCTGATGGCTCCTAATTATAGAGACATTGTTAAGGCGGTTGTATGGTTCTGTATCATTTTCCCTTAAATCCCCCCACCTCCCCGCCCTCCCCTCGTCTCCCCCCCCCCCCCTCCCCCCCTTTCTCTTCCTTTTCTCCAGGCCCATCCCTCGACTACTGCAATTAACCTCGCTCGTGGGTTTCCTGGAAACTGATATAGAACGTTAGATTGGAGTTCAGAAAGCTCAACACTAAGCAAGGTTTCCATTTCTTTGATAATTATCGCAATCGCGTGCAATCATTTCCTGGCTGAATATTGGTACGAGGCATGCAAATCAATAATGACTTTTAAGATTTTAATTCAGATAAAAGGGTCTCATTTCCCACGCCCATACGGGACAGCAATCTTAGAGCATGAAACTAGCTGAACAAGATGTTCTGCAGTCTCTCCTCTACTTTGTATGCTTGTAATTGACCGGGCAGGTTGTAAATAAGGAGGTCAATTCCCTTTTCCGAGCCACTCTTATCCGCTATAAATGCTCATTTTGCATTCTAAAAAAGAGTGGATATCTAGTACCTAATTCCTAGTGTCTAGCGATTTCACAACTTCAAATATGGTTGATCTAATCTTCCAACTTGCCCCTTCATATCTTGTCATGTTTGCCTGGATTTGTGAGTTCATTTCTTTTCTTTGCAAACAAGGGTTGTGGACTGTTATCCGTATCGTTTGCTTGGCAGTTGGCTGTGGGTATCCACGAAAAGGTTGTGCATGTCCATTTTGCATTTGTCGTCGCAGCAATTCGTGCATTCCTCTGTTTTGGTAAGGTGGTACAATAATTATTAGTATCAGGCAAAGATAGATCCATGGTAGAACATGACTTGTTTGTAAAAGGTGGAATTCTAGGTCCATCCATGCACATATAGTCAGTGCCCTTCATTTGATTAATGGAAGAGAAAGCAACGTTAGACCTCAAGAAATCATCGGCGGGACATTTATGGGCTACACAACTGAAGTTGTGGGTTGAGCACATGGATATTCAATTGATGTTTGTACGAAAAAGGATTTCTTGACAGTGCTCGAGTTTCCAGTTTCTTTGCAATATTAGCTCAATAATATTGCAAACCAAGGATAAAGGATCATCATACATACCAAATACATATATATATATATATATATATGTATGTATGTATGTATATACACAAATGAATAGCTTGAGATTTTTATAGTTTTAGGAGATTTCGATTTTTGCCATCTCATTTCCCCTCCATTTCTTGCTTCTTCCCTCCCACCCTCTCCTCGTGAAAATAAGAAATTTGCTAACGAATTGCGCCACAGAAGTTTGAAATTTTTGCTTAAGTGTCACTAATTCCACAAGCACAAGCACAAGACATTATGTTTAATTAAAATGCTTTTGTGGTAATTAAGGATTTATCAACCACAGGGCCAATGGCTCAGTGGCCACCAGGGAGGGGCTTAAATCCTTTCTTGGATTGTAGGTAAGGGTTCAAATCTCATCTGCAGCGAAAAAAATCTAAGAGTTGTGCAATAGCACTCTCTTGGTCTAGTTGGATCTGTATACCCACTAGCCCCCTACCACAGCTTCTTTAGGTTTCTCCTCCCCTATAAATTAGAATAGAATAGATTATACAAATGCATCGTTGCTGACAAAAAAAAAAATAAATAAATAAATTAAGGAGGTGTGCCTCTGTGAGTGTTAATGCAAGACTTCAGTTTAACACTTGAATACAATTTTTACTTGCATAGTTAAAGAGTACAATATGAAATTGTTCTCATAAACTTCCGCGGCTTCCTATTTGTAGCTAGGAACTTCAAAGAGAAAAATGTAAAGTTAATATTACATGTAAATTTCAAGACTTTCAAGCTCGCCTATGAATTGAGAAATTATACGATTAAAAAGAAGAGTAAATCTTATATACATTCACAGTGTAACGCTATCATCGTTGGGATCCATGATGTATGTGCAAAAATTGAATTTTAAATTTAAATTTTGTATAGTTGTCATTTATTCAACTCTGATACTATATACATTACCAGTGTAGGAAAGATTAATGTTTAAAAAATATATATAGAGAGAGTGTAAGACTTGAAGAATACATTCCATAACAATAATATAGTTAATACAAACTAGAACGAAAACATCACAGGAATTAAAGATTCATGAATAATCTTTAAAGATTCTTTATTGAGTTCACTAAAATCTATAGTCGATTCTTATTCAAAGCCCTATTCAAATTCTCGACGAACAAGAGGTATTAAGAGCAAGACGGTATAAAATTAAGTACAAACTTGCTGAGAAAGAAAGATACAAAATTTGAAGAACTTCTATAAAATTTAGAAACTGAGAAGAGCTTGGTTTAACTTCATTATTACACTCTTTCCTCTCTTCCCATTGAAAAATTAAATGCAAGCTTGCCGAAAAAGAAAGATATTAAACCAAAAGAACTTCTATAAAATTTGAATCCAAAAGAACTTATATAAAATTTAGAAAATGAGAAGAGCTTGGTTTAACTTCGTTATTATAATCTTTCCCCTCTTGTCATCGAAAGATACAAACCAAAATATAGGTCAAACATCGCACATTTAGTTAAGATCAGATATAGATCAATAACCAATTAGGTGAAACTAACTGCATATTTGGGCTGCTTGTTTGGAGTGAAAAGGCCAAAATGTTTCTCAGTCTCATCTCCTGTTTTCTCATTTTCATCAAACATGGCAAACAAATAAGTCTCTATGGCCTTTCCAGGCCTCCTCGGAGTCCCTGATCCTCCCTTCACGTGATTAATCAAATTTTTGTAGTAAGTTCCAGCATTTTCCACTGAAGAAGCAGAACTTCCCTCAGATGGCCAGCCAGTCTCTGACACAACAATCTCGACAGTATTTCCACCTTCTTTCTCCAGAGCCCAGTAAAAAGCATCCAACATTGCATCATAAAGGTTTTCATACCCCAATGAACCGTCTTGAACAACAACTCCAGGTGACCTGAATAATGCATAATCAAGCTCTCCGTTGCCTTGATTACCAAGATAGGTAAAGTAAGGGTATATATTGACAAGCAATGGTGCATTGTGTCCGACTAGGAGATCAATAATAGGTTTGATGAATGGTTTGGCAACATCGCTGAATGAACCTTGTGATGGAGGGTTGGATGCACCTAAAAGAGGAGGATATGTTGAAGTTGAGACCTTGATTTGGTCCTGTAGACCTGCTGCTACAATTGCATTGTGCAAGTTTTCGATGGCAGGACCGATGAATGGAGCATATTCAGATTCAGGGTTCACTTCATTACCTACAGCTATGTATCTGAACTTGACATCAGGCCAATAGGTTTGTATATTGTTGTGAATCCAGATAGGAGCTACTGAAGCATCTGTTGCAAGTGGTTTAATATCTTCGAATGATACATCGACGAGGAGTTCTATGTTGCTCCCTCTTAGAGCATTGAGAACTTCTGGTACTGGGGAATAAATTCTCATTTTTGTGATGCCTTTTTCCTTGTATAGATTTATAGCATCCTGTTTTGAAGGTAAATTGTTACCATTCAGCCCATAGCAGACACCTATTGGCAGTGCTCCTGCATAAGAAAGATCATGTATAGACGTATGTTGGTGTCAAATGCAGTTGCTATCATTAATTTGAGCATCACTAGCCATATAAATGTGAACTCATTCATCATATCACCAAATGAATATTTTCATGTACAAAGTTTTGAATATTTCTATCATTTTCTACCAGAAAACAAGAAACCAAAAAATGATAACTATTAGGCTTTCTCGCAGACATAAATTCATGCAATCATGCTCGGACCAAATACATATACATATCTATATATATATATATATATATATATATATATATATTGAAACTTGAAAGAGATGGATATTGACCTGCTGATATAGTGAAAATAAGCAGGATCAGTCCAAGAAGTGAAAGCGTAGATGGCTTTAGAGCTTGGGTGATCATTATTGAGCAGAGTCTAATGATATGAAGTTTGGAAAAAAAGGAAAATTAAAGACAAACTCAAAAGTCGAAAGATTTATAATGCTAATTTGTGGGGGCACACCGTAGCAGCCCTATTTATAGGGAGGGAAAAGAAGAAGAAATGATATTGGCTCTGCAAGAATTAAAGAAAAAGAAGAGAAGGCTGAAGAAATAAAGCCAAACAACAAATTAACAGACCACATGAGTAGTAAGACTTCTGAGGAGCCCGCGACATCGACCTTAAGTGATTGTATTGATGATGTTCACTTTAGTTCCTCTAATCAATTGTTTTAGTAGCATCCCATTTTAACAATCTGACGTGTTGTCTAATTCTTATAAGGTCAAGAAAATGAACTCTCTTTCAACGTTTACATCTGCAACATTGAAACGACTATAATAAAATGCACTGCAAAATAAAGTATCCAGCAATAGGAAAGACTGAGCCCGGAGATGTCTCAGTAAAATAATCGACTTAATATGACCGATTCAACGCTTGCCTAGTCACTTCAATTGGATTGCAGGATCTGAACTTTCCAAAATCATTTTTCAAGAGGAATAGAAGCAACTGAAAACAAGCTAGCAGAAATTGTTTGAATCTAGTGTTAATTATGTTTTTAGCATGCATGAATCTAGTGTTTTCCTTAGAAAGGTGAAAATATTCATAGCGAGGAGCTTTTCGAAGTATCTAAAACTTTCGAGGGACTCTAAAAATTCATATACAGGTCAATTACAAGAAAAACTGTGCACATTACGAGCTGTTATTGACACTGCTAGTTGCACTGTATAGTGATTAATTGAAATTAATTGAATACTTGGGCTGTTGGTTAGGACTGAAGAGGCCAAAATGCCTTTCCGTCTGAGCTCCTGGCTTCTCATTTTCATCAAACATGGCAAACAAATACGTTTCTATAACCCTTCCAGGCCTCTTTGGAGTCCCCACTCCTCCCTTCACATGATTGACTACATTGTTGTAGTAAATTCCAGCATTTTTTAATGAAGCAGCAGGAGGATTTCCGCTAGATGGCCAGCCAGTCTCCGATACAACGATCTCAACGTTACTACCACCTTCTCTCTCCAGAGCTGTGTAATGAGCATCCAACATAGCATCAAAAAGGTTCTGATACCCCAACAAACCATCTTGAACAACAATTCCAGGCGAGGTGAATCATGCATATTCAAGCCCAATATTGGCTGGATCACCAATGTAGCCGAAGTACGGATATATATTGACTAGTAATGGCGCATTATTTTGTACCAGGAAATTAATTATAGGTTTCATAAATAGCTTCGAATCATTCCCGAAGGAACCTTGTGAAGGAGGAGAGGAAACAGCTAAGAGAGCTGTGTATGTTGCCGTTGAGACCTTGATCTGGTCCTGAAGACCTGCTGCTATGATTGCGTTTTGCAAGTTTTCCATGGCAGGAAGAATGCACTTAGCATTGTCAAAATTAGGCAATACTTCATTCCCGACAGCTATGTATTTGAATTGAACATCTGGTGAGTAGCGCAAGATATTGTCTTGAACCCAGTGAGCGGCTGCAGAAGCATCTGATGCAAGGGGCTCAATGTCTTCGTTGGCTACATCGACAATGAGTTCTATGTTGCTTCCTCTTAGAGCGTCGAGGAGTTGTGGAAATGGGGCGTATATTCTCATTTTTGCAATGCCCTTTTCATTGTAAAGATTTATAACATCCTGCGTAGAAGGTAGATCGTTGCCATTTAATCCATAGCAGACGCCTATTGACTGTGCCCCTGCACGTGATATTCTGGGAGTAAGCAGAAACAGCCCAATAAGAGCCAGCATAGATGCCATGAGCGGCTTCTTGATTACAGGGGGAGAAGGTAGCAATGCAAAAAAATGGAAGAAAAAGAAGTTTTTCTAATCTCAAAAGGTTCGCACTGCATGTACATATGTTAACAATGCCGCCGAATAGCAGTGCCTCTTATAGGAGAATACGCTATGACTGGGACAAACAAACCAAGTAAACCTCAGAAATGAAACATGGCAGAAGTAGTACTACTATTAAAGAACTAGTAGCGGTAAAGACTGAGCCTTGGAAACGTACTTAATCAAAGAAATGTTTTTATGACCCACTCAGAGCCCAATCCCAACATCCAAGTCAATTTGAAAATTAATGACACGCATTTGAATATTTAATGGCATTTGGTTATTTAAATAAGCCTTCAACACAGTGAATTGCTGAGAGTTCATTCAGTCACAGGAAAAGCCGCGGCGCCATTGAACCAAGTCTCCGGGTTCTGATGAGTGTAGGACGACCCAATTCTTCTTCTGACTTCCTATTATTTCCTTCAGCTCCTGTGGCGGTTAGCTGCAGAATACGTCTTTGAAACCCATGTAAGAAAGAATGCAGGGCCTTCACTTGTTTAGTTATTATTTTCAATGACTCTAATTCACTTCAATTTGAAAATCATTTTGAGGTTTTCTTTTCATTTTTTTATATATGTATTCGTGAGTAGGAACTTTTTCTTTTTCTTTCTTTTTTTTTTTTTAAGAAGAGACGGAACTTAAATGAGTAATCTTGCCATCTTGGTGGTGTTTTAGCATAGCGTTACTTTCCAACAGCCTAAAAGACAAATATCTTGCTTTCGTTTTTCTCAAAACAGTAAAAGCGAAAACCACATATTTTTTTGTTTATATTGAACAGCTTTCTGTTAAAAACGCAGTAGCGGTAACCGGTGAACATAGCAAGGCTGACCTTTATGCCGGCTACGACAGAAAAATAAGGCAGAAAATTAATGGATCGCTACAGCACATCCAGATCAAAATCAAAATGCAACTATCAACAAGTAATGAACAGAAGCTTAAACAATTTTTCCATTGCGAGATTTAAAGCCATCCATCCACAACTTTCAACACATTAATGCAGCACAACCGTACGACATTCTGCTTTCTACTAAACGAGGTGAATACATGTTTGACTTCCCACAACAGTCATTGGAAACATTTACACAGACAGCCACCAAGTATCCGAACAATAAATCAGAACTCGCGATCTGGGAATAAAATAGGTGCAACCAGTGACCACAGGAACAACGCAGCGGTTGCCCAACCTGTTACAATTCGGACCCAAACAGATGGCCACCCCACATCAACCAACTTCCCGCTCTCTCCCACTGAAGTTGACCATCCTGTAAGGAGCATTGCGGAGTACATGCTAGCAAGTGAAAAGATCAAGTGGAAGAAGGAATACGAATATGTAACTGGCTTGGCCTTTTCTTTCTCCTCCTCTTTGTCTGCCTTGTCTAATGGTAATAATGGTTTCCCTTCATTGGTAAAAATCCAAGAGTCAGACACTGTTCACGAAATATCTCACTAAATTTTGCTGCAAAGAAGTGACTAGGACTAAGGAGTTCTTTTCGGTAACACCACAAAACCACAGATAACTAAACGCCAGAAGTTAAGTAGCAGGTAGTGGAAAAACATTTTAGTAGGTCAGTCAGAGGAAACAATTGACCAGTCCAACAAATAGCAAACCAGAGACAAATAAGGTACACCTACTGAGCTTCTCAAGTTGCAATCAGCACTACAACTCCATTTTAAACAGGGAGAAAACTGGAGGAGAAAACCAGTATCTTGAACTGGCATCCAACAACTTAATAGTTACATTCCTTCTAAGCTTTGCATATTCAGAGAGGAAAGGAGACCATAAAATACAAAGACCAAGAACAAAAATATCAAACACTCCTGTTACAGTTCACTTTGTATGATCGAGAAAAAGGGTAACAAAGATCATGAACTCAACACAAAAATGTCATGTTTTAGTTTACTTCAACTCAAATCATCTTGAAGCCATTCCAACACCAAGTTACTGGCAACAAACATCAAAGAAATTGATGTATTTCTAGTCCATATTATTGAAACAGATCCTAGGCATCTTTGCCGGACACAATGAAATAAGATCCTCACCTGCCCGGGGTGAGCTTGGAGGGGAGGGGGAGAGCAAGGTTGTAGAAGATCCAGCCCGAACAGCAGAGTAAACAACAGAGAGCACAGTGGTGAGTAGACCAATAGTTAGTGTGCTAGTGGAAACAGCTTTTGAATGCTTGTGAAGGCCATTGCACTCATAATCCCTTGGTTCGCTGGCAAGTCCACTATAGCAGAGATACATGCAGTACAATGAAATAACTGAAGCAGGCAAGATGCTCCCACCAACCTATTTGTGCCAATTTCAGTTGTGAGCAATATCATCAAGAACTACTTAAATGCAGCATTATCACATCTTTCCCATGTTGAACATCTATGCACTTAATTCCATTAGAATTAAGGAAGCTCAGTACATAATATACCCCAAATAAAAAAGACCAAGGAAAAGGATATTTAATACTTCTGGCCAGAGAATGAAATCTAAGAAACTTACTGATGGATGTAGTGTCACCACAGCAAATGCAAACACAGAGATCAGAGTCATCACAATAAAGAAAGTGTTGAGCCCACAGTCATGTCCAGAAGCAGTAAAAAGATAGAAGAGAAGCCCAGAGAAGGCAAAAGTTGCCACATAGCACACAAGAGAGATGACGAGCAAAGCCATATACCTGCAATACATGAATGAAAGAAACAGAAAAAGAACAACATTAAGAATAGTTAGACGAGCCAATCTAAATCAAAGTGTGGTAAAAGTAATAGAATCTTGAACAAAATGGTGGTCTAGAAGTAAGTGAGAACTGCTAATATAAAACAAAGTAAGCTAACCAAAACTTCTCATCATAGCCGACCCATTTGTCATTCCATCCATGAACAAAGTCCAACAAAAGCACAACTTGAACAAGAAGAAAGAATCCCGCACCAAACTTTGATGTTGTCTCTGCATTTAACAGATGAAATACTAAGCATACTCCAGGTCATGAAGAAAAAAGAAAAAATTGCAAAAGGAAAGAGAGATGAGGATTAGTTGGCCATTATCCAAAGATTGTAATACAAATTTACCATTTTTCCAACAATGGATAATCCATTATGTGAAGCATTTGCCCCAAATCAATTAACACCACATATAAAGAAACTTTAAGGACAAGGACAATCCATAACCATAGGAAAACCTCAAAAAGATATGGCTTACCATAGAAGCTAATGATTTCATTTGGAACAAAAAACATCAAAATCACAAGAAGACACCAACAAATGATCTTTATCATCCATCCGCCATGGTGCACACTATCCCGAGGATCCTTCTGGTTTTTTATGCCCATCATGAAGACAGCTAGAATCGTGAAAAATAAGAAGTTTCCCAAACTAACTCGCAACACAGCATCTGTTTCAAACCACTCTCTATCCGGTGTTTGATGGAAATGATTAATCCCTGGGGAGAAAACCAAATAGCTGTCATCTTCATTATAACTGATTTAGGAATAAAACAATGATGCCTATTGACAATTTAAATTCCCCCCGCCCCCCCCCCCCCCCCTATTTGCCTCTCTCTCAATTTATTACATGGTTCCTAGAGGTCTATGAATATATGTAGGCAGCATAGCAGATGAGAAGCCAAGTAAAATTGATCAAGGGCAGAATTCACTTGTTTTTATGAACCAAAGTTAATGCGAGTTTAAAATTGCTCAACAAAGTAAAAGTTTGAGCTACAGAATATATATATCCTTCTCCAATTTCCCAGAAAAGCAAAATACATCAAAAGAAAATCAAAACGAAGATACAGTTTCCTTTAGTTGGCTAACCAGGCTGCAGAGACACGTAGCTGTGCAGAACAGGCCACTGAAGCAACAGTTAGAAACTCAAACTTAACAGAAGACATTTTTTAAAATAGAATCCCCTTCAGAAGGGATGAACAAAGAAGGAGAGAGAAGCAGGCAATATGAAATTCATGTTTTAAGATAGCAAAACAAGACCCTCAACCACAAGTTAGTATTTCATTGTCCACATAGTCTCTCATTCGATCACTTCTTTTCCCTATCAAAAAGATCATTCTTTTTAACTCTTCAGCTCGCAAAGCCCTTTTCATATGTTTTTCATTTCATACTTGATAACCACCTTAATAATCTTAACTAGTAGCACTTAAAAAAGCACTGCCTGGATATTGAACTGGTATCTAGAATAAATGAACCACGTTAACTATACATAAATTCAGCTACGTCTCCAACTTAAGACCAAATTTGCCCTAAAGTACACAATTATAAATCAGAATTCTTTCCTCGTGCAACTAGTCCAACACTAAGATAATGCGTATTCACCCAAAAATCATGCAACAAAAAAAAAAAGAGAAATTTTGCAAGTAAAAGACAGATAATCCAGTGGCTGCTTACAGGGGATTTTTTCCATGAGAGGTGCTGCAACTTCTCTAAGAATCCAAGAAACGATTAACGAGAACGCAAAGAGGCCACAATAGGCAATCCGAGCCGATTTACGGCTGATTCCGGACACCACCGTCCGGCAGGCGTCGCAGGCGCACCCGGCGCAGCATGACGCTAGGCATGTAGCTGCCCACATCTTTAGCTTCCACTACTTTAACAGATTGATCAAAAACCGTCCAGCACTGATTGATCAAACCCTAGAAATAACAGATGCAGTGACTAAATGGCAATAATTTATTTTAAAAAAAAAACAAAACAAAACAAACAAGTGCAAAATTGGTGTAATTCCCGGTGAAATAGATGGCTTAGGTTTTAGTTGTACCTTTTGCTCTTTTTCTGGTGATCGGAGGGTGAAAAGGTAAGGGGAGTTAGATGATCAAAGGCGGATGGAAGAAGGGGAGAAATTGGGAAAGACAAGAAGAAAGAATCTATTGATGAACGATGACTCTGGTAACTTTGGAATGAAGACCTGGTTGTATTCAACTATTGAGACTTGAGAGATTGGTCCTAAATTGGGCGAGTTTTGAGTGTGGGCTTTGACGGCTTAAAATCAGCCAAGAAAACGGGTTGGGCTCGGTCTTGCGGAGTGTTGTATTGTTAGGTACCCTACACCAGTGGTAAAAGTGTAGCACATAAAGCTTTCGTTATTTTTGACCCAAAATTTTTCTTTAATGTAATTTGATCTTAAAAAAACATGTGTGTTTGGATTGAAATAAAATAATTTGCTTCACATGTTCCAATCACCTTTTTATCTTTCCAATCACTTTTTTATCTCACATATATCACATCACAAAAAGTGTTACAGTAATTATCTCAAATAAATCATCCAAATAAACTTCTATCGAAACAAACGATAATTGCGTTAAAGTCCTAATATTACGGAAATGTTTCCTTGTGCTCTATGATCCTTTGAATCTTCTAATGCAAAAAATTTCTTTTTTACGCATTCGTGGGGTGAAAAGCAGCTAATTTCCTTTGAGTAATAATAAAATAAAACAACAATTTTTGTTAGATTTATCTCAAATAGCTTGAGTGTAGAAGCATCCCTTTGTAATGTTTGTGTGTTACACTGTCCAAATTTTGCAACATTTAGTTTTATCTTCTGCTATTTGATCAGGTTTGTTTGGATTGTGAATTATTAGAGATATTTTTACTGTAGCACTTTTTGTGATGTGATGTATGTGAGATAAAAAGGTAATTGGGAAGATAAAAAGGTGTGTTAAAAATTGTAATGATGATGCAAGCAAATATATTTTGGCAAATAAACAGCAATCCAAACAAACCTATTATTAAATTTTTAAGACAAAAAAGAAAAACAAATAGTAAACAGTCAAACAAACAAATTGCGTGTTTGTCTGCTGGATTCCAACCATTTCCTTCTCCTCCTAGCATGTAATGAAAAATATATGAGTAGTCGACTGTAAGTTAGCTATGATTAAGTGAGGAGATTTTTGATCTAGTGATTAAAATTAAAATATTGAAAAATTTAAATTTTGATGTTTTTTTATTCTAATCGCCCTACTTTCTCATCGATTTTTAAATCCCGTGTAGGCATGGATTTGAGCGATTCCTTCTTACATGTTCTAGTTTGAAACTGAAATGTGCTCTTTTTTTTTTTTTTTGGTGTGTCAGCTACCATACACATTTGAAACTGAAATGTGTTTCGTTCTATATATGACTGAAATGAATCACGAACTTTGACACTGGCTCCTAACCCTCCATTTTTTTACCAAACACCACCTAAATTTGGAGCACCCCATTTGACCTGTCCAGGCTCCAGACAAGTCAAAGATACGTGGGTAGCAGTAGCACCCCATTTGGAGGCTGGAACAGAAACTGATATGACCCTACGGCCCCTCCAAAAGCCGGACTAATTAACGGACCTTTCTTTCCCCCAACCTTCAGCGTCCATCAGACAATCATCATTGATCATTTGCCATAGCCATGAGTCCATGACCTGACCCGGCCCGGCCCGACCCTTCTTGGGGTCCCATATAAAATGATATCCGATTCCCCAAAACCCGTAAATAAATACCATTCCCTTTCTGCCCAAAAGAAAAAGGAAAAAACGCGCAAAATATCAGAAAAAGGTTCCCAGTCAAATCGCACACGCAAAATCATACTATCCCAAAACCCAAAAAGGTGCCGCAACTCTTTACCTTCTTCTTTTTTTTTTTTTTGGCTTTTTTCTCCTCCTATCCTATCTCTCTCGTTAATTAGAGGAACGCGTCTTTTTTTTTTTTTTTCCACAATTAAAGTCCAATTATCTATAAGTAGCAGCGGAAAGATTTTGATAGTCTCCTGTCTCTGGTCGGTAGTTTGGAAAGAAGTGCGTGTGTGCGTGTGGGCGGGCAGGCTCTCCTCCTCACATCCACCCCAAACGCCAGCCCCCCAACGCACACGGATTTCGAGCAACCGGAAGAAAAGCGCACAAAACTGAAAACGAATACTCTGCTAGTACTATTTATTATTGTCCCAATTAAAGATCTTGATTAAATATTGATTGATTTCTTCTGACATTAATTATACCTGAAGGGAAGATTAAAATCCGGAGTGCATCAGCTCCGATCGGTTCAACTATCCTTTTCTCTTCATTTTTCTTCGGTTGTAAGTCTCTCTCTCTCTCTCTCTCGTTTTGTGTTTATCTAATTCTATGTGCCTAATGGCCGAAACTCGTCTGTAAATTCCTTGGCGCATTTTTTTTCTGGGTTGTTCCTTTAACTATGTCGCGAAGCTTCTTTTTACAGATCTGCTCCTTTTGATTTACGCGTTGATTTGCCGCATTATATTGTTATATTTTGATCATGTGATTTTTATTGCCGACTGCAATGTGGAATCTCATTTTCCAGCTGTGAATTTGAGGGAACTCCTTTGTGGAATATTATTAGCTGTTAGTTTTGGTGTGTTGAAACTTGTGATTGATTTTTGTTTGTCTGCGATTTTTTATACTGTTCCGTTAGTATATTTGATTGAAGCGAATGTGAATTTGGAGGTCAATTGTGGACTCAAATTTGGGTATGAACTTGCGTGTATAAAACTTGTCACATAAGATCTAGAAGCTTTGGTTCGTTCTCGGGAATCCATCAGGATACATGGAGTATTTGGTGATTGTTTGTGTTTCAGAGGTAATTCCAGTGCTAAGATGAGTTGGTTACATTTTACAACTTGCGAGGGCTAAGGCATTGTATCGTAGTTTGGTGCATTTTCTCAGATCTCACTGATGGTTGAATTGTGCCGTGCTCTAACTCTAAGCAAGGATTGCAGATCGAGCAAAGAGCAGTGTGTGTTTTGAGCTTGTAGTTGTGATACGGCCTTTTTGATAATTAGGCTAGGAAGGAATTGGATATCATTTCTAGACTGGATGTCATGGAGTCAGCAATGTTTGACTGATACTATTGAATCTGCCGGATGAAAGAGAAGAATAAAATTGGATGAAATGACTGAACCATATTCTTTGCCTTCAGGTGTTTGATTAGTATGAGTGATCATCTTTTCATATATCGCCTGCAATTGTAATTTTGGGCTGTCAAACTTCTCTCTGTCGTCTTCTCAGATTATGTTTGTAGTATCTTTCTCTTTATATTTTCAACCTTAATAACAGCCAGAGCTATCACATGAGGTTGGCCATGTTAGCGCCTTTATTCAGTATAGAAGTGGGTGAACCTTTTAACACATTGAATATAAAAGTCCAGAACATTGAAGTGTTAGCGCCATTTTGTTATTATGAATGTAAAAGTCCAGGGTGTCAAGTGATCACATGATCAAATGGTTGTTGATCATGCTTGGATACTTCCATGTTAAGCTCCCTTACCAGAATGTTTGAACAGAGCCCTGCTCATCTGGAAGGGATAAAGTAAGCAAACAGGGATTAAATTGATCTCGAAAACTTCCTGTTCTTTGGCTACTAGGTGTTCTCCTCTCTCTCTCAAACAGCAAGTTACATTTTAATTGCTGTGGTTTTGTGAGTTTAATATTGTGGACTGAATATCTGAAATGGAACGGTCAAGCAAGCACTTTTGATATGCTGCCCCTGCTTTTGGTTATAGTAAACGCTAGCCAATCTCTTTTATTGCCTGTATGATTCCAGATGATTGAGATTATATCATGGTGAATTTTCATGAGGAGAGTATTCTGATTGCCATTGAGGGCTCATCTCCTTGTGACGTACCAGTGTGCCTTAAAGGAGAACTGTTATTGTGGTGGATAATTCTGTTTTTGATCTATTATTGCTCCATAGATGATTGAAATCATTGATTTATTTAATGATGTATTTCTAATTACTTTTGTATAATGAAGTCATACATCTTGTCTCTGTTCTATGTTAATTCTCACTCAATTTGCTAGTTGATCTGGCTTTGTGTGAATGCTAGCTGTTATTTTGCATACCAAGGACTTTTTTTATTTTCTGTATTGAATTTCATTAATGTGTTGTGATGAATTTTGCTTGAATATGGTGCCTGTCCTTAAGTTTAGATTGATGCAGGTGCAGACAAGCTGAAGTGGTAGCAGAAGCTTATTGTGTAGAAAATGGCTGCTATTGACAGCATCATAACTTCACCTCATAGGAGATCTCAACCTCAGAGTGGGTTTTCTTCACCAATGCTTAAAAAACAGATGTCACGTGGGGATGAATTCGGGAACTGCTCAACCCTCATTCAGCGGCACCGCTTCCTCCTTACTGCTCTGGCTCTTCTAGCTTTTCTCTGCACTGTTTACCTCTACTTTGCAGTAACCCTGGGTGGCAGTGACTCGTGCTCTGGATTATCCAGGGCTCAAAAAGCAGCATGTCATCTGCAGCAGGCAAAGGCAGCTGTAGGCAAGGGGAAATTGAAATTCTTCTAGCACCATGGTTGGCTGCTGATTTCATTTTGACCATATCACTCTTGGAACCTGGAGGAGGAAAATCTGAGCTATAGACTTTTGAATATCAAGTAGGTTAGTTTAGCCCTCACTGCCTGAGTAGGAGGATGTGAAATTTTTTTTTGGAAAGCCAAATGATAAAATTGTAGCCGATTAAGTGAATTCTCCCTCGTGGAAAGGGATAAGTTGGGTTTTGGTGATGAGGGTTGTGTTGTCAATCGTGGTCATTATTTTTTGTTGTTAATAGTAAGAACGGCTTTTGTTTATTAGCTTTTCATATACTTTTATAACCCCCTAAGCTTTGCTTTGCTTTGCTTCGCTTCGCTTCGCTTCGCTTCCAAGTTCTAGATTTTGCTTTATGGCTTTATGAGTATGCGCTGCTTTTGCTTTTCATTCTCTGGTTACCAGTTTTACTTGAAACCTTTTTCCTTGTCCGCCGAGATCAGCGAAATTGCTGGTTTCTGTGAATCAGTAACTGAGATTTTGAGAAAGATCGACTACCATCAAAAGCTTTCTAGGCGTCCCCCTTTTTTTTAAAAAAAAAAAAAAAAAAAAAGGGAGGTTTCCAGGCGTTGAACTATTAAATCCGATGTGATGGCAAGATGCCACAATTTGTCTCGCTTGATTCAAATCGCAAGAAATTAAACACACTTGCAAGTTACAGGCTTGCTTGGATTGCTTGTTTCCGTCGAAAAATATTGAGTGTGTTTGGACAGCCAATTATTTGGTCAAATATATTTGCTGACATCACCATTACAATTTCCAATACACATTTTTATCTTCCCAATTACCTTTTTATCTCACATACATCACATCACAAAAAGTGCTACAGTAAAAATATTTCAAATAACTTACAATCCAAACACACTCATTATCGTTTTCCGTGATCACATTCCCCTATCAGCTTTTTTCCTCACATATATCAAATCGCTACAGTAATTTTTCCATGAAAAATGATGGAAAATACAATTCAAACACAACCTACGATTTTCCTCAGCGCATGAGCATCGCTGCTAAAAAGCCTTTAAGCCACCAATTTGTTTTTGTACTTGTAGGTGGCAAAACAAATTGGTGGGTAATGGTTTAGGTTTTTCAAACAAAAAATTTTTTTTAAATTACTGTTCCAATTTATGCTTTTAGGGATTTGCTTTTCCTTTGTCCAATTTTGCCAAAACTAATTAGTACAAGGGCAAGAATCTCTCTAAGCACTTGCATCTGGCGTTTGGGGAACAACGAAGTATTACTACTCTCTAAAAAGGAATAGCCTAGCCTTTGATCAGTTGATGGTTAATAAGTTATGGGGGGGGAGTGAAAAATGAAGAGAGTATTATGATCATTATTAGGCGCACATTATTTGAACCTAATAAGCATTAATTAATTAGAGTGGGGAAATTACATGTGATGTAGTACTACAAGTTAGCCTTGATTATATGCAATTAAAATTTAAACCCCTAATCGGCTTGAAACTTGCAGTAATCTCCCATAATTATTTTTCCCTTATTTGCATGGTCCCATTCCGATCTTTGCTTTCAAAGTTCCGCTCATCTCCTTCACTAAACCTCCATTCCGATCATTCCCACTTATCATTTTCCCGCACCATTTCTCAATTTCCATTCCCAAAACCATGCCCGATTCCCTTCGGGTCCACGCCCGACGGCTCGACTACAAACGCCTGTTCCCGTCTTTGCTCTCCTCGCACCAAACATTCCTCACTCTCATCTGGACTGCCGGATTCATCCTCGTCGCCCTTTGGCAAAAAACCGCCGTCGATCGCCTCTTAACCTACCACGACCAGCGCTTCTTCCCGCCCCCTCGCCCTATTGCCAAGCTAAGACGTCTGGCGTTCAACCTCACCGACTTCGGTGCTGTCGGCGATGGCGTCTACTTGAACACTGAGGCCTTCGAGAGGGCAATCTCGGAAATTCGCAAGCGAGGCGGCGGCCAGCTGAATGTTGGACCTGGTCTTTGGCTCACTGCCCCTTTCAATCTCACTAGCCACATGACGTTGTTCCTTGCTGAGAATGCTGTTATTCTTGGAATTGACGTAAGCGCCCTCACTATTTTTACCCTATTTTGTTGCCTCCTCAAGGCATATTAGGCAGCTAATTTTGCTGGTTTTGTTGTTTTACTGCTGCATTTGTTTGTAAAAACAAAACCAAAAAAAAATGTACTTAGCTGAATTGAAATGTAATAGGATGAGAATTATTGGCCGCTGATGCCTCCATTGCCGTCCTATGGATATGGAAGAGAACGTCCTGGACCTCGTTATGGAAGTTTAATCCATGGCCAGAATCTGAAGGATGTTGTGATTACAGGTAATTTGGTCATTCTGAAGTGGTTTCGCATTATGGAAATTAGATTTTTATTTAAACTCCTTGCAGATCTGATTTTTATGAGCTTGTGAATCTTCATTTTTGGCATGTTAGTAGGGTTAATAAGGTTCCAAAAGTGCACCGAGTAGTAAATTCTGATTGGAAATAGCTTGTTGAGTTGGTGTGCTGTGATCTTTCAAATGATAACAGGGCACAATGGTACCATCAATGGACAAGGTAAAGCGTGGTGGGAGAAGTATAGGAAGAATCGGTTAAATCACACCAGGGGCCCCCTTGTGCAGATTATGTGGTCAAGGGATATTGTGATTTCTCACATTACCTTGCGAGATTCTCCGTTCTGGACACTTCACCCTTATGATTGTCAAAATGTGACGATCAGAAATGTAACTATTTTGGCTCCGTCTTCTGAAGCCCCAAATACTGATGGAATAGATCCTGGTAAATTTGCATTGTTTTATGCTTTTTCATAGAGTTTCATTCTTCTTTCTTGCTTTACCTTCCAACTTACAGAAACTGCTGGTCTTTTTGGTAATCTTGATCAGAAAATTGGTGCTACTTCTGGTGTACTTACTTCTAGGCATGTTGTAATTCTTTCGTGCTAAATTGTAGCAATTAGTATGACATTTTTGAGTGCCTAGCCAAAATGGTGTTCAGTCATGATAGATGTTGGACCTGGAAGAATCAGAATGTCATTGTAGTTAGCTTGTTAAGAGTGTTTAGTAACCCAATGACTCTCATTGGGTTGGATAAATATGAGTTCAATATTGTGATGCTATGTTGTATGCCCTACAACTTTTCCAAAATTTTCTTTTCCTTATTATGCTGTGAATATCTAGGCTATTCATAGACCATCTGCATGTGCCATTCTTTTAAGCAAATGTTAGACTCTATAGTGTAAAATTGACATCCTGGCAATGCAGATTCATGTGAAAATATGATCATAGAGGACAGTTATATAAGTGTTGGAGATGATGGAATTGCAGTAAAGAGTGGCTGGGATCAGTACGGAATTGCTTATGGTCGGCCTTCCACCAATATTGTCATTCGTAATCTCATTGTCCGTTCCATGATAAGGTGATCATTCTTCTGAAGTGTTTTATGAACATTGCACAAATGTACCACTCCAGTTGGGTTTCTTAATTTATCGCAGCATGCTTTCATTGATTAAACATTTATCTTCATGGAAGCATGTAATGCCCTTTCAGCAGAGTGGCAATTTGTCAAGGGTACCTGATATTTATAATTATGCTCCTTATTCATCTCGTCATTTTAATGCATTTTTTAAATAGAAAGCTCTACCTGTGCTTCATCTATCTTTTTAACATTTGCATGCTGTAGACACCTCCTGTGGGGAAAACTCAAGGTGTCCTAGTTTCTGAATGTTTGTATTGTTAGATCACTAGCTTTTTCAGCTCCTAATAGGTTGTGTTCTGGATCACTAGATAATTTTTTAAATTATATGATGTCTTGATGTGCTACATTTGTTTGCTTTTGCCCACTGAAATTGATTCTTGAGTGTTAGCCCATTATATGTTGTGAAGATTTGTTTTTCCTGATCTTGTTTATACAATTTTTTTTTTTTTTTTTGGCTGATGAGCTATATACCCCAGATGCACACAAAAATTTCCCCCTTGAATGTTGCTGGTGTCAGTGCATAATGATGCGTTTTTTGTTGGCTTGGTATATGTATCAAGATATCCACCTGGCCTGTGCACTATATATGCACATTTGGGTTGTATATTGAGACATGGACTCAAGAAGGTTGGAAGTTTCTGAGAGTAGCAGAAGTATAGGCATTTGTGCATCATTCTTTCTGACTTCGTGACGTGGACTAGGAAGCATATGTAACGTATCTCTTTCAACTGAACTGTACATGTTTTTTGCAGTGCAGGAGTATCAATTGGCAGTGAAATGTCTGGTGGAGTCTCAAATATAACAGTGGAGAATCTCCTGGTATGGAACTCTAAAAGGGGTATAAGGATTAAGACCAGTGCTGGTAGGGGAGGATATGTTCGAAATATATCCTACCAGAACCTGACATTTGAAAATGTGCGGGTGGGTATTGTGATAAAAACTGATTACAATGAGCATCCAGATGAAGGCTTTGATCCAAATGCCCTTCCAGTTATTGAAGACATAAGCTTCACCTCCATACATGGACAGGGAATTCGTATTCCAGTTCGCATATATGGGAGCCGAGAAATTCCTGTGCGGAATGTCACTTTTAGGGGCATGTTAGTTGGGATAACATACAAGAAGAAGCATATATTCCAGTGCTCTTATGTTCATGGCCGTGCAATCGGAAAGATCTTCCCTGTCCCATGTGAGAATCTTGATGTGTATGATGAAATGGAACGTCTGGTCAGATTAGGAACAGCACAAAACAGCACAGATAGGGATTATGATGCTTGACAAGGTGAAAGAGCCCATCCATGAAGTACTGTTGGCAAGTCCATATCATTCTTCCACGTCTACAATTTTTTAAAGCTCAGCAGTTCGAAGGTCAACATGCTTGGAGTGCTGAATCTACAGGCTTCATGAATGATAAAGATCTACAACTGCATTCTTTTGTCCAAGGGGTATTGGCTGTTGATATAATGCAGAGCGAATATCATGGTTAATGATGAAAGAAACAAGCGACTCGGTTCTTCAAATGTTATCATGGTTGTTGAGTACCATATGCATTCGTTCGTTCAGCTGGTGGTGGTATTTAAAATGCAGCATGTTGAAAAGACCTGTAACCCGTGCAGGTGGCTTAGATAGTGAACTCAAGCGGGAGGAGACGATGCCCTTTCACGCGCAGAACAAAATACTACTGACACCCTGGTAACGCACCGATGGGCTATTACTCTTAACCTTGAAAATATGACGTTAGATGAAATGGTTGTGCTACCTAGCAAATATATGCCTCTGTTCAAAGCCTGTCTCTACCATGCCCCCAAGGCGGGCTTCCCACGGGCCCACGGTTGTATTTAGTCAATTATTTACATCCGAAAGAGTGTTCTTTTGGTTTATTCATGAAAAATAATCTGCATTGAGTATCAGATGATACAAGGAGACACATTCTGCAATTAGATGTTACAAACGTGCAAAAATGGTTTAAATTCGCTTTAAATTAAAAAGCATGAGGGACTTTTTCAAGTTATCCAAGACGCCTCAATATGTCGAATAAAAAGGAACATCCATTTTGTATTGAATTAATTAAGACCTGAGTTTCTAACCCTTCGATTTTCTTCCCGGCTGGACTCTGTTAAATCTTGGATATAAGTAGCTCAAATCATGTGTACAAGTGCCTAGGGCTCACGTTACAATTCGTTGTCAGCATATAAATTAATGGATGACGTAATGAATCTAGCAATTGAAATTTATGCAATTCCGCAAGCATACTGATACTGACAAGTTTAAAGTTCATGCACCAGAAGGCAAAAAGCACTGCAGTCAGGAGAAGGAATTGCCTGATCTAAGAAACTGAAACCATTGTATGCATCAGCCTTGATTCTGATCTATAGAAACTTGCGAGTTATACTACATTTAGTTCTTTTAGCCATGCTGTATGTAATGGGCATGGATCTGGTTTACCTTCTGCGATTGCCTTATCAGAAAGTGAATAGAACCAACCATTCCTCCATTTGAACTGTGAGCATCAAACAAGATTCATAAGTTTAAAAAACTCAGTCAACCACTTAACAGACGACAAATTCACGTTCTTCACCTCCTTAACTGCTGTTGGGAAGTGTGCAACTGTCCGAGAGTAAGCACATAGTCTATCCTCCATAGCTGGTTCAAAAACAATGCCCTTTTCTGCAGCTGCTGCAGCAGCCAATTCAGAGATCAGGCTAGACACCTGCAACCTTAATAAATGTTAGCTCCTAATTCTGTTAATATGTAAAACCATACTAGTATGGCCCATGCAGTGTAACATAAATTAGTGGGACATTCAAGTTTCTTCTATGTTCTACATGAGCACACTTAGAAGTCAGAAACATGATGCAACT
Organism: Coffea arabica; assembly: GCF_036785885.1. Lineage (NCBI taxonomy): Eukaryota > Viridiplantae > Streptophyta > Magnoliopsida > Gentianales > Rubiaceae > Coffea > Coffea arabica. Next base: position 4,210,666 of record NC_092316.1, on the reverse strand, counting down.
TCAAAACTAGGTTAATTCAGAACCTAAGACTTAAAACTGTCTCTTGTACAGTAAGTGAACCTCAATCCAGAATATATGAGGAGTTGACAAATGGACAGTCTTTCAGACTTTCTGTAATGATAATCTATACTAAGACTTCATCCTGCTGTCTCTCACGTACAAAGTTAGGACTGATACAAGCAATGTCAATCTGTAAATATTTTGTCCTGATAAGAGGTGATGTAAAGGAAGGTGTTTGCCAACTAAATTTATGCTCTTTGTCAGGCTTTTCAGTTTAGATCACGAAATGAGCAGCACCACTGTCCTTATCAAACCATTAACATATCTTCTTCCAATTTTTTGCAGCTTCCTTTACTTTTCCATTGTACAATTACTTTTAATTGTTGGATAAGCTAAGAAAAAGTCACCAATTGCACACCAAGAAAATTTTCAAGATGTCTAAGAGCTATGTTTCCCAGACCAAGATAGACGAAATTGTTTTTTAAGAAAATGCTGCAGCTCATACTCAGCATTGCTCAAACACAAACATAATTTCAACAAATGCGTATCCTCCCTAAAAAATTCACCTACTGGCTGAAGAAGGAAATGAACTGTTGAAAGTGCCTTAAGAAATGCAAGTGCTTGAGTTCTACGGAACCTATTGAATCTATCTCTTCTTTTACTTTCCTTTCACAAAACTATTTGTTAGGAAGTGGCATTGGCAGTAGGCTCAGGCATTGTTTTGCCTTTTCCATTGTACGTGATTTTCTACGTGACAAGAGATCCTCATTCCTAGAAAAAAAAAAAGAAAAGAAAAGAAAAGAAAATATTTCATCAAATTAATAGTTCCTGGTAAAGATACAAACTGAGAATAAGCTGGATCACTGCATGCACAGCCAGAAGAATGATTGCAAAAGGTGCATCCAATTCACCTTAGGTAACATAATAGTTGGAAAATAAGTGCTGCTTGTCAAAATTACTCCTTGGAGTAATAAAAGATAAGTGAAACAATGTCATGCTTCACTTGTTTAACAGCTGCAAAAAATTTACCTCAGATCGGTATTCCTTCTCAACAACGCCTACAGTTGCTCCAGGATGGCGAGCACCAACGAGCATGAAGGCACATATCCATATAAGCTTCTCGAACATTTGCTTCTGGAATGCTTCCTTTTCAAGAACCTAAATTTTCCATGAGAAAAATCTTACTACAGAATCTCAAACCTGTGACTCAGAAAAGTGTAATGGTGCATGTATAAACCAAAACATCGAAATCAGGAGAACTGGTGAATGACTTAAATTGCCAGCTCTAGTCTATACACTATCACTCACATGATAGATGTATAGAGCATCCTCAAAACAAGAGTACCATCTATGGAATAGAATCGAATATTCATGGACACCAAGAAGAAACATGGCCAAGTGTGGGTTTGATTCTCTTGAAAATAACCATTTAATTTTTGCAGAGGATGAATCAACGCATGCTGATGTTTTCACCAGACAATTACCATTTATGGGGAAAGAATCAAATATCATTGACACCAGGAAGAAACATGGCCAAGTGTGGATTTGATTCTCAACAACTATTGAATTTTTGCAGAGGATGAATTAATGCAAGCAGATGTTTTCATCAGCCAATTAAACTCATCCCCAACATGGATGAGCAAATGGATATCCCTATTTCACAATCATTGACCTGGACTCTCCTAATTTTTCCTCAAAAGCTGATTGGATTTCAATTTTGCACCTAAGAGATCATTTACAATCAATAGAAATCAAAACTAATTTTGTTACCTTACATGAAAGACCTCCTGCACGCAATCTGCCAGCAACTGCAGAAGCCCACTTCCCATAAGCTGCTGTGAGTCCCTCAGGATTTGTGTCTGTTTTCCCATCAGTAGGAGATTCGCCAAGCTTTGAAACAGCAAAATATGCCAGAACTTGGTCAGGGTCACTAAGACCTTTACTTTGGAACCAAGTCTCCAGCATCCCGTTCTGGAAAAAAACCAGATCTGCTAGATTTTCAAGGTCTATTACAACTGTGCTTAGTGTGCTTACACATCAACCTATGTCCCATTCTAATTCAACCTAACATGCACTATTACACATCTATCCACTACAACTCCTTGGCTAGTGCATAAAATTATATCATGTAGAACCAGTAAACATTCATGAAAATCAGGTTTAGAGAAACATTTAGTTCTTCATCCTGAAACAGGATGATAAAGATATAAGCCTTTGAAGTATGACTACCCAATTCTGAACTAACCCAACAATCATTAAGCCAGTCTATTACATAATTTCCTCTCATAATCCCCTGTACTTACCAAAAAACAAATTTCTTTTACTAGTATGAGTGCAAAGAAAAATGAAACAAAAAAAAATGTCTAGTCAAGGAAAATGCGTCAAGTAATTTACATATACAACTATACAAGGGAACTATCAAAGCATCAAATGAAAAAATGGAAACCCAACTGGCACACTTTCTCGAAAGCATTTGTAGCTCAAACACTATCTTTTTCACCCGTCTAGCAACCTATCTAGCAACAGCATTCAGGATGCTCAGCCGCTAGAATACGTGTCTTACCAATAGTTACTCATCCCAGACTTTTGTCCAACTTTTGATTCTCAAGAGATGCTATACTGAACTGGCCCTATGTACTAGTAACTTACTTCGGTCATTGCAGATAGCCAAAGACTACCAAAAGGATAAAAAAAAAGGGATGAAATACTCAAATATTCATGAATGCTATACTGAACTGGCCTTGTGTGCTAGAATACAAGTATTACCAATAGTTACTTATTCCAACTTTTGATTCTTAAGAAATGCTATACTGAACTGGCCCTATGTGCTAGTAACGTACTTCGGTCATTGCGGATAGCTTGATACTACAAAAAAACGAGATGAAATACTCAAAAAATCATGCATGGACTATCCAAAACAAAGAAACAAAGGAAAATTAAAATCCACAAGAGTAGGAATCAGGTTTAGATAGCGAGTAATCGTACCGTTCCAACGAGACTTGGGAGTAGACTCAAGAACAGTTTCAAGATCATCGTTCCTAGTACAAACCAAGACGGGCCCAGGAAAATCAATGGGCACGGATTCACCCCTCTTCACCAAAACATCATCACCATTTCCCATATCTTGTAAAGCTTTTCCTACACGTCCACCTCCTACTATAATCGCAGGGACAACTTTGGTTGTAGTTGCGGACATGGTAGCCAATGATGCTTTTATCTTGAAGATTTTTGGTCTTAATGAGGTGGGTTTTCTGCAGCAGAGAGTAGAGGAGCTAGTGAAGAGAGCAATTGTAGTGGTGGCGGCGGCGGTGGCGGCCATGGTGATGGTGGCTAGTTGGCTTTGGTGCCATGGTGGAAATGTGCGTTGGTTTTTCAGATGATTCGGGTCATCAAGAGAGCCACTCGTTTTCAGCGTGGCATATCGGGTTAGGTCCAGTGTCTTATTCAGACTTTGGGGCATGACCTTCGGGTCGACGCTTAAATACTTAGTCGGGTCAGAATCATGCAGCCCGCTGGGTGAACGAACGCAAAACGTTTCAAGACTTGAGGCTTCACTGAAAAGGTTGAGTTCCCGATAATCAAGACTCAAGAGATCGAACTTTCAAATATTTGCATTTATTACTTTAGTCCCCTTTCAAATATTTTCACGTATTGCTTCATTTTGTAAGGTTTTGAGCCTCCTTAAAATCGAAAAAAAGAGATATTGGAAGTCTATAAGAGGGCGCCAAGGGGTGCACTAATGCAAGGATTAAAATCCTGACTTGCATCCAAAATTGCATTTTATGCTTTACCTAATGGTTAGGTAATCTATGAAAGATTAGTTTATCATGAAGCTTATAAATATACACAAATGAAGCAATACTTAAAGTCATAAATCAATATGTTCTTGCAAAATAAACTCAATACTTAAAATCTTAGCCTAGGGACGACAACAGAACAGTTTTGAGGCAGAGCGCAATTCTCTTCCTATTCTTCCCTTGCAAGAACATGCACTCGTGACATTTGTCTTTATTGCCATCCCTACTACAAGTGCCTCCCTTGTTGCCATCTCTATCTTGGCCAACCTCAAGTATAAACACAAATTTATTTTTTTTTTATAATAATTTGGCCGAGTAAAATTGGACAGCTTGAGTTAGAACTTGAAGGGATCTAGCCAATCAATAAATTGCAATTTGAAAACTTTATAAATGGCTCATTGTCCATAAAGACATAATTCCATGGGCTCAAATACGAATTGTTAAGCATTTAACTCATATGTAGTTGCTCAAACACATGGTAGATAGTACCTCGTTCCTAGCAAAATTAAATCAGATTCCAAGGATTACATAATCAAAAATAAAAATAAAAAAAATGATTAGAATACCAAGAACACGACAAGAGAGTATTTTAAATTTTTAAGTGTAGAGAAACTCAATTGGTGCAAATGAAATGTTTCCCCACCTTAAGATCTCTTTCGAATAGTGAAGAAAACAGTTAAATCTTAAATTCCCCAATCAACTACTATAATTTTTAATGCACTTGCTAAATCATCTGCTAGATAGTAGCATTTTAGCAAACTCGCACTTGAACTTGATGAAGTGTAAAATGATAATTGAGCTTGTTTGGAATATTATTTACACTTTATTTACACATATTGATTGATTTGCTTGCATCATCAACACATTTTTCAATCATTTTTTTATTTCACATACATCACATCCAAAATGTGTTACAGTAGCGTTTCCTTTACAAAATTATCTCAAATAATTTACTAACCAAACACACTTAATGACTCGATAATATGGATTAACGCTTCTCCACAAGATGCTAGCACAAGACAGTAGAGTTGATAGCTCAGGGATTACATGGCAAACAGGAAGTAATTCAGGGGGCGCTTTGCAATTAGCCTGAAGAAACAAAACTGGAAGATGTGGGACAGCCAACCATGGTGATGGATGTCGGGTTTTGAGTTACTTAATATTCTTTTGAGTCATAATTGCTTACCAGATTTGTACGTAACAGGACAAGGCTTCTAATGATGATGGCAATAGATTCCTACTTTTATTGATTCCTCTATTCAAATCTGCTTCCCGCCTCCGAGTATTTATTAATCTTCACGAATTACGGCTCCCATGTCCAACCGACCAGACCACCAAAGCCCTGCAAGAAGTCCCAGACAAAACTAGTTACCGTTACACTTTCCTCCAAAAATCCTCAACTCACACATTTTCCAATACAAAATTTTCAAATTCAAATTGCGGTTGATTTTTGTTGATTTCCATCGATGGCATCAAACGCTAGATAAGGCGGATGGCATATCCAGTCTACCAACTAGTACTTCACTTCAAAAGCACCAAAAACAGACAATCCCATGAGAAAATCTACGTGAACCACCACCTCAGTTCATCAGCAGCAGCATAGGCTTAGATACTTCACCCCATCTATCTTTTACTTCCATTTTCAGACCAGAAAAAAGAATGTCAGAATTCAAGAAAACCTCAGTGTTTCCTCGGCAGTCTTCGTATAATTCCTTATATGCTAATCCTCTCAGTGAGCTCAGGCATAACCGGAGCTCCAGCGAAGGGGGGAATTCAGGCAACAACATTGTTCCCCTTGCCGTGCATATTCGAAGGAATCTCAACCCTGCTAATGTTCCTTCTGATGACAAAGAGAATTTTACTCCTAATAGGACTGAAATTGGGTGCTGGAATGATAAAGAAAATGCAGGCTTCTGTAAAGGGATTCGGCTAGACCCCGGGGATTTTGTTCCTAACTGTCCTAATTTGAATACGAAAGACAGGGCTTTGAAGCCGTCTTCACTTCAGCTATGTATTAAGAAACATGAACCTGATTCGATAATTGGGACCAGAACTTTGGAACCTCTTGATTCTGGAACTACAAATTCTGGAAATATTTGGGATTACTCTGATTCAGAGGCTGCACCAGCTTCCTCCTGGTCTACTCTGCCTAATAGGTCTGACATTTAAGTAGATTTCCCATGCAAGAAGCTGCTTGCATATTTTTTAGCAAATTAATAATGTATGTTTTGGCGGTATGTTTTCAGGTCATTGTTATGTAGGCCTTTACCTGTGGACATTGGATGGTGTACTTGTCTCATAGTGAAGGAACCATCTCCAGAAGGACTGGATAAAGGGACCCTCTACTCTCTTTACACTCATGTAAGTCTCTTTTGCAACTTTAAGCGGTGCTTCACGAAGTTTTTAGCCTATCTGGACTCACAAAATAGTAAGGCTTCTGTGCAAAGTTCAAATCTTGATAGATATAAATGGAGTTTTAGCTGCACTTTACCGCAGTTCTCTTATGCACAGAGGGGCAGCTCATATGCTTAGGGATTATGATATCATTATGATTATTGGATTATAAGCGTCTAGGCCTTCTTGTTTATTGAGTTTGAAATTTGGCTGCTCATTATAGTCACTATGCTTTTTAAAAATAATAATATTTTGACGTTTTTCAACCAATCATAACCATTATAGTTAATGTTCAAGGTAGTATAAGAGTCATTTGCTTTCTGAAACGCCTCATTGGAGCAAGAAACATAGACGTGTGTGCATGAATTTGATTACAATGCTCTGCTATAAGAAAATTCCTATCAGTAATGTTGTTGAGCTCTAATTACGAGAACTTTCTCAGTAGATGCACTGAACATATTTATGATTCGCCTTTAACACGTCACAGGAGGGTCATGGCAGACAAAACAGAAAGCTTGCTGTTGCTCATCACAGAAGGCGAAATGGAAGATCAGAATTCTTGGTGGCATCATGTGTTAAGGGATTAGTAAGTGGTCAGGATGACAGTTTAATTGGCAATATGACAGCAAATCTTATGGGTTCAAAATACCATATATGGGGCCAGGTACGATACGAAAAGTCCAAATGAATTGTAGTGCCTCTCATAGAGGGCTAAGGTGCTTTGCTCAAGAGCGAAAGCAAGCACAAATTTCAAGCTTCTAATTGGACATAGCCAATTTGTTGCAGGGAAATCAACTCAATCCCTTGACCAAACTGTTCAAATTACTTGCAGCTGTAACGTAAGCTACATCATCCCTCCCTATCTTTATGTTTCTATGTTTTTCTGTGATCTTGCAAACTGTTAAAGCCAATTATTTCCCCTCTTTGTGAATAGGTTTACTCCTACCATAACTACCTGGACTGGTAGTCATAGAAGCATCAAGGCATGGATACCAAAGCATCAATCAATGCAGCTAAAGAACGTGACTCAGGTTAGCTTGACAATTTTTTTCATATCTTCTGTCACATTCACTTAATCAGAAGCAACTAACTCTTTACTTATATGGAGCTATAAACGTTAGTCTCCTTTTAGATTGGAAAAATGCTTATACCTCTTTTTTACAGCATATCAATGGACTACCCCTGGATTGGAAGGAGAAAATGGACAAAGTACATCAACTGTTCTCAAGGGTTCCACGCTACAATAAGGTAAATGTATGTGGTGGCTGTTTTATTCTTCACTGATGTTTTGCACTTTTACTCGATTAATCTGCTGATTTACTGCTTTATTGTGCAAAAAGATTTCAAAGAAGTATGAATTAGATTATAGAGACAGAGGAAGGACAGGACTTCGGATCCAGAGCTCAGTAAAGAATTTCCAGCTGACATTGGAGGTAATCCTGATAGCTTATTAGATCGACGTAAGGACCTTACAAGATTAAATCAAACGAATAGAATTAGTTTCTCAAGCACAACTATTATATGCTCTTAAAGCCCCAGGTTCTGTTTCACATAGACGACACTTTGCATAATGATGTCGATCGATTTTCTAAAAGATTCTCTTTGTGTCACTAGAAGAATGGAAGGCAGACAATCCTCCAGCTTGGAAGGGTGGGGAAGTCCAACTATGTGATGGATTTCAGGTACCTGCGTAGAGAAAACTAATTCAATATATGCTTGATCTTGTGGAAGGTTTGGGCATTTTGGAACACATGACAGACGACAAGCAAGAAATGAATTTTTTATACCAATGTCATAATTCAAGGAATGTAATCTATCTTGCAGATATCCCATGACTGGATTTCAGGCCTTCTGCATCAGTTTAGCTTCTATTGATTCAAAGGCCTGTTGCACAATGTAACTACAATATCCTGTTGGCAATGCAACAGCCAAAGATGAAGCCACTGATTCATTGGCTGACTTCCCCCGCCAACAAGGGATAGAGGTGCCAGGCATACTATTCAAAGCAGAACTTCGTTTTGAAGACCTGAAGCTAGCATGTATGTAACTCTAAGCCAGTAACATAGGTAGAAGAAGCAAGACCAGGGTATTACAATGTTGTTGGTAACATCCAGCTCTGGTATAGACACACAAAAAGCAGCAGCAACTTTCATTGACTATGATTTTCTTTTGTTTTAGTTCTTTACAAGCGAGGGAAAGATAATTTTTAGCGAGTTCTTCGGTCATTAGCTAATTCTTAGCTTGATTTGGGGGGCCTCCACAGTTGAGGTTGAGGCTCTAAGTAACATTCTGATATCTGATTTGTGAATACCATATTTTGGTAACAAGCTAGGCGACTAGAGATGATTAAATGGAGATAAGAGAAAGTATCAGATTCTTCTCCAATCTTTTCTTTTGCACTGTTCTGTGTGATCTTTATGTGGGAATTTTGAAGCATTTCCTGTAGATAGAGGAGATAGGCTATTGTATAAATTTAAGACCTTCCGAGTGGACCAATTCTATCAAAAAGCCTGTACGTGGGAATTTGAAAGCATCTCGTGTACACAGGCTACTGCATAAATTTAAGATCTCCAATTTGCCAATTCTACCAAAAAAAAAAGCGACTTTATAGTACGGATAGCCATACAATTTTCTAGATTTAGGTAATCTACACACACAGGAATTTATCAATTGTAAGTAAGTTAATCGTATATGCACTGTCCAAATCTTCTAAGCAAATTCGGGTAGCCCTGAATTAAGTACGAGGAAAAGAAAATAAAACGAAGCAAGAGTACGACAAACATCCGACAAAGCAAATTTAAACAAAATTGATCCCAAACTTACTGTCTCAAGCTATAAGCAGCACGCTACTTGACCTTACCTATGCTTTGACGTTGTCCACATGGGTATCTTCTTGCTGGTTAGTACATTAACAAAGATTGTGACATTGAATTCCCAAGAAATAATCCCAGAATACATATCCCATTATACTAAGTCGGGGGAGCAGGATAGCGTAGAACTCCAAAAAGGTTGCCAGTTGGTTGCTTATTTTCCACTTGTTTTTTTTTTGGATTTGGGACCAGCTGATGCGGATTTTTACGCATAAAATCGGATATTGCCCGTTAATTTAGTCGCTAACTGCCAATAAATGGCCCTGAGCTGGCCTTTTGTGCAAATGCATGCTGACATTTGGAAGCTGGTCTGAATTGAAGAGATAAAGATGAATCTGGTTTGTGTTTTTTCGATCGACATATGTTCATTGCACCAATCAGAAAGTATGTTAAATTCTTTAGGTCGGAGAACAAGAAGTTCCAACCAAATGACACTAAAGAAAGTCCAAGGAAACAGAAAGATTCAAGCATTCAGTTTATTTGGGAAGAATTGCCTAATCGGCGGACATTGAGAAATGCAGGTATGGTACATTTGTTTGGTGACTTCCTTGGTCCTTCAAAGTACTTTAAAAATCCCTTAAAAAAAGAAGACAAGTGTTTAAGTTATTCTCCCTAATGGATGTTCTTAGCTACGTTTGAGTGAAAACACTTTGACACCCCTACGTGAACAAGGGGATTGTTGGTAAACAAATGCAATTTTGGGGTATACAAATTTTTCATACAAAAACAGTAATCTAAATTCAAACTTTTAACTTATTTGAGTAAACTATATGATACAAATAGATAATATAAGATGGTAAAGTTCAAAAACTTGATAGTTTAAGGGCAATTGCAATTAACCATAGATGTTTTGCAGCTTTTACGGGTGAATCACAAAAGGAGATGAAAGAAGCATCTTAGAAAATTCCGGCAAGTAGTCCAAAAGAGAGAAACTTCGGAGTTGATTCGCATCTGGAGAGCAAATTGTAAAGCAAGAATAGGCTTTTTTGAGTCCTTTGTCTTTAATAGGAGAAATGTCTGTAGCTTGGAGTATTATTGGCATGGCATGCTCAAGGAAAAAGAGCATAGATTTAGACAAGAAGCAACTTCCACATTGTGCCAATGTCTAACAATTACTTCTACATAAACGATTGATTTTAAACTTTTATTTCGTATCAAAGAACCTATCAAGAAGTCTCTTGATTCCTCAACCAGTCCCAAATATTTGGCAACCAGACCCAAATATTTGGCTTCTCATGAGTATGAAAGTATTTGGATTAGGGACTCGGGGCACGGACGGTTGCAGGTGCAACCGTCCCGGGCAATTTTGGTCATTATCAATTGCGCGTAACTTTCTTTGTACATCGTGTAATTTTTTTTTCACAGGATGTATTTTCACAACAGATAGTGATGGGTCCCACACTTGGTGCGGAAATCGAGTTACATGGTGTAATCTCAGCCACACAAAATTTTGAAGGCAAATCTTGGCCCTTAACCGTGTATGACCGTCCCTGCCCCAAATCCTTGGATTAGATGGTGGACAGGGGATATAAAGCACAAAAGTTTAAGAAAAAATAGACAGTGTGACACTAACAGAAGAATAAATGCCCTTAATTGGCTACAAAAATTTTATCAATGCAACTGATAAATGAATGTCTATACCCAACCTATCTACATTAACAACCAAAGTAAAACAAACAAACCAACAAACAAAAGTAAAAAGGAAAGAAAAACTCTTCTCTTCCGATATTGCAGATGGGAAGAGCATGGAAGCACCGTGTTAACTAAAAACTCGATCGATAATAATAATTAGAAGCCTAAGACTCTTTTTTGTCGCCTTACTTATCATTTCTCAGCCGCTGTCTTCAACCTCTGTATTCACAAAATCGATGTATAATTCTATATTTAATTCTTGAGAAGCCACCGTTTATATAATTGCGTCTCTTCTGCTATGCATCAAGCTCACATGGGAACATAGTTGATGCAAATGGATTATAGTCACCAAAAATATTGTCATGTTCGTCGGCAAAGTTGCCCGAGTCTTGACAAGCAAAGTACGTCTGAATATCATCAGGGAAGCTCCTCCGCGGCGGCTCTGGCTGTTCGGGAGGCGTCGAAGGGCTGTCAACAGCTGATGCCCGCTCGAGCATTTCCTTGCACTTGGATGACTGCAGGAGAAGCCCTGACGCGGACGAAGCGGTGGCACCGCCAGCTGGACATGGCTGTGGCGCGGTGGTGGTGGTGGTGGTGGTGGTGGAGGTGTCGGGCGAGCTAGAGCTATGTTGTTGTTGCTGCTGCTGATGGATGAAGCTTAAATCCACTTCTTCACTGGCATCATCCTTGATTGGATTAACTTCGAGGTCAACGTTAGGGTTTTGTTCAGAGCTGGCAACGTTATTGACACCGTTACCAGTTTGGTTTGGTCTTAGCCGCTTGACGTAACGGCTAAGGTCAAAGTTAGTAACGGCGTTAAGTCCTCTGTACTCTATTGCCGCCATGTCATATGCAGTCGCTGCTTCTTCTTGTGTAGCTGCATGACGTGCATGGGCGTAACTATAATAAATTCAAGAATTCATCCCACATATTATAATGTTTGGTGGAAAAGGTTGAAAAAGTTATAATACTCCATCAAAAAAGTTTAAACCTTAAATGTTTGCCTTAGCAGTTGAGAGTTTGGTGATCCACGTACAACTACCAACCATATTTGATGCTCTTTCATCATCTACTAATTCTGTTCATGACTACGCATTAATGCATGTATGTAACTACTTCAAAATTTTCATCTTTAGATATACATAATTACTCAAGATTGTGGTACTCCCTCCGTCCCACTTTAATAGTCCTGTATTCCTTTTTCATCTGTCCCAAATTGTGGTTCACTTCCCAATTGAAGAATGTGGTTGTATTTTAATTTTTCTAAAATACCCTTATTCAATGTAAGTAGTTGTTACTATAAACCTACCCCACTTAATGAGAGTTGATTCTTTTTTTACCATCAATTCAAGTTCCCATAAAATTGTACCATATTTAATGTAAGGGTATTTTAGGAAAATAGCAATCTAAATTTACTTTTCCAACAAAGTTAACTACTTTTTCTTAAACTGTGTGAAAAAAGAAACAAGACTGTCAAAGTGGGACGGAGGGAGTATTTATTAATAATACCACGTGAGAACCAACACAAAATATTATTATTGTTTGCTTTCACTTGGCATGACTTGTGTTAAGAATGCAAATCAATCTTAGTGACATATGGAGGTACAAGGAGCTTTCTCTACTAAAATATCCAATTAATTAGGCGTATCAATAGATAATCTTAAGGGTCATATCATGTTTATGAAATCTGTTTGAATAGATTAATTAGCTTATTGAATTTGGAAAGTGCCAAATGTTGTGCCACGAGCAAGTAATTGGGAGCCGTTGGTTAATTAGGTGGGCGACCAAGATGTTGATTTCATTCTATAGTAGATTATCTAACCATTAATTAAGAAAGCATTAGTCACCTACTTTTGGTAATCTTGACAACGTTTTTTTAAGAAAGCAGGTTCATTTTTTATTGAATCACACCAGGGGAAAGGGGAAAAGAAGAAAACAACAACAACAACAACGAGAGTCATAATTAATCTAGCTCTTAAACCAAGAAATGAAGAAGAATAACACTCAAAAAACCACGAAAATTTTTAGTTAGATTTGTCCTTATGGTGGAAGGAGGCAATGAGCATTTTTGGCATAAAAAATATACCAGCCAACAGAGGGTAAACAAAGGGCAAGATGGAAAGAGTTACCATATGTTCCGAGGTAAAGGTACTTGTTGCCAAAGACTCTTCCTATTCGGGCCTCCCATCTCCCATTATGATGGTGTCTGCGCAATCAACACCGCCAGAATTTAATGCTAAAATGTGAGAGAAGATCATCCCAAAAAGTTCCATCTCAATTCTACCAGATCTGTGGACTGACTGATGTGCTATTGCATGAAAATGATGAGAACCGATCAGACTTGGCATGCATGATGCATGTCAATTGGGCAAGTAAGGGTGATGGATACCTAAGCACTACTTTGACAACTTTGTATCATTGGTCCAGCATCAATTAGTCAAGAGTCATAAATTTACGTCTTCCTAACCACTTTGTGGCTGGATGATGCCCAGAAGTTATAATAAGAAGTTTACTTCACCAGAACCGGCTGGCTTTTAAAATGAACTGGATGGAGGGGCCTTGCCATTAACGGAGTACAGCAATTTCCCGTGTATGTATCAGTATAAACCCCACCTCATACTAAGTTGTGATATGAACAACAAATATTTGGATTTTGGTACATTATAAATAAAAAAAAAAAAAATCTGTCTAACGGGTGCCAACGGATACTGGTTACGATTTATTTCACGTGTCATATTGTTTAAAAGATAATACTCTTAATTAGAAAAAATAAAATAAATACAAAGGAATGTAAGTAAAAATAACTGGAAAAAGTATATAAATGCGAGGAAGGGTAATAATTACACGGTACGTTGTTAAGTCAATTCTAATGTTGGGCATCAGTTATAAACAAAACTCCAAAAAAAAAGGACCGTAAATGATAGGTAGGTGCTAATTTCAGGAGAGAAACATACTTATGTGTCTTAATCACAGGCGGGATTCATGTCTTTTATTTTGCTTGATGGTAAGTGAACCATGCTCATCAAATGCGAAAATTAATATAACATTATTCCCTTCGAGAAACAAACAAACTAATTTTACCTGGCCACTCCTCTATATTTAGAGACACCCCTCGAAAACCCGCTGCTTTTTCTGCCAAAACAGATTCTTCAAATTAAGTTGATATCCGACTTTGCATCAAAATAAAAAAGGGCCATGACATTTAAAGGAAATTTGTGATCCTATTGGCAACTGCGTTTGTACACAACGTACCTTCTCAATGATCCAATGTACTCTTCTTTAGACTGACCCTCCATTTCGCTGAGCTCATTTCCATACGTCGAGAGCTACATACATCAAGCAAAACCGCTATGATTATCTAACAGAAAGAAATTCAAGTCTTTTAAAATCTTACAGTATAAATTCCTTCAACAAAAAAAAAAAAAAAAGATTTGCAAGTTGAATTATAGATTACAGGAAAATTGAGAATTGTGTCTTGTCCCCAGTACTTCAATGCTGCCAAGTCATATGCATGTGCCGCCGCTTCTTCATCATCGTAAGCTCCTGCCAGCCAAAAAAAAGAAAGCCCGATTCATGGAGCATCCACATCCACTTGTACAATATTGCTTGTATCCACGTAGCTACACTAAAGTGACTCTTTTTTTTTTTTTTTCTTATTTCATATATATATATATATGAGCGCAAGAAGAGTGGACCTTTTCAAACCGATATTGTACAGTAATATTTCTTTTCAGAATTCGAATTGAGGTTTAGTGATAATTAAAGAATATATGACAATGCTGATAAAGATGGAAACCTACTTACCAAGATATACTGCATTTTTTGTTGCAGTCCACCGTGAACACCGGTCAACAGAAACACCCCAACAAAAAGGAAAACATTAAACCCCCACGTTAATCACTCTCCACTAATTAAAACAAAGACGTTAAAACATGCATCCTAAATAGTACTGTGATTAAAAGAAAAAAAGAAAACCTTGTCTTCCTTTTTTGTTTTGCGACTCATTCCAACAGTTCTTATCCCACAAATGAGCTTCATACCGGCCAGTCCACCGGTGTCTGCAGCAAGCATAGGTGGTAAAATGAAACCCTTTAATTTTATTCGATAAAGAAAGGCAAAAAAGAAGAAAAGAAAAGCCGTGGTTATATATGGAAAGATGATCACCACACCACTTTCATATATTTACAGTACCTGGTAACACCCCGATAAACAGAACTTCGTTGCTGTGGAGAATCTCTGGGCACGCTCTTGCGGGTTCGCTTAGTTTTGGTGGTTTTGACAACGGGAGTAGTAGAGTTACTGCTATTATTATTATCGGCGTCAATGCTGGTGGTGGTGGTGGTGGTAGTGGAACTTGTTTTCTGCTTGGAAGATTTCGCCATGAAATAAGGAAGATTAGATAGTTCACCTCGAGGGACGAAAAAATTGAGGAAAGATCGCTCTGATGAGTGCAGAGATTAAAGGCTATAAAGGAGGAGGAAGATAGAAAAAAGGAATAATAATGGACCAATGAACTATAGCTAGTAATGAAATAATGGTAACTATTTAGAATGACTTGGTCCTCCTCAGATCAGATGTGAGGGATATAAAGGGTGGAAAGGGACGAAAAAAAAAATGGCGACGTAGAGAAGATTATTTGGATTATTTGGAAGAGAGCGAGGTGGCAAATCAGAGGAGAAAACCAGAAAGCCGGCAGAGGAAAAAGGGTGGATAGTTAGTAGTTAGTACGGCCGTCTATGAGCGGGTTTGGTTTGGTGTGGGGAGTACATTTCTTGGTTTCCTTCTGAATTGTCTTGTTTTGCTAGTGAGTTGGTGGTTATATTGCTTAGCTCCTCCTCTTGGCTCTTGCTGGTGGGGTTAAGCTGTTTTTAAATTTTGATTGAAGAGAGGAGAAATATATGGTAACCTAAGAATTGAATTGATGTAGGTTGCAATTTTCTAGCCTAGGTTTACATGCTGAGTTAAAACCGATGCACCTTTTCTGCCTCCAATTTAATACTACATCAAATTCAATAAATCTTTAAAATAGCGGATTATAACTAATCTTATCATTATTTCGAATTCAAATTCCAAACTCTCTTACTACTTCCGTATTAGATGAATGAATTGAGAATTGCTGTTTATATTATTGTTATTATTACTACCTTTTGTTTGGATTCATTCTAAACATGTTCTTTAATTAGTTTAGTTTAGTCCCTAAAAGCAGAATTTTAATGCCCATGATTTTGCAATATGAATTTCAATTTTTATCAACCTTACCAAAATATAATATGATTATTTTTGATATTGGTTACTTATCCCCATGTATCTAGACACTCTTCCAAATTAATTATACTTTTTTTAATAAAAAAAAATTAACACTCAAATGTAAACCAAATTGCATGCAGGTTATGAGATTTTTCTTTTTCACTTTAAAGTTGACCTCTTCAATTTTGGTTGAAGTTAAACTTTGAAAATTTGACATCACTCAATTTACATTTATGTTTGAAATAACTAAACTTGGTGCTTTTATTTTGAAAATGCAAAGCTAAGTTTAGTTTGAAAGAGTAAAACCAAAAAAAACGGTTCAAATTTGTTTATTTATTATTTTAAATGAATCGATTCTATTTTATCTTTTATATTATAAATTTTGATATATGAAACACGAATATCTATTGTTAGCTATTCATAAATAAGTTTATGTTTACTCTACCATATAACACATTATGAATTAAATTATTTTATTCAAATTGCGATCAAATATCAACCAACAATAGGTGAACAAATTTTGTCTTAATTTGGACATTAAAATTAAAAAAGTCCATTTTTTCCTCACAAAGTGATTTTTTCTTTTCTTTTTCTCTCTCTATTTTGAACATGAAGCCTATTATCGTAGTGTACACTCCTTTGAATCCTTTTGCTTTTTATTATATAATTTTGTCTATAAAATATTATTATTATTATTGTTTTGACATGAATTGTAATTTTGTCACAAGTTAGAATGGTAGTTCAGATGGAATGAAAGAGAAACATATGGTAAGGTGGGAATTGACTTAGGCTGCAATTTTCGTGCTTAGATTTACATATTGAATTAAAGCCAATCTTCTATTTATGACTCACATTTTTTAATAACTGCACGTGCGGGACCAAAACTATTTATCATCATTTTAACAAATTTTTTGTTTTTATTGTCAAAAAGATTGAAAATAAAGCTAGCTATTATGAGCAAGAATTTAATTATTTTAAAACTGTAAATCACTAGCCAGTGATTAGGTTTCCATTGAATGTGGCTGGGCTGGGTCAAGTAGGGGTGGGAGGTTAAAAAAAAAAAGGGTAAACCAAAGTTATAAAGCAACAATTATTTGACTTGAATTAATCTTGGTCAAACCTATGTAGAAGTTATTTAATGTTCATTCTCACAAAACAAAACAAAAAAGTTATTTAATGTAATTATTTCTCAACAAAATTGACCGGCCAACATGTAACATTAAAAAGTTATTTAAAGTCCAGTGATATAAAACTCTGGAGGGGGTTGAGCACATAGAACAAAAGATTTGGGGCTAAAGTAAAATTTTTGAAACTGCTTTCTTCTCCATCGTTTCTCGGCCCAAAAAGCCCCATCCCCACCAAGGCACCAACGTCCATCGCAGCCACTATTCTACCCAATTCCACGCGGCGCCAGAGTCGGAGACGGCACAATTCCGGGCAGTAGTCATCCAATCACGCGACTCTTTCCCTCTCTCCTTTTCTCTCTTCCTTCCTCTGTCCGGTGAGTTGCAGAAAAGAAAAGAGAGGGTTACTTTCCTTAACAACTGATCCGATTCTGTCATTTTACTTGACGATATGCGTGTTGATCCATCTAGGCTTGTTTCTCCTCCGTTTCCGCGCGTTTTTGTGTGGAAGCTGGTTATCTCTTATTCTAGGCAAAATATGCGAACACTTCCCTTAGCAATTTCACTTACTTTCTTTCCTTAGTAGTTTGCATATTTGCCAAACATAGAAAACTCATTCCTGAGGAATTTTTTCCCCTTTTCAGTTTCCTGGAGCCGAAAAGGGTATGAGTAATTTCGAATCTCTACTTTCCCTGCTCTTTATCAAGGTTTCACAAAACCTTCCAAGCTAAGCAAGTGTTTTTTCTGGGAAATTTGATTTTCTTTACTGAATGTCGATTCTTTGGATGCTAATAGGGGTTTTGGGTTCTGGGGTTTTGGTTTTGGCAGCTTCATCAACGTGAGTTTTATATCATGTTCATTTATTATAACTATTGAGCGATTAGAGTAATACTCTGAAATAATTGATGCTATTTCCAGCTAAAAATCAAATTAATGATGGAAGGCAACAATATAAGATGGCACCAGGATGATAAAAGGGAGGAAGAGGTGGAGGAAGAAGAGTATGTATTGATAAATCTGGATGCTGTGACGGACCTTGTTAACATTCCTCCCAATGCTCCCTATGTTCTCTCTGTAATATTTCTTCAACCTCGCTCTCAAACTCTAATTTTTATTCTTATTAGTATATTGTTAAATTTCATGTTGTCATTTTCTTTGTGTGTGTGTGTTGTAAAATTGCTTGATTGATTATAAATATGGTTCTTTTTCTGCTTCTGTTGTGGTAAATGCGAAGTCCGTCATCTATTCTGTTCTTGTTTAAGCTACCATGTTTAGAAGCAAAAAGTTTGGAATTTTGGAAGATATATTGTAAAGCTGCTTTATCCAATGTTTATAACTTTTGCAGTCTGTTTATCCTTCTTGTTTATCTTTTTGGTTCATGTCTATTCTTTCTGCTCCTGGAGGGGTGGATACGGTGTTTTCTGGTTTTGTTATTTAGTCTGATTGAAATTCTGAATGCTCAAAATTGTTTCAATATCTAAATTGCTTTTTTTTTTAGGTGCAGTTTGGAATTTTTTAAATGATTTACAGCTCCGGCTTTTGCTATGTGATGTCTAACCTTTGGTTGCTAATTTATGCAGGGTTTAGACACACTAAATCCAACTTTGATCATCGATGAGAAATTTAGACTGGTGAGTGTTAAGCTTTTCTGGAATTTGTTTGGTTTGGGTGGTGAAAACTACATTGTATTTGATGTATTCACGTCACACTACTCTTTTATTTCTCAGATAGGTGAATATGAAGAAACAATTGGGACGTGCCTTGTTTTTAGCGAATGTGGTAAGATGTAATCCTCCCTGTTCTTTGTCCATTTTTATTTTAATTTGAAAAAAGTGTGTTTGGACATAGAAGTGCAGAGAAGGCTCCATACCTCTTTATTAGACCAATGAATTTCGATTATCCCTTATTTACCTTTAAACTCATCAGTCAAATGCTTTAGTTTACTCTCCTCCTTCACTTCAAATTTGACGCACTTTGCAACTTTAATTAGCTCTGATGTAAGTTTGCTGAAGTCCTATTACCGTATCTTAAATGATGGCTGAGTGAGATTTTATGCTTTGAATGGCACAACGGAATTCCAACCAAAATTTTTTAGGATTTTTGTCTTCTGATGATTCTTGCTTGTAGTTGTGTAAGTGGTTGGCATACAGGTCAATAACCACTCTTCCACCATAGGCAAGGCCCTTCATTTCTTGCAACGAATATTGTGCCCTTCATTTCAATGTAACTTACAGTGACTGCTCTAGTACTTGAAACGGAATTTTTGGTGATCCTTGAGTTGCTTTCAGATTAGCTCTATGGGGACTGGATTAAAGGTTGTAGATGAAATGATGGCCAAATTGCCCCACTCTAAAGAATCAGCTGGCTATGGGTTCTAAAATTTCCTATTTTTCGCTTGCTTTACATTTGTCATTCTGGACTTCATGTAAGTACTGGGGCAGAGAACGAGGAATAAGAAGAATATCTGCCCTGTTACCACTGAACGAGTAGATAGATGAAACTTTACGAGCGAGTTTGGACACATTTTGGACATTGAAATGTTGAATTTCTTGGTTTTACACGGTTGATTATTTATCCAGCATCTTAAATCTGTATCATTCTTAGCAAAAATCTTAGGAAGAATACATGTATTGAACACCTCTTCCTATAGTATACTAAAACTGAGTTATGTTTGTAGATGCTGCTCCTGAGCTCCATCAAGAAACAGGCCCATCTGAAGCCAACCTTTTCACCGGAAGATGTATAGTAGACAACAAGCGTGCCCCCACTAAGCAAGTCAAGCCAATAACACAACTTCACAAGATTCTAAAGTTCAGATTGGCGCAAGAAGCAGACATTGGAGATTCTACAGCCAAGCAGACGAATATTGTCAATAACGAGAATTCAAACCTCAAAGTCTGATGTTTTGTAGTTTGTGGTAGCATATTTTAGCAGTAGGTGATTTCTTGCTAGGCAGCGTGGATCGGCGCGTGCGTGTTACTTCTGGACTGTAGCCGGCATAATTCTTCGGTTGATTTGTTTAACTGTATACGGGGATACGCGGCCGGTTAACCATACCTTCGTCCTCAAAAGCGATAAACGTTATGGAAACTTAAAAAGAGTTAGTTTCCTGCCTCTCCTTGGATCTTTATTTTAGCTGATAAGGAAGTGTATAATTCTTAACAACCTAGTAATAGCGACAGGTAGTATGTGTAGCACATGGATGTGTGGACGCATGCATGCTTACTTGCAGTTGTGATTCATAAATACATTAAATAACTTGTTTAACGTTACTATTTCGGACCAGGAGTGACAATGCATCGTTTTTTGGCTAGTGGGTCAATTAGCTAATGCAAACCACTTGGAGGTGAAAACAACACTGGCAATTATGTTAATTGCTCTGGTTTTGATTTGATCTATCAGAAATATTTATATGATGTAATTTCTACCCTTCTTAGTACACATCTACTAAAAATATTTTTTTAAAAAAAATAATAATTCCATCTTGCATCCACCAGAATTAGCAGCATGCTTGAGCCGACACTCGTGTTTAGTAAATGAGCAAATTTCTTGCACTATTGCTGAATGAACTTGTTTCTGTTTTTTGCTTCGTATGGACCTATGTATCTGTTCCTCTATTCATCCCTGCATTTTATTTGCTTTGGACCTGCCCACGGCAATTGCTTATCCGCGAACGCTCTCAGCCCCAACGGCTTCTGCCAGACAAGAGATCATATCATATGGACAGTATCCAAATCTTTTTGATACTTAGATCATCACATCAAAGTTTGCTGAAATATTTTGGGAAGTCGGACAGAAGAAATGCTACTCATATGATAACAGTTTATAACGTCCTTGACTTTCTGCTGGTTCAAGTTTTCAGTGATCTCATTATTTAAGCAGTTTGGCTGGAAGCCATTGATGCAAAAGTGATTCAGTGGAGGAAACTTGCTTAATTGACTGCTGATAAAGATATTAATCTGGCAGTCTTGCCAGGATTTAACCATCCTCAAATTCTGGCTGGAGGGTATCATTCAAGATTAGGTAGAAATTTGGCAAGTGATTGTGCCATTTCATGAACGAGAAATCATATGCTCTGTCTACGAGGCATTTCCAAAGATGAGCTTTGTGTGTGGTCATTCGTGTTAAGAATCTCTGATATAATAATACTTTTTATATTCCCATTTCATTTATTTTAGCACTGCAAAAGCGTTGGTTTTTCCAAGATTATTTGGCAGCATTCTTGTTGAGACCTCTGAATAGCAAAAAAAAATCCAAATCCCGCTGGCATTGTTTGCACCGATGTCTGCTTTAATTCGTACACTATTCTTATATTCCTGCTCTCGGATTTGTGGTCTAAGTTTGCTGGATTTGGAATTTGTGGAAGATACTGCAGATTTTGGATGTTTGCACATTTACCAGCACGCTCCGGTGATCCAGATATAAACTTTGGAAATTCCTATGCTCAAAGCCTAATTAGCATTACTTTCATATATTTGTAGTCATTTTGTCCTTCCAGCAAAGAGATAGAGGGGTGGAAAAAATCGCATTTCCATATAATAATTGCATAGGTGTAAGCATGGTTCAAAGTCTTGATCGAGACCAATACGACTCGGCTGAGTCATTATTGGAACAGACTCCTCCGATATGATATCGGGACAAAATGATTTTGAGATACTTGACTCACCGAAAACTCGGCCAAGTCACCGAGAACTTGGTCGAGAAGTCTCCGCTATGGATAGTCTCTGCTGAGTCAGCTCGAATCACCTCGAGTCGACTCGCAAATTTACATTTTACAAATTTTCTTTTGCTAATTTTTTTATTATTTTTGTTTAGCATATTTTTGAACACTATTCACAATTTTAGAGTATTAAATGGTTCAAAATTTACGTCTCGCCGAAATTATAATCGATATGTCGAGATCGATGTGGAACGGTCTGAACTGCGACGGCAACTTTGAACCATGGGTGTAAGGCTAAGATTATCCGACGGTTGAGGTTATCCATTTCAAAGTGATTTCTGTGTATTTTAGGAATCATAATCTACATAAAAAGCAATGAATCTATATTCTATATTGAGTGTGCCAAGTACGTAGGATTGTTTCTTTTGGGAGGTATGGCCTCTATGGTCTAGGTAACAAACATATCACACTTGTTCCGACCGCCGGACTAGGGAGGTAATTAAGTCGAGTCAAGTCAAGCTCGAGCATCGCGATACTCGAGCTCTACTTGACTTGCAGGAAGGATATTCGAACTTGAGCAAGTCACATTATTGGAGCTCAAGTTCGAGATCGATACATTGCTTATCGAATTCGAACTCAACTCGCATGAGTTCGAGTCAAAGCTAACCTTATCGAACTCGAGTCAAAAAAATTTGAAATTATTTTGACAATTTTTGAGTGAAAAAGCATTATCATCCTTCAAAAAATTTCATACAATATAAAATATTTTGTAAATTTAACCACTCTTGTGGGCATAAGGATAATTTCATAATAATAACATATTAAAAATTAAAATTAAAAAACTTGATAAGGCTCAACGAGCCTTCCAATTTTGCTACTGGATACTCAAACTTGACGCGTTAGGGTCTATCAAACTACTCGAACTCGATCGAGTTCAAGTCAAGCTTTTGACGGAGTTACTCGCGAGCAACTCACGAGCAGCTCGGTTTGATTATAAACCTACGACAGACCACGATTTCAATGGCTTCTCTTGATGACGCTAGGTTTACTTTCATAAAATAATGCTCAAGAAAACCGATATGCACTTGAAGCTTTTTGCCTCCAGAACCCTAGCTACATTTCATAGTGTCATATATTACACTTGGACGCTCAGCAAATACAAGTGGCTTTTCATACAATTACACTACCTATACCATTCCCAATAATTAGGAATCATGGATATCATACATGACTGAAACAGAAATGCCTAATCTCCTTCATAGCAGCCAACTAGCTGTTTGGCTCTCCCTACCAGCAGCCTGTAGGCCATCTAATCTAATAGAAACTGCAAGATTCTTTAGCAAATCCCAATTTAGACTCTTTAGTGTCATATATGACTCTTGTATTCTTTTGCTGATAATTGCCAATAATACCAATCTCATCTTCAAAAGTCAGGCTTGCAAGAGCTAAGCAAACCTGAGATGCATCGCTCTTTGCAATGTAAACAATTCCAGTGACATCCACAGTGAGCTCAGCATCACCCTCAAACTGCATTTTAACCGTGGGAACATCTACTTCATCATATGAAGAAAGATTAAAGCAAGTGTCCAAGATTGAAAAGCTTGGTGCTGTAGGGTACCCTGAAAATTGTTTCAAGAATTCGGTCTTCACAGCCTCATAAATTGATGGAGGCAACCTCGTAATAACTGTCCCTGAATCAATAAGAATCCCAGCTTTACCAAAACTTGGAGCTTGTGTAGCAACCCCGCCAACAGTAATTCCAGTGAGATTGAGAAAGTAGAATGTCACCGGCTGTGGATTTGGAACCATTCTAGTATACGAAAACGGTGTAGAATTCTTGCAAACTGAAGCATCACCACCTAATATTAGCGAACCAGAAGAACCAACATCAGTTGTAGGTAAACAGTAGGAGAAAACACCTCCAAATACATCAGAAGTTTGAGAAATCAGGGAAAGATCGCTCCTTCCCAGCCCCATTAGACCTGAAGCAGCCCCAAAGAGGCCTCTGTTGTTTCTTCCACAGCCAAATACAAAGTTCTCAACAGGGATGGTTCCAAGTATTAGGCGGTCGCTGCCCAGAACGCCTCGAGTATAAGATCCATCACCATAGCTCACCTCATACTTACATGTTCCTGCATCACCTCCGCACAGTCCTGAATTGCCTGTGGCAAATTGCAAAGACTGACAGGCTGATGACTTGCAAGGAATTGAATGGTATGAAGATGATAATGAGGGGTCAAATATAGGTTCGGGTTGATTATAACATAATTTGCAAGGTTGGCATTGAACCCAAGTCAGATCACTGCCTGTATCAACAATTACTGTCATATTTCTGCCACCTACTGTCACAGGCACGATATAGTTTAGAGTATGCAGATTTACACCAGAAGCAATGGGAATCCGAGTTTGGGAGTGGGCTTCAGTTTTGCCGGAAGCCAAGATTTTAATTTGAGCATGTATTGACTTGACTCGAATTCTATCGGCCTGTAGCCAATTTTGGAGCCTC
The DNA here is from genome assembly GCF_036785885.1 of Coffea arabica. Taxonomy (NCBI): domain Eukaryota; kingdom Viridiplantae; phylum Streptophyta; class Magnoliopsida; order Gentianales; family Rubiaceae; genus Coffea; species Coffea arabica. The sequence continues at coordinate 4,186,436 of NC_092316.1, read as the reverse complement.
TGATTCCAGTCAGATATGATTCCAGAGAAGCAATCTCTGTGCCTCATTTCCAAAATAGTTGCACCATTCTCCGTTCCTGCAAAAGCAAAGGTATTATTTATTCTACAGACATTTTCGTATGAAGAAAATTTATACTTGAAACGAACCTTGAGCTTTCAGTATAAGTTCTATATAGAGAAATGAATTTTCCATTCTAAACAAGGAGAAAGAATGTACGTAAGGAGCTTCCCTTTCTGTTGGCGTCCATAATTTAGACAATTTGCAAATAAATCTCAGTTCTGGGGGCAATGAAGCAATTCTAGCCAACTTCAAACAGTTAACATAGCATAAAACTGTACCACAATCGAGAACTAAGCTTTTTCTTTGCTCTTTACAGCTGAATTCCACTACTTTACTAGTACTACTGCTACGGTCCAGTCCAGTCTCTTCAGACTGAAGAGACAGAGAAAGAATCTTATGGCATTTCAAGAAACTACAGTGCATGAAAACGGATCCCAAAGGAGTTCATAAAGCTACAAAGTTACAATTCACAATTAAAGAATCTATTAGCATTCATCATTTCACATACTCACTTGATTTTTGCGATAAAAAACTTGTTTTGCTACTTCTCTGTGACCATTGAAGCTTTTTCAGAGAAAGGACTTCCTTCTCTCTGTAGCTACTGAAAACTCCACGAGTATTAGTGCTAAGAAGTAGAATAACAGCTACAAGCACCATCGATGAGCAAGAAGCCATCTAGATTTCTGCCAATATCCCGGTGCAATTGTTGAAGGAGAAACAAAACAATTAGAAATATTTAAAAGATCAAAGGACGTGGGAAGGAGGCACGAAGGACTGATGAGAGAGAGGAGGGACGAGAAGAGGAGAAGAGGAGAAGTGGAGAGATTCTTGAGAGTTGGAATTTGGCTTAAGAACAAAAGAAACGAGGCTGGCTTTAGGACCCACTTTTGCATGAGAAATTATTGGGAATTCACGTGCATAAGCGTAGAAAAAGAAAAACAAAGCAAGTCTTCTCTTCTGTGTTTATTTTATGGGGTTGGAATGGGACTTCAATTTTCACGAGCTACTGTTTGAGCATTTTTTTAAAAATTGTTTTGCAAAGATTTTTATTGGTTCGTTGAGGCTTCCATGGATAAGGACTCATTCCTTCACGGATTCAACTGTCGCAGCTTACAAACAAACAATAGAATGGAGAAAGGGAAAGATGTTAAGCTCAGATTGCGAGAGAAAGGGAGAGATGCATATGGTGCTTATCCTCTTCTACTATTACAAAGTAGGCCTCCTCAATCCTTGCCTATAGTCACTCAGCAAAACTCCAGCTTTGTTAGTGTCTTTTCTTGTGTAAGTTTGTAACCAACGAAAACAACTGAGTATTCTGAAGCCCTATCTCTATCCTGGACCTTTCTAAGATCCAGACAAATACAATAATAATGTTTCCCAAAAAAAAAATTTTTTTTTTTTTTTTGGATAGGTAAGTTTTATTAATAGCCAAGAACATATCAGCAAAATTCTCCAACCAAGCAAAATTCTCTGATAAACTTATCAACAAAGCAAAATATTCTTGGGTTTAGTTTGGATAAAACGGAAGAATGCATAATGATGAAGAAATATATTTGATCAATATTATGAAGACTTATCATAAGAACAAAAAAAAAAGGATCAATATTTGCATTACCTTCCGTCCTCGTGGGGTGCGCCCTTCGTTTTTGCTTCACGTAAATTCAATAACAAATTAATTAATGTGTAAAGATTACACATAAAGTACAATGGTCCTTAAGAATTAGATAAATTGGAAGAAAAATATAAAAAATAAGAATTTATTTTAATTCCTGAAGTATGGTTCAAATTGAGGAAAACATGTCCTGTGCTCTCCGCAACATGCCTTGAACCACAAATTCGAACTATACTTGAGGATTTAAAATAATTGCTTCTTTTTTATTTTTCTTTCGATTTATCTAATTTTTAATATTCATTATTAAGATTTAAAATAATTATTGATTCAAAACTATTTATGGAAGTAAATATATGATTTTTATAAAATAATAAGCAAAAACTTTTTTCTATTTTTTTGGATTGCTTCAGGGTTAATAAAATAAAAATATATTCTTTTTTTAATACAACATGGCCTCAATAAGGGCATTTTCGGTATTAAGGGGGATTTTTGTTAAATGTTTGATCATTCAAAAGGTGAGACCGTTATTTGGACAAATTACATGGATTGATTGGTAATATGGTCAAACCTCAGGGGAGGTAAATGTAATTAACCCTTACATCTATATATATTTAGCTCGTGAAACTTTTGCATTAATTAGACAAATTGTGTTGTTTGCGTCTGGAATTTCTCCCGGCATTATCCTTGTTCAAACATAAACCAGCTCAGGTTTATAAATGTTTAGGGAATATTTAGGCAAAGAGTAGCTCACGGGTATACCAAACACTTGTGGTAGCTTCACTGGAATCGCATTAATTGGCCGAATAACAAATACTTTCCACAGCTGAGTTAAGTTAACAGTAGTATATTAGTACTATTGTACTACCAATAATAGAATATTTGGAGACAGATTTGTTTGGATCGCATTTTTCAATATTTTTTATAGAAAATTATTGATACGATTTGCTATATGTAAGATAAAAAGATGATTGGAAAATGTATTTACGGAAAACGTACAATTTTCTCCAAACAAAAGGGGACAACACCTCGCAAAGAGCTAACATTCACTTTGCATTATGTCAATGAGACAAAATCGTTTGGACCATATCATATCTTTGATAAATATAAATTTATATAATTTTAAGCAAAAGACAAAATAGACTTTTTATCCTAAAAATAATATATATATATATATATATGTGTGTGTGTGTGTGTGTGAAGGTTGATTGAACTCGATTAAGTTCAATGAGCTTTCAATCTTCAAATATTAAGTTTGAACTCGACTCATTAAGTAATTCAATCAGATTGAACTCGAGTTCAAACACGATCAATGCAAGTTCAAGTTCAAATTTTGATCGACCAAACTTGCAGCAACTCAAGTAAGCTTGACTCATTTGCACTTCTAACCCTACCTTCCCGGCTTCCCTTCCTAGTAAGGGAAAAAAAAACACTAACTAGGCGACCGTGAAGGAAAATAAAATGTAGCGGACAAAAACATCAATGAACTTTAAGCAAAGGACTCAATAACAACTTCCCTTTACCGTTCTAAAGAAAATGTAGAGTGGAAGATGTACATTCGTTGGGCCTTGATGTTGATTACTTATTGGGCCTTGAAGCCCAAATTTTCAATTGAAAATGTGTTGGCCCTTCGACTGGTAACAAGGGTCAATTAGCATGTGAACGGGCCTCTTTTAGCATATACGTGGTCCATACTCCAGACCTCCCAGCGAGGATTCTTCTGCTACAAAGCCTAGTAGTATGACTTTTCTTCTCAACTATTATATTGCATGTCATGGAAGGGGGAAAAGAAGGAAGTGAAAAAGATTAGTAATATATCATAGCTAGAACAACATTGCTCAGTTGAGAGTAGATTTGAAGAAATTAATAATGTTACATTGCATGATGAATTGAAGAATGGATAAAATCTTTTATATATAGCTTTAGATTATTTTTTGTTTTGTCAGCAACGATACATTTGTATAATCTATTCTATCATAATCTAAGGGAGAGGGGAAGCCTGAGGAGGCTGTGGTAAGGGACTAGTGGATATACAGATCCAACTAGATCAAGGGAGTGCTATGACACAATTCTTAGATTTTTTTCACTGCAGATAAAGTTGTAACCCTCACCTACAGTCCAAGGAGGGACTTAAGCCCCTCCCTAGTGGGGGTTTATATATAACTTTAGATAAAAGCATTTATTTATTTATTCGTTCATTTTGGCAACAACATCAATCTCAGTGGACACTGTCCTAAAAGCAAAAAATCTGCTCTAACCATAAATAGAAACAAGAGCCCAAAATGGCATAAGCTAAAAGGGCCCAAAATGCAAGAGATAAGCAAGAGGTTTTTTTTTTTTTTTTTTTTTTCCCTCTGTCCCATTCAGAAATTACTGCTCTTATCCTTTATGTCCGAATTCAACATCAATATCATAATCAAAAACTGCACATGGCAATAGTTTTCAGTAATCAAATTTTGGAGAGTAAATATAAAACTTGCCAGTTAAAAAGAACATCACGCGCGTGATCTTTTGAAAAGAAAGCAACAAAACAGCGCGTGATACAGTTGCCGCCGCCAAGTACCAGAAGCGAACGCGTGTGGATTACGTAACCTACGCAATAGGACAAAAAATGAGACAATAATCACTCACAAACATTATCCACTTGGGTTGCTTACGTGTCACTACATGCAACTGGATTTCTCCACGTGTACAGACGTTATCATCTCAGCCATCCCACCACCGCCAACCTCCACCATCTCCCTACGTTCCATCTCTCTAAATTTGTCTGCATTGTATCGTACAACTAGACGAGCAGAACGTTCTCATGTGCGGTCCCCGCACTTTATCCACTGACTCACTAGCGCTCACGTGATCCAATGACCTTTCTAATTTCTATCCTCCCAACCCAACACTTGAAATGGGATTCCATGGTCTTGGAACCTCTTTGGATGTTTTTTTTTTTTAGTAATTGTTTGTAGAATAAAATATACTTAACACATTTTTTTTTGGATGTAATACATGTGAAGAAAAAAGTAATTTAAAAAATTAAATATTTTTGCAAAATTTAAAAAAAATCATGAAAAATACAATTTAAACAGAATTTAAAGAAGTATGAACCGAGATTCACTACTATATTTTGATATCATCATCAGAAGAGACAGGCTAAGGTTGTGTTTGAATTGCATTTTTCGTCATTTTTTATGGAAAAATTACTGTAACGATTTGATATATGTGAGGAGAAAAGGTGATAGAAAAATATGATCACAGAAAACGACAATATTTTCTGACGAAAACAAACAATCCAAGCATGGCCTAAATTTTTCATCTCTTCTCTCGTAAAGTTTGACATTTTTCTTGAACTAAAAAAGATGAGCTATTGATGAAATTTGTAAAACATTTGATAGAAACTATTTTAGATTAGGCTAATAGTAGTATAATCAGCGAGAGTCTAAGGCCAAGTTTTAAATTCGACGCGGTAATTAATATAAACGTATATGAGTTGTAATTGACAGTATTGAGCAGTAAAAATTAATAGTATTGCATAAAGAGCGTATTTATTTGGTAACCTGAAGGCACAAGCAACCCAATGATATCTTTTGCAAAATGACCAAATTTTGAGAAAACCTTTACAAAATTCATTTTCAATAATTGGAAGTTTTCTATATGTAAGTGAACTCATCGATCTTAGGCGGCCGGGGTCAATACAGGCGGGTGAACTCATCGATCCGGACCAGACATTTTCTACTCTTACTCCATTTGTTACCCCTGCATTGCACGCGGTAGCTGTGGAGAGTGAGGGTATTGCACGTGCAAGGTTAATAGCAGCGCGTGTTGGTGACACGTGTGAGTCGCGTCAGAAGCTTTTTACGCCTAGTTTTCTTAGCAGCCACTTTGTTTAAAGGCGAAGCAGTAGAAATTTCCATTCAAGGCTTTGAAGAAAAATTGAGATTGGAGAGATCTGTCGTTCTTTGGTTGTTTAGGGCAAACTCTTTGCTTTGACTTGGTGAGTTTTCCTATTGATTTCTGCGATTCCAGTTTTGTAGTTTTCTGATTTGATGGTTCAGGCGACGAAAAGCGGCGAGTTGCAGAGAGGGGAAATGGCGGCAGTGAAGAGGGAACTTGAAGACCCTTTGGAAGAAGAATATGGCCCTCTTAACAAGCGATCCAAACACTCTTCTTCGCTTCATGTTCGTAATTTTTCTCTTTGTCTCTCTCATGTATACTTGTAGAAGTGTTGGGGTTTTGTCTTCCGGTTTAAGTTTATATGTATATATACATATAAATATATATATATATATATATATTTGAATCGGATTAACTCCAAATAATTGGATCTTGAACATCTATCAGTTTTTAGGAGTTTGTGTGAATTTTGGGTTTTTTTTTCCTGGTTTTATTCTATGTGGTTTTGTCTGTATGATTGGAAAGTTCAATTTCTGATGTACTTTCGGGGGCTTTGACTGTTGCAGCAGGGAAGTGGGGAAGTGGGTGGCTTTCCGGTGGCACCGCCGGCTCAGTATAACCCATTAGACGAGCCGAGTCCATTGGGATTGAGGCTGAGGAAAAGTCCTTCCCTTTTGGAATTGATCCAAATGAGGCTTTCTCAAGCTAATTCACCTAAGGGTGCAAGTTCCAGTAAAAAAGAGCTTAAAGGGGCCGCTGCTTCTGGTTCCTCTGAGAAGCTCAAGGCCTCAAATTTTCCAGCAACGATTCTGCGAATTGGGACCTGGGAGGTATCTTTATACATTGGCATTTGATCATGGATTTTAGAAACTTGTTTTATTGGATTGCTTATGATTTCGTTAATTTTGATTGCATATCTTTGTTCTAATTTCTAGTATAAGTCAAGATATGAAGGGGATTTGGTAGCAAAGTGTTATTTTGCAAAGCATAAGCTTGTATGGGAGGTTCTTGATGGCGGGCTCAAGAATAAGATTGAAATTCAATGGTCTGATATAATGGCTTTGAAGGCGAATTATCCTGATGATGGACCGGGGACTTTGGATGTAGTGGTATTAACAACACTTCCTGTGCCTTTGTTAATTACACTGTATGCCGTTATTATGAACTTTTTATAGTGAAATCATGTTTTTTTTTTTTTTTTAAATGGTGTAGCTTGCAAGACAACCTCTTTTCTTTAGGGAGACAAATCCACAGCCCAGGAAGCATACCCTGTGGCAGGCAACATCTGATTTTACTGGGGGTCAGGCCAGCATACAAAGGTATGGTAATCTCTCATTCATTCATGAGTTTATTGTGTTGCCATTTTTAAATGGCGCTTTTTAGGCAACAAGCTACTTGTTCCATACTGTATGTGTCCTATTTGTTTATTTATGTAGCAAGGAGTTTTTGTTCTCCACCCCCACATTTTGATTTGTACCATTTGAGTTACTTCATCAATTTGTTATTTCTTAGGTGGTTCTTTGACTTTCTCAGTAACATCTCAGCATTATGTAGATAGCGATTTGTTATCACCACAGCTATACTGCCTTGACCGCAGATGTATCTGAACAATAGTCTGCATACACCTCTCTTCTCTGATGTTGACTTCCAAGTTCCTATCTTATGAGCATTTAGAGCGAAATGCTGACTTTTATGAGTATCAGCGACTCACGACTGAATTTCAATTGTTGGACTTACTCTATTCTAGCCTTCTGTGCTCTTAGCATTTCTCCCTTTATCACCAAAGAGATGATTTTTTTTATTGGGTGGGGGAGAAGAAACAGGGGAGAGGGGTAATCCCGAATTGGACATTTGAAATATATTTGGTAGCTTATGAGAGATGCTCTAATTTTTATTTTTTTTTAAAGTGACAGTTTTTCCTTTTCGTTGTTTTGCTCAATCTCTGGAGACTAAGTGCAATATAGCAATGGTCTGACTCACCATTGATTGGCATTTTTTCTGGGATTTCTGGCAGGCGTCATTTTCTGCAGTGTCCACAAGGCTTGTTGGGAAAGCATTTCGAAAAGCTTATTCAATGTGATCCTCGTCTTAACTTCCTGAGTAAACAAGGAGAGATAACGTTGGATTCTCCATATTTTGAACCCAGAATCTCTGTGTTTGATGACCCAAGTGAAAACAAAGCTGCATTTGATTTGAACAATCATGAGAGTCCCACTTTCTTCAACCTGAGGGATGCAGCATCACCATCAGGTGGTCAATCATCTTCTTCGAGGAATGAACAAGACACTGTTAGTAGACCTAGAGAATCTATTAGACATGAAACACCATCACCCAGCTCAGGTAACCGGTCCTTTTAATAGTCTTGAACCAAAATTTGATATTTACTAAAAGTTTCTGACCAACAGAAATGTAAAATGTCATTTTCATTTGATTTATAATGTGTACAGAGTATTTCTTTTCCTCCAAGGAGGTTTATATATGTAGTCGAGTCTCTCTAGTAGTATTTGACTCTGTGTTTTGGTTTATTCAGTAATGGATACGCATGTAATTGAAGAAATAAAAAATAGTGGAGGAGAGCAATGGAAGGAACTTAGCAGCTGGCATCAGATAAGAGTACCGGGGTTGCATTCTTCTATGTCTATGTCTGATCTTGTGAGCCATCTTGAAAATCGGATATCAGAGCAGAGGACATCTGACAATTTCATCCTCTCAAGTGATGAACGACAAGGGCTGGAGATCCTGGAAGAAATTAACCGATGTTTGTTTAGTGACTCTCAATACGTGCCAGCTTCTGATGAAAAGTCTCTCATGTCAAGGGTCAATTCTCTGTGCTGTCTTCTGCAGAAAGACCCTATGACAGGCCAAATATTGCCATCTAAAAGTGAGAGCATTTCTGATGTGTTGGTGATGGATAAGAGAATAGATGATTCAAGCTTTACTTTACAGGCCAGTGGAAGCAAGATCGATGAAAAGTCTGCCGTAGCTGAGGGGGAAATGGAAGATATCTTAGGGTGCAAGCAGCCTCCTCCTATGTCTAGAAAGGACTCTGTTGGGGACTTGCTGCTAAATCTTCCAAGGATAGCATCTCTGCCTCAGTTCTTATTCAACATCTCAGAAGATGTTGACAATCAAGCTCGGTAGCATGTGTCCTTCGGGTCTACCAGTGAAGTTCCTTGCCCAGAAACCTGTACATATACATACGTTAGGGTCTTTTGCTGCAATTTGCATACCGTGGTGGATTCGGAGATTCTCATTGATGAAGAATCCTAAATGTTTTTCTTTTTGTGTTATGCTTGTTGGGTTGTAGATTTGGTATTGGGTGTAGCTGATATCACATTATCTAAGTGGAAAGTGGAAAATGTGCAGTTTTATCTTATCGAAGAACATCTCTAGTATACATATGAATCCGAGGCTTCCTTTCTGGCAATCAGAAACTACATACATCCATGTGCTCAGTGCATGGTGGTGATTGCATAAATTTCCACAGGTAAGGACTTAGCCTGGAGTGGGTTTCCGTGTTTATCTGCTGCTTAGATTCACAATCAAAGACCTCTTGATTTATGAACGACAAAAATGATGAGCATAAGAAACCAAAGGTAGAGCGTGTGGATGTAAAATGACAAGTATAAGAAACTAAAGGCAGAGTCTTTGATCGATTAGTCAAGCGAAAAGTCAGCTGCAAGCAAAATAGAGCTCAAAGCGCAGAGTTGTTCTGGTTGACTTTCATTAAGAAGATTTACAGTATACAATTTATGCTAGTTGTGAAATATATGTGAACTAATTATACACACACATGACCGCATAAGTCTCAAAATTACAAAATAAATATTGTGCCAACCGTATATGCAAAATAAAACAATACTCCCCAGAAGAAAAGTCCATATGACTAGTTCCTACTATTGAAGAAAGAACGAAAAAATCAAGGCTCCTCTCCACCTTCATCATCATCTACGTCGTCATTCTCCTGTAACATGTCCATGAGCATTGTAACTTGGTTTTGCAGCATTGCATTTTGACGCTCAACTTCAGATCGCTTGCTCCGTTCCTCCAGCAGCTGGAGTTGCAAATGCTCAAGGCATCGAGCATCCTCTTCTAACTGCTCATTCAGACCATCAATCTCCCTATCCTGCAAACGAAATAATGTAATTAGTTGTTACATCCTGTGAGAGGACAACCGGCGTTTTCGAGTAAAAAGAGCAATATTTGCTCTAGTACTCAAAGAGGCTACCGAGAACACCACCTTTCTATTCATTTCCTGGACGGCAATCCTGCGCATGCTTTCCACAACATCAACATTCACAAGCTTCCTCTTCTTGCCAATCAGCCAGCCTTTGGGATAAGTTGCTGCATCAAAGTCCGGTGGGGGAAGTAACATTTCAGCGGATGGTCTACGACCATTTATATTTGTCATGGGTTCCAGTGGTTCAAAGAGTGCCTTCCTCTTCTCTGATAGAACAACAGGGGTTGAATCCTCCTGCATTGCCTCAGCGGTGGGATTTTCCTGTGTTTCTGGAGGTTTATCAGCATCATTTTCTGTTGGTTTGTCTAAATACTTCACGCTGACTGCAGGAAGATGCAAACGTTCAGCAGGAATCTCTCCAGGAAAAAATATGCTTAGTTTCAAAATATTTTTACTAAGGCAGTAAGCAAGATGGGAATCACAAAGAGCTCAAGATTGCTGCCTTCTATAATCTGCTAAATAGATGCTATAGTAAGTAACAAGAATTAGTGCTTTCAAATTAGGGTTGCAGTAAGTAAGAAGGCAAAACTCTGACTAGAAGGAGGCGCCCTTTTATTTGAAATCTATGTCCACAAGGCTATGAAGAAGTTAAACTTGTAAACGTGAACCTAGTCTCAGAGTCTTTAAAAATAACTAGTATTAGTTTGGTTTAGTTTTTAGTCTGAAGAGGTATTCCAGAGTCAAATGCTTGCAGGTCTCCAGTTAATAGGCTCTACTTTACTGATCAAACTGCAAATTAGCATTGGCAAAATTTTGATCTTCTCATACTGGTTTGAAAATATTACAGCTATTACATTAAGTGATTGAAATTGCGATTATGACTTAACTAAGATCTCAAGTTTACAATCATTAACTATGATCAGAAGTTTCACCATTGAAAAATGTCACAGAGTAGAAAAAGATTCTTAACATTAGGTATAGATGATTTTAAAATCAAATGTAAAATCTTAATAGCGGAAAAACTGTGGAGGAGAAAAATACTTATCTTGGTGACGGAAAAATCAAATGTGGGTTTGTTTGGATTGGCATGATTTCAGATAAAATAATTTGCTTCACAAATTTCAATCACCTTTTTATTTTCTCAATCACCTTTTTATCTCACATTCATCACATCACATCAAAAAAGTGTTACAGTAATTATCTCAAATAAATCATCAGCAAAACTTTAAAGCCAACTAATCATGAGGTGGTCATTTCATAGTCTAAAAGGAATTTTTTTTTTTTAAAAAATAATCTTTAGGGGTAAACATTAAATTCCAATCAGACGGGGAGGATTGTAGATGGACAATCCATTTTCTCCCATCTTTTTTATTTATTTATTTTCTTTTCTAATAGTAGTATTTTCTTTGAGGTTGATTTGCTAGCTAACTCCAACCTAAATCGAGCCAATCATGAGTAATGAAGTGACGTGGGAGCAAAGTCAGACCAAGTATTGGTGGTGCAGCTGTACGCTTCCCTTCCCTAACCCACAACCGCAGCACCCCATCCACATGGGAAGATCCCACTTCACAATCATCGCCCATGTCCAGAGTACACATCCCAGCAGCAAGTTCCCAACCCCAGAAAAGGGCAAAAAAAAAGAAAAGAAAAAGAAAAAGGGAGGAGGAGTCGCAGAGATAAGGTTCAGGGCTAAGCTGCTTAATCTCGGAGCAGCTGTGTCAAATTGTCAGAGTTAATTGTTGGGATTAGTTTTGCAAATGATTTAGCCGACAAACAAGAAGAACCAAAGCAGAAAAATACTCCAAGCTTCAAATGTCAAGAAAGCAAACAATTCTGGATCCCAAGTCTTAGCCTTTGCATGAAGAGATCTACGGTTCTACAGTCATTTGCATCCTGCAACCCCTCATCAAACCATGGGTTGATCCTTAAACCCCACAAATTCAAAACAAAATTTGACCCCAAGGATGCGAAGAGAAAAGGATAATTAAGCACAAGAATCAAAAGGGTCGCTAACCTGCCCTTCTCCTGGATTTCCAGAAAACAGGAGCAGAAGAAACAGGAGAGAATCCATTGATCAAAGTCTGCTCCACCTTCTTATTTGGTTCCTCCATAGCATTCGTACCTTATCCGACTTACAAGTCAAGAGCTGACCATCAAAAGCTATTTCTTCCTTTTATTTTATGGACTCATAAGATAACAAGGAAAGAAAAGATCTTTTTTTTTTTTTTATAGTAGTAGTAATTATATCTGCCTCTTCAGACCTTAGCTGCTAATTATAGTAGTAGTACTAATTTAAGTCTGTTGCTGTTGAGGAAATAGTAGGCTTTGTTAGGAGTTGGAGTAGGCGAGAAGAAGAAGGTTGTTATTACACAACTCAAGCCGATGAAGTGAGAGAATATTGAATCATCAACACGGACGGATGTGGGAAATGAGAGAGAGAGAGAGAGAGAGAGAGAGAGAGAGAGAGAGAGGATTAGCACTCCAGGTTTCCTGGCATCAAATTCATCACCCAAAGAGAGAGGTGGCTGACGGAATCGTCAATGGCTTTGGACGGCCTAGATTTGTCTTTCTTAGTGGACCCCATTTTCAGTTGGTATTTTAGTTTTTTAATTTAAATTTTAAATAAAATTTGAAATTACTGAGGCAAAGGTTGTTGTCGCGTTTTTCATGTTTTGTAAGTGGTATATCTGTTCGGCCGAGTTTGTACAAATTTGTATTATACTCGTATCATACTGGTCTGGTGGTTTGTATGGATAATTATTTTATGTTTCGTACTTTTCAAGAAGGAAAAATTATTTAAAATATTCATAACATTTCGTTGAATGAATTTTTTATCCTTCACTTTTAAAATAATAAATTTAATTCATTTACAAAATTAAGTCGATAACATTTGATTCTAATCTAAATTTTTGATCATTTTTTTTTATCTTGAATCAATCACGGGACCCGTACATAATCATTTTTATAAGAGAAAAAAAGGTTAGATCTCATTTATAGTTAAACAAATTTCTTCATCTATATTCACTTTTGCTTCTACAAAAGTAGGATCTGGCATGAACCATATTTATTTTCTCCTGAAAAAGGTGGAATTTGACATAATGTATATTCATCTTTGCAACTAAAAATGTGATATCTGGCCTTTTGTATATAAAAAATAATTGTATATGGGTTACATGGTGATTTTAGATTAAAAAGTCATCAAAAACCTTGGTAGGAATCAAATTTTATTAATTTGAAATTATAAGGGATGTAAAATTAATATTTTAAAAATGAGGGATTAAAAAATTTATTTGACGAAATGTAGGGGATGTTTTGAATTATTTTTCTTTTCAAGAATATTTTTCAGCTAATTGTGTATGTAACAAAATTTGGGCATATTATAATTCACGAATTATACTTGAAATTGTGAAAAAAGTTTTGAAAATTATTGTAAGAATAATAAAATATGTTTTGAGTTACATACAAAACAACAATAACCTATATTATAAAATCCATAGATTTTTTTGGGTAAAAAAAAAAATTTTAAGGTGATAACATCCATAGATTTATTCATATAAAGCTAATAAGGTGATAAAATTTTAACTAATTTAATTTCTTTTATATAAGTATAAGAGTTAAAATTGGTACTAGTATAGCAAGATTTGTGAAAAATATATATTAACTTTATTTATACTCTTAATTTCGTAATTTTGAAATATATTTGTACTATTTGCAAATGTGTTATTGAACTCATATTTTTTGTATCGAATTTGTTTATCATATTTTAAAAACATTCGTATAGTATGCGTATATAGACTAATTTCATAATTTATGGGTCCAGTTTCTGAATTACTGAAATGCACCCCACCTAATGTTTGTAAGGACTTTCGGAGATGCCCAGAAAGAGAAAGTGAAGGGATCCAATTCCTAAATACTAAAGGATATGCTGATGTTTGTTTGGGAGAATTTTCTTGGTCCTGAAAAGGCTGGAAGACTACGTCACGTGCAGTTAATTAATTATTTGTTTTATTATGCCAGAAATCACGAGCAGTCACGTGTTCTTACTGCTAATTGCCAGCCGCCGGATAGCCAGCCAGGGCTCATATGGCTGCAAATAACTACTTCCGGTTCCGGATATGCCATGTTCCCGCCCCGCCGGTAAGGCTAAATAATTGTGTATTGTCAACTTTTTAAATGACAAATTTACCTCAACGAAAAGCGAGGGAAATTAGGAAGCGCTTTGCTGGATCATATTCATATGGGGTTTTTTCTTGAAAAACGAAACATATAACTATCTTGAAAGGAAACATATCAATTAAATCCCAATTTAATAATTACAAGGACAAGAAGTTACCAACAATAATTTTCCAGGCAATTTACAGTTTAAGAGTTGAATCAGCACTCATCAAAATCTACCTTATAACTACGGAAATACCACACAATTGCAGGAGAAATCAGCGCAGAGCAATTTTGGACACGCAAGGCTTACGCGTACAATGATAATCCAGAGCATATTCCAAGAAAAAGCTTAGAAGAACTTTAGACGCGTTCAAACGCCAAGAAGGACAGATAGTACCATCCTCATTAGTACAAAATGAAATTCGTTCTATTCATTCTCAAAACAAAGGGAGGCTTCATGTACACTCGAGGCAAATTGGTAACTGAATGGTTGCTTTTAATACCTGTCCCACCGCATCTGCCATCCCACATTCACTATGTACAGTTGCAAGAACTCTACACCTAATTTCCAACAACTATACAAAAATTTTACTTCCCTCTTAAGTTATCTTCACTTACTAAAATCCTAATTGAATGTAGATACAGTTAAATGTAGATACAGCTTTCCCATCTTTAGAGTTTGCCCAACACAGAATATGAGAGAATAATTTCAAGCTTGTTTTTCACCAATGGCACAGGGTATACATGGAGGATCTTTCGATTGATCTTCTGGGGTGATATTCTGCAAGCATTGGTCATGAAACGTATGGCCGCAGGGAAGAACTGCGACAGCCGGGGGATTGATAGGCTGGTAAATGGGGCCTTCTGGTCTGAAAGAGAGATCCCTCTTGCATAACATGCATCTATGTCCAGTTGGCCGAGGAGGACTTTCAGAATCTGCAAGCACGTCTAACAGTCACTTCTTGTAACCTTTATCAAGATTGTAGCAGCATAGAAGGTGCATTTGGTTAATTAATCAATTTTGTCTCGCTGTGGTTACTTTGCATTAGATCAGCTTGAACAAATATGGTCCGAACCCAGGACAAGCCTAGGCAAAATTGTTATCGTCAAAGTCAGCCCAGTCCTTGAAATAATTTTGCGCTAAATGTGAAAGGTATATCAACGTTCAGTGATGCGATAAACATGTTTAAAACGAAAAAATTACTTCTTTCCATGCAGTTTCTGAAGAATACTGCTCCTTGCAGGTCTCTTAAATGTCAATAATGGAGGTCTATATGCTCAGGCATGGATAAATAGTAATTGCAGTTCGCCACGATGTGCAGTATATCCGAAACTATAGGAAAATGGTGCAAGTGAAAGGGTGCCAGGGAATACCTGTCCACTTTATGTGAGCCGAAGTGGAAGGAAGAGGGGGAATAGCAGGAGTGCTCATTGCAGAATGGTAACTGGGAGTGAAAAACCTCCTACGCTGACCCCAGGAAGGCACTGATGGGGTTTCATTTGCTCTCCTTTTAAGAGATGGCTGGCCAATAACACCATGAACATGAGATGTCCTACCAATTTTTTGAGGAACTACCTGACCTGTAAGTGGAAAAGTTACAATCATAATCATTAATCACAATAAGCTGACCATGAAACTCAGTCTGATTGCATAAAACACTATAAGCACTTCTAAAGGAACAAATACCAGTTGTATGATCAACTCTCATAAGATCTTTGGGAAACCGAACAGGGACAGCACGTTGAGGTTGACCTAGTTCAGACAAAGGAAAACACAAAAATATTTCATACAGGAAACATGCCGATAAGGGTACTCAGATTTCTCTCTCCTGATAAAAATCTAATCATAAATACCAGTTGAGAGGGAGGGACTTTGAACATTAAATTTAGCTGCCAAACGGTCTTGACGATGACCTGGGAACATCAGACCGTCACTCTTATGGATTATCTGAACATCAGAATATTATGCTTATGTATAGACTAAATTGCAATATATCAAGTATGATAGATTAATACCAGAAATGGGCCCGAGAAAATTTTTAGCAAGCTGAACAGGTCCAGAAATTTGAGACTGATGCTCATTACCTGAACATTTATACCAAGCACCAAGGACAATTAACAACATAATCACAAGGTCAAAAGATGATGCACATGGTATGTGAACCAGATTTTAGACGGTCTTTATTTTCAACTTTTTCTCTTTCTGTTTTGTCTTTCCATCATGTGATAAAAATCTTATCACCTTGAACCTTGACATTGAGTCATATTACCAAAATTAGCTCAACACAACACAATTTTCAAGTAACATCAGTTGAACTGAAGGAACTTAGTATGGGGCCAGTCTAACGTGCTTCCCTGATAAGTCACACTAGGAAAAGCTTCTTGTCACACACAAAACACAAATAAAGAAAAGCAAAAAAGTGGAGCCAACATAGATCACTAATATGCAGTCACCCAAAGGCTAAACTAGAGCATTTTGCATACTTGGCTACTAGAAACCAGCCTATGGAATTCACAACTCAAATAAACTGGTGCTTTCTTCTCCTCCACACACACAAACCCCCCCCCCCCCCCCAAAAAAAAAAAAAAACCTCTCCCTCTCCCTCTCTCTCATCTTTTTCCCCCTTTTTTTGGGGGGTTCTGGTGGGTGGTGAACTTTTCTCGAGCATTGGGGTGTCAAAAATGCTGTAGTCATCCTTAAAGCACTATTCTTGTTAAGGTCTCAAGAAGGACAAAACAGAAAAAATGCAGCCCAATATACTAAATCAAACAGCCCACAGGATATGATATTCAACTGCATCATGAAAAGGATTGAGCTGCTTTTGAATTGAGAATTACTTACTCCTTGTCTGGGCTCCCATATTCTCGGATAATACACTTCCAGTAGCAGATTGAGTAGCAGCAGGATCATCAATTTGTACCCCTAGCCTTCGAGGAAATGGAGCACGTATAGCAGGCTTGTTAGCACTACCCTCTGCAATCAGAAGACTGGTATTCTTGGGATAATTGGTGCTTCGAAAATGCTGTGCAGAATTAACCTTGTAAGGAGAAGATACATGGCCTGCAGAAGAATAGTAGCAAGTAAATGCTTACCATGAAATTTGCTCACTTCATTGTGCTAGTTAATTCAAGGATAGCAGATGAAAAATATTGGTCCATTTTGCTGTTAATTGATTCTATATGAGGGGAAAAACATTTAGTTTAAGCACTATCAGACCATACACTATCGGAAACTCCACAAATTTTCCTCTAGTTCCCAAGGCCCAAACTTAACAAGTTCAGTACATTGTAGAAGTCATGATCACAATCACTTTAATTGGACATACAATAGATCAGGTACGGCCGAGTAAAATAATAAATGAACACTTCCGGTGTGAGATACCACGGCCATAATCACTTGAAGAAATTTTATTTAAAGGAATGAAACTACTTAGAGATAATCTCATTTCCATCCAAATTGAACTAGGCTACAAAATAATGTTAAAGAACTAACAGAAAAGTAGATCAGGCCATTGTGTTTATGTGAACATGTTCTTGATATCTGACAAAAGCTTTTCCTTTTTCTCCTAATTGGCAGAAAAATGGTAATGCCAAAGGAGTTTCAAAAGCTTCTTAAACAAAGAATTGCTTATAAAATGCAAAGTAGTTGGTATGTAAGGAGTTTGTGCATTTGTATGTGATGCAAATACGCATAAATGAGATGCACTCACCATCTGGCTGACCACTGGCACACTGATCACCACTTCCAACAGCTTGAGTTCCACAACCCTCTGATGGAAGCACTGAAATTCCTGAAGTTGAGGTTCACAGATTGTTCTAAGTGATAATGGCTATACTAACACAAGCTAACATTTTTTGCTTCTCTGTCTCAGGTGTGGAACAGCAAAAATCAAAATCAATTCCAACTCTCATTACCTTATAAATCTTTACTAATTGGCAAATTTCTACGTAGTCTACAACCCAAATTACAGATAAGCTTACACTCAATGCAATAAGAAAAGTTGTCATGCTGCTAGAGAATTCACAACAACAGTGAATGTACGCATGTATCACTTTGGGCACTTGTATGAAAAGCTTCCATCTCAGTCCAAGGAAATTGCCTGCCATCGATTGTGACTTTATCCATATACTAGTTTTGTCATAAAAAAGGGGAAACAATTCCTCCTTTTTTCTAAAGAAGTAAATTAAAAATTATGGACCTTTGTGCAACCACAATTTGGTCATTCAAGACATAAAGAAACTTAGACAGCTTTGATGACAAATAAAAATCATTGAACCCAACTTTGACTTTGTTTATGAAATAAACATAAAAATGACAACCTTCCAGCCAAATTTGTAATCTACACTCATAAGTGACAAGAGACAGGAAACAACTTCTAAAACTCACCTAAGTAATCCTGTGGGAGAGAGACATCCCTCAGCCTGCTACAATGGGAACCAAAGGAGGATGAGATATTTCCTGGCTCTATAGAATGAGAATTCCACAGAAGGTCTCTGGCTGGTTGAGCGGACACCCAGGTAGACTCAAAGGCTTCTGATCCCAACTCTGACTGTTTGGTATATCCAGGTTGGGGGACGCAAGCATAAGTGCTGTTAAACGGCAATGAAGATGGAGAAGGATCACCTTGAAAAAATTTATAAGATTCTAGTGCAGAATTTCTTCCTATAGACTCATCGATAAAACCTGTATTCTTAGCATTATTCTCAAAGAAATCATATTGCTTAAAAGCTTCTGGCATCTGAGGACTGAGATGTGGGGTTGAACGCATCCCAACAATAGCATCAACATTTTTAGAGGTGGTCCAGTCACCTAGTTTGGATACAGTGCTTGGAGAACAACCAGGATAAGTTTGAAAACTTGATAGACTTGTGGCAGGTTGAATTTGGGAACTGCTGCTTTGGGGCCCAACTGCTTCCAACAGTTTATTGGCGACCTCTCGGGAATCAAATTTAGATTTAGCTCTTGTCTCTGGATTACCTCCAATTCCAAGGGTTAAAAAACTTCCGTCCACTTGTCTTGGATGGAAGGCATTTACTTTGACATCATTTCTAACTCCAGATTCAAGAAAGCTTGTATTTTGGTGTGACAAGGATGCACCACATCCTAAATTTAAAGAACTCTCACTAATCTGTGACCAGTTTACGGTACTACCTTCTGCCTCTCCTCCCAGAACATTCATTTGGTAATCTCCAGCAGCTTTACTCCCAGTTGGCAAAAAATTTACGTTAGCCTGAGTATTCTGAACATCTACATTCCTCAAACTACCTGAAATAACCATATTACTTTAGTTAATTAACCTACATCTTTTCTAATTTTCCTTCAGGATAGAAACTTTCAGAAGCTCTGAGATTGCCAAGGTACATAATCACATTACCTCCGAGACTGTGCAAATTAAGGTTGTCCTGACTTTGCAAGTTGTCAAGCCCCATTAGACCAGTCATCCAATGGCTACCATTTCTAAGGTCATGTGGGTAAGAATGATGGGTTGCATGCATGTCATTCCAAGCAGAATTAGCCAGAGATACATATGGGAATGAAAAGTCAGCAGAGCCCGTACAGCTTGGAAAATTCTGACCACAGTCAACAGTTCCACCTTCCCTACTGGCAAACATACATCCACCATCACCCTGCAATGGCATAGGTGGATATTGCTCATCATTTGGCTTGTCAAATCCCATCATTAGTTTCAGAGTGGAGAGACAAGTCAAGAGAGTGATGTCTACCAGTCTAACTCTGCAAAATGACACAGTAGAATGTCAATGCAAAATACCCAGCACCAGCAAACATACAAGCAAATCTCTAAACTGACCAAGATTAGTAGAAGCTGACAGTTAAAGGGAAAAGACCAAGCATAAGCAATTTCTATAGGTGAACACATCAAATCTCATTTCTCAAGTAATATGTGCAAAAAGAACTTGAAATGGAATAAAGGGATAATTACATCACATTTGCAAAATCGGAAAGTAGGTGGACACTATCTCGCCAGCGATTAACAAATCCTGGCATAATTCTTGCTGAATACTCCAATTTAACAAAAAGCACACAAACCTAAGATCTAATAAAGAGAAAGTCCTAAACCACCTTGTCTGAACAGTGATTGTGCCCGTTTATTGCTCAAATCAATAAATCCCGTCTAAGTACCCAAAAAAAAAGGGAGGAAAAAAGGGTATCAGCAATTCGTTTGTATGCATATAGGTAAATACAGTATCTCCCTGAATAACATTTTCATCAGAACCAAGAAATGAAATAATTTGCTGGTAATATTTGTGAGTCCCAATAATGAGAAATCGGATGGAAACCACCCAGCAAAATTTGAGCTCAAACATTTCGAGAAAGAACCAAAAAAAAAAAAAAAAACCACCATCTGTGCGCAAGATATACACAGCAAACAGATGAATACAACCTCCAATTCTAGAAAAGCCCTAAACCCTGTTGCGATTAATATCTTCCAAAATTGTTGTAGACTTCCAAAAGCCCAGCGATGCCCACAGTTAATGGTTACGATAATCAAGAAACCACACCAAAAGCACTAAAAGAATTACAGAAGTCTAAAAATTCCATCATCCAACAACCAAAAAAGAAAAAAGAGAAAAAAAAAAAAAAGGCACCGAACACATTAAATACAGGACAGGCAAAAAATAAAGCTTAAATAAGAAATTTTTTTTTTTAAAAAAAAAAAAGAAGAAAAGCTCCAAATTAAAATCGAGAACTAAACCCATATGCATATAGAAATGTTAAAAACAAGTACCAGTTACTGAAGTGGAGGTACCAGTTGATGATGGAAACAGATGATCGGAGAAATTTCAAAGAAGCGATTTTTTCTAGAGAGAGAAAGTGCAGGGGTTTTTGAGAGATTTTGGGGGCTGTGAGTTGTGACTTCAGAGTGGCCTGGTGCGAGGGGAGGGGAAGGGAAAAGGTGGGGGTTTTTTTTTTTTTGGCGCTTAGGGCTCTATGAGAGTTTTAAAGGGTTCGGTTGTAGGGCCCACTTTTGCAATTTTCTCCGTTACACGTGTAACAAAGAGAGGGCCATGTGGGGGCATCGCGGGTTGAGCTCGTCGCTGATGTGGCAGTTCCGGTAGCTTGACCGGCTGTGACAGTTTGATGAGTGACGAGCCTATAATGGCACGACATTTGGTCATTGTTGGGGCAATATCGTCATTGTGATGGAATGCCCAAGGGCTTTTATGGAAGTCTAGCGTGCACGTAAGCATAACATGGCGTGACGAGAACGCGGAGTTACAGAACCGGAGGCTTAGAAAGAAAGGGTGCTCTGCTCATTATCGTCCGGTAAATTTTCCCGCCACTGCTAGGCTTGTTGGCCAATGGCTTGAATCGGCTTTTGATGAGCTTGAACATGCTAAAGAAAATTCTCTTTCTTTATTATTATTATTTTTTTGGTATTTTGTTGCCTAATCCCTCATTCGTAGCATGGTAAAGGATGAAAAGGAAAAGATCAGTTGGCATGGTACCATACTTTTTTCTTGGGTAGATTTAGAAAATGGACAAATAAGACTTGGGTACGTACTGGTCCCGGCATCATTAATTGCAGCACTGTTACAAGATTAGCAAGTGATGGGTGATGCGTGGTGACCTGGTTTGTGTCTCTGCTTATCCTCGTCAAAAGTCATGGTGAGTCAATGAGAAGTGGAAATGTACAAACATGGTGGGTTAAAAAAGGGTATAAAGCGTCCCATCTGCCCAAAGTTTATTTGAAAGACAAAGCATAAACAATGGCTGTGAAATATCTTCACCTGTAAGCAAAAACCAGGACTCAGTGATTCAAGCTTTTCACAATGGAAAGCGAAAAATTGAGGAATGTGTGCCATGCATGGATGCTAATCTCTCAGGAATAACAACATCCTTCTTGTTCACAACCTCAACATACACCAGACGAGGATTTTCCCTTTAGAAGACAGTAGCAGATCATAATGGAAGAAATAGAGTTACAGTGGGAAAAAGAAAGAGAAAAGAAAGGGTAAAGAATGAATTTCCAATGGGAACCAAAGGCATTGCCCGGGCAAAAAGAAAAGTTCTGGGAAGGGATGAGTTTTGTAATGTTACTGGGAAAAAAATTACAAAACCTCCGCTCAGCAGGTGAGGTCCTATGCTCAGCTGGATGCAACTCAGTCTATCAATAGGGTCATCGATAGCAACCTCCAATTACAGTGGGAAAAAGAAAGAGAAAAGAAAGGGTAAAGAATGAACTTCCAGTGGGAACCAAAGGTACTTCTAAGTTTCTGCAAATTGCATTGCCCGCCCAAAAAGAAAAGTTCTGGGGAGGGATGAGTTTTGTAGTGTTACTGGGAAAAAATTACAAAACCTCCGCTCAGCAGGTGAGGTCCTATGCTCAGCTGGATGCAACTCAGTCTATCAATAGGGTCATCGATAGCAACCTCCAATAAGATTAATGTCGAATTCTCCATCATTAGTCTCCTTTTACGTGCCTTCGTTTATTTAGGAAGAGGACAAAACCAAAAGCTGCTGCCATCCCGACAAAGTACCCAGCCAAAGCTCCATAGCTCACACAAACCGGCCAGTCCTACAAACAAATTCAAACAATTTCAGTATCAGGGTACAAAGCATGACAACTGAAACCAAGGCTGAACAATATCCAACAATTAGAATCTAATTGCCAAGCTCAAACATATATAGTCAAGTACATTTACCAAAACCATTGCAACTAACATGTCCTAGGGGATTATACTTGGAACAATATATCAACACATCACTACATCATGGAATTATCAGAACCACATCAGGACTACCATGCGTAAACCCTCACCATCTCTCCAGTGCTTTTCAAGACACAATTTCATGTGCAAGGTCTAAAATTCATACTAAGACAATGTTAATATGGTGTCTTTATATGCAAAGGCAAATTGAACAACAAGAATATCAGAGCCAACACAACAATCTAACCATGAAAGCTAAGCATCAATTATTGAATTGTCAACTGGGAACCCTGACACCGCATTAACATATCAAGTTCCATACTTTACTGTGTTATTTTGGAGAATGTAACAAGAGAAGATTTTTTGGCCATGTGATGGTAGACCTTGGGGCACTCCTGAAGGTATCAATGGTTTCTGAGCCACTCTTACGACTAAGTTCTTGATGAACCAACTCTTGATGTTCACAGTAAGAAAGGAAGAAGAAACGAGAGAGAGAGAGAGAGAAAGTCAAAACCTGTGACCTTTTACCAACTTCATTCGGCTACAGTTTCAACATAACAAACTTCAATATGTATCCAAAAACGAAAAACTGTTTCAAGTTTTTCTCTGCAACTGATACAAGAATTTCACTAGACAATTTTTTAATTTTTGGAAAAAGGCCTATAGTAGATTGAGTTTAATCCTTAAAGTGGTAAAAAATCACATAGAATAACCAGATGAATTATTTAGATAAAAGGAATGCAAAAATCATCTAAGTCTCAAATGACCGGGATTCGATAGGAAGGTAAGCCTACCTGCCATGGTCTTTCCCAGTCAAGTGGCATTGGCCAAGCGCCAAACCATGCTCCAATGACAGCTCCATGAGCAGGTAGGCAGATCATGTACTCTATAGGTCCACTTGGCCTAACAAAAAGTTACGAACAATTGCAGAAGTCAAATGACACGAGTATTACTTCTCAATGCTAGAAAAACAAAAAGGGAATGATGTCGGCAAAATAAAATCACATTAGTTTCATATGCTTACTTTGTGTGAGCAAATATCTGGTGCCAGTCAGCCCAAGAAGAACCAAACACAGAAGCTGCTGGGACACACTGCCAACAGCAGCAGAAGTTTTACAGACCAGGAAATGACTGATTAAGATCCTTATGGCACAGAGGAAAATTTGATGGTTATCTATGATTACTTTCAAAAATAAAGCAAATTTTACATCAAGTTACTAAGTTTCCAGCACAAATTTCGGAGCTAGTCCAGTTGATCCAGGAGTTTACTGAAGCATGAGATACAGAATGGCAAATGAGATGTCAAATGAAACACTTACAGTAAGCACTGACATCAGAAGAGACCAGTGGAGGGTCCTGTTGAAGTTCCTGTAATTAACCACAGAATAAAACATCCGATCCAAGATATCGATAAAAACTGTGAAAATTATCTCAATTTGTTCCACAAAATAGTCGTGAAGTGTCAAAATAACTCCTGAACTATAATTTAAAAAAAAAAACTCTTTTTCATGCTTGCTACTCAGGATTTGTATTATTCTGCACATGTCTATTTGATCATAGTAAAGGTTACTGCTATTCACCCATTTCAGCGCAAGATAGTCTAGGATTTGCTATACTCCATAACATCGACGAGCAGTTCTGTACCATGGGATAGAATAGAACAGAGACCATTTGTCCAACCTGAAGTTTAACCTCAGTAGTTCTCAAAATCATAATAAATAGACTGGAAACAACCCAGATAAGTTACATACTGAATCATGGGTGCTCCCAATGCTATAGCTCCAAGTGCATTCACTACTGCCCCTGTATATTTACATGCAAAAACCAACATACTTAGAATCCAATATAATGAAAAAGACAACAAAATAACAAAAAATGTTAAGCAAGTATTGACAGACGAACATTCAGCTATAAAGCTATTATACCACTAGTGCAGGCAAAGTATTGAAACAGAAGATAGAAAGTTGTGTAAGAATTAGTCCTCAAGTAATATCCTTGTTCTGTATTCAAATAACCTATCTTTTTACAGGTACAAGTGCTAAACAGTGCTAACGTAACTCTTTTCAACCTATAAATTACTTCTCAAAGCCTTCAACTTTATCTATTACTTGTACATCATTAACCTTCAAAGAAAGAAATCACTTCATAAATTTTTAAAAAATAATAAGAAACAAAAATAAAGAGCACAGAGCAATTAAAGATTGCAACTTTTGAAATCCCAACCACTTAACCAAGAAGTATGAGTGATAAAAGTTAATTAAATTATATAAAAATAAAAAAACAACGAACGACTAACCAGCAGGTAGTGCCAACAAACCTCGTACTACGGCTTTCAAGTACTATCCAATACACATATCAAAACCTCGTTTAATAGTTAAAAAGAAGAGATTAACATATAAAAATAACCAACAAAAAAAAAGAAATTAATCAGACGAGGAAATGGGATTAATTGGAATTACAGAGCATTGATTAGGACGATGTCGAAAGAGACTGTACAGCAGAATCACGACTGGAGCTTCAATAACCTTCAAAAAATCAAACCAACAATTGAAAAAGAGAGAGAGAGATTAAAAAAGTAAAAAATGAGAAAAAATCAACTTGGAGTTGACAGGAATTGATAGAGATGGTCAGTACCCAGATCAGACGGAGGGTTTTTGCCGGATTTTGAATCAAATTGATGGAGTAGAAATTATTGGCAGCATGGAAAGCTACTCCTAATCCTACTCCGCAGGTTATGTTCGTTAGAAGGGCCTTCCATGGTGTTATTACTACGCTATCGATTCGCACGTCAGAAGCTCCAGTCTCCTTCTTCGCCATTTTGTCCGTTTTTCCAGAAATACGCGCTAAAGAGTGAAAAAGGGACTGTACTTCGTTTCTATTTCGAGCAATACCATCTTAAAAAAGCGTGGTTCTAGACCTCTAGTGAAAAGAAGAAATCGTTTTCTTAGGACAACGTTTATGAGTTACGGCTCCCCGAGGCCTATGGGCTCATTTGGTTGTTTGAGAAAAGGGATAATTTCAGGGATAATTTGCAGCAGCTAATTAGGTTTCAAACACGATGCCAGTTGCCAGGCCAGCAGCGTCTTACTGAATAAACACCTATCCCGTCTCGCAGGTTATGCTTCTACGTCGTCCCAGGTGCGCGAACCGCCCGTCCTAAATTTCAAGAAATGTTCAATGCGCCAAGAAAAACAAATAAATAAATAAATAATAAAAAAGAACTTGGGTAGCAAAGAAAGGCTTGGACTTGGAGGGGTTTAAACCCCTAAACTCGAGAGAGATTAAATTAACGAACCGGAAATTCTTGAGCCGTTCCGATAAGAAAAACCCTAACGCCGGCAATACGAAGAAATTTGTTTACACTATTTATGACGGAGAAATATTACTGAGAAGGGACCAGGTATTTCTTGTTTGTTCTCCGCAATACATTTCCGACTCTCAGGCTGTTGGCAACATGTTGGAGTGTTGAAATCATGAAATCACAGTTCTTTACCCGGAAAGGGACAATTACTAAGAAGCCAAGGATAGAAAAGGGTTAGTTGAGAAAAGAATCAAAGATTGTGAACTTCCCCGCCTACAAAAGTAGAAATGTACGAGCCCACATCATAATAGTACTGTGAGTTATTTGTCCAAATATATTTGCTTACATCATCATTACAATTTTCAATACACCTTTTTATCTTCTCAATTACCTTCTTATCTCACATACATCTAGAGGTGTCAAAATGGGTGACTTGGACGGGTTTGGGTTGGATAAAATGGGTAATGGGTATAAGTGAGTCAACCCATTTATACCCATTTAATTAGATGGGTATAAATAGGTAAGTCAAAAAATGAATTGGGTAACCCAATTACCCATTTATAACCCATTTATTTTAATTTTTTGTAAATTCATTTAAATTCATTTTTGCAAATTAAGTTATCAATTTAAACCGCTTTTTGTACCCATCATTAGTTTTAAATATTTACTTATAATGTTCAATAAGCCTAATTACCAATTTTTTTTTCATTTATACTCTATTGCACAAAATTACATATTATTTAATAATTGAATAATAAGAATATAAAAATTTGAACTAAGTACTATGAAAGTTAATATAAAAATTTAATCCAAAAATTTTGAACCCCTAACATTTTTTTCATATATAAATTTAAAATTTCATTTTAGAAAGATAAGAAAAAGAGGCTTAAATTTATCATAAATTGGTAATGCCGAAAAATGAGCAAGTTAACAAATTAAGAGAAAATAAAATAATAAAATAAAACCAAAAAATAATAATAATAATGAAACAAAAGTAGTTAACATCATGACAAAATGAAAATTTTGAAAAAAAAAAGGTGGGGAAAAAGAAGAGATTTAGGGGGAAAAGAATTTTAAATGGGTTAATTGGGTTTGATGGGTTACCCAATAATACCATTTATTAAATGAGTATTATTTGGTAACCCATTTATACCCATATATAAAAATTTAAGATACCCATACAATCTATTCATGGGCGGGTATGGGTAAATTTAGTTAAGTGGATTGATTTGCCACCTCTACATACATCACATCACAAAAAATGCTACAGTAAAAATATCTCAAATAACTTACAATCCAAACACACTCATACTGCACACGCTACGATGGTCCAAGGATGGGGATGTTGATAGCATAATTATTAAAACCAATTCGGCACCAACACGGCAGCAAGATCGGGTTGGCGCGGGTTAATGGTTCAACACTTCAACGGGATCGTTGGAATTATGTAATAAAAAATAATATAATTAAATAAATATATAAATTATAATATAACTAAACATATAAATTATAATATAAGTACATAAATTCTTAAATCTTAATAAACCATAATCCATTTCATATTTCATAGTTCATACACACAACCCATACCCATACATATTCTTTAGTTTATGAATTCATATTGATATTATATACAAACATAAATGATAAATCTAAGTGTCAAAGAAAGAAAGCAACCCTAACTTTCAAATTCATTTTCAATTTTTTTTCATCTAATTGTTAAAAAGACAACAATGTTGATGTTGTGTGATTAGTCAAATTAAAAAATTGGATAAAAAAGTAATTCCAAAAAAGAATTTCTAAAATCCGCCGGGTTTAGCAGATCACCTATACCAATGTGAGTGCAGATTTAGGATTAATTTTATAAAAATTCTAAAAATGGATTAATTTGAGGTTATATTTTGACTATAAAATTTAGTAAAATTACACTTTAACATCTAAGTTTTGGTAAAATAGCATTTGGCCCCTAAAAAGTTCAATATTATTACAATTAGGTCCAAAGAGAAGACGACAATGCTGATGTTGGTGTGATTAGTCAAATTAAAAAATTGGATAAAAAAAGTAAATCAAAAAAAGAATTTCTAAAATCTGCCGGGTATAGCAGGTCACCTATACCAATGCGAGTGCAGATTTAGGATTAATTTTATAAAAATTCTAAAAATGGATAAATTTGAGGTTATATTTTGACCATAAAATTTAGTAAAATTACACTTTCACATCTAAGTTTTGGCATTTCAGGGACAACATTTTCTGTTTTTTTTTTTGACTCATTTAATGAGAAAAGGGATTATTTCACTTAGCTCTCTTCACGTTTTAAAAGGTACACTTACCTCGCTTGACTTAACACTTTGGTAATCAAACTTTAGAATAAAGTAAAAAATTTAATGAATACCTTAAAATGTCCTTACCTTATAAAATTCAATTTGTTTTTCTAAACAAAAAAGTGTCAATTTTTTCATGCCAATATTTGTTATTTGATAATCAACTATTATAATAAATCTTTTGTTATAGTAGGGTATTTTTCATGGTGCTTTATTAGAAATATAAATTCTTTTTAAGATAGAGAAAAAAGTGATAATTTGTTTCTTTTAAAGTTTATGGACTATTTTTTTTAATAAAAGTTTATGGACTAGTTTGTTGATGAAACTATCATAATTTAGTAGTGATTTTGGGTTATTTGTTTTTAATCATTGTTGACATATCCTTGATTTTGAAACAAAAAAAAAAGTTACAAAAAAATTGGATGATATTAAAAGTTATCAAAAAAATAATAATACTAGTTTAATGTTTAATTTGGATAGATATTAGGGACAACATTGATAGTTTTTCTATACTTCTAATAAAATAAAAGAGAAATGAATAAGAAGAAAAAATGTAAAAAAATTATAAAATCCTTCCTTTCCATAAGCATGGTAGCAAGAGAGTTTTATTAAAAATATTAAGGTTAGCATTGTCCTTTTAAATGGGTTAGGGATGTAGGTGTAATTTTTGAAATTTTAGGGGAGCCAAGTGAAATTATTAAAAACCTCAGGGGAGGTTTCTGCCATTATCCCCTGAGAGAAAGAAAGGAAACAATTTTTTTGATTGGAAGAAAAACAAAATTAAAAATAGAAGGATGATAGTTTGATTTAGTGTAAAAGAACAAATCAATAAGTGGATTGAGGGTCTGATTACAAATGTCCATTAAAATTAAAAATAGAGCTATTTTGCAGGTGAATTTCAGATAACTCTACCTTCCTAGCCATGAAAGTTCTGCAAAAATTTAGTACAATTGGATTATTTCATGTAAAAGAAAAAGTCCAAGGTAATTAGTGTTTTGTGTATGCTGATTAAATATAAAACTTTTGGCAACAATATGGTATGTTTTTCCTATTCAACAGGTCCTCTATGATGATGCACATTTAATAGGAAATCAAGCTTTATATCATTTTTATTAGTACGAGTTTTCTTTTTTCTTTTTTTTGCCCCCCTGCTCTTATGTAGGTCTTCACCTAGTGGGGTCATTCGTATTCCTCCCCCGGAGCTAATTTATCACTTCAATTAATCATAGGTCTATAATTTGCTACTCCTTTCGTAAATGACTTCTCTTTAATCAAGACTTCACTTGTTACTTAGAAAAGTTAAAAAATTATTGCCCTGATGATGCAAAAGATTAATGTATTTCTCGGTTAAGTTTCATACTTCCTTTTTGTTTTTCCGAAATTTCATTTTCATTTTCTTTCGTATTATCAAAGATGCATGCAGTACAAAATGTGATTGAATACATTATTATTATTTGAAATTTCTTTTTTGTTTATGTCACAAACATATTTTTTTGAATTACGTTCTACCTTTTAGTAACATTTTTTTTTTCAATCTTGCGTACGACATATTTTATATCACACATAGTATTAGAGTACTTATTTTTAAAAAATCTTCCAAACGCATAATTCCTTTACGTTCCCAAGGATTGACCAGAAAACGTTCTCAGACAGTCTCTTTTTTGTTTACATCTGTTTATATCTTTTGCTCTCAAGAACGTTGGAACCGGATCATTGTGCCGAGAATCAAGACATTAGAGCCGAATCGTGTCTGGAGCTTCAACGACCTTATAAGTATATAAAAGGTGAAAAAGGAAAATAGCAAATCGAATGTTAACCAAAAATTCTAAGCTGAGACTCATGAATGCATGGATCCTTAGAGCCACATAAACCAACTTCATATTTGCCAACTACATAGTGGAAGTTACATTTATAAGGGAAAAGCACAAGCAGCAGAAAAGACTTTATTGCTTCAAGCAGCTACTACAAGTAATACTAGAACTTAGACTAGAAGATCTTCATGCATATTCACCGTCCACACCTTTGATCAGTCAGAACAAGCTTTAGCTTGGGGCTAGGAAAGGATTTGGAGGTGATTCATAGACTCCATGTCTTGCTTCATGATAGTGAGTTGGTGATGCTGGCTTTGGTGAAGGAGGAGGTGAAAGAGGCCTTCCATAGCTGGTTGCCAAGGACTGTTGAACCAGATGTAAGCCTGGCGTTTGCTCGACTCCATGGCTTGCTTCATGATAGTGAGTTGGTGATGCTGGCATTGGTGGAGGAGGAGGTGAAAGAGTCCTTCCATAGCTGGTTGCCAAGGACGGTTGAACCAGATGTAAGCCTGGCGTTTGCTCGACTCCATGGCTTGCTTCATGATAGTGAGTTGGTGATGCTGGCATTGGTGGAGGAGGAGGTGAAAGAGTCCTTCCATAGCTGGTTGCCAAGGACGGTTGAACCAGATGTAAGCCTGGTGCTTGCGCGCAAGTTACGATCATCCTCAACAGGACTTTGTCTACACTCTTCGGAGCAGGAGTTCCGTAATTTGACTAGACCATAGAGGTGTAACCATGCTCTGCAGCGCAAGGAAATCGTTAGGTAATCAAGCTAATAATGTGCAAAATCAAAAAATTTTAAACCATCCATTAGTATTTTCCAGGAACTGCATGGTACCATGCACAATATATCAGTAAATTTTGAGATAAATGGATGAACCTGAAAATAGTTGGCATAAGAATCATTGATTCGTACAAGGAAAGAATGACTTGGTAGAAGGGTAAGCATTTAATTAAGCCTCCAAAGATATGATAACAAATTAGAGCAGAAATAACTAGTAATGAAATTAGTTATGCATTCGTTCACATATTAATTAGAGGAAAATGTGGAAAGTGTTGAAAGGAACCTGCCGGGCAGCTGAAATCAGTGAAGACACCAGATCTCAAGATCAAGTATCATGAAACAGTAAGATTGAATAAGAAAATCCACTGCAAGAATGAGTGTGAAGTATACTGACTTGAACATTTTAGAGTATTTGCCTCGCTAATTCCAACTTATATAAAGCAGTAGCAGCACAGAGACAATGGTATGCCATTGTTGTTTCAGGCTGCTTAGTAATAGATTTTAAATTCGAGGAAGCATAGTTAGGAGTTGAAACGTGAAAGTTACCTAGCAAAGGTCTTGCTTGAATTCCCAAAAGAGAAAAGAGGCAAATCAGAAACAAAGCTCTCATACCGAGAATCGTCATATTAACTTAGACTAAGAGACACAAGCCTTCTATTGAAGGCTTAGTGTATTTATAACCAAAGAATAGTAGGTAACGCATGCGCAGCCCAAACAGTATGAAAAACAAGATATATTTTTAAGGTTTTACTAGGTTTATTATATTGCCGGCTTAATCATGTCACAGAATCATATTGTTTGATATGTTTAACGTACGAGAAAAAGTTCTATTGGTTGAACCATGGCCAAAATCCAAATGCATGCTTGGAAACGATTAAAACAGTCCATAGATTGGCTATCATTTTCGGAGAGATGTCACTCGCAGGTAATCTTGATTTCTTCCCCCGACTTCTTTCACCTGTACGTGGCCATATCTAAGTTGTTCCTGCATGATTGATAGCCCAAACATTAGGAAATTTTGTATGTAAATCTTTACGTTTTATCCTCATTAAAATATCATCTGATGCAATTATTGACTGCCCAGCATATCTTTCAAATATAGACCCATGTTTTCAATAGTGGCAAGCTTATTACGACATGCTCACGTTGCTGAAGTGCCTCTGTTTGAGGAGTAAATACATCACGTGGATATATATTGATCAACTTGTTCAGTTGCCCTGATCGAAATTCACTAGTATGGAGAATGCCAAGACATGCATGTGCCAGAATTTTCAGTTTGATGGAGAAAGGCATAAAACCATCAACCATCAGATGTGCTGATACTTGAGCACAACTTTTCCACCTCAAGTAAGATGGAGGTGCCCCAGTCTCTTTTCCAGAGTTAAGAGTGCTTCCTTTCTTCTTGTTTATCCTTGTGGTTGCCGCTGTATTTGCCTGAATATCGGACTCAAAATGTGGCAAGAAAGCATTGTACTTCATCATGATCTTCCTTAATGCATGAACTTTCTAGGACCAGTTTCCTCGCACTGATTTGTGTTCCATACCGTAAATACCTCCAACAGCTTTTAATCATCATTCAGTTAAATACTATCATTATTTGTTGCAGGGAGAGAGGGGCTATGCGTATTTTTCTTTTTAAATGACGTCCTAATCAATTTCTTTGTTAACCCCAAATCTAAAATTGGCGTCGTCTGCCAAGTCCCAAGTGAATTAAAAAAAAAGGGGGGGGGGGGGGGGGGGGGGGGAGGAGATTACTTGATATCAAACTAACTACTCCATCTCCTTACTTGGTTTTCTCTTTTTGCAGCAAGTAACAAATAATTGAAGTCGGGGTGTTAGGTGATCCGAGCAGTAGCTAATGACCTGCCTGACAAATCTCTCTCTCAATTTGAAACTTGTGAATCATAGGATAAAGACCCTTGAGATTATGATAAATAAGTTGATTAAAATTCTCATTATGTGAAATCCGATATACACATGTCAGAAAGCGCATGTATTTCTTGAATACTGTTGAATGCTGTGGAAGTAAAGTAATAGTACCAAGGATGCAAATTCCCACATATTAGAAGGCGTGCATCATACCTATCCTGGTCATTTTGTGTGTTGATTTTAGCTGGCAGACACTCAAGTGATAACAAGAATGGAGAAGTTGACAGGTTGATGTAAAAGAAGATGGCAAGTTAATTTGAACCACTGCTTCAGCGAGATGTACTCAGAAGATGTGGTGATGGCTCTGGATTTTTTTAGCGTTTATAAATTTCATCCATACGTACGTTTAGGCTTGTAGCTACCCGGCAATGGACACAACTTCATGCTGTGTGGTTCAAAATTTAAAAGCCAAAAGCAAAGTGTACAAAAAAAAAAACAAAGCATACTACAATGGACTCTGTTCATCTCCAGAGAACTTGGATTTAGCATTTCGGCTTCGCGTGGAAATTTTGGACATGGCCCATCAACTGCGTCCTAAGTTTCTCATCTATTTTCTTTTTTCATTATTTTTTTTTCTTGTTTAGTATCTGTTCTTTGTCTTAGTTATTTCACAGTGTCAGTCTTATTTCGTTAAGCAAATATGCTTTTTTTTTTTTCTGGTGTTTCCTCAAACAAATCTTTTTTTTCCCTCATTACTTTTACTTACATAAACATCTAAAATTATTAATGGAGAATTAGTTACTTTGAAGCCCTCCCCCTTCTTCCTTACAAGGCTTTAAATCTCCCCTTAGGAAGGAAAAAAAAAAAAAAAAAAAGGATTAATGGAGGCAACATATCATACATTTTCATGGAATTTGTACAAAACTCTTTGCGATGCCATAGAGTCTAGAAGATACTTAATATTTTCAATGTATTAACGGACAGATCAAAGAACTTAACGATTAAATGTAACAGAATGGCCTCGCATCTTATCTTACCTGTATACAGTCTAGTGGCCAAAATCAAACCTTTAAAAGTTGAGTGACCAAAATTTGACGATCGCAAAAGTTTAATGGCCAACCGGATAATTTGCTTTTTTCAATATATTGTGAATACATTTCTTTTACAGTGAAGTTGGTGCTCTAGCTAGAATATGCTAATTGAACGATTGCATCAATTATACCAGATAATTGCATATTTGATTTATGAACACATTTCATCTCTTTAATAGTTCACTTAACTACTAGTTTGACTAGAAGAAGAAACAACATGTGACGAGTAGCCTTTGTGTGTTTTTTTTTTTTTTTTTTTTTAACTCTTGGAAAAATTTTACTTCAAGAGAATAGCCCAAGTTTGAATAACGATGGTGCAACTGAAAGCACAAAATCCTTTCCATTTTATCATCCAATCCAACCCTTCTCCTTCAAATCCTCTCACTTGCACACCAAAAAAAAAAAAAAAAAAAAGCCCTCAGCTCTACGCAAAAAGAAGAAAAGATAAATGAATAATTAATGTAAAAATTGCAAAAAAAAAAAAGAAAAAGTCAACTCAATTTCATTAGTTTGCCTCTTTTGGGAGTGCATACATTAGATTTTGAAATGCAAATTACCAATTTTTAAACTTTATTATTGGACTAATTACAAAAGGAACCCATGCAACTCCGACTAAAAAACCACAATTTAGCTAGTCGAGAAGACGAATATGTTAAAAATTATTGTGTGCAATCTTGAAAGAATCAATAATGTTCCTAAGAAACAGGAGGAGGTATCCTAACGCAGGGATATCCTGACCTGTGCCAGATTAAAGATGCGCTACGCAACGCAGTAATAAGTGGGACTCAAAACGGTGACGTCTGGATAAGAACCAATAATGAAGCTACCGAGCTTACATTATTGTTGGTTAGCCTTCAATTTGAAAGCATGACAGCAGCTGGGTGCATCAGAGGACAAAGCAGGTCAGCATACATTCTATTCAAACGAAAGAACTACAAGCCTTATTTTTTTGTGCGGGAAAAGAGGGTGTTTACAAAATATGGTATTTAATTCAAATAAAAAAAATAAACACCTTGAACTCCAAAACGCGAGATAAATCCTTGCAGCCATAATAGAGAACAACCTTTTATGCGTTTAACCCGGTCGACTCAATAAAATTAGGCACTTACTGCTAGTTAAGCGGTAAGAAATTAACCCAATGAGCTGGTGACAAATGAGCCACCGATGAGGTTTCGGGGTTGGGGGTACTGAGGAACACCCCTTGTCTCTAATTATATTCATCATCATCATCATCATCATCATCATCATCTACAAGATGTACAAATTTAGCTAGTCAGTCAATATTGTTATGTGATATGATATTGGACTACTCTAAGAATGATTTTATATATATATATATATATATAATAGTAGTAGTATCAGTTTCCACTACACTATAGTTTTTTTTTTTTTTTTTTTGGTGAAAACGGCGTAATATAAATAAAAGCGATCAAAAGTTCCCCTGGCTATTACAGAACTGTCCTAATGCTACGGGGATAACAGATGCCCCTGGTGTCCTCATCAAAAGCAAAAAGGAGTTCTCGAGGACATGATTCAAAAATCATAAAATTTTGATCCAGCTTGCCCAATTTCGCTAAGACATCTGCACATCTGTTGGCCTCACGGTAGACATGCCTGAGTTTAACATGCTGGAGCTGCGAAAGCAGGCATCTGCAGTCCATGATAATTGGATGGAAAAGATGATCAGGATTCACAGTAGAATTAAGGAGAGAAATCATATCAGCACAATCAACCACTACACTATAGTGATCAATGTGAACTCAAGCTAACCATATAAAAAGAAGAAATAAACACATGCAGAGATGAGCATCATGCTACATTTTTCCCAATGATTTTCTCTTTTAATTCTCTTAATTAGTCGAATTTATGAAAGAGGTGATAATGTAAACTTTACCACATACTGGGGACATGTGCAGCAAGATTCTAAGCAGCCAAGATAAAACAATACCACCCCATAAAGCAATTCACATTAGAAAGCTTAAAGATTAGCAGTACGGTACTCAAGCTTTCTTAGAGCTCTCCTAATCTTCAGTCTCCTCGTGATTATCACAGGTAATAATAAGCAACCAAGAAATAAATAAAAAGAAAGAAAAAGCAGCAAAGCATTAAATTAAAAAAAAAAAAAAAAAAGGTATAAGAACCAGCGTTAGACACATACATGCACACAAATTGCAAGAGCATTCAGGAAAACGATCTTTTGTCCGAGACCATATTTTGCATCTTCAATCTGAAAGGTACGCCCTGATTACACTTGTTTTAGTGATTCTGCTTAGTAAGTTTTAACATTTTACTAACTTTGACTCTATTCTCTTGCTGTGTCATCTGACAAAATTTTAGTGAGACTCGTCACAATACTTATGCCCTATGCCGTTAAACAAGCCTACTGATAGATAGAATCAAGTTTGTTTCCATTTGATTCCTCGTATCAAAGCTAAGCGCTCGTTTTACTGCCGTTTGTGGCTTAAATAGTTACCATTGGATTGAAGTCAAAATATTAGACGGGGACAATGGTTAAGAATTCTGTGCGATTTTGGATTGATATCTTGGGTGTAATTGCTTTCTTCCATTCATCTTCTTCTTTTAATTAAGTCTTAATTGCAAGAGGTATTGCAATCTTCCTTACAATCAAACAGCCATTAGAATCAAAAGGGATGGACGTTGTGGAAGGGATGAACATGGAGCAGAGAGATTGGACTAACATTCCAGAGGAGCTTTTGACCTTGATCTTGTCACATCTATTTCTGGACGATGCCGGGCGTTTCCGAAACGTGCGTAGAACATGGAAATCGGTCCCTGATCCCTTCGAACAATCCCCAATCCGATTCCCGGTGCCTCAGTCAGCAGTGGCTCATGCATAAAGATTTAAGCCGGGGGACATGCAAATTCAGCCATCCGGTTTATAGAGATGCATTCTGCCTCGGTTCCCCTGAATTGCCTGGGCATTCACAGCCATCTCACCAGCCTCCTCCTGGTGGTGATGCAGTTATTTCTTCTGTGCTACGTTTTTCCAAGGGGGGTTGGTTGCTGATGTCGAAAGGGCGCTTCTCGGTATTCTTTTACAATCCATTCACCAAAGCAAAGATGTATTTGCCACTTGTACCTGATCCTGAGCGTTACGTCTTAAGAGGTATAACGTTTCTGTCAACACCAGCATCTCCGGACTGCTTGGTCCTTGGTTTATCGGCCTTGTTTTACAGGCATGTGGCGATTTCAATCATTCGTCGTGGAGAAAAACATTGGAACTTCTACAG
Source organism: Coffea arabica (assembly GCF_036785885.1). NCBI lineage: Eukaryota > Viridiplantae > Streptophyta > Magnoliopsida > Gentianales > Rubiaceae > Coffea > Coffea arabica. Next base: position 4,149,443 of record NC_092316.1, on the reverse strand, counting down.
GTTCGAAAACAATCTGCCCATCATTCCGTCTTACTGCAATCCAGTTTTCCACAAGGGCATGTTTTACTGCTTGGGTGAAGGAGGGAATTTGGGAGTTTTCAGTCCCGACGACAATCAGTGGACTGTTCTTGTCAAACCCCAGAAAATCTATAAAAGAGGCCATGAAAGCTATCTACTTGAGATTGATGGGGAGCTCATCTCCGTGTTTGTCCAGCGGCTGGGTTCACAGATTTCTGTTTTTAGGTTGGACGAGACAAAGATGGCTTGGGAAGAGGTATCTGATTTGGGTGATAATATGGTGTTTATTAGCCCCACAAATTCCTTTTCAAGAAAAAAAGTCATCGAAGGAATGCATAATAAGATCTATTTTTCAAGATTGCACAAAGGGTGTTGTGTGTTTTATTCACTCGACACTAAAAAGTTTCACACATTGCTGAAGGATTTCTCGAGTGCAAGTCTATGTAATACTCCGGAGCAATTGCGTAGCTGTTGGATTGAGCCAACTGCAGATCATCACATTACTGAAGAACAACTCAATTGGTAGATGATTCCAAAACTTGACCCTGTTCAAGATTGTTATTCCTGCCTTAGGTGCACAGATGAGTTTTTAGTGAACCGTGCTTTTTGTTATCAACTTTCATTACTTTTGCTTCAACAAGCACTTTGGAGTGTGACATCTAATCCTTGTGAATACCAAAGACTTATTGTGAGTAGTTTCAGATGATCCAAAGATGTGCGGATTCAAGATACTTATTTTTTATCACTTTTGAGCAGTATACCTTTTGTCACTTGAAGAAGGATGTGCAGGGAGAGTGGATATGCCCAAAATACAAATTACATTTGCCACTTACACATCACACAAATCGCTTACACATTAAATTTGCAAATTTTGGACGAGAAAATGTGAGAGCAGAGTAGTTGAATGAATGATGCTCCACCTCTGGGTATTAATTCTTGGCATCAACGATGACTAAATAAAACCGCATAAAACTGAACTCCGCACAGTTTACCTTGCTATCTGACAATTTTAACATGTATACTAAGATAGAATCTTGTAGGCTGGAAGTTGTAAGCCTTCTTCTATCTTACCACATAGTTTTGTACACAAATGGATGAATCCAAACCAATTAAATGACATGTTTTATCATCTTTTCCTCTCCTTCATGGTTATTTTTCATTTTGAATGTTGCACGAGATCTCTCGCTCATCAAACTCAGCCCCCCCTTGGAAAATAACAGTCTAATCATAATTTTTGCCTCATATTCTCTTCAGTGGAATCATACATTTTGAAGTTCATGTTGCGAAAACTGAGAGATTACAAAATTTTTTTATTAAAAAAAGTTCGCCGAATAGGTAAAGAGTGATTTTACTCTGACATTTGGTATTTCCAGTTTTTCCATGATCTCAGGTATGTACTAAAGCATGAGATGCAACCTACTATGAGCAACCATCCTAATCCTATATCAAGATCCCACGATACTTTTCACTAGGGGAGCTGACAAAGTTTCATATAGCATCTATGGAAAGAGGTACTTGATTAAATAGGGATTAACAAAGCGAAACATTCTGTTATTGGGTTCCCACCATAAAACTAACAATAGACAATAGTACCTTGTTTTCTAATAACTCACAAGACTCGTAACTGAGAGGAATTTTTACCTTAGGACACAAATTTAAGAATTGGGAACTATTCAAATCTAAAGCAGAATCTTGAGATGAATGACAAATGATGCTTCAGTACTTTTCACTTTCAAGAGCATTAATTCGGATTGCCAAATTAAAAACAAAAAAAAAGGGATTCTGATAAACATAGTGTACCTAGCATCCTCCAAAACTTTGAATCCTCGCTATCATTATTCAGGGGGCTTATCATGTTATGCAAATGTGATGTGATGATATAGTTATACAATCTAATGATATGAAACTGGTGCTTTAGCATGCATGCTATGCAATTTCAAATGAAAAGCATTGCATGCGGGCACCCCATATGTGGGAAGGAACAGAAAACTGTCAAAAGATAGGATTTGATTAGATGGAAGGCAAAGCTAATATGAATGAAGTTGAGTTGAGTATATCACAAGGACTTGAAAATAGGGGTTCGTGGTTTCAATCTCTTCTGACTTGTAAACACGAAGATTAGTCTAGTAGGAACGTAGGTAGAGGTCTTTTCCGTCTCATCTGTTCTTAGAATGGCCATAACTCAGTTGTGATTTTGAAGGAAATATGCAACTCTTGATCTAATAAACTGAAGACAGGAATCGAGGGATTTTAAATTTAGATGAAAAACTCTTAGCTACTAGAAGATGTACGAGTGATTGGCGACTCTTGGTGCTTGTTCACTAACTTAAAAAGGCCAACAGTGAAATAACAGCACCGATAATATGGTGAAAAGAACATTGAACAATGGTCAATTCATCTTCGTGATGACTGCAACTGTTAGACATGAGATATGATAGTAGAATTTTCAATCAACAGGTAGTTTAAACCTCCATATTCCTTTAGCTAGCATCCAAATAAGTTGTATAATTTTTCCATTTGAAGGTAAAGGATATTTGTTTGGTTGAGATAGTCTAAGTTAGATTCCTTAATCATATCTACTAATCATGTAGCGAGCTTGTGTATTTTCGATCATACGACGTGAACTTATTAGTCCATTGCCCGGTAGCTGCAAGCCTAACCATGCGTGTGGATGAAATTTATTATCGAAATTTTCAGCAGTGGATTTGTTATACTTTAGGGAAAAAAATTAAAATAAAAAGTTCCCAATTAACAAAAACACTTCAACTTTCTGCATCTCCAGATGACGCCATGGAGTAATGTATTCCATTAGATGAAAACTAACATTTTTTTTAAAATGGGAGGTTTTGAATCTAGAACCATCTACTTATAATTTCTCCCACCTTATAATTTGGTCAACTCATTTATACCTAATTAAATAAAGGGTTAATATCAGAAACCTCCCTTGAGGTTTCTTCTAATCACACCTAGAACCCCTCATGTTTTTGAAATCACACTTAGCACCCCTGGAATGACAAATTTGGTATCATTGTCAGTCCCTCATTATTTTTGTTCCACTTTTACCCTCCTTGTGAACTCTATTTATGTAGAGTTAATTTCGGAAACCTCCCTTGAGGTTTTCCCTAAATTATGTAAAACTATTATGTAATTATGTAATATTTTTTGTACAAAGTGTAATTCTAATTGAACTATTTGTAAAACTTATCAACACAAATACGATTATTACATATTGGACTCATATGTACACTAACAACCTATCACACTTCTATTGTAACGATGTACAAGAAATTTACATAAAATTACAAAATGTTCAAAAAATGTTACACGATTTAGGGATGGTTGATCTAACAATTGTTCCTATCCCACTCCCTAATATTAAATAGCTATAGAGTTTCCAGTGATGTTTGACTTTTGGCAATGGACATAGTGTCATTGCCAAAATTGCAAATTCTAAGTGAATAATAACATAATCTAAAAGTAGTTTAAAGATGATGGGAATTCATAGCAATCCTTTTTTACTTGATAATAGGGTATCGCAATATTAATAACTTACAAACTCCATTCGACTAGGATGCACAAAAAGCTATTTATACCACCTCATTTTCACAAAAATGGAAAAGCAAGTTTATTTACAACTACAACCACATATTGAAACTATTGCTGCCATTATGAGAATCCATAGTCACATTTTTTTTTTATCTCCGTTCAGATCAATGTAACATTTTTTAAACAATGTGTAACTTTATGTGAATTGTTTGTAAAACTTAATAACAGAAACACAATCTATTATAAAGATGTACAAGAATCTTACATAAAATTACAAAATATTCAAAACATGTTACACTGCTCAATGACGATTTTGTAGTGTTACAAAAGTTGGAGGGATGTGAGTTACATAAATAGAGTTCATAAAGAGGGTAAAAGTGGAACAAAAATAATGAGGGGCTGACAATGATACCAAAGTTGTCATTCCAGGGGTGCTAAGTGTGATTTCGAAAACATGAGGGGTTCTAGGTGTGATTAGAAAAAACCTCAACGGAGGTTTCTGATATTAACCCTTAAATAAATAGGTACGAAACGAATATACCCAATTACCCATTTATGAATCATTTATAATTCTACTTTATATTTTTTTTCATATGTTGTTTGACAAGAAATAATGATATTTTATTATTATTAGATTTATAATAAATTCAAATTTATTTGTTTAACACTCATTAAAAGTTGAGTTTAAATGTATAATTATTTTTATATGAATATAAATGGATGAGTCGAGTTAACTTATTAGTGGATGGGTTTGGGTGAATCAACATAATGAGGTTATGATTGACACCTTTGATTACGTTCATTCAAATTACCGTCCAAATCCTAGCCCAGTTGATTAAGAATATCTTCATTTGGTCGTTCAAGCATCATAGCCGTCTCTGGGATTCAATTCTGCTGTTGGTTTTCAGTCTAATAAATTTTAGAACCCCACATGATCATTCACTCAAGGTTGGTCAATAAATCAAATGTGTTTCGAATTGAATGAAACGTACTTGTCTTTCAATAACAAACTACTAGTTTGGAAATTCTTAAATGGGTTGAAAATGGTTGCTTGATATGACTGGGCAAGCTTCTTTTAATAATAGAACTAATAAGATGCTATTGGCCTTGCGGTTCAGCACAAGAGCTAGTTTCTCGGCTGAATAATTGCCAAGCACAATTGTTTTGGGCTGTCATTTTTACCACTTTTTACCTACTTTCCAGCAAGAATAGTAATGTTCTTTATTTTGCATGCTTGTTGATTAATTCTTTAATTGACCACATATAGCATGCATTTAACTAAGTAGGGGTGTAGGGGGTAATCCCCATCACTTCACACCTAGAAATGAATCAATGGGGCAGAGGACCAAAAGTTTGATTTTTATGGTATCAGACCTGTACTATTGTACTTAGTTTCAGCATTGGATTGTTACTGTCCAGGTAGATTACAACTTTTCAGCACTATCACTTGCCGGTGCTGCAAGTAATATAAGTTTGTAAAATCAGTTCAGAACAAGGCTTAAATTGAAATTTTAGAAGCTATGTATAAATGTAAGAAAAGGTTGATTTGATGCAAGACAATTTCTCATTTCTATTTGATAATTTTTGGGAATTATAGGTAAATCGAGTTGTAAGAGCTATGCGTGAAGATAAGAAAAGGTTGATCTGAAGCAAGACAATTTTTTGTCTATTTTGATAACTTTTTCGCCACTATACATTTTCTGTTGGCTACGTATTTAGCAAGATGCTCCTTCATTTGACAATTATTTGTAACAATTATATATATAATAGGAGGCCCATCCCCCCCCCCCCACCACCACCCCCAATTATATATAGCATGGATATCAAGTTGGAATATCAACCATTTTCTATCGTCCCCACTCAGCTCTTACCCAAGTTAAACTGAAAGACAGACATCAAAAAAAAGCTTGCCATGATTTGGAGGTGCCAAATCTGTGAGACCGAATTTACAACAATGTATCAACTTGATGCTCACAAACCAAGTGGAATGTGTAGTAAGGTGAGTAAATGAAAGAAAATGATGATGGAGATTGAACCTCCAGCCCCCTCCCCGAACAAAAAAAAACAAAAAAGAAAATTCACAAGGAAGGAAGGAAGGTTCAAAGTGGACGGAGATTGAGAATTGAGGAGGAGAGGAAGAAGAGCAGGTATTTCAACTGACTAGAAAGTTAATGAATTCAGATTTCAGATTTTAAACTTCAGTTTTCAGATTAACAATTCAATAAGTTAATGAATTCAGATTTCAGATTTTAAACTTCAGTTTACAGACTTTAGGTTTATCAAACCTATCCTAAATCTGATTTGACTTGATAAAACTATAATGAAAAGTGAATACCCAAATTAGGAGCTCAAGATTAAACACAAACTAGTGCTTTTAGCACATTCTATATATGTGCTTATTCTAAAAATCTATAATTAATTTTTTTCTTTACACAGTAAGCTGTTATACGTATAGAATCATTTAGAGCATATATGTGCCTTTTTTTTTCAAATCTATAAATACTACTCTAATTTTTTTTAAGGCAGCCATTGCATATAAAATCATGGTAAAGAACAAGAGAGGTTGTGAATAGCTGTGTTTGAGAATTGAGACGACTAGAGAAAAGAAGGAACTTAAATAATTCAAAAACTAATTTTAGAGGTTACTTTTGGTATTTAACATTTAGTGACATGCATTGTTTACACCAAATGGGAGTCCCTCCCCCCTTCCCCCCCTCCCCCCCCCCCCCCCCCCCCCACACACACACAACGCCTCCCCAAAAAAATTATATATAGTATAGATAACCAAGTTAGAATCTCAACCCACTCAGCTCTTACCCCAATTCAAAGTGAAACTTTGAAAGAAATAAATAAGAAAACAAGCAACAGATCGCCAAGACTTGGAGGTGCAAAATCTGTAAAGCCAAATTTGCAACCATGTCCCAGCTTATTGCTCACAAACCAAGTGTAATTTGTAGTACGGTTGTTATCAAAGTTTTAGATTGGCAATGCAACACCAACGGGGAACTGTTTGAGAGCCCGTCTGTGTTGCACAAACACAGACGCCATGGCATTTGCTCCACGGTACGAGACATTTGTTGTCTTCTTCATTTCTTCCTTTACTAATAGGGGTAATTTGAGAAACCTCTCCTGAGGTTTTTGATAATTTCACTTAGCATTCTTAAAATTTTAAAAATATTACTTGCCTTCTCTATTTTTAAATTTTTGTAACATTTTCAATCCAATTCAAATTATATGATTATAATACTCATTTAAGAAAGAGAAATAATTTCTTTCCAATAATAATCTTATGTTAAAAATAAGTACAAAATTGCAATCTCAGGGCATTATAAGTACAAAAAGCATGAAAATGTTCTTTTCTTAAAGGAACAACATTTAATAATTGCAACCATAAACAATGTACTTTTTTAAAGTACAAACAAATAATAAAATTTTATTTAACACGTTATCAAATTCCAAAGTAATTTTTTTCGTTCAAGGTTTGTCTATTTGGTACTCTAAGGTCACATAGTAAGAAATAAACCTGATATTATTGTTGTTATATTTTGACAAAAATGCAGATTTCTTCGACAAAAGTGTTGTAATTTAGGAGGCTAGTTATAATTTAAAAACTTCAGCATATGTCCAACCTTTATTTATCCCTATGTTTATCACATGCCCTTAGATTATCAAATGAGAAAAATATTTCTTTTTATGTAAAATGTTTTGATTGAATTTAATAAATTTTATGAATGGTTTAGAATCTTTAAGTTTTATTTATTTGAATCAATGGCTTGAAATTTTAGAAAAGTAAAAAAATTTTAAATTACATTTAGAGTTTACTTGAGATGTTTAGAAGATGAAAAAAAGTTATTTTCCACATCTTTACAATAATTCAAATAGTTTTTACATACTTTGTTAACTATTTATGATTTTTCAATTTAAAATTTTGTCTCCAAATTATAGATAAGATTTGTTAAAGGATTTCTTAACTCTAAACTTATAATTTTTTTACTTAAAAAACATATCCATCAAGTTTTCAAATATGAAAGAATTTTAAAATTGATTTGTCCAGGTAGATTACAACTTTTCAGCATTGGATTGTTACTGTCCAGGTAGATTACAACTTTTCAACACTATCACTTGCCAGTGCTGCAAGTAATATAAGTTTGTAAAACCAGTTCAGAACAAGGCTTAAATTGAAATTTTAGAAGCTATGTATAAATGTAAGAAAAGGTTGATTTGATGCAAGACAATTTCTCATTTCTATTTGATAATTTTTGGGAAGTATAGGTAAATCGAGTTGTAAGAGCTATGCGTGAAGATAAGAAAAGGTTGATCTGAAGCAAGACAATTTTTTGTCTATTTTGATAACTTTTTCGCCACTATACATTTTCTGTTGGCTACGTATTTAGCAAGATGCTCCTTCATTTGACAATTATTTGTAACAATTATATATAGAATAGGAGGCAAATCCCCCCCCCCCACCACCACCCCCAATTATATATAGCATAGATATCAAGCATTTTCTATCGTCCCCACTCAGCTCTTACCCAATTCAAACTGAAAGACAGACATAAAAAAAAAAAAGCTTGCCATGATTTGGAGGTGCCAAATCTGTAAGACCGAATTTACAACAATGTCTCAACTTGATGCTCACAAACCAAGTGGAATGTGTAGTAAGGTGAGTAAATGAAAGAAAATGATGATGGAGATTGAACCTCCAGCCCCCTCCCCGAACAGAAAAAAACAGAAAAGAAAATTCACAAGGAAGGAAGGAAGGTTCAAAGTGGACGGAGATTGAGAATTGAGGAGGAGAGGAAGAAGGGCAGGTATTTCAGCTGACTAGAAAGTTAATGAATTCAGATTTCAGATTTTAAACTTTAGTTTTCAGACTTTAGGTTTATCAAACCTATCCTAAATCTGATTTGACTTGATAAAACTATAATGAAAAGTGAATACCCAAATTAGGAGCTCAAGATTAAACACAAACTAGTGCTTTTAGCACATTCTATATATGTGCTTATTCTAAAAATCTATAATTAATTTTTTTCTTTCCACAGTAAGCTATTATACTTATAGAATCATTTAGAGCATATATGTGCCTTTTTTTTTCAAATCTATAAATACTACTCTAATTTTTTTTAAGGCAGCCATTGCATAGAAAATCATGGTAAAGAACAAGCGAGGTTGTGAATAGCTGTGTTTGAGAATTGAGACGACTAAAGAAAAGAAGGAACTTAAATAATTCAAAAACTAATTTTAGATGTTACATTTGTTATTTAACATTAAGTGACATGCATTGTTTACACCAAATGGGAGGCCCTCCCCCCTCTCCCCCCGCCCCCCCCCACACACACACACAACACCTTCCCAAAAAAATTATATATAGTATAGATAACCAAGTTAGAATCTCAACCCACTCAGCTCTTACCCCAATTCAAAGTGAAAGAAATAAATAAGAAAACAAAGAACAGATCGCCATGACTTGGAGGTGCGAAATCTGTAAAGCCAAATTTGCAACCATGTCCCAGCTTATTGCTTACAAGCCAAGTGGAATTTGTAGTACGGTTGTTATCAAAGTTTTAGATTGGCAATGCAACACCAACGGGGAACTGTTTGAGAGCCCGTCTGTGTTGCACAAACACAGACGCCATGGCATTTGCTCCACGGTACGAGACATTTGTTGTCTTCTTCATTTCTTCCTTTACTAATAGGGGTAATTTGAGAAACCTCTCCTGAGGTTTTTGATAATTTCACTTAGCATTCTTAAAATTTTAAAAATATTACTTGCCTTCTCTATTTTTAAATTTTTGTAACATTTTCAATCCAATTCAAATTATATGATTAAAATACTCAATTAAGAAAGAGAAATAATTTCTTTCCAATAATAATCTTATGTTAAAAATAAGTACAAAATTGCAATCTCAGGGCATTATAAGTACAAAAAGCATGAAAATGTTCTTTTCTTAAAGGAACAACATTTAATAATTGCAACCATAAACAATATACTTTTTTAAAGTACAAACAAATAATAAAATTTTATTTAACACGTTATCAAATTCCAAAGTAATTTTTTTCGTTCAAGGTTTGTCTATTTGGTACTCTAAGGTCACATAGTAAGAAATAAACTTGATATTATTGTTGTTATATTTTGACAAAAATGCAGATTTCTTCTACAAAAGTGTTGTAATTTAGGAGGCTAGTTATAATTTAAAAACTTCAGCATATGTCCAACCTTTATTTATCCATATGTTTATCACATGCCCTTAGATTATCAAATGAGAAAAATATTTCTTTTTATGTAAAATGTTTTGATTGAATTTAATAAATTTTATGAATGGTTTAGAATCTGTAAGTTTTATTTATTTGAATCAATGGCTTGAAATTTTAGAAAAGTAAAAAAATTTTAAATTACATTTAGAGTTTACTTGAGATGTTTAGAAGATGAAAAAAAGTTATTTTCCACATCTTTACAATAATTCAAATAGTTTTTACATACTTTGTTAACTATTTATGATTTTTCAATTTAAAATTTTGTCTCCAAATTATAGATAAGATTTGTTAAAGGATTTCTTAACTCTAAACTTATAATTTTTTTTTACTTAAAAAACACATCCATCAAGTTTTCAAATATGAAAGGATTTTAAAATTGATTTGTCATTACAACTAAGGCATCACAATAAATCACTTTGGAAATTACAGTGTTTGTTTTAGTTATGCTCCTCCCATTTCCCCAAATGTTCTGCTGTGTTGTGTTTATGTGCCTCAAAATCAATAATGTAACATCAGTTGTTCCAACAAGGACCATCATATTGTTGTTTAGCCTGCAAAAGAAAAACAGAAAATACATTTCAAGTTGCGTGTATCTCATTCTAGCGTCTTTATCACACCTACCTCATAAGCATTTAGAAAAAAAAAAAAAAAAGAACTGAAAACATAGATAGTGAGAAAGAGAAAATAAACAAATTAATTTTGAGTAAGGTGTGAGGAGAGTAGTTGAGTAAATAAACAAATTAAAGTTGCTAAATTTTGAATAAGGTGAGAGGAGAGTAGTTGAGTAAATAAACAAATAAAAGTTGCAAAAGAATAATGATGCTCCACTTTGTTTTGGAAATTCTTGGTATCAACAATGACTAAATACGTATACAACCAATCAAACCACATCATATTATCCTAATATAATACTCGTACAAGCATATGATTACCCTGCCATTATAGGATATGTTTTTCCACCACTTTTAGCAATGCGCGATTGCGCATGCCGAATTCGTTATTTAATAAATTAATTTATGCGTCTTTTGGCCACTTGACAATTTTAATAATATGTATGTCTACTGCAATCTCTCGTAGGTTGGAAGTTGTAAGCCCTCTCTTTTACCACATAGTTTTCTACGGCAATGCAATGGATGATCCAAATCCTATTAAATGATACTAAGTATGTTTTATCATCTTTTCCTCTCCAATTAAACGGTTATTTTTTTTTCCCTTTGAATGTTGCCATGCTTTTGTCCTCTCGGTGTAAAGCACAGAATCAATCAACTGTGGCTGTGGTTAAGAATCTGACTAGCAATGCAACAAGAGGTTTTCCAGCAACATTTTGATAAAAGGGTTAAATACCAAAAACTCCCCTGTGGTTTGCCTAATGTTCACTTTACCTCCCTATGGTTTGGAAACCTACAATTTGACTTCCTGTCGTTTCAACTAAAGTGCATTTAATGAAATTTCTGTTAGATTTTCACTTTAGGTGAAACGACAGGGAGTTAAATTGTATATTTTCAAACCATAGGGAGGTAAAGTGTACATTTGACAAACCACAGGGGAGTTTTTGGTACTTAACGCAAAACCCTTATAGAGGGGCAATTTTGACATTTTTCTTTCAGACGTTAGTTTAGATGTTTTCCGTTAGGCTTTTACTTTAGTTGAAACGACAGGGAGTCAAATTGTAGGTTTCCAAACCATAGGGAGGTAAAGTGAACATTAGGCAAACCACAGGGGGGTTTTTGATATTTAACCCTTGATAAAACTATAATGGAAAGTGGAAACCCAAACTATAATGGAGCTTGAGATGAAACACGACGGATAATCAAGGTTGCAATCATGGACTGAACGCCAAAAAAAAAAAACAAAAATTGCTAAACAATACAATGATCATAGCCAAGTAAGTAAATATCAACTAATCAGTTTTTGCATCGTTAAAATCACAGCCTCGGAGCCCCCCTCTGTTTAAGATTTGCACTGCATTGGACACAAATGTGACATGTTACATCAGTCAAATGTAGCAAAACTGAAGCAGATTCTCGACCAATGGCTTGCAGCCGCACTTCTTCTAGTGGCCTGTCCTCCCAAACGGGTGATCCTCTGAGTTGAAAATCTACTCATCACAGCAGCAAATCTGATTTAGCATACAATTTTTTTTTTTTTTTAGTCCCTCCACGAATCATAGCACAATACAACTGTTCATCCCAAAAAAATCTCCTTTCACCCTACGTGCAGACGTCCTCTAACAAAAGCCATGCTTTCTGCGACACGCATTTCACGCAAGCAGCAGCCCACAAGCACACAAAAGTATGCAAGTTGCGTTCCATTCATGCGAGTAATATTTAGCCCCTAGAACGAAATAGGGGAATCAACTATTATGAGGGCATGGCATTTTTCTCCAATATGGTCTTCGAGGGAACTGTAATCCTTTACTTCCTACAACATTTATTAATAATCTCTGCAACAGGTCTTTCTGTTCACCAACACCATTTCCCATTTCGCCACTCTCTGGAAACAGATAAAGCAGCACTCTTGGCATTCAAAGGTAGCATATCATTTGATCCATACTCCAGACTTGCAAACTGGAATGAGACCACTCATGTGTGCCGCTTCACTGGCATTGCATGCGACGGACGGCATCATCATCGTGTTGTGAGGCTTAATCTCAATGATTCTGGTCTTGTTGGTAGACTTTCGCCATTCATATCGAACCTAACACAGCTGCGAGTGATAGAGCTAGTCAATAACCAGTTCTCTGGCTTCATTCCATCAGAGTTTGGTTTCCTTCGTAACCTTCATCATATCAAGCTTGACGGGAACAATTTGTGTGGTCCAATCCCAGAGACGTTCTCTTTTCTTGCCAACCTTACATTGGTCGCTCTGAGTGGAAATAACTTGAGTGGTACCATTCCACCTTCGTTCTTTTCCAACTGCACATCATTGCACAATGTAGACCTCTCTGAGAATTTTCTGAGTGGCAAAATTCCGCCTGAAATTGGAAGTTGCCCAAAATTATGGACTCTCAACATTTACAGCAACCAACTCGAAGGAGAAATCCCTTCCTCTATAACCAATGCCTCAGAACTATTCAACTTCGATGCTGAAAACAACCAACTTTCTGGTGAACTGCCCGTGGACGTAGTTTCAAAGCTATATAGCATCAACTATCTTCATTTGTCATACAATAATATGATCAGTCAAGATGCCAACACTAATCTGGAACCTTTCTTTACTGCCCTGTCAAATTGCAGCGAACTGGAGGAGCTGGAATTAGCTGGCATGCGCCTCGGAGGGAGCTTGCCTTATTCCATTGGAGGAGTTACTAAAACACTTGCGATTTTGTTGCTGCAGGAAAATCATATACATGGGTCAATTCCTCCTCAGATTGCACACCTGTCCAATCTCAAACTGATGAATTTGACACTCAACCAGTTTAACGGTACCATTCCAGATGAAATTGGTCAGTTTTCATATTTGGAACAACTTTCTCTATCATTTAACTCCTTTTCTGGGGAGATTCCAGCAGCATTAGGACAGTTGTCTCGTCTGGGCCTGCTTGATCTGTCAAATAATCAACTCTCGGGTAAGATCCCCGAAAGTTTTGGAGATCTAGTGAACATATATTATTTATTCCTCAACAACAACCTTCTGTCGGGAAAAATACCAAGAAGTTTAGGGAAGTGCAGGGATTTAAACAAGCTAGACCTGTCGTATAACAAACTGACAGGAAGCATACCTCCAGAAATGGGAATCCGTGGGATAGGGATTTTCCTGAATCTTTCTCATAATCAGCTAGAAGGACACATTCCTATTGAGTTAAGCAAGCTTGAAAACGTCCAAGAGATTGATCTTTCATCAAATCAGCTAGGGGGAATTATATTTGTTCAGATTTCAAGCTGCATTGCTTTGCAGACAATAAATTTGTCAAATAATTTTCTTGAAGGTCAGCTTCCTGAATCCCTAGGTGAGCTCTGGAGCCTTAAAGTTCTAGATGTTGCATGGAACAAGTTGTCTGGGAGGATTCCATCAAGCTTGAACAAAACCAGTACTCTTACTTTTCTGAATCTCTCATTCAACAACTTCGATGGACGAATACCCACTGGAGGCATATTTGACTTTGCCACGAACCTATCATTTGTCGGCAATCAGCATCTCTGTGGGATTATTCCTGGATTTCCAACTTGCCACCAGAAACTGAAAATTTTCCACTCGCATCTGTTTCTGATCATCTTATGTTCAGTCGTATCTGTATCAATGTTCTCGTCAACGATATGCTGTGTCATTGGATGTCAGAGACTCAAAGTCGTAATTGGCTCTACTAGTCAGCCTGAAAGAGAAAACCAAATGCCCCCAGAAGTGATGCACAATTTTCCAAGAATTACCTATAAAGAACTGGCAGAGGCAACCGGAGGATTTGAAGACCAGAGGCTGATTGGATCAGGCAGCTATGGACGCGTCTACAAGGGAGTTCTACCAGATGGCACATCCATAGCTGTCAAGGTTCTGCATTTACAAACTGGCAATTCTACCAAGAGTTTTAACAGAGAATGCCAAGTATTAAAAAGGATTCGTCATAGGAACCTGATGAGAATTATTACCGCATGTAGTTTGCCTGACTTCAAGGCCCTTGTTCTTCCCTATATGGCAAATGGGAGCTTAGATAGTCGTCTCTACCCACACCCAAGAACGGGTCTAAGTTCGGGCTCCTCGGACTTGAGTCTCCCGCAGAGGATTAATATTTGCAGTGATATTGCAGAAGGGATGGCTTATCTACACCATCATTCTCCTGTAAAAGTCATACATTGTGATCTAAAGCCAAGCAATGTTCTTCTCAATGATGACATGACAGCTTTAGTCTCTGACTTTGGGATAGCAAGATTGGTTATGACAATTGGTGCAGGAAATGCTGGGGTAATGGAGAATATGGGTAACTCTACTGCTAACTTATTGCGTGGTTCTGTTGGATATATTGCACCAGGTACAATTTCCCTTTGACTTGTGCACCTCTGAAGTTGAAACGAAGAAAAGAAAAGGTAATAATGCAAATTGGAAACTCGACAAAAGTAAATCTACACCAAAAACAATTAGCACAGAGTAAGAAAACAACATAAGCAAAGAAATTAATTAGTTTTTATGTCAGATTAGCATAGCAAATCTGCTGCAATGTACGAAAAATTAACGCTTTGGATGATGAATAACGTCATAAATATCATTCTTAGTTTGAAGTATTGTCTACAAAGGGCAGATTATAGGTCAATGACCAGAAACAACATTTTTGGCTGGCCATTTTATATTAGTTCAGATATTGGTGGCTGATTCTTATGTTGCACTGTGCAGAGTATGGGCTTGGGGCAAGCGCATCCACAAAGGGAGATGTATACAGCTTTGGTGTGATGGTTCTTGAGATGGTGACTAGGAAGAGACCGACAGATGACATGTTTGTTGGTGGTCTAAGCCTGCACAGATATGTAAAACGTTATTATCATAGAGAGGTTGAGAAAATTGTAGACTCTTCATTGATAAGAGCTGTAAAAGACGAGACTCCCGAAGTCAAGAAAATGTCGGAGGTTGCTATAGGAGAACTAATTGAACTGGGCATTCTTTGCACTCAGGATTCTCCCTCTGCGAGGCCTACAATGCTCGATGCTGCAGATGATTTGAATCGCCTGAAGAAATACTTAGGTGGGGATACCACTGCAACTTTTGCCTCATCTCTCGGAATATCATCATCCACTTTTAGTAGTGATTGGTGATTGTGTTGATTTAGTTCAATTAAGCTTCTTACAACAAAACTCATTGACTTTTTTCATCCGTCTTTTGTGAACTACTTACTAATCACTTGACCTGACGGAGCAGGTATAGCATATGATATCAATATGCGAAATCAAAGGCTATGGTCTATACTCTAAAATAACCATACTAACATAATATACTCTCAAAGGCAAGTATAGTCCACTCATACAGTCACATAAAACAAGGGACAACATACGAACTGATCACAAGCAAAACAATTCAGTTAAAAAGTCTAAGAGAACCATACTAACATAATATTCTAATGATCAAACTTAAGTTTATCCATTTAGTTAGTAGAAAGAGAAATCAGCTATACTACAACAACTTCGTACTTTTAATTTGAGCCATAGTGAAACTTGTTGTATTGATGAATGAGAATATGTCAATTTCCATCCATACCTCAGGGTGGTTATGGCTTGAAGGCACTTTGCATGAAGAAGAGAAAAACTTAAATGGTCACAAGCGCAAAACTAAACACACAATACCGTAAAGATCATCAAGGTTCATGACAACTGACAAGACAGCAACTTCATGCACCTAGGCTATCCTGATTACACCTTGTCCTCAGCAGACAAGATGAAATGGCTGCTGAATCACATTGTGAAATCATCTAGCATAAAACTCCTCGTAAAAAGTCAATGTTGTTAAGATAGCGCTACAATTTGTTCCTGAATATTGCTTGCTCGTTACTTAGACTATCAAATTGACTTCCAGCTAAGACATGTCAAAGGTCCCATTAAAAGTGACTTCCAGCAATATCAACGCCATCATGTGAAGAACTGCAGAACTGATTAAACCTCTCACAACATAGCCATCACTTTCCCCTAATGTGGTCTCCATTAGCAACAGCAGCAACAAACTTAGTCCTCGTAGCAACAACAAAAGTTCTTTAAGCATCATTGTTATCGAAGTCTTAGTGTCCCGCCAAAAAGGCATATTACTTACAGCACTGGCAAGGGGTAGTGTTGAAAAGTTGCTAATCTCATGATTCTTGGGAATTGTAAAACAACTGGTGCATTCCCGTTTCAGTGTTTCTCATTAGAACAGTCCTACTCTCATCTTCCCGGAACAGGAAAAACCCAGTGCTGAAACTAAGCAGAAGTAATAGTGTTACAAGGGTGATACCGTAAAAATCAAATCTTTACTCCTCTCACCATATTGATTCATTTCTAGGAGGGAATGAGGGATTAAGTGCATGCTCTATATGGTCAATTAAAGAAGTGATCAACTGCTGTGCAAAAGAAAGAAAGAACAATACCATTCTTTCTGGAAAGTAGATAAAAAGTGGTGAAAAAGATGGCCCAAAAGAATTTGCGCTTGGCAATTGATCAACAGAGAAACCAGCTCAAGTGCTGAATTGCAAAGCTGAAAACTTATTATTACTTCTGTTATTAAAGGAAGATTCTCAATCTTATCAAGCAACCATTTTTAACCCTTTTAAGCATTTGCAAACTAGAAGTTTGTTAATGAAAGACAAGTACGGGTCATTCAAAACATATTTGATGTATTGACCAAACTTAAGTGAATGATCATGCGGGGCTCTGAAATTTGGCTTTGGATATGGTAATGAGACTGAAAACCAACAGCAGAATTGAATCCCAGAAATGGCGACGATGCTTGAACGACCAGCATGGATACGAAGTATAAATAAGCAACCAAATGCAAACACGTTTTACCGGTTATTTATGCAAATATTGATACACTTATTCAAAACTAAATAAATATTGATAGTTTTACCCCAATCTCAGACAATCGTGTTTTTACCTTTCTGTATTGGTCTGTCGGGCTTGAAAACACTTTTCTGTATTGATCTGTTGGGCTTGATCTCAATGCTTTTGTAACCTGGATTTTAGCTTTTGATTTTCACAAAATTATTTTATGAAATTCTCCATCTTTTTTTATTGTATTTAATTTTAAATTTTTTGGGCCAAGAAAAGCTAACAATCACAGATGAAACTCATGGCTCACGCTGCTTTAGGATTCTAATCTTGGATTATATTTTTTTCATGCAAAAAAAAATACCCTCAAAATTTTAAGATAATTAGTAAAAGTAACTAAAACCTCTTTAAGTAGCATTTTTAAGACCGTAGATTCACCTAACTAGCATTTTTAACAGTAAACAAAAGCATATGATTCCTTTTAAGAAATCTAATTTCTAACAGTAAATTCAATAAAATCTACTTTACAAAAATAGAAAAAATTTAACAAAACCTTCCCATTTGAATTGCTATTTTTTGAAGTAGTTGTAGAAGAAATATGATATAGCGATTTGACATATGTAAGATAAAAAAGGTGATTGAAAAATATATTCATAAAAATATTAAAAAATTTTGATAGAAAAACTACAATCCGAACACCAAGTTTACAACTCTAGGTTAGAGAGGACTCTCAGCTTATTATTTTTTGATTGGGTAGCATGCAAAAGGGAACCAACCAGGAAACAAAAACAAAGAAATGTGGATTACCCATATAATCCGGCCAAGCCCACAACCCGAAACTACCCAATGATTCGATCCTGGTAAGAGCATCACAAAAATGACACTGGAGTAGTGATCCACGTATTTTGTGGTTGAATACAAAATGGCCCAAAGTTGTGAATATACTCGATCCATTTGTCCCATCTTACGTCGCAACGCACTCCCTCGAGAACCCGGACTCCCCAGTCCTTTCCCGCCCTCTCCAGAAGTCTCTGATTTTCCCTCAGTCCCCAACGATATTTTGAAAAAATGGACTCCTGTTTCCAGCTCAACCTCCTCGTTCTTTCCCGATCCCTCCAGTTTACTGCTTCGTGTTCCAGCCTCCAGCCATCTCTTTAATACCCCCGACCCCATCCCTCAACCCTGTATATATACTCCAACACCTCGTTAGTCCTCCTGCATCCAAGACCAATAAGAAAGAAGACCAACCTGACAACCGATACCTTTTCAAAAAAATCTAAAAACTGCGCCTTTTCTGAGAAATCCTCTTTCTTCTCTTATCGACCTGAGCTAATTCTTCGTTTCTTGATTTGTTGAGTTCAATTCTTTGTTGCTGAAATGGCAGCAAAAGGTGAAGGCAAGGCTATTGGCATCGATCTTGGCACAACCTACAGTTGTGTCGGGGTGTGGCAGAATGATCGAGTTGAGATCATCCCGAATGATCAAGGCAACAGAACAACCCCTTCTTATGTTGCATTCACCGATACTGAAAGGTTAATTGGTGATGCAGCTAAGAATCAGGTTGCTATGAATCCTCAGAACACTGTTTTCGATGCCAAACGACTTATCGGACGTCGCTGCTCTGACCCTTCTGTCCAGGCTGATATGAGGCATTGGCCGTTTAAGGTGATTGCTGGCCCAGGTGATAAGCCCATGATCGTTGTTCAGTACAAGGGCGAGGAGAAACACTTTGCTCCCGAGGAGATTTCTTCGATGGTCTTGACGAAGATGAGAGAGGTTGCTGAGTCTTTCTTGGGGCAAACTGTGAAGAATGCTGTGATCACCGTGCCTGCCTATTTCAATGATTCTCAGAGGCAGGCGACAAAGGATGCTGGCGCGATTGCTGCGATTAATGTGATGAGGATCATTAATGAACCAACGGCTGCTGCTATTGCTTATGGCTTGGACAAGAAGGGCTCAAGAACCGGCGAAAAGAATGTCCTGATATTCGATCTTGGTGGTGGAACTTTTGATGTCTCACTGCTGACTATTGAGGAAGGGATATTTGAAGTCAAGGCCACAGCGGGAGATACACATCTGGGTGGTGAAGATTTTGATAATAGGCTTGTCAATCATTTTGTTCAAGAATTTAAGAGGAAGAACAAGAAAGATATCAGTGGTAATGCTAGGGCTTTGAGGCGGTTGAGGACTGCATGTGAAAGGGCAAAGAGGACGCTTTCATCCACTGCACAGACCACGATTGAGATTGATTCTTTGTACGAGGGGATCGATTTCTATGCTACAATTACAAGGGCAAGATTTGAGGAGTTGAACATGGACTTGTTCAGGAAGTGCATGGAGCCCGTGGAGAAATGCTTGAGGGATGCTAAAGTTGACAAGAGCCATGTTCATGATGTGGTTCTTGTTGGTGGATCGACGAGGATACCAAAAGTCCAGCAACTCTTGCAAGATTTCTTCAATGGTAAAGAGCTTTGCAAGAGTATTAATCCTGATGAGGCTGTGGCTTATGGAGCTGCTGTTCAAGCAGCAATTTTGGGTGGAGAAACAGATCAAAAAGTTCAAGATTTGTTGCTTCTTGATGTCACCCCTCTCAGTCTTGGACTTGAGACTGCTGGTGGAGTGATGACGGTATTGATTCCGAGAAACACCACCATACCGACCAAGAAAGAGCAGATTTTCTCCACTTATTCTGATAACCAGCCTGGAGTGCTAATCCAAGTGTATGAAGGAGAGAGGCCAATGACCAAAGACAACAATCTTCTCGGTAAATTTGAGCTAAGTGGCATTCCACCAGCTCCAAGAGGTGTACCGCAGATTAATGTCTGCTTTGACATTGATGCAAATGGTATCCTGAACGTGTCTGCCGAAGACAAGACCGCTGGTGTGAAGAACAAGATTACTATTACCAATGACAAGGGAAGATTGAGCAAGGATGAAATTGAGAGAATGGTCCAGGAAGCCGAAAGGTATAAGGCTGAAGATGAGGCAGTCAAGAAGAAGGTAGAAGCCAAGAACTCCTTGGAGAACTATGCTTACAACATGAAAAACACTGTGAGAGATGAGAAGTTTGCTGGGAAATTGGATCCATCTGACAAGCAGAAAATTGAGAAGGCAATTGATGAGGCAATCGAGTGGTTGGACGGGAACCAATTGGCTGAAGTGGATGAGTTTGAAGACAAACAGAAAGAGCTGGAAGCGCTCTGCAATCCAATTATTGCTAAAATGTACCAGGGTGCTGGTGGAGATGTGCCGATGGGCGGAGCTGCTGCTGATATGCCTGGAGCTGGTCGTGGCACAGCTGATAGTGGTAGCAATGGTCCTGGGCCTAAGATTGAGGAAGTTGATTGAAGAGTTGAAAGTTCTTGCTGAAATGTCCTGTTTATGATTTTCTGTTTCACCCGCGCATGTCTTTTTATTTTTCTGTTTTTTTTGTATGATAGTAGTATCAAAAATTGGGAGTGACAGAAACAGTTGGGAGCGGCAGATTGAAAGCTGTAATAGATGTAGATCTTTAGGTCCTTCATAATAAAAAGTTTCCTCTTTTTGTAATTGACTGGGGTCTGATTTCTGATTTCTTCTGCATTTTAGATTCACTGCAACTTCTTTTTCTGTGTGGACTTTCACAATATGCTTTGAAACATGATGAGCCATCATGAGACTTAAAAAGTCTCAACCCAAAGAAGTAACAATAATCACAAATAATAATATGACAACTCAAAAAATAATGAGAGCAGACAAAATCCTCTCTCTCTCCCAATGGAGCGCAGGTCTGCTGCAATTTTGGGACTCCTACGAGACCTCAGAATCTAGGCCTTTTAAGAAATCTTCTATTGATTTTACATCTTAGTTGCGCGGCTACTTTGAGATTCCCTCACTTCAACACACTCCTGTTTAGTTTCTATTTTGCAGCACTTACCACTCAATCAGTGCAATCGTAATCAACTTACAGCTTGGTTGCCTGTAATTTAAATCTCGGACATTTTCTGCTTTCATTAATAAGTGTTCAGTGATCATATCTTATGCTTTCATTAGCTTTTCTCTTCACTGATCTGTTTTCTAGATGATGGGATGCAATTACCATCGAATAAGTCACAACCGAGATCGTCTGAACTCTTTTCCTTTCGTCAAATATATGGTGAAGCTGTAGACGGCCTATCAGTCGGGTTCTGAGATTGAATGATGATTAGTATGGCCACCATGATCATCTTCACATTTGCTTGGGAACTCCAAATCTACAGAGACGAGAATACAATGTACCATTAATTACGTAACAAGTCGCTTGAAATGCCGCCGAGAGTGGTGAGCAGAAACCGGGTTGCAAAATAGCAAACTCCACATCTTTAGAGTTATGGGTAATATAAGATCATTTTGAACTGCTTTCATCTCCAATTCTCGTTAATGGGGTATTAGATGAAGTTTCCTTTTCATTATGGGTGACTGTTGCAGGATTTTGACATTAAATTATACATTGTTTCATAAGGTTAGATCTACTTTTCATGATTAAATTTTTAGCAGCTAGCCCTTGAACTGTTACAACTTATCATATGACTAACAGTAGTATTGGGTCGACATCACAAGACACTTAGTATAGCTTCCAAGGTACTACTTGTTTCTCACATCAACTGGCATCTAGTAGATACTTCTAAAGCTAAAGAGAAGATGATGGAATCGCATTCCCTCTTGAATGGATTAGTTAATGAAGGGACCCTCAAGATGGATGAAATCTTGTATTCTAATCAGCTAAATATTCGCCTCGGCATCTCTTTACAGCTACTCAAAGGCGGTAAGCTTGTCGCCAGAAAATAGTGAAAGATGATCGAACTCTCGCAGATCTGTCTTAGGAAGACAGGATCTCAAATCCTGGAAGACAAGTGGGAATGCTTACAAGTAACTATGTAAAGGGATCCTTTATGCTATGTTCACATGATGCGGTGGTAACAGTTATATCCTACAAATTATACTCTGATTTCCATTGTAAACAGTTAAAGGCAATTTGGTGCAGGTACAGTTAAAACGAATACTTCCGCAAGCAGGAAAATGGCACTACAGTTAGATCTGCTGACAGGATGCTCCAATGCTTCAGGCCACTCTTTAATATTAATACTATTTTTTAGGGGAAAAAGGAGGAACCCACGTTTTTGCAGTTTTTTTCTTTTTTAATTTTTACTTTGTGGAGAATATTTTGAATTTGATCACCATTGAAAGATAACCACTAGCCACTATATATAACTTCATCGTTCCTGAAGAGAAAAGCGTAAAACCATTTCCTTCAAGCAAAGAACTCTATTTGACCCACAGCGGCAAATAAACCAAGTAGCCTCAACCGGCAGTAAATAAACAAAGATAAAGGAAGGAAGGGTATTCCCCTCAAAGCTAGGAAGAAACACCCAGGACTGATAGAAAGGGAGATGAGGAAAGGCTACTTGTTATGGTTCTTCGCCTTCCTATGTTCTCAATTATTCCTGTGTAGCTTGTCTCTTGATGAAGCTCCTACACTCCAAAATACAGATCCCAAGATCAAAAAACTTACGCCAGTAGCCCAAGAAAAACAGGGTAAGTTACTTTTTTCCTTTTTGTGTTTTTTAACGGTTGCTTGAAATAGCCTGATTTTGTACTGTTTGCAGGAACATATAGCAGTGGCAATTTCAGTCTCCATACTTATGGCCATGGGGGTGCAAAGGATCACACCACCGATACAGAGATGACACAGAGAGGGAAGGGAACCTATGGCGGTGCAAATGTAGTCCATCGAAGGCCTGGTGAGAAGGCTGCAGCATCAGTCCTAGAAAGCCCGTTTGGCTTATTTTTGCTTCTTATTTTACCTCATCTCGTTGCCTAAATGCTTCCTAGAGTATAACCACAGAAGTTTCCGCCACTTCTCTGTCTTCAGCTATTTATGATTTGGACTACTAAGTTTCTTCCTTGAGCAGACTGTCACATGAGCTCTTAATTTTGGCTCATCTCCAAATTTTTCATGTGAATGTTGGTTATGCCACTGGTTTGGAGTTCTTCTTTTTTTTTCCTGTCGCACCCATAGATGCAAATTCGAGGGATGGTTTTGCTAATTCTTTGGTCAAAATCTTAACTGCGGAACCATGCAACACTTGATCCTTCGCTGATTGGTAATTCAGCTTAAAATTTCTTCAGACATTACTTGGCCAAGCCTGCACATTTGGACAGAATATATTCATCTCATCAACCGTCCTAAACTCATCAAATACTAAAAAAGAAACAATAACTAACGAATTTGTGAAGTTAGAAAGATTACAACTTCAGAACTCAAATGACAAAACAATAAAATGAAATGAACCTTATCCTTTCACCATCATTACATGCACAAGGAACTTAGACAAGAATTATTGTCCACATAGGTACAAAACAGAACAGTGGTTCTTCATAAGCTTAAACAATTACTCAAGAAACCACCACCGCATGAATAGCTGGCCCGGAACCGAAAGCTATTAATACAAGCGTGAAAATTCATGTGATGTGCTCCCATTCAAATGTCATACAAGAAACTCTGGAAGAGTTTCATGTGCTCGCCCTGCAATGAAATAGCTACTGACATGCTTCCATCATTGGTTGGACTAGGCAATATAAAGCTTAAACCTTCATAAGCGATGCCACCAGGACCCATAAATATGGGCCGACCCCAGCCAAAATCAGCATCATGGATGGGTAACCTTACCCAGCTTGTGATCCCCAGATTTGGACACTTGAAAGTATGGGCACCACGAACCAGGGCCTTCAAATCAGGCTGTAATTCCAAGTAATCAAGAGCTGACCTTAAGTAGTCGTTGTCCATCCTCGCCAATGCATCGTGGATTTTACTTGCAGCATACCAGACTGGCTTGAATTCAAGGTCACCAGCTATAGCTATCGGGGTTGCCGTGAAGATGACATTGCCAAAATAGCCAGGTGGGAGCGAAGGCCTAAGTCTTGCCCGTCCATCAGTAGCAATGTACAATTTTGTTCCTTGATCAACTTCGAGTCCTCGTGCCTTGCAAGCACAGCGCCATACATGGCCTGCCAACATTTCGTAGGAGCTATAGCTAATGGTGTTTCCATCTTCCTTGGACTTGGCTTTCAGGGCACTGATTTGCTCCCTGGTTAACTTGAAGATGGACACCGCAGTTTCAGGAACTGAGTCAGATTTTGCAGTTTGCGGGGAAACTTTTAAGGCTGGAGGAGGTTGGTACTCAATGTGCTGGAATTGAGGCTGGGGCGGATCGCGGGCACGGAGGAGGGTGCGGTCTATGAATGGTGGCAGGGTCACATCAAGGCCACGGGCCATATCAGACCATGAATTGATGAAATGAAGACCTGAAAATCCATCAGCTGCATGATGTTGCATGCCAACACCAAGAGAGACTCCACCACACTTGAAATATGTCACCTGATCCAAAGTTACAATCAAGAATCTCATGAGCTAACTAACATTATTATTATTAGCCATAGCAAATCGAAATTAACGAAGACATGCTAGTCTTTTCTGCATTCTCTTCTTAACAGGAATTCGATCACTAGCAACAACCTACAAGTGTAGCTCTTCTCATCCTGCTACATGCTACCTAGTGCGTATGATTCCAGCACAACCTAACCCAGTATGAAATCATAACCTGAATTCAGTGTTTCAACTCACAAATTTTACTAGAAAGGCTAGTATATAGCTGTTTGTCCAAAGAGGAGATTCAGATATTAATCATTTAATACAAAACAAAATAAAATTATAAAAAGTGTCTAAATTAATTGTGTGTACGTCTAATTTAGATAAACACGTGTATAATATTTTTTAAATTTTTTTAAATGTAGGTGAGAGAGTTCAAATTCAAGACCTCTCGCTCACACTCCCTTCTGTCCCGAACTGCCCAACACGTTCTTCTTCATGAAATGAAATAAATAGTTACGTATCAATGCTTAAATGGTAGGCGGGTAGGTGAATGTAATAATAACGCATTAATACTTGTACCATTATTGGACTTACTAAATAGGTTTGTAATTCAACGAATTAGATGGTCCACAATTTCCAAATTAACTGGACATTTATTCCCCCCATCTAATTATGATAATGTCTATAAATCTATATTATAGTGTCTATATATCTAAATTTGACAAAATAAATTATGATGCGCTGTCAGAAGTGTTAGCTGATTTTTTTTTTCACCTATAAATTTGCAGCTTATGATACAGATTACCAAAAAAAAAATTCAACAACCAAGTAAGAGAAAGAATCATCAAATAAATGAATTATAAATCCAAAGAACCTAGAAAGTAAAAAAGAAAAATTTTAAGCTCAAGAAATTATTAGATATTGTATATATCTAAGCCATTATCTTAGTGAAAATTCAAAAAGCTTCTTCCATGCTCCTTGTACTCACCACATATGTATATACACCCTTGCAAGTTAAAGTTGTTCAATATTGAGAGTCCGAGGCTCATTTTCAATAGATGATGTCCTATCCAAAGAAACTATTGTTGCTCCCTCCATTCTTGAACACTTTTAATCTATCAATCAAACAATCATTTGAATTGCAACAAAAAGAATAGGATCCAATATGAAATCCTGATTAGGAGAAATGGTGGAATATATAAACCAAGGCCATGGTGGGCTAGAGTTGAATAAAAATTATGTGTGATGAATATAGACCTATTAATGTAAAACAAAACAGCCACTGAATATACAAAAAAGATTAATTCAATTTTACATTGGTTTGACAATATTTTTGAATATGTTTGAATGCTCATTCAAGTTTAGCAAACAAAAGAAAATGACAAATCCATTTTATAATTGTCTTTCTTTGTTTCTTTCTTCTAAAAGATTGTTAAATTTGAAGTACTAGCAAACAGAAATTGTCAAAAAAAATGAAAATTGTCAAATTGCTTGTCTTAAAGAAGTAACGTGGCTAATAAGCAAGGCTACACGTTACATGTATAGCTATATGCCTTTTAGTTCTACCTAATTTTAGGCATTACTTATTGATTAATGCTACATTAAGAATGTTATATAATCATGCCCTTTAGACATTACTTACTGATTAATGTTATATTAAGAATGTAAGATAACCTGATTTCAAAGTCATATTTATTTGTAAAATTAGGAAAAAAACACACATTCACACACATGGCTACTATATCTAACCAAAAAAAAAACACACAAATATAACAGCAAAATAATGAGTCTCAGCTACCTGACGTATGGCGTCAGGGCTGAAAAACTAGTAAATAGTTACGTATCAATGCTTAAATGGTAGGCGGGTAGGTGAATGTAATAATAACGCATTAATACTTGTACCATTATTGGACTTACTAAATAGGTTTGTAATTCAACGAATTAGATGGTCCACAATTTCCAAATTAACTGGACATATATTCCCCCCATCTAATTATGATAATGTCTATAAATCTATATTATAGTGTCTATATATCTAAATTTGACAAAATAAATTATGATGCGCTGTCAGAAGTGTTAGCTGATTTTTTTTTTCCTTCAATTTCAGCACCGTCACCGATCAAGATAAAATTTTCCAACTCCAACTAATACCTAGTGATAATAAATTATGTCACCAACTCAACCAACCCGATTATTCAAGGCTCCTACATGGCGGCTGGAAGCTAACAGGCTGAGATGTATTTACCAAAAAGAAAAGAACAAGAAGAATATGGTAATAATCTAGTGATGACAATTCCTAGTGAAACCATCCAATCTTGAGACCACTTGTGTAAAGCTTAATCGACCTAAAAAAAAATTGGTCCAGGCAATAATACAAGCTATAAAAAAAAAAAAAAAAAAAAGGTGCCAAAGCCATATAATACACCTTTCAAAAGAAAAAAGCCAAAAGGAAAACGGCTTCACCAACTAGTCTTATACTCCCTCCGTCACATTAAAAGTGCCGTACTTTTCATTTTGAGATGTTTCAAAATAATTATCATATGAGAAAAGTCAAAATACTTTTTAGTCTCTCTTTTCAATGTAGTTCTTCTTTTTAATTATATACATGTTACCATTCAAATTTAGATTTTAAATTTGTAGAGGTAAAATTAAAAAAAAAATACAAACATCACAATCAAACCATTATTTTTAAAAAAATTTGATTCCCTGAACAAAACTAAATAAATAGAACGGAGGGAGTAAAGTTTTACTAACTTATTAGTTTCTTTTGATATCTGAAATTAGTACCAAAACAAACTTACTAGTACAAGGTTTGAATCTCCACACCAAATGAAGTTGACATGCTTTGCTCTAAAGTCTAATCTACGCCCAGATTTCGTTGTCAGAGTTTAGATCACCTTGCTTTCATCAACATAAAACTTCTCAAAAAAAAAAAAAACTTTATTGATTGTTAGTTTAATTCAACCTCCACAGACTTTTGACTTTTGTCTTTTGTCAGGGTAGGTAAAGCTTTCACATCGTATGAGCTCATAAGTCTAGCTAACGTCGAGAAAAAAAAATATTTCACGAATAACTAAAACAAAAGATAATTAATCTGTCCATGCAGTAGCGCATAAAGTATTAGTAATACATTAATTCCTAAGGGCTAAGAACGTAATCAAATAAAAATAAGCACTTAACTCATAAATTAAGCAAAACTCCATGATTTGTTGCACAAGCTGACGATTAACGTATATCTTATTTGAACCAGTGAACACAATTTTATGACTAGGATATTCATATATCCGGGTTAATTAGTCACGAATTATCAGATATATTTATACAAAATTGATCGGAAAAAAAAAAAAGATGAAAAGGAGTTAGCATACCTGCAGCACTAGGAGAGCGTAGCTTGATATTCCTTGAGAATAATCAACTGCAGGAATGAGTCTACGAAGCTCTAAAGTTGGTGCAAAGTCACCGAAATCATCAACTACTCCATCAGACTCGGCCTCCACGAAAAGCACGCCTTCACCATTGCACTCAATCTCAATCCGCCCATCTTCGTCTCTCTTTAACCTACCAGCCATTGGGTAGAACGGGACAAGGGCTCGGCTCAAAGCGTCCTTTAGCACTTTGGCATCAAAGAAATTCGATGATCCCGTCGGCCTATAGAAGTAGACGCTAGGGGTGTGGAAATTTGGCACCACCAAGTCCACGTTCGAGTTCCACAAGTTCCTCCCAGGAGTTTCTTGGGCAGGTCTCACCATAGTCGATTCCTTCACTTCGATTTTCATGGTTGAAAGTTGTATGATCCTTGCTTGACACGTACAACAACTAACTGTACCCCAAAAAACATAAAAGAAAATGGTGCAATAAACGTACTTTGATTAGTTTAATGGTGATGAAGAATGGATTTCGAACGTGAAATATTACGTGAAATTTGCATTAAACGTACCTGAAGAGTTGAGAAGGAAGAAGAATGTTGGGTGGTGGGATAAGAAATTCAAAAAGGAAGAGGAGGAGGAGGAGGTGGCAGGCTGGCTAATGGGAGAAGTGGTAAGGACAATGATGTTGTAGGTATGGTGTTGTTCGAAGTGGGTTGGACTTTAATCGAAATGAATCTGATCTGCGTCCTAACAAAACGGGAAAAAAAATGTTAAAGAGTGCGAGACCGCAGGGGGACTATATAATTTGTTTTGGGGGACTTACCTACCGCGCCTAAGAAAGCTTACTTGTAACCCCACTACAAGAAAGTTATTGACGGGTTCGCCGCACAACAAATCAATTGCCTAACTAAAAGAGATTGCATAAATTAAATGGGAAAATAGTTTTTTTGTACTAACTCCTAAAGTCCGTCAACGATAGAGAGAAAAAGAAAGACAACATGGTTGTGAGTGACGGAGAAAGTGGCCGTAACCAAAGAAAAATTAATTAAAAAACAAGAAAAGAAAGAAAAAAACACGCATGCACACGCTAAAGGGGCTAACACAAGTTGGTTCAATTGATAAAAACGAATAACTTTTCTTACAAACAGTCATGTGTTCAAATTCCGCTGCCGAAGTGAAGGTTGTTGTGCGAGCAAGGACTAGCAAACCGAGGCCAAAAGCTAGACTAGTTCACCTGCAAAATAAGAAGTAGTTAGGGTTAAATTCCCCGATTTCACTTTGATACTTAAATCAGTAGTTGTCGAGAGTCATATTGGATGAGTTAAAGTGCGTGCCTCTCAAGTGAGCAAGATGCCAATATTTATACTAGAGGATCTAGAGAGTGAAATGATGAGGTTTACTGGTAGTCTGACCACGTAAAATAAGATATAACGGCGATGTCAGTAATAGGGTTGAATTATAGAGTGGGTAACTGTGATATCAATCATCAGTTATGTCGTAGAGATAAGTCGGGACTATTAATACTTCGGATAAATAGGTCATCCCGAGTTGGGTTCTGGCAAAAGCAAATTAGTCCGAGATATCTTCTAGATTTGGTTAAATGAGGTGCTTTCTGATCTGAGATAAATGAAGTACCTACAAACAATTGTATTGGTGGGTAATGTGTAAGACGTAACTTATGATTTCGGGGACAATATCCAGTAATCCGTGTTGATAATTGAAGTCAAACCCACACAAATTTTTTATTTTTAAAAAAAATCACTAAACAACGGAGAAAATGGCCAACGGTTGTGGGTAGCACGGAGGTTGGTGAGATGGTGACCTAGGGCGCTTCAAGCAAAGACCAGATACCCACTGTAATTCTCAATGAGGGATTTGGAATTGCCCCAAGAAGAATCTCACCAACTCTCTCATTGTCAAGTCTCTTATCCACATGGCTCATCGAAAATTGATTCAGAGCGAGGGGATTTGATTTTGAGTTGCATGCACTTGTGTAGTTGGTAAGGACTGGTCTTGAGTGGCTTAATTGTTAAAATGTGGGCATTGAAATTAGGTAATCAGCGTCAACCCAAATTACTAGCTCTTCGTTTAATTCGAATGCCAATATTTTTTCGATGAAGATGAGTATTAGACTGGTGAAGATGCTGTTCCAAGTGAAGGGCTCTGATTTTTTTTCTTTTTTTTTTTGGGTGGAGATTCAAAGGTTCTGAAATTTGGTAATTTAACTCCTCAAACAATAGTACATGTTGCAGCAGTTTGTCATACAAATCATTTATCTCCTAACTTATCTGCACTCCTTCGTTACTTGGGTGGATTATCCTAGCGATATAAGAATTTTTTTCTAAAAAAAAAAAAAAAGAAACAAGAAAAAAGTGCGCTCTAATAATTGACAAGTGTGTATTTCTTGATGGTGAAGCCGAAAGAGGGTCAAAATCCAATTTCATGCAGTGTAGCGGCACAGCCACGCCTTGCACGGTTGCACCCACCCACTCGATGAGTTGCCCGGTCCCACATGTGGTTGTTGAATCCTACGCCCACCTTATGTCACTTGCTTCTCCTTAAATGAACCATTTATTTTACTACTACTACTAATATATATATATATATATATATTTGGATGGATGGTTGAGTCATTACTCAAAACTGCCAACGGGATGGTTTATGGGTGCCATAAAGTTTCCCGTGTTGACAAACGGAAAATAGCTTATTCAGAACCACATAATTTGAATCTATCAGATATCCACAACTTTATGTTTGAAGAACGTGACTCGTTTTCAAAGTTGTGCCTCTGCTGGAGCCCAAAAAATGTTGGCTAAAATGTCTAAATTAGGTTAAATGAAGACCAAATTGTCTAGAGTGAAGATAAAATAATGACTTAAATCAAACTTGACATTGCTAATTTTCACTTCTTGAGATTGCTTGAATCATTAGTTACAGAGTTACTTTTATTGCCCTCCCTCAGTTTTCTTTCTACCTCTTGAATTGACAATCCAACCATTTTGTAACCCCCGATCATGATGAACTAGTGGTAGTGTTCTTGGTCAAAACTTCTTAATTCTTGAATCTCTTTGCAATTTCCCTGCTAGAGCAAATCTAGTTGAATGATTTCGGTTGGGATTAATTGTCTGATGCGGTCAATTGCACCCCACAGTCTTTATCTGGCAGTTGCCGGACAAGATCGGAGGTACAGTTAAAGAATGAATGAAGACGATTCACGGTCTAGAACTCATCGGCCGGTAATCAGCTGCCCCCCGCAGGGAGGGGAAGGTAGCCACTTGCTAAGGGGATAAAACCTGCACGGGAAAAGGCGTCGCAACTCGCAACTGCCCCTGATCGTTTGACCCAAACAAAAACAAAAAACTGCCCCTGATCGTTGACATTTCTGGGTAGCCTGGTCAAGACTGGCAGCCCACTAGAAACTCGCCTGAAGCCAAGACCAGGACCAGGACAATATCGTCCCTCGTTCGTTCGAAGTATACTGGCTCATTTACAATTGATTGTAGCTTCAGCCGTGTCGTGTTGATCCATAGCAACAGCCTTCTGCTCTTGGTTCCATATGATTCCTAAACAAACGGGTAAAAAGAAAGAATGTGATAAGTGGCTACGTTATCTAGGAGTTGATAGATCTTATTCTACGTTCAATGATATATTTAATTGCATCGATGTATGTACTACTCAAAAGGGGTTGTAGAACTCTCCATCGGATTTTCCTTTCTAATAAGAAACATAAATTAATTTCCAAGTCATTGGATGATTATTGCGATTAGAGGGATACCGACAACTCAATGCTTCTTGGTGAGCTTCAATTGTTTCTAGCTAGCAATCATAGATTGGCTACGTCGCCTTTTGGGTTCAAAATTATGCCCCGTTTGGAATGCGAGTTTTCTGGGTGTTTATTTAAAATTTTACTGTAACTTATTGTAGAAGTTTTTTTAAAAAATTTTTGAAGTGTGTTTTTTTTTTTAAATATTTTAAAATGTATAGTTTGAAAAGTTTTTTGAGATTACTGTGACTAAAGTTTTTAAAAAACTTGTAACGGACAAACTTGGTTTCGAAACAAGACCTAACAGGTAAATTGGGAAATGTGTTTATGATGCAAGCGCGAAAAATTTTTTCGAAAAAATTTTCTATCCAAACATATATGATGTCGAATACCATATATTTTCTCCTCTCCTCACAATTAATATCCTCGAATACCAAATTAGAGCATCAGGAAAAGCCGTTTAGGAATCCCGGAATTTGAGTGCGGAGAGATTCTCATAACATAAACGTAATGGGAAGGATAACAGGAATAGTTTAATTTCAGATGAAGTTGTGCCGGTGGAGATTGATTATTCACGTATGGTTATTAGTGTTGGTGTCTGCATCCAATTGCTTAAGAGGAATTTGGAAGTTGGAACCAATTAAACGGCTGCTAGTCAAGAAAAATCCGGTTTGTTTGCATTATTTTCCCAATTTTATTTGCTTGCATCATCATTACAATTTTCAATACACCTTTTTATTTTCTCAATTATCTTTTTATCTCACATACATCACGTCACAAAAAGTGCTACAGTAAAAATATCCCAAATAACTTACAATCCAAACAAACCTTCGTAATTATAAATGTACGGGACCAACTACTTATTTGGGGCAAATGTTAACAAGTTTGTTAGAGGAATTTCATGACATCCAATGAAGAATAATAAAATTGCTTGTACAATCAATAATTCCAGCATTAAATTTGGCTTTTAATTATATTGTTTATTAGTTTCAAATCGTACAAATTCCACTCTCTCTTTGGTCTTCTTACGATGCTTGTGCTTTGCTACCAGTGGTGGACTATCAATGATGAAGCCTGCCATTTACCCTCTTTTGGTTCAATAGTCTTGAATTATTTAGCAATACTAGTAAGGAATATAAATATATTCCACAAACATTTATTATTTTTCTATTATTTTGGGAGGTGAGTTCCCTCAGTCTTACAATTGTTTATGTGCTGAGATGGATGTGCACATTAGGCCACTTGCATCCAACTAATTAAAAAAAAAAGGAAAAAAAAAAAAAACAGTCACGCCTTCTTGCTGGTTGGCCCAAAATAATGTTAGAGATTAGGTGATGGTAAAGGTTGGTTGGCCCATAATTATCAGTTAGCTGAGATCAGAACCCAAAGGGAAAAAAAAAAAAAAAAAGAGAGATTAATGGCGGCTTTTTGAAAAAAAAAAATAGTAATAATAAACTGCTTGAAGCCTTGAACTGTTAATTATAGGTATACCGGTTCAAGTTTTATTGAGGCGTTAAGTCCACGCACTCATTTAACGGAATAATCTTATTTTAGGCGGCCTTGTTACAAAATCCGGTTTATTTTGTATTTTTGTGATTTAGTCCACTTCGATACTTGCTTGTGGGATGGTTGGTTAAGTACGGGTGTAAATAAATACAGTCAAATTGAACACCTTAGTGCTTAAATTTATTTGATTATTTTAACAAGTTTGAAATTGAATTCAATTTTGACTTGTTTATTCGTTCAATCAAATTTGAACGGGATTTTTTTTATCAAATTTGAAAGTTATTAAACATAAAATGTTGTTCAAATTTGCTTGACTAGTCAACGAAGGTAATTCTAATGAATTCTTACTAAGTCGAATTCGATTTAAGTATTAAATAATTTGATTCATATTTTTGTCCTGAGGTCAAGTATAGAGGATTCAAATAAACATACGGATGTATGGATCAGAGCAAACCTGATTTACATACCCATAATTGGTGTTCGAGTTGACGATTATCGTTATGGATAAAGTTATAAACATCAAAGTCTAAAGAGTTAGCTCCTTAGAAAAAAAAAAAAAAAAAAAAGAGTTAGTGATACATAACTTTTTTTTCCTTTTTACCCTTTAACCTCTCCTCATTTTTTTCCTCTCTAACTATTAAAAATAAGATTCGAATCATGAATCTTACAGTGAAAGAGGTTCTAAGAATCCTTTTCTGACCACTAAATCAATTCCCGTAATTAATAGTGTATAACTTGCTTTTCTTATATATATATATATATAAACGTTACTAATGAAGAAATATTACTAAATTGAGCTCAGTCCTTGACATTTTAAGGAGAGTAACACAAGAGGAGAACATAAAATGGTGAAAATGTAAGAATAGTGGCAGGAGAATACGAGTATACCTTCGCAAGCATCACTTCAACTAGGTCTGCAAACAAACCGAGCCGTCCGCGAGTCAAACTTGACTCGAGCTCAATCAATATCGAGCTCGAGGCTCGAACTCAAGCTCAAAATATTAAGCAGGCTCGCGAGCTCGAGTATATATATATATATATATATAAATAGTAAAATTATATATATATCCTTAATATTTTATTATTTATTAAAAAAATATTTTTTTATTTATTTTTTATTTTTTCAAGCTCGAGCTTTAAATTATCAACTCGTCGAGCTCGAGTTCGAGTTTGAGTTCAATAAAAATAAGTTAAGACTCGACTCGATTAGATCAAAATTCGACTCGATTCGACTCGATTCGTTTGTAACTCTAACTTCAACAGTTGAATGGTCTACAAAATACATAACAGCTGAGTCAAATGTTGTATATATGTCCCTCATCTTTTGTTTTTCCTATATCACCCATAAGTGATTGGCAAGCGGACTACAAATAACGAATTTTGCTCAAACATAGCCCTTCACGTTGCCACGGAGTGCAGAAGGGTGGACCGGCAAGATATCCTAAAAACTTTTAAATTTGAGAAAAAAAAAAAACTAAACAAAATACTATTATAACATCACCGAGTAAGAACCTTATCAGGGGGAGTAACTTAAAATGTATTAGAGCCAAGTTGAGCCTTAACATACAACCTAGAGTTACTTTTCTACCGGTGGAATAAATTTGGTAGTTTTCGTCCGTTGATTACTTGGGGACCATTCATAGTCACATTATTTTTATGTAATTTCGGATTCAGGTTTCCTTTTGCCCCCAAAAAATTTTGATTGTTTTAGTGCCATGAAGTACATTTTGTGATCCCATAAATTTTGGCGCGAAAAAAGGAAAAATGAAAAAAAAAATAAATAAATTTGGAGAGGACTGGGCCAGAATGAGCCTTAAATCCATTGATTTTGCAGTTTGGACTCGGGCCACGATATTTAGATCTACCCGCTGGACTAGGCTTCACTTTCATGGTTGTCATTTCCCCCAGTTTCAATTTCAGGTCCAAAATCCTACTGGGTGTGTAAGAACTCTTAGCATTATGCGTGAATCACCGGCGACCCAGTGACCGCACTGAAATTTTCTTAGTTTCGACTGTTCAAGACTCCAAGTCTAAGCTGAAATTTAATTATTAGTTTAGAGGCTCAAATTCAAGGTTAACTTGATCCATTTATAAAACTCGAAATGAAATTTTAATTGATGGAGGCTAGAAGTTTAAACTTTTCAATTCCTTTAGCTACTAATGGCTCATGAAAATGATGGGGCGAGTATCATCATTTAGGCATTGTATGGGGAAACCATATAAGTGTGCTATTATACTCTCTGAATTTTTGTGAACAAATAAAGCACAATGTTTCGTTGTAATGCACTAAATGACGTTTGAACCTCCGACAAGAAAGAGTTCTACGAGACGCTGCCTGACCAGTAGATCAAAGCCCAATTTAAGTAGTCTACTTTATAGTTCGGCCCAACCTTAGAAATGGAACCAAAACTTTATTGTGTCAACAAAGGTGAATCCTCTTATGGCATAAGTTCCAAGCCACGGAATCTCACATTAACTTTTTTTTTTTTTAACAATCGAAATTTCTGGAAATAACACAACAAAATTAGATTAACACTCAGAACTAATCGAAATCCCGGTGCAAAGCACAATCTAAGATGGAACCCACAAACCAACACCATCCAGCCAATTGGTGAATTTCACATTAACTTACAAGCTATGAGAATTCAATTTCTTAAAAATCTTATCTTATGGTATCAAAAAACAGCATGTTAATTAGGGCAATGATATATATCAACTGCGTTGGACTATTTTCAACAATATGTTAATGAAATATATTTTGTTATTAAAAAAAAATCATGCACCCTTCTCCTTTCCTCCTCCTCCTCACCTCCTAACCAAATTTTTAAGAAGAAACATAAATACCATTTTTTTTAACTTGACTAAAAAAGCATTAAATTTAAATGAGGATTTCAATATTTAGCTGCTTCTAGCATGGTCCTCTATTACATGGCGAGCTAAAACTTCGTTAAAATGCAATTAAAATTTTGCCTGTAATCAACCATTATTAGGAAAGTTCTACAAATTAAGTTACAATTTAAACCTGCACCTTTAATCTCTCACCAGATTTCTTTATTTTTTCTTTCGGAATCATCTACATGACTACATGACTAAGAAAAGTGGCGACCAACTTTTTATTTTATCTTCCCCTTTTATCCATTTCTTTTTCCTTTTTTTGGGAACACAAAACTCTCTGCCTACGAAAAAGCTGTCCAGCCCAAAAGGATAGCATCCGCTCATCATCGGGCCCACTCATTAAACCAGCACACAGTAAAATAATTAAAACCCAGAGAATATCACAGTCCAAAAATAAATAGACCGTAGTTAATCCACAGCTCACCGCTGCCGAGTCATCGCTCGTCACCCAAAACTGCCTTCCATTGATCAGTTCTCTGTCACTCCCACACACACACACTCACTGCCACACACACACACACAAAATACTCTCACTCTCCGGGTGCTTCTACATTGATAACTTTGCTTGCCAGCTCGTTGAAAAATCCCTAACGCAGCTTCATCAACTCTCTCGACTTCATTTCGGATGCGATTTTGATTTGTTTGGTAAGTTTTTTAAATCGTTACCAAGCATCTGTGTTAGTTTATGTTCGTGATCAATTGTACAATTATTTTTTTCCCCATATATCATGGCGATGAATTGCGTTTTTACCGTTTTCATTCTTTTCTATGTTGTAACTTCTTATGTTATGATCGATATTAGCGCAGGATATTATTTAGCTGTTTGGTGATAGTTCAAATAAAATTGGAACGATAGAGAGAAGATTATAAGTATGTGGAGTTGTTAGAATTGTTACGTATTATCACATCGTATATGTGTGGAAAATGGAGTCAACTCTGTGGAATTTTCGGGCATCTTGACGAAAATAGAGAAATAACGATAGAGTTTTGCTGTGCTGGTTTGAAAATGTTTTAAATGCTGTTGATTTCTCATTGTTGATTCAATTTCCGTGCTAATATTAAGAGTATAAAGAACTGTGTTGGAATTATTTTACAATTTTATTGCACTTTATACTGGGCAAGTTTTTGCGGGGATATTGTAAATCTCAAATTCTCTTAAGTTAGAAATAATCGGGGAAAAGGATTTCAAATGAGTTATTTGCTGGTGGCATGCATCTTGTTAATTCTTTAATAATTAGTATAATTTCCTAAACTACCAGATGAAAACATATGCCAAGTAGGATGTTGTGGATAACATAAATAGTTGTACGATTTTTTTCAATTGACTAAATTTTAGAGAATTTAGAGTGTAAACTGGCTCCACAGTTTCATTTTGTGAGTGTTTCTACGTATTTCTGTCATAGCGAGTTGAGTTAATTTTTTCATTGTACTACATGAGCCTTTTCGTACATAAACAAACTTTTCTTTTCCTGATTTATCTTTTTTTTTTTAAAAAAAAAAATTATTAAAAGAAGAACAAAAGAAAAGAGAATATGTTTGTTCAAATTTGTATTCTATGCTTATTCTTGAGTTTGGCTGCTGTGAAACAAAAGAAAAGAGAATGTGTTTGTTCAAATTTGTAGTCTATGCTTATTCTTGAGTTTGGCTGCAGTGAAGTATGGGGGTATATCTAAGCACTCCTAAAACGGAGAAGTCATCAGATGACGGCGAGAATGATAGACTCAGATATGGCATGTCCTCCATGCAAGGATGGCGCTCTACCATGGAAGATGCTGTAAGTATCTTCTGGCTTCTAATTATTGGGAGTCTAGTACTAGTCAGCAGTAAATAATGATAAATGAAACCTATTGCAGCTTGTCATTTGACTTTTTAGCAGTTCATGCTCTTCATTTCTATCACCTTCTTTAGTTTTTTGTTTTTAATTTTTTTTAAAATATATGTTCATTGTCAAATAGCTCATGACTAGGTCATTCACCATTTGGCATTTCAATCAGGTATCTTGATGAGATATTAACTAAGTGTTAGCTTTCTTATATATGCATAGATTCCTGTGGACCTTTATATATGAGGCCTAGATACTTGGTATATTCTTCTTTGATGGTACAGTGAGCTTTAAATGTTTCTTTTATTGCTTTTATCTTTGGATGTGGACAATATCACTAGCACTAAAAGAATCTGCTACTTAGTTACAGCATCTTGTTTTCTGTAGCATGCAGTTTATCCCAACTTGGACAAGGCTACATCTTTCTTTGGAGTTTATGATGGCCATGGAGGTAAGACTTTAAACGGAGTCAGTTTTTATAGCTCTTTGTTGACTTATATGAAAGCTGAAATGAAGCTGACTTGTACTTGGCCTTGCTTTCTGGCTACATCTTTAGGATATGGCTCAGCCTTTTAGGAAGAAAATATCCACCTCTCTAGCACCTTTCTCCTTTATATTTTTTCCCCTTACATCACCTTTTTTGCCTTTTCTATCTGAAACTGAACTTGATTTTTTTTCCCCTGTTGCATGACTTACTATCAGTTAATTTTATACTATTTTTTCCCTTATAAGGAGTGCTGAATGGTATTTATTCTTATCTATCAATTTCTGTGACCTTCTATTTAATACTTTCTATTATTTTAGCAAGTAAATAGCATAGCTTCTCAAAGGCAATTCTGATATGTATAAACAAGCTGACGAAAGAGATTAAATATACTGAAAAACAACTTCAAAGGTGTAAGATGGATTTGACAAGAAAGGCTGCAACTTGGTTAGATAATTAAAACTAATCTCTTTACAATGGAAACATATTTAGACATCTATTCCTATAATCACAAACATAGTATTGTTGCTCACAAGTAATTTTGACTAAAGTGCTTAATTGCTTATGTTAGCATAGCAATTTATGTAGAGTAGAGTATTACAGAGATGAGTTAAGAACCTGCGAGATTTGTGTATTGTTTTTTCTCTTGGAATAAAGAGTTGCTCATATTTGATTCATATAACTCCATTTAGAGCTAGGAAAATCGGCTAATACTGGATTATTATTGTGATATCCCACATCGGACTCAAGAGAAGAAAAAGAATCGTATAGAACGTCCGGACCATCAGGTAACTAATAACTTTGGGTTAACCATTTTGAGCCCATGGTTTCAGCTCAAAATGGTATTGGGCCAGTCTGGCGGGCTCAGGGCGCTACAATTATGACCTTGATTCCATTTAGTTAATTACAAATATGATTAATTGAGATGCCAAATGTAAGAATATTGTTGCTGCAATAAACAAAATGATTGGAATGAGATTTATATTCTTGCTGCACTAAACAAAATGATTGGAATAAGTTAATCTCACACTGAGCTAATTTTTGCTTGTTGGAGATCATCGTTGGTGTCGTGTGTGTGTGCCTGTTTCCTTTCTTTCTTTTTCTTTGGGGAGGCGTGTGGAGTGGTTGGAGGGTTGGGGGAGGACGAGATTGGTTTTAAATAAGAATATGATCTTTGAACTTTTGACGTCAGATATATGTGGGTTCATTATATGTGTCCTTAATTTTCTTGCAGGAAAAGCAGTTGCTAAATTTTGTGCCAAGTATCTTCATGAACAAGTGCTAAAAAATGAAGCCTACTTAGCTGGTGATTTAGGAGATTCGATGAAGAAATCTTTTCTCAGGTTACTCCAATCCTTTTTTTTTTAGTTCCTTACCTACATGTGTTATTGACACGGTCAAACCATAGCTGGAATGCATGTATAACTTCAGTATGGTGTTATTACTAGCAAAACACTTATTCATATCAGATTAGCATTATGGAACCAGACTGTGTTGTTCATGACAACATTGGCCACTGAAACTGTAGTAATTCCCACAAGTTGAGTTTTATGTAATACCTTGATTTGTGAAGTAGGAGTTTACCCTGGTCACTTCTCATTTGAGTATGAAGTCATTTATAATTGTATGGAATTAAAATTTTTGTTAGTCTGTTGATGGTTTTAAGTCATTTGATTAAAAAAAATCATTTGATTATTGTACAGATTGATGAATTTACAAATAATACCCAGTAAGTGTCGGAATAGCATTTAATTCGGATAATTTTGATTCTGCAATTTGTATTTTGTGGTTGTCTTACTAGAAGAATCTTATGTAGGACAGAGTTCTTCAAATTTTTAGGCGTTGCAACATGTAAATGCCGCGTAACCTTGTGTCTACTTTGTGGTCATTTATCTTTCAGGATGGATGAGATGATGTGTGGGCAAAGAGGTTGGAGAGAATTATCTGTACTTGGGGATAAAATGCAAAAGGTCACAGGCATGATAGAAGGATTGATATGGTCCCCAAGGAGTGGCGAAGCCAACAGCCAGATTAATGATTGGCCTTCTGAGCAGGTAAGCCCTTGGTCTTGCATCTGTCTAGTACGCTAGATACAAATATGATTTTTAAAGATGTCAATATATATCACCTCCTATGTATTTCCATTGCATACCTCCCCCTCTTAGTATATCACATGTTTTTTGGAGCTTATATTTGCATGCTGCAATACTAAAGTCATTTGTGCTGTTCTGTTAATGGGGATTGTTAGTTTTTGCATGAGGAGGTGATGGCCATGTTCTGTTAAGCTAGCTCCATCATGAGATAATATTATGAAAGTAACAATAAATTTTCCTGTATGTATTGTCTATATTATGAGAATGAATGAAGTGATGACAAACTTTCTTTTACTTCCAAGCACCGAGATCTTTTCACTTTTTAATTTTAAAGACAATCTTATTTTCTTGGCAGCATCTTTCCCTAGTCTGCAAACATATCCTGTATGGAAAATTTTTCATGCTCTTTCTTTCTACGATATATGATTTTGACATCAGTGCCATGTTGTTATTTTACTAATTTTTCATCAATCCAAAGCTGAGAATTTGTTATATAACATGGGTTTTTCAGGGTCTTGAGGATTGATTGTTTTATTTTGCATGCACCACCTGAGTTGAGATGAGGAATTTATCATTCCTGTATTTTCTGCTACAATGCAGATTCTTTGTGGTTAACTATTTACCTGTATGTCATATAGCATTGCTAAGACTTGAGATGATTTATTGTCCTCCTTTGTGTCAGCAAGCAAATATTTAAATAGTGTTATTAATTAAATTTATATAAGCCCATATGATCTTGTTTTGAAACTAAGGCATATTAAACATGATTGTGAGTGAAGGGACCACATTCTGATTATATTGGACCAACTTCTGGTACCACAGCTTGTGTTGCAATTATCCGTGACAATCAACTTGTCGTTGCTAATGCTGGTGATTCTCGTTGCGTGATGTCTCGTGGTGGTCAGGTAGAGATTTTGCTGAAGCTTTGGGTAATAATTTTGTAGTCTTGTGTTTTCTGAAAGAAGTCTGATTTGTCTTGATCCATCTAGGTTATACTTTTGATACTGGATTTCGTGATATACAAAGAGTTTGGAGACCTGATAGCATCCCTACCAAAATAAAACTATGCTATCAGTTAATTATATAGTATGGTTAACTAAATGTACTTTTATTTTTCATTCTTTTTATTTGAAGAAGGAAGAGTAAATCTGGTCTTGCTCTCCATCTCCCACTCACTTGCTCTTTTAGACCAAAGAACTTAGGCAACTTGTTAGTTTTCTAATCCAAAGGGAATATGTTGCTGGTTACTTCTATAGGGCAGTCCTAACTGTGCTAATAGGAAATTCACTATCTCTAATTTAGGCCTATGCTCTGTCAAAAGATCACAAGCCTGACCATGAATTGGAAAAAGAAAGGATACTGCAAGCTGGTGGCTATGTCCAATGTGGACGTGTCAATGGTAGCCTGAACCTGGCCAGGGCAATAGGTACCCATGTTGGTTTGTTGGGAGGCGGAGAGCTTTACTTTTGGTATTTATCGAGAAAATGAAATTTGTTTCTTTTTTGATTGCATGGACGTGACAATTTTTATGACTTCAGGTGACATGGAATTAAAGCAAAACAAAGCACTTCCTGCTGAAAGGCAAATTGTAACAGCAGATCCTGACATTACCATGGTATTTATGACTTGAATGCTATTGTGAGCTGAATCTGCTAAACGATGATTTTAGAAGTGATATTATGTTCAACGTCTTGCTTTACAATCTTCTTTATGGGAAAGGGCTATTGATTTAAGTTTAATTCAATTTGGCAATCGCCTGGTTAAGATTTGGAATATTTAGTGTGCATATTTTTGCATTTCATTGAATAGTAGCTTCACATGACATGGTTTTTTTCCATTGGTCCTTTTGATACTAGGTTGATCTCCAAGATGACGATGAGTTTCTTGTTCTAGCCTGTGATGGGATATGGTAGGGCTTTTCCGCTTGGCTCCTTTCTTTTTCCTAGTTATAGTTACTTTTCTTGGTAATCAATTTGACTTAAAAACATCCTCTAAAGGATTTTGAGCCAGTGGTTTTATATCAGGATATGTTGCAACTGTCTGTAGTAGCTAACCTATGCATGTCATGAACTTGCTGCTCTGCATTGCTGTGTTAGACTTTCATGCAGAGGCAAAACTAAGTTATATTTGTGTGAATTTGGTAGGTCTCGAATTCAGAGATTTTACCATAGTGCTCTAGGAGGAAAATTAGTTAGCACTGATTTGCTTGTAAAAGATTGAAAACTCTTAATTCTAGCAAAAGAGCTGTATCTCCTCCTCATGAAACTTATGTAAGATAACTGATGCATAGTGGATGATCTTTTAACATGTTTTCTGTGATAAGAGTAGTGTGTTATGAAATTGACAATATCAAATCCATCTAACTGCTACTTCATTTCTTAGTCACGTAGTTCATCGACATATGTCCTGAATTTGTGTCCCTAAGAATTAAAAGCCTGCAACCTTTGTCCCTTTGTTGGCCCTTTAGCCTATTATGTGTACTCTATACATAAATTAATGTATACTTTAAACATCCATAGTTTCTTTATGGTAAGAGTTTAGCATGAAAATTGCAATGTGAAAAGTGGACCTGAAGATTACGAGTACAACAAGACACTCCACTGTTTTGCCTCTACAGCCTTGGTTGATGGCATTGCTTTGCCTGCCCTGCTGAATGTTAGAACTTTTAATTCATACGTTTGTCTTCTTGTAACATGGTTTGCCATGTTAATTATGTATCTTTTTGTGGTAGGGATTGCATGTCAAGTCAACAGGTAGTGGACTTTGTTCGAGAGCAGCTGTACAACGTAAGTCTTCTGTGTATATCTCAAATAATGCTGTTGATAAATTTTGTAAAGTAAAAGTCATTTGATGACACGATTGTTGATGCATCCGGTATTTTACAAATTACTTAGGAGACGAAGCTTTCAACAGTGTGTGAGAGGTTGCTTGACAAATGTTTGGCACCAACTGCTGGTGGGGAAGGCTGTGACAACATGACCATGATACTTGTCCAGTTCAATAAACCTTTGAACAATGGTGCTTCTTCCAAGGATCATCCATTTCCTCTTGATGAGCAAGCTGAATCTGATGAAAGACCCAGCAGAAATTGAACCTAAGCTACATCAAGCAGATGTTGAATCGAGTCCAGGTTAAGCCCATGCTGAGTCATGCAGAAAGTAAATAGTTCATGTGAAACCTCTCTGTAAATTTGGAGATTCTGTTTAAAATAGTTTGTTTGGATTGCGGTTTATTTGTCAAAATATATTTGTTTACATCATCGTTACAATTTCCAACACACCTTTTTATCTTCTCAATTACCTTTTTATCGCATATACATCACATCATAAAAAGTGCTACAGTAAAAATATCTCTAATAATTCACAATTCAAACAAACCAACGTGTTTTTAGGAATTTTGAATCCTGTTCGATGACAAGATCCAGTTGTTAACGTGTGGATTTCCTTTTCTGCAGTACACATCTAATGAAACACTTGATGTCAAGGCTGAGTGTGTTTGGATTGCACATTATTTACAATTTATTTACACACTGATTCGTTTGCATCATTAACATATTTTTTAATCATTTTTTTATCTCATATATATCACATCAAAAGAATATTACAGTATTTTTTAAAAAAAAATTATCTCAAACAATCTCATATCCAAACACAGTATTTTTTAACCTTTTCTATTGTTGGTAAAATCTTGATAACCTTTTCTATTGTTGGTAAAATCATGATATCA
The DNA here is from genome assembly GCF_036785885.1 of Coffea arabica. Lineage (NCBI taxonomy): Eukaryota > Viridiplantae > Streptophyta > Magnoliopsida > Gentianales > Rubiaceae > Coffea > Coffea arabica. Next base: position 4,105,141 of record NC_092316.1, on the reverse strand, counting down.
TTATATTAACCACAATTAAAGGTACAAACAGACCTAGGGAAACGTGTCCCCTAATTTTTAAACCTCTGCCAGCTCATGATTTGTATTTCCGAAAATCAGTTGGGCAAGGCCTAACAAAACACGAATGTCTCGGCAGGTGAAATTAATACTACTAGTATTTTAAATAGGATTAAATGCAAAAAACTCCCATAAATATTTATGACTGTTGCACAATACACTCCAAAATATGTTTATATGCACTTTGCACTTCTACTAAAAATTAACGAATCTGTATACACCATTTATTTACCATTGAAATGATAACTGTATGTCTGTATCCTTAAATAATAATTGAATGGACAAAAGCACCCTTCATGGCCCATTGTGTTGCGTGGAGTGGGATGTGATGGTCAATAAAATATCTAAATAATTTTGGAATGTGATGTATGCAAAAAAAACTGTTACTTAGAATATTATTTATATATCAATTATTTTTTGTACTTTTTTCTTTACTCTTTACCTTGTTCTATTTTGCATTTTTCTTGTTCTTTTTTGTCTTGTATGACTAGTTATTTTAATTTTTTACTATTATTATTTGTATATATTATTTTTAATGAACTTCAACTTATTCTCTTTTCATCTCTTTTTTGTGTTCAATTATTAGTAGTAATAATAATTGCAAATATATGTTAGCTATGTGCAAAGCATATTTTGTATAGTATTCAAATTATTTAGATACATCTAAAACAAATAAGCTCATAATAAATCTAATTATTAATAGCAAAGTGACAAATAATAAGATTAAAATAAAAAAATATGAGTAGCAGTATATTATTGGTTAATGACACTTTTTTAGAAAATTTTTACTCATTTGATAAGATAAATTTTTTGTACTTTTTGTTTTCTTTTTCGACATCAAAATTATTCGTAATAATATTTTGTCAGGTAGAGACAGTCATTTATGTTCGTTTGGAAGGAGGACAATTCTATTAGGAAATTTCAACGAACAAAACTTGCAAGACACGTGCTTTTGTTTGATCGTGAAATCTGTGAACGATAATTTTCTTAAGGTGCAAAGTGTCTATAAATATGCTTTGGGGTATATTATGCGACAGCTATAAAAGTTTATGAGGGTTTTCTACATTTAACCCTTTTAAATATTATGTCTAAGTAAGACTTGCTTCTTCTAGTAAATTATCATATTGAAGAAAGGATTTTCCCATAATAAGTCAGCATGATCTAGACTAGGGTGGCACCATTTTCCCCCTAACAAGTCAGCATGATCTAGACTAGTATGGCATCATCCCAATTAGTATGTGTTAGGGAGAACAACGTCAAGAAAGCTTATCAAAGTGTTCAATATGTAAATCAGAAATCTAATTCTAATCTAAAAATTTAAGTTATTAGGTTTCAGCCTCTTACTTATATATTAATCGTTCTTTTTTCATCTTTGAACCAATGTAGGATATCCTTATACTATATAAAAATGAGTTTGGATTAAAGAATGACTTTGAATTTCAACCGCAAGAGTAGGGGTATTTTGGGATTATGAGGTGGTTTTAAATATAGTTATAGTATTAGGTACTACTTTAGATAGCATGTGTATTATTGTGTTTACTGAAATGTCCTTGTATTCTAAAAGATGCAGTGATGATTTGTTCAAAGGTCTGGGCAGTTTGGGAATGTGAGATTATTTGGTCATCTTTTCTACAATGGGTACAACCCATAATAGTTTCTTTATTGGTGTAATTACTTAAATGCCCTTGCAAAGACATTCATTTTGGTTTAAATCAATTATTACTATTACTTTGCTATTATAACTTGAAGAACTTCAAACGTCATTTTCATCTCAATTAAAGTAAGAACAATATGGTTTATTAAGGAATTTATGATTGAACATTAGTTTCAACTTCAATTCTTCAAATGTCTACCCCTTCACATTCTTCCGTTATGTTCCTTTCATCTTCCAATAAATACTTATTTGTTTTGCTATTGTACTCTAAATTTCAATATGGTTCTCTAGTGAAGTTATTCTTGGTGGTTCAACTTGAGGTGAGGTTTCATTCTTTTTTTTATGATTTGCTTTGTAAAATCGTAATTTCTATTGTTAGTTAAATGCTCTCATTCCAAAATTGGATACTCTGTTAGCGTAATTTAATATTGATATTATTGTTTCTCCACAAAGTTGATTGTTCTATACAATTTAAATGGTATGGCTTTATTGGAATAGATTTTGATCAACAAGAATGTTGGCTACTTTGATCAAAAAGAATGTTGGCTACTTTGATCAAAAAGCCTCCATCATAGTTGGCTACTTTCATCAACAAGAATGTTGTGTAGATGCACTTTTAAGTGGATAATCACTTTGTTTATTTGCCATTCTCTGAATCGTTTGGGTATCTGTTTAAAGTTCGTTTAGTCTTGTTAATGAAAAACTCATATACAAGTGCTTGTTTCAAAATATATGAACTAAGCAGATAGCATGCATAATTTACTTCCCCATCTCCCAGTATACATTAGATATTTTGTTACTTCATTTTATTACTTCATTTTGTTACTTCATTTTGTTACTCAATGTGTGTGAATTGTTTGATATTCACTTGAACTACCGTAAAATTTTCTTTAATCATAAGCACCAAACACTCGCGCGATGCGCAGACATTCCCCTCCTAGTAATTCTTATAAATCTCTCTTTCTATGAGTAACCCCTCATATTAAATCCAAATTTATAAACTCTTCTCTAAACCTACTTTAATAGTTAATGCAATCTCACCTTAATACCTAAAGTCATCTCTTCTCGCAATTATGGACCCATTATTTTTCAACATTTAATTCTTCATGAGTAAAACCTCCCATTAAATTCAAATTTACATTCTTCATGAGTAACCCTTCACATTCAATCTAAATTCACAAGTTCTTTTTCAACTCACTTTAATACTCAATACAAATCCACTTTAACATCTGAAGTCATCTCTTCTCTCAATCATAGACCCACTTTTTTTCAGCATCCAAACCTTCACAAGTAACCTCTTATATTAAACCTAAGTTTACAACCCTTTATGAGTAACCCCTCACAGCATCCAACTTGAGATAATTTTCTCCCAATCATGGATCCACTCTTTTTCAACATCCAAATTGGATTTTAACCCCTACCAACCCTTGGCTCTGCCACTTTAATACTCCATGCAAATTCACCTTAACACTTAAAGTCATCTATTCCTCCAATTATGGATCCATTTTTCTTTAACGTCCAAGCTAAATTCTAGACCCCTGCGAACTCTTGACTCTTTGGTCTAAAAGTACTGAACCTCTTGTCAAACTCTTGGTGCACTTGATTTAATAGGAACCACTAGGGAGGGACAACCCGCGCGACGCGCGGGAATTTGGTGCTTGTGATTCAAGATAATTAATAATTATTGTTTAATATTTTGCAGGATAAGAACTGAAGTATGATGATTTTATCATGTGATTTTAATAGAAAAATCATAAGTTATATAGTAAGTCAATAAAAATAATGTACAATAAGACATCCTTATCGTTATACTATATGAGAATCCGTTGCGATCAAAGGTTATGTTTGAATTTCAACCGCAAAGATAAGGGTAGTTTGAAAATGTAAAAATATTTGAAGTGCAATTGAAAAGTATCCAAAGGTCTCTTTTAAAACTTATCCAAGATGATAAAACATTTTAAAGTATCAATTGGATCTTTCATCTCTCGAATTTATATATGTTCGTGAATGATCTTTCAAGCAATGCTTCTGATTTCTCCTCTGACTTAAGGTCAACTTGAATTATCAAGTCAAGTTGATCCATCAATTACTTTGCGTCCAATCTAATCTAAAATAATTTTATTTTTACTAACTATTTATATAATTTGGTGGGTATAATACGACTTAATCACACGTTTCTTACAGAGATAATAATGCCCAAAAATGATAGATAGATAAGAAACTTAAGTTGTCTTTTTCAAAATTTTGTAGAAACTATTTAGATTTAGTGTTTTTGACTAGGGACATTTCTTTATAATCTCATAAATAAGTTCAAATTTACATAATTGTTAAAGATCTGAATTGAAACTATCTTGATTATAAAAAATTGGTGCAAATAATATTTTCTAAATTTGAAATTGTAGAAAATGGTAAATAAAATCAGAAGAAATTCCTCATATGAATTCGAATTGCAAACTATAGGTAGAAACTGCTTAATGATATTTTTCAATGTTTACTTATATAAGTATCCAATATAATATATCTACTTAATTGACTTGTTTGAACTATGGATAATAGTTGCTTCAATCAAATCAAGAAACATTATTTATCATTGTACAACATACAATTATGAGTAAATGAATTAAAACAATGCAATCAAAATGGTGTTGTGGCTAAAGCATTTAAACTCATCAAGTTCTACTGTAAATTCTTTTACATAGCATAAAAAAGTAAATTTTTTGTATTTGAAACTATATAAATAGTATAATACAAGAACGAAATCATAACATGGAAAGCAAATAGAGTGCAAATGACATCTTAGTACTATGTAGCATGATTAATTTTCTTTTTCAGTTTCAATGAAGTACAAAATTCTAAATTAATAAATTTTACAATCATAAAATTTTCAATTAAAATAAACACAACCTGAATTCCAAATCATATTACATGAAAAAATAACTATTTGAACCATAACTGCTGGAATGTAGTCAACAGATCTCTGGAGTCAAGAATAATAGGAGAAAGTTCATGAGAAATAAGGTTATTTAACTTAAATAAAGAGATAATACCTTGATTGAGGAAAAAAAGATGATAAAATTGCTTTTCTGATTATTTTAGAAAGTGACAACATTATGTCAAATTGTACTTTGATCAGAGACAGAATCTCTGGGATTTACTAAGAAAAACAATACAATTAGTTAGTTTTTGGAATTATAAGTATCAAAAAGCAAACTATATGGAGTTGTTGAATAAACCAATCATCAGGAAAAAAAAACTACAATCGAAGAGAATAAACCTAAAGAACTCACCTCAATTTAAAGGAAAAGTTATGCATTTCACCAAATATTTAATAGCCATAATAAAATCAAAGAAGTGAAACCGAAAAAGAAAAAAGGGTATAGCTAAACATGGGGACATAAATATGATAATGATTGTTCAGATAATAATTAAGTTAATTAATTGTAATTAAAATCCAATTATGTAACATCCAATTAATTCCTTAACGGATGAGAAAGGTTTCAGGAAATTGGAAGGTTTGGATGTTAGTATAATAAATGATTAAAAGGACTTTTATGTAATTCTATCAAAATACAAGCTTTATTCAGTTGTACTTGATACTCAACTTGGCACCAAAAATTGTAACATACCAAACATGCCCCTAACCTTAAATGTCTGAAAGGTTATATAAGTAATTATAGTGAAATTAAAGTTATAATGACTTGTATTCAATGTTCCAATTACTCTTCAAATGTTTCCAAAATAACCTTACCCCTGCGGTTGAAATCTAGTCCTAAACTTGTTCTTATATAGTATAAGGAAATTTCTTAACACTTCTGTCCACCACCAAGAAAAGAATATTCATCGGTTCAATTGCGAGAAAAATCCATTTGCCCATCAGTAATTTAGTCTTGCAACTAAACTCCTTAACACTTCAGTCCACCACCAAAAAAAGAATTTTCACCGGAAGAATCCACTTGCCCATGCAACTCAATTTCGCAACCAAAATTTTTAACACTTTGATCTACTACCAAGAAAAGAATTTTTACTAGAAGAATTCATTTGCTCATGAGTAATCCAGTTTCGCACCATCAAAAAGAGAATTTTCACCAAAAAAATTCACTTGCCTATGAATAACCTTATCTTACAATTAGAAAGTCTGATACCACTTGTTAGAAAGAAACATTTCGAGAGAGTCCATCAAAGAGTCCAAATTCACTTGCCCATGAGTAATCTAATCTTGCAACTAGAAGCTCTAATACCATTTGTTAGGAAAAAACACTTCTATAGACCCCATCAAAGAGTCCAATATATAAGTCAAGATTTCAACTCTGACTCAAAAGTTTAAACTATTAAGTTTTGAGTTCTTACTTACATATTAACCGCTCTTTTTCTTTACATCTCGAACTAATGTGGAACATAATTCTTTACTAACGAAACTAACGGAATATTTGGATAATAAATTATTCCAAACACAATTTTCAAACAACTTTTTATTATTTCAATTAATTTTTTATCTCACATACATCGTATTCCAAAAATATATACTATAGTACTTATTTTAAATAATATTTCAAATAATCTCATATCCAAATATTTCTTTATCAAGATATTGATCTCATCATGTACCCCATCTCTCTCAACAAAAACAACAACAACTACGACTATTTGATTCCCTTCGTCCTAAAGTTGCATCGATCATGGTTCTCACTGATTAAATTGGAAACTGAAGAACAGCTGTTTTATTCCGTTTCTTGCTATGCTAGTGATTATTTGGACGCATGCACTTTTAATGTGGTATCTCATGAGTTTTTTCTTCTTTTTTTTTTTTCAACACATCACAAAATTTCCCCTTGAAATCCTTGACCATTTTTCACACTAAACTACATAAAAACCATTGGAGAGCAGAAAAAGACCAAAATCTCGTTTGATCAACGGACGGGACCAAGCATACAAGCTACGAATTTGGAGCACTTACTAATAAAAGAATGTCCTTGCGTACGTTTATAACCAAGAATGGAATCCTGCTTCTAATTCAGAGGTTCTCCATTGCTATACACATATAGAGAGGAAATGTTAGCAAAACCCAATTCCATCAAAGACTGAAACACGAGTTAGATTTAATCTGATCATAATCCATGTATTGAAAGCCAATCCAATGGAATTTTGTCGTAGCATCAACTACCAGGAAAAGGAAGAGTGCTCTCTAACACATAAATCCGCTCAAAAGTCAAAAAGCTACCTACCTCACACAATTAAGAACATCTACCATGAATGCACAAAACACTACCTTCCTCTGCCAACTAAAAGAACAGGTGATGGAAGAAATATCTTGCGTTTTGTTCTACTCCCTCCGTCCCACTTTGATAGTCCAATTTTTTTTTCACACAGTTTAAGAAAAAATAGTTAACTTTATTGGAAAAGTAAATTTAGATTGCTATTTTCCTAAAATACCCTCACATTAAATATGGTACAACTTTATTTGAACTTGAATTGATGGTAAAAAAAGAATCAACTCTCATTAAATGGGGTAGGTTTATAGTAACAACTACTTACATTGAATAAGTATATTTTAGAAAAATTAAAATACAATTACGTTCTTCAATTGGAAAGTGAACTACAATTTGGGACAGATGAAAAAAGAATACAGGACTATCAAAGTAGGACGGAGAGAGTACTATATGTAAAAGTTCCTTAGTTTCTCCAGTCCTAGGACTTTGTTTTGCATGATATTAATATGGAGTATGGACCATCATAACTCAGCATAACCAAAATACAGTAGGAAGCAATTGACAGTCTTTTTTTTTTTTTAATTGAATTGATTGATAGTCAAATTCAATGCATTTTTTTTAGATCGAACCCTGCCTCCCATCCCACCAAAGCCTTAAAGGCTTGGTAGTGGCCACTAGTCTAAGGTTGGTGGTTTCTAACTTTCATACTTGCTGCGTTGAAGATGTATGTGGATACCTACTTTGAGTACAAATGATTAATTCTAAACTTGATGCTCTCCTAATTCCTTCTTTGTGAGTATGAAAACTTTTCTTCTCTTGTTTTTGCCTCATTCTTCCAAAGCTCCCAAGTCCTTGTAGTTTTGCTTAATTCTTCTTTGTGAGTATGACTCTTTTTTTTTTTTTTTAATTATTAAAAAGATGATCAATGGTGATTCCAACTCACTTTAATTTCTTGATGAGTTAAACTCATGACCTGTTAAAATGTTTTATCAACTAGACTTATCGCGCTAACTCAGGACTTAGTAAAATACACGTGAAAATTATTTTTGTTTGGACGAGACAAGGACTAGACATGCATGGGTTTTTCCAATTTTTTGTGTCTTGGACCAAGTCCACTTCTGCAGTTCGGACCACGCGGTCTACACAAGAAATGGCTTTTAGTTTACGGAACGCTTTTGTGGTCCACGCTCCTTTCCCCAATTCAATGTGGTCTTGCGAAAACGTTGAAAAAATAAAAATATAAAATTTGCCCTTATTAAAGGCTAATAGCTTATAACTAACTCGAGAAGAGAGATAAAAGTCAATTCGAATTATTGAGGTAAAGAGGCATCCATGGAAAAGTAAAAGAACCCATGTACTGTATATCCCCCCTAAGGGTAGATTCATATTGTAGGCTTGCAGCTAGTGTAGTAAAAAAAAAAAAAAAGATTTTCTTCTCATCATATTGAGCTACCATTACCTTTTTTTTTTTTTTTTTTTTTGTGACAAGGGAACTCAAATTGGTTATCCAAAAATGCGCACCGGATAAATCCCATCTCACGCAATAACCTATCAATTACACGGAGAGATAAAACGCATTATACAGGTCGTTCTGTGCAATGGACAAATGTTTCAGGAGAAATTTGAACCTAGATTGTAAAAAAGCGTGACGCCAAGTATGCAGTGATAACGAATAAGCAAGATTGCGTCCACCATGGCTAGAAGACACAATACATTTCTAACAAATATTATTCCAACTCGTTAATTCACCTGCCCACAAAACTTTTGAATGACGATCATCTCCACTTCCGAAGAGTTATTTACTCATTCCTTCGTCATCGTGCGAGACATATTAATTATATCCCAAAAGATTGAAATCATTTTTTTTTAACACTTGCAACATCCGCGGAGAATGAAGGGTGAGAATTTTCAAGTCCATGCTTATTTTGTATGAAAAGTCCTATCCTAAACAACATAAGATTTGAAGGACAAAAACAAACTAAAAGAGGATCTACTTTCTTAATTTTAGAAATTTTTATGTTTCTATATATCACACAAAATAAAAAGAAGAGCGGATTCAATGTGAATTATATTATTTACCACCTGAATTGTGGAAAACTTCAGCTTAAAAATGGAGGAAACTTTTGCAAACAACTAGACGTTGTTGAATACGCTTTTTGTCTTCGGGAAACAAAATAGAAGAACTGATGCGGCTTTTGAAAAGTCGAATTTTCCTGGAAATGGGGCTTCAAGTGTGGAATGTGGATCCCAGACCATCAAGGGCTGATGCAGCGGTGCATGATAGACACGTGTTCAGAGTACCAGAGAATCCTTATCCACCATCTTCAAATGACAGTTACAGAAAATTAGCTTGATGACGTCAAACCCAGACCGCGCCCGCCGGCAGCGGATGAGAAGCCGCTGGATATTTGCCTCGACCTCCAGCTCCTTTGCCTTTTTTTTTTTTTTTGGTAATTAATTCATTTATTGGATTAGGATAGACACTACTACTGTTTGTTTTACTGGATGACAAAAACACACGTCACCAAATTCTTCCACATCAGCACTTTTGTTTCACCCGATTTTGATTTCGCCCTCTGATTTTACGTTTTCTACCTTTAACCCCAATTGTTTTGTTATTGCTGCTCTTCGTCTCGATCATTTCAAATAATTGATGGCTACCCTAATTGATGGCTTTTTCTTTTTCGTTCTTTCATTGGATTGAATTCATTACGGTGAAAAATTTTTATGTACAACAATGAAACACTAACGAGCAATTCTTATGTAATACGTTAAAAATTCAGCAAAAACACTTGGAAAATTAGCGAAAAAATGGTAGCATTTTACATCTTTATTATTTTTTAATGATAATATGATATTTTTACATGCATAATAACTTTTCAGGATATTTGGCGGCATCACAAAACATCCAATCACATCAAATATGTAGAAAAAGAATACAAAAATCTCGCTCTATGTAGTAGTAATCCCTCACGAGAAGAAATAGTTAAATCTAACCATAGAGGTAAATAATATGATATGGTTGGGAGACGTAAATAAGAGATAAAAGGCTTGTCTGTGAAGATTAATTTTTTTTTAATTTTCTCCTATTATTTTGGATAGAATTCACTTGTAATAATTATGAGTTAACTGATCCAATTTTTCAAAAAAATGTGGTAAAAGAAAGTAAGGGAATGTAGCTACATCTAAGTTTGCTATTGAAACGATCGTACACTTTTGTGACCAAGTAATTGAAATCCTGTTATAGAGAGAAAAAAGATTCAAAGTACTTCTTTTTATATAAGTGCACAACAAAATGATAGAATTCATATACAATAATGTAAATCCTAGTGGAAATTACTTAGGACATAAGTTTTCTAACTCATCTATTTAAGTGGTTTTCAAGATAAATTCATGTAACAACCTAATCTAAATATAGATAAGGAGTAGCATGTTGAAATTCATAGTTTGAGGGACAATTTGGAATAGTATAACTTAAAACTAGGCCTCAAGTGAATAACAGGAAAGACGAGGCATATCCTTTGAAAATCTTAAAAGATTCTCTGCGAGAAAAGGCTTGGACAGAGTCACCAACCCAGCTCCCAAGGGTCGGATAACTCTCCAAATCTCTCCCTTTCTATTGTCCGCACCTCAAAAGGACTTGGCTCCTAGAGAAATAAAAAATTGCCAGGTGACACTTCGCCTCCAAAATTCACCACCATGGATAAGGACTTCATTTCCTACGTCAGCTTGACACATAGATCATCCCCTTTTTGCCCTTTCCGCTCTCTTCTTGATCTTTATATATACGCATTTTCTTCTTCCCCAGTTGAACAGATTCATCATATCCTATCCATTTCAACCCATTATTGCATTCAAAGAAAAGTACCCTCCCCATACTATTCTTCATTGGCAATTGACTTGTTCTTTGAATTTTGCCCTTTTAAAATATTCACATAGCTTTCACATTCACCAAAACTTGCCTTGTCTAACCCGTTTCCATATTCATTTACCTGTTCCTTTCAGACCCTTCGATAGATGATCTTACACCCATAATCTATATATATCTTTGAAGCTGGTTTTGCTAAATCGCATCCGGGTTTGCTCATTTCTATTGGAAAAAAAGAATACAGGATCCAATTTTTATTGATCCAAGAGTAGCTTTTGACTTTTTCAGAAAGAATGGCGACTTTTGTAGGCTCTGCCTCTTCATCGTCTTCTTGGATTCAGATGAAGAACTCAGCAAAGAAGGGAAAGAACAATGGCAAGGACAATACCAAGTTCAGGGTATCGTGCGTTTCTTCTTCTATCGCAGATCCATATAAGACCCTGAGGATTCACCCTAGTGCTTCTGAATCTGAGGTCAGGAAGGCTTTCAGACAGCTCGCTCTTCAGGTATTTTATTTTTAACCTCCAATTTTCCATTTTATTTGTGTTGTTGTCACTAAAAATGTGATCTTTACAAACATTTCCATTTTCTAGACGCCAGCTTTGGGATAAAAATCTTTTCTTTAAATTGATTGCTCATTTGGAAAGTTCTTAACTTCTCTGGTTCTGTATTCAATCCGGGCCATGTAATAATGTGAAGGAGAGTTTCTTATTTCTGATCCTTCGAGTTTGATTTTTCTGGTTGCCAATTGTTGCCTGTTAATGTTTCAAATTGCATTTAAAAAAAAAAAATTGGCGCTAAGGTTATATCATAACTAATGCTGGTTTATTGATGTATTTATCTATCCGTGATCCAATTTCAGTATCATCCTGATGTCTGCAAAGGGAGCAACTGTGGCGTGCAATTTCACGAAATTAATGAAGCTTATGATGTAAGTCACCGTGATGATCTCTGTTCTCGTTAATAAATTAGGTTCAGTTGATCTTGAGGTTGCAAATAACATATACTGTATATGATAATGAAGTGATATCTCAGACATCAGCCTATAGTACTCTTTTTTGGGCTTGATTACTTTATGGTCTAAGTGGGAGCCTCGGATGTATGGTTGACCTTGAGTTGGAATATAATAATGTCATGTTAAAACTGAAAAGGATATGCCAAGCATTGTAGCTATTCCCAATCGTATTCATTCAATTATTATGCGCGACAACTTTCCAAAAAATTATTATACTTGACAATAAATAATGGAGAACAAGTCCTTTTCATTGTCAATCAAAGTGATGCCAATTGCATCACGCAATGTTCCTCAACCTGTCCCAAGACGTTGCATCTGTTCCAGCCATGTAAAAAATTAGGATAAAAGCCACATCAGGTGTAGGTTGCTCAAGTTGCTGATCTTATCCGAAAGAAGCAATTCAAGAATTTTGGATAAAAATTGGTTATTACAGTATATCATAGTCATCGGTTCCTGTACTATATATTATTGAGCCTTTTCCTTTCAATGGTTTGTTTGCAGATTGTGATGAGTAATCTGAGAGGGGAATCAACCCAATCGCAAATGGAGGCTTATGATGACGGTATAGATGATTCATTCAGGGGGATGAATGATCCTGATTGGGACATGTGGGAAGAATGGATGGGATGGGAAGGAGCGGGGATTCGCGACTACACATCCCATATCAATCCATACATTTAATCAAATCTTATTGCTTGGTTGTTTAAACAGTACAGGGCCGTAAAAAAAAAACCCACATCTTCAACCTAAGAAACAGATGAAGATGGTTGAGGTTGATGTACAAATTGTCGGATTTATGTAAATATTCTGGGGGTACTTCTAATTAGTTGTATCATGTCGGAGCCTTTTCTTGATGTGAATTCAATGCACTGCATGTGCTCATCTATCAATGAACTGAAAATTTGCTCAAAGCTTAAAGATTTCACTTTCGCTTCTGTACTGTTCTTATGCTATCTGTCCCAACTTGGTTCCTTGGCCCTGAGTACATTTGTTTCCTTCTGCCTCTGGGGCATTATGGAATCATAGGAAAAAATCTATATTGGGCCTGTCAAAGCACTGAGCTCACGACGAGGGGCCTGGACGGTCGCCAGAGGCAACCGTGGCCTGGATGAGGCCTCAAAAATTTGTGTGGCTCAGATCACGTCTTGTAACTCGATTTTCACGTCGTGTGGGATCCATAAAAATGTTGTTCTAATGTTATTCGCTGTTGTATTATTGTTACACCTTATACAGATGATGTTATATCATGTACAAATGATGTTACACCTTCCGGAGCGATTGTTCTGACAATGGCTCCAGCCCCGCGTCCCTGAGCTCACCCCTCACCACTTTCAAATGCCAGGAACTTGGTTTCTAATTACTCCTTCCTATGATTTCATCGCTAAACTCCAAGCTTAGTACTGAATTAATTCCTCCTGAGCCTAACATCCGGAAGCTTAATATAGATGGAACATCAAAGGGCAATCAGGGGCCTGCAGGTGCAGGGGAGTAATCAAGGAAATTTTCTTTTTTTTCAAAACAGGAAATTGGTTTGCCCAGTAATACTAGCTCGAAGCGATGGGATTGACAGAATGGGACTTGGGAGTGATGCTGCTGAATCTAAAAGCTGCTTTAATCTTGAAGCAGATGCTAGTAATGAAATTGAGCCCATCAATCTTGAAGTTAAAGATAAAAGGAGTGGTTAATCAGAAGACACTGATTTAAATTGTTCATTCAAAAATAACAGATTGAAGTATCAAGAAGATTCGACCATTAGGATCACAAGATTGCCCTGTTCTTGCTCTCTTTTCACTGTTCTCCCGTTCCCGTTTAAAATGTAACTTGGAAAAGAAAATGGATCACGAAAGTCATTAACTTGTAATATGCAGTTACTGTAACATCATGAAGGAGAAGAGGATTCCAGGATGGAGAATTGCAAATCAGCTCTCATATGATTGGTGGGGCGGCCATCTCAATAATCAATAGTGGGGACGTCACAATCGGAGAGGCAGGTAATCTGTGAGGTACGTGATTTTTTTTTTTTTGGAGAATAGGTACGTGATTTCAAGAACGTCAGTGATCAATAATGTGATGCTCCAGCAACCAACAAGCCCCTTGGCCCGGGGTACGCCCCCGATTGGGAGAAGTCGTGGTTGCCGGTGAACGCTTTCGAGGTCAATGAACTCGTAGACGGTTGAAGTCGTGTTGTTTTCTGCAGGGTTCTTGCCCTTTTGGGCAGATTGAACTCTGAATTGTCTACTCCTTGCCATTTGAAGGTGATGTAGTAAGGAGTAGTTACTGGGTAATTTGGATTGAAAAGTTTGATTCGTTATCCATGAATCAAAAAGAAAAAGGAAAAAAGGAAAAGATGAAGAGAAGGACTGAAGGAGGAGGAAAAAAACCATAAATGGTAGTAATAGTAAGAAGATGATCTAAGGAGGAGCTAAGTCGATAAATGTGGCTATTATTTGTTGGCGACGAGAAGTTTTATCTTGATCCAGATTAATTACCTGACAAGGTTAGAAATTGATATTTTTTAACCAATCAAAATACTTTGAGGAAGATCGTGAGCCCCGTGAGTTTTATCATCAACCATTGTGACTTGGCATGTGTGACCCCTCGTTTATTCACTTAGAGATAAAGAATTGATTAAAAACCAACTCTTGAGTTTGCGTGGAGTTAGTCCCGACGGAAGGTTAAGGATATAATAATTCGTCCTGTTGTCGTAATACAATAATCAACAAGTGGAAAAGGAAGGAAAAATGAAATCTAAACCACCAGATTCAATGAAAATCAAAAGCTAAAGCCTACAAGTAGGAATTTTTGTTTAATGAATATGGACCAAATCATTTGTTTAACTACCAAAGGGATCTAACCGTTTTTCTTTTAAAAAATGATCATATATCAATTACGAAATGAATTTAGGATAAAAAGCGGTAGAAAACAGCGGACACCAAAACACTTCACTACGAAGAAAATGGGGAAAAAAAATCCATTGTTATACATTAATTACTACAATAGTCTCCAAAAAGAAAAACTACTACTCCCTCCGTTCCACTTTAATAGTCTTGTATTCCTTTTTCATCTGTCCCAAATTATAGTCCGCTTCCCAATTGAAGAATGTAGTTATATTTTATTTTTTCTAAAATACCCTTATTCAATGTAAGTAGTTGTTACTATAAACCTATCCTATTTAATGAGAGTTGATTCTTTTTTTTTTTTCCATCAATTCAAGTTTCGATAAAGTTATACCATATTTAATATGAGGGTATTTTAGAAAAATAGCAATCTAAATTTACTTTTCCAATAAAGTGAACTACTTTTTTTTAAACGGTGTGAAAAAAGAAACAAAATTATCAAAGTATTACGGAGGGGAGTATAATAGTAACAACAACAAGCTTATGATTGCTTCGGTAAGTTGTGGCTCCGGCTTTATGAAAGGCTGACGTCAATCAAAGGGGCCAAGTTACGAGGTCGTTTCACTGAGAAGTTCCTTCCTTTCTCTCCGAGGTGGGCAATCAAGATTCTTGTACCTTTCCTGACGACAATGATGATTCAGATAATATAAGCCCACGAGTCCCGGTGGGAATTTTTTTTTTTTTGGTTCTTTTGTTTCTCGAGTTGCCGATGCAACAGTGTAAGGAATTTTATAATTGTCTTACGTAATATTACGGTGGAGCAAGCTACGGCGGCATTTTGGCCCAAACCCTAGCTTCTTCCTCTTCTGGAGGTATGTTGCAGAGTTCGTAGCTTTCTGTGAATTCAATTGATTGAGCTAAGTTGGCAGAGTTTGTTCGAATTTCTCTTTCGCGGATTTGGGAGGAATTTTTGGATTTGATCGCATTTCTGACAATAATACACTGTTTTTCTAATTTACTTGTCCCCATTTGAGATGGATGTTGTGATTGAATCTATTTGTCTGTGTTGTTTTCATTTTGAACTGTCCATATTATTACGTATAATTGAATTGTGGAAAGAAAAAGTGAAGGGCTATGGGGGTTGAAGCTGTTTTGTTGGAAAGAGTATGATTGACAATTGGAAAATAGCATCTATTTCGGTTATCGGTTTTTTCTTTTGATTTCTGGGATTCTGGGAATGTGATTTGGCATTTCCTTTAAACAGTGAAGGGAATGTTATTTTCGTTGATGCCTTGTTGCTGGTGTCATGTTGAAAATGTAGCTCTGCTGAATGAATTAGTTCAGATAGGGGAGATTCAAATTTTAGTTTGCTATTCTACGCCCTTTGATCATCTTTGCGTTTAGGCATTGGAAAAGTAAAGGGATTAATATTTCCTACACTGACTGACAGTGTGTTCAAAAATTTCACTTTTAATAGGTCCAAAAATTCTTTCACAAAATAATCCATCCTTTTCCGGTTTATTGGTTTTGTAATGAAAAGTATAGGGTTTTGTTATTAAGGTCTAAATAATCAGGAATCCTATTTTTTTTTTTTTACCATAAAAATCCGAACTAAAGAATTTGTACCTCACCCGATCATTCGTTACTGAGAGTTTATAAGTATATCTTCACTTTACAGAAAGAGAATACGTGTTTATTTGATCTTGATCCTTGTGAAGCGAAAGGGAGACTAGACTCGATCTGCACGGCCCTCCTAATAATATCCATAAATGACTTGTTTTTGGTAATAGATGCACATTACAATATGTAAATTGGGGCGCATGATACACATCGATACTCCAGTGTATTTCTCCGTCTGAGTCAGAATAAATATGTTTTCGAACCTTCTCTTTGAAACTCAAAGTAGATGTTCACTGTCAGCGTTGGATGAATGACAACTATGCAAAATTTTTAGCTGGAGTTAGGACAATTCAAAGGTGATTGATATCTGCAGTCGAGCATTTTGTCCTTACTTTGGAATAAAATGTATATTTTCCTCATAAGCTGAACAAGAGATATGATGTCATGACTTTTTTTTCTTTTTTCCTGAAGGAATTTCATCATTCCAGCTCAACCATACATCATTTTACTTTTAGTGAAAGTACTTAGTTATGTGATGAAGTTTTTCAGTAATAATGCTTCCACTGGAGCATCATGCAATGCCAAATAGATCCAGTGTTCCCTAATTCTTACATGATGCATGGGGTAGATAGTGAATGGATGAGTTTTACTTGAAATCATGAAATATTTGGCATTTTGTACGCTGTGACATTCTTCTGTTCGTTTTTGCATTCATTATGCAAAGTAATGGTTTGATTTCTGTTTCTTCTCTCACATCTCAGAATTAGAAAATGGCTGATCTTAAAGAACGCCTTCTACCCCCAAAACCTGCATCAGCTGCCAATCTTCGAGATGTATCGTATAGGCCCTCTGCATCTGGCCGTCCACCATTTCCAGGTGTTGACGTTCTAGGCCTCAAAAAGCGTGGCCAAGGCCTTCGTTCATGGATTCGCGTCGATTCCTCTGGGAATTCGCAAGTTATTGAGGTTGACAAATTCAGTATGATGCGTCGTTGTGATCTTCCTGCCCGTGATTTGCGCCTGTTAGATCCATTATTTGTTTACCCATCCACAATTCTTGGAAGAGAGAAGGCAATAGTTGTAAACCTGGAGCAGATTCGATGTATTATAACAGCAGATGAGGTGCTGCTTTTGAACTCTCTAGATAACTATGTAGTGCAGTATGTGGTGGAGCTGCAACGGCGGCTGCATGCTGCTGGAGTCAGTGATGTTTGGCAGACAGAAGGTAGTGATTCGAGCAGGAGGGGAAGGAGCTTTGACAATATGTTTGGAAATACTTCACCAGATTATTTGCCCTTCGAGTTTCGGGCTCTTGAAGTTGCTCTGGAGGCTGCTTGCACATTTTTGGATTCTCAGGTGCGTAAGAGAAACCATGACCAAATAGTTAAACTGCATAATAGTAAGACTTTGCTGGAAACGTGAATTGATTGAGCTCTTAATGAAGAGTGCTAGGAAATTTTATCCATGCCTTCTTTAGCAGTATATGGTTATAATTAGCTGTTGGAAAATCGATTATTATATTCAGGCAGCAGAATTGGAGATTGAAGCATACCCACTGCTGGATGAGCTTACATCAAAGATTAGTACCTTAAACTTGGAGCGTGTTCGTCGATTAAAAAGCCGACTTGTTGCTTTGACCCGGAGAGTTCAGAAGGTATTGTGCTTATTATATTTTTGCTATCTTATTGAAACCCATTCTTCCCATTTCTGATGTTTTCTCTGTCTTTCTTTTATACCACCGTTCATCTAGGTTAGGGATGAGATAGAGCAGCTAATGGACGATGATGGAGATATGGCTGAAATGTACCTTACTGAGAAGAAAAGACGAATGGAATCATCCTTTTATGGTGATCAATCTCTTCTTGGATATCGGTCAAGTGATGGTGTACAATCTATTTCTGCTCCAGTCTCGCCTGTTGTGTCACCTCCTGATTCCAGAAAGCTGGAGAAAACTTTAAGTATTGCAAGGAGCAGACATGAGAGTGTCAGGAGTTCAGAAAGTGCAAATGAGAGTATAGAAGAGCTCGAAATGTTGTTGGAAGCTTATTTTGTTGTTATTGACAGCACCTTGAACAAGTTGACATCGGTATATTCTGTTGTCAAAAGTACCTATGCTGGCTTTTTATTGTCTGTTGGTTTAAGGCAAAAGGTTGATGAATAACTTTCTCTGTCTGATTTCAGCTGAAGGAGTACATTGATGACACAGAAGATTTCATCAACATTCAGCTGGTATGCATTCCTTTCTCTGGCTAAGTTGTGAGAGCAGTCTTTTAGCTACAGGTTGCACACTGATATGCATGTATCTTGGATTGATATGGAACCTATACCTCTTCTATGATCTCTAATATTACTCATACGGTAAAACTGTGGACACACTGCTCAAAGGGTCTGTCAACATTAATTTATTAAGTTTTTAAAGTTGAAGTTGAACATTTTAGTCAATATTGATTATATATTCTTGGAACACACCACAGGTCCACAGGTCATCTTTGTTAAAATTATGTAGATGGTTTTGTTTGTATACTTTTGATATATCTGACTGTATGCTTATAGTTGACTTATCGATTATTTTCTTTGGATACGCTTGAGATATCTGACTGTAAGCTAATCGTTGCACAGCAAGTCAAACATATATAGTTTCCGAGGTTTAGTCATAATTGCTTTACCCAGTTTGAATTTTTTGTTTACTTGCATCACGTACGTAGGACATCGAAGTGTCTATCAATGTAAACAATTGCAAGGATTTTTCGTCAATCACACGTCCTGCGTTATAAAGTGTTTATTGTGAATTCACATGACTCGTTATTGTTTCTGGACGTTAGCTCTTAAATAAGCATGGCCAGTTGTGACAACTATTTTTATTTCTTTCTGCAGGATAATGTCCGAAACCAGCTTATACAATTTGAGTTGTTACTTACAACAGCAACATTTGTCGTTGCCATATTTGGTGTGGTAGCTGGAATATTTGGCATGAATTTTTCAGTACCATTGTTCGATAATCCAAATGCGTTCAAGTGGGTCCTCATAATTACAGCAGTCTGTGGAATTATCATATTCTGTTCATTTTTGTGGTTTTTCAAATACAAAAGGCTGATGCCGCTGTAAGGAAATTTAGGAGCATTGCTAGTCATGCAAACCTTTAGCATCAAATTTTTGTAACAGTTTTTCTAATCTATGCCAAGAAATATGGCAAAAGAGCAAGCTGCCTCAATTCTTTTACAGGCCCTGCTCCCTGCTCTGTTTCATACTTTCCCTTTTCTAACTTTTCGACCAATATACTTTGAACCGCGTAACGCCCACCAACGCCATGGTGATAACGAAAAGCACTGGAATGCTCCCAAAAGAAGAAACATAGATCGGGTATGCAGAAAATATGCACGTCTGCGAATTTCTAACCATAACAAATTTCGGTTTTCGGGATACATTCAAACTTCAATCCATCCTTTTGCCGGATGCAGAGTATGAGATGGTGATATTCTAAACCAACAGCATCCTGGCCGTATTTCTGATGACAATAAGGCACATCAATTGACTCCCCAACCGTCTGATTTTCATTGTTAATGCAGAAGTTTCCTGCTTTCCAATTTCTTGAAATAGAAATGCTCTTCTTGAACATGATGGTCAAATCAAATGTAAAAGGGAACCTACGCCTTAAGAATTCACATATAAACAACGGTGCAGCAAACATTATAACATCTGAAAAAGATATTGTCATCCTAATGAAGCTTCCATTACTCTCTGTTGAGCACAAAAAATAGAACGGACCAGGGTGGTATAAAGGAAACAGCAAGTCCAATGAACCATAATGAGAGACAATCATCGAGCTAGCTTTTCCCCACACTAAGATGTTGAAGCTGCTGATGAACCTTTTGAAAGTCTCTCACTTCGTGCTTTATCAGCTCTTTCCATATAGTCCTGATGAGATTGATGTTTTGAGCCTGAAAGTGGAAAAATTTTGTTAAGATCAGGTATCAATAGAAAATTCAGTTTTCCATGCTTGATCAGTAAGTGAAAGAAAGCAACCAATGCAGAGCGTGAGATACAGCTTTCGTGCCAGTTTCTCAACATTTACTGACGATAAATGAGACAGAGATCCACAATTACATGTTTGAAATCTATCATGTTCATTACAATCTTGTTAGACCAGTGGACTATCAGCTCCATTACATCTGGATCACACAAAGAAACGCACAGACATAGAATTCCAACAAGAACTATCCTAGCATATCTGATAAAGGAAGACAAGTGACAAGATGCAGATTTATTTTTTCTTTCTATGCATGGGCAAATAGGGAGAGGATAGAGCAACCTGATACACAATCTAATAAAAGAAAAGTCTTATGGCGCTGGTGCAATCAACCTGAAAAACAATGTTTGGAACAGCTACACAATTACTCAATGGTTCAGGATCAACTCAATTTTAATCCACAAAGCTTTCACGCAAGATTCACTGCATTTTAGTACATTCAAAGACATAGATTGCCACATGATAAGACCCTTGAGGAGGCATTCTGTATGCATGTCTCCCAGAGAGAAATCTGATAAACTTGGAAAAGAGCTTGTGGGAAATCCATACAATTTAATCAAAACTTCGACTGGGAGAAGCAGAAGTTACTACTACAATCACATTGTTGTCTGCTTTGTAGCATGGGTAACCACTCTGGAAAAGAACTTCTGCACGAGGGTTGAGGTTGCTGTAGCAACAAGAATGGATACGTTTTCCATTTGGTTAAAACTTGCTGAAGTCCGAGAAAGTTCAAGCTTTTTTCGCTTGTCATACTTCGGAATCCAATGACTGCTATACTGGCTTTCTCATGCCATATTATTCAACTGAACCATAAGAACATTCTCCCAGGCCACTGATCATAAGAACATGTTCTGTCCTTGAATTAAGTAAAATAATGCCTGATCTTTCAGGCAAAATCTCACCTTCCCAAAGCTAAGGATTTCTACATTTCCACCCAAAAACAATTTATTTCCCGTAAACTAATAATTGACACATACTAAATCAAAAAACAAATGCCCGACTTTCAAAACCATCTTAATCACTTGAATTGTCTCCAAAACAGGGGAGACCACAAACAAGAAAGGGAAGGAAAAGACGACGACAACAACAGTCCTCTCTAGTAACCAAATAAATTCACAAAAAGGAGTTGGGGACGCGAAAATCTTTACAATTGGATAATAAAAACGTAATCTTTCCAAAACCAACCACAACTTGCACCAAGTAAAATCCTCAAATTTAAAAGGATCAGAGAGAAATTGTATTGAAACAAATGGGAAAAATGTGAAAAGATGATACCTTTGTTCATGAGGTACCATGGAACCCCAAAGAGGACGCCAATTATGGCTATTCCTGCGATGACATGCTTCTTTTCCCCACTATACAGGTAATGATCCAATTTAGCCCTGAAACCACCATTGCCGCCTCCAATCTTCTTGCTTCCACTTGTTTTGTTAGTTTCACTAGCCATCTTTAGCTCGGTCTCTTTCTTTCTCTTCTTCTTATCTGAAAAGCCTTAAACCCTCCCCCCAATTTTATTACTCTATGGTTTCTTGATTTTGAGCTTAAATCCTTAAACCCTACGACGAAGGAAAGAAATAGTGTAGTGAATAGCCTTGACTCTAGACTCTAGAGGCAATCTGGGCTTAGTGGTGGCGGCACGTGTTGGCTCCGGGGGATACTATTACCTTGTTTGATCTAGCCACGTGACACTTTTTGGAGATTATTTTTGTCGCCAAGGCATTGATCTCACACTTTCCAACTGCTTTATTATTTTCTTCCTTCATAAAAGAAAAGCAGAAAATTTTTTTGGCCGATTTATTTTTTTCTCCCTTCATAAAAAAAATATATTTTGGGCAAAAAAATTTTTTTTTTTCTGCTTTGCCAAAAAGAAAATATGTATTTGTGTCTAAATTTGGTTGGTGAAAGACTCAATATGCAATAATCTGCATCTATTTTGCAGGCAAAAAGAGGAAATGTAGGTTGTATCATTTTGTGTGCTCTCCTAAAAATTGCCTTTAGATCTCTCGTCCTAAAACATGCTTCAGTTCTGAAAATGATAGGACTACTTATCCATGTTAGAAGACTCCATAGAGCAAATCCCTCACTCTTCTTGGCTCAACTCCTGAACCCACTAGCTCATCAAAAACTTTCATCTTGCTGTACAGATACTTCTCCGTCGCATCATTCCATTGGGGCATTTCAGCAAACGCTTATCAACCCTGGTCACTCCAGTCTACAGAGCCTCCATTCCTCGGCATCCCGTAGTTCTGACCAACGACACATCTATGATGTCATCAACTTCCGTGAGTGTGTAAAAGAAACCCGTGAAAATGCTCAAGTGGGTCTCAGTGAATTGACTGAGTTAATCCAAAAAGCTAAGAATTTTGATTCTGGAGATGAAGCATTGGATTTTCTTGATAAGGGAGGTGTTAAACCCAATAAATATTTGATTTTTTCCTCTATGTTTGCTTTAAGGAAAGAATGGAAGTTGGCATTCTTGTTATATAAATGGGGTGAGAGATGGGATTGTGTGGATGAAATGGTTCGGTGTTTGATGATATGGGTTCTGGGGAACCATACAAAGTTTGGTACTGCTTGGTCCTTGATTCATGACCTTCATAAAAATTCAGTGGATACTAAAGAAGCATTGCTCATCATGATTGATAGGTAAATGCAGAGTCTTGATCGCTGTCATTATGCAGGTTGTATCTCCTTGATTAATGTAGATCGTCCGTAAGAAAGAGCAGGTATTCCAACTAGGAGATGTAATTCACTCACTACCTGTCAAACTTCAAATGACATCTTTCAGCTAATGTTGAATTTGGTAGCATATAAATTACATTTGCAATATTAATTTGGAGTACAAGTCTGATGTCCCTAAATGTGAAAACCGGTTCCATCGTCCTCCCACCGCTCCCTGTAGAAGAAATTCATTGCAGAAGAAACTCCCAACATATATCTTGTTTAGCTACTAGCATGTTCATGCCGATTGCCAGTGGCGCAGTGCATTCCTTTTTGCATGTGTGATTACAGATTTTACTGACGGATTTTGTCGCTCTGTTTCTGTCGCACTTGTTTTGTTCAAAAGATTTAGTAGACATGTTCCTTCTAGAGTTTATTGAGAATCAAAATCCATCTGTTGTACAATAGTAATCCAGTCACTGAAGGCCAAAGCTGCCTGTATCTAACAGTCAAAACGACTTCTTTTAGAGTCTTTTACAGTATCAGTATAATTGATTTTAACTTTTTTATTTTGGTGTTGTTCTTGTATTACAATTCACCAGGTATGCAGCAACAAATCAATTTGACAAGGCTGTGAAAACATTTGAAACTATGGAGAAGTTCTGCTTGTTGCCTGATCAGGATGCATTCTTCACATTTCTTAACATTCTCTGCAAGCATGGAAACATCGAGGAGGCTGAAGAATTCATGTTTCTCAACAAAAAGTTCTTCCCTCTGGTGACTGAGGGCTTTAACATAATTCTCAATGGATGGTGCAATATAGCAGTTGATATAGTTGAAGCCAAGAGAGTGTGGAGAGAAATGTCAAAATGCTGTATTTTGCCTAATGGGATGTCCTATACGCACTTGATTTCCTGTTTTGCGAAAGTTAGAAATCTATTTGACTCGCTCAGACTGTGTGACGAGATGAAGAAAAGGGGTTTTCAACCTGGCATTGAGGTGTATAATTCTTTAGCATATGTTCTGGCTTCTGAGGACTGCTTGAAGGAATCTCTTACCATTCTCAATAAAATGAAAGAAGCAGGTCTATATCCTGATTCTACCACATACAACAACATCATAATCCCTCTTTGTGGAGATATGAAACTAGAGGAGGCAAGAATGGTACTGGCTATGATGATAGAGGACAATGTCAGTCCAACTATTGATACATACCATGCATTTCTTACTGGTGCAAGTTTAGAAGGAGCTTTTGAAGTTCTTAATCATATGAGAAAAGCCGGTCTTGGTCCAAACGGGAATACCTTTCTCCAAATTCTGGGAAAATTTTTTGAATTGAAGCAACCTGAAAGTGCTCTGAAGGTATGGTTGGAAATGAGGCACTATGAGATATTGCCTGACTTAGCACATTACAGAGTTCTGGTTGAAGGGTTAGCTAAATGTGGATTGTTGGTCAAGGCTAGAGAATTTTACAATGAGAGGAGATCTAGAGGATTTGCTAGGGATCCGAAGCTTGAGAAACTTTTCAAAGAACCAAGGAAGGACAGGCATCTTGAAGGAGACCGTAGGAGAACCATAAAACACATTGAGGAAGGCAAATCCTCATTTCATGGGAGAAATATTGCTATGCAAAATAGAAGAGGTACTAAAACTTCAAGCAAGAATAAAATAACTCGAGGTTGAGATTCCTTTGCTCTTCTTGTGGCTTTGGTAAATGCATATATTTTGGCGATCAATGACTCGTTGGGTCAGCGCATGGATTTTAGCATGGAAAATTTATATTTGATGTCTGCATTGGGTGGTCTGCTGAAAGCATATTATTGATTTTGGAGATTGGCTAAACTAGGAAGATTGTTATATATTTTTCTCCTCTTCCTATATTTATGGAGGAGCTGTGCTTGGGCTGGTTCCATGGGCAGCATTGCGAGTCAATCTGTGCCCAGGTGAGCTGTTGCATTTTGCATTCTTTGGAGTCTCTGGTGTGCCTTGTGCTATTCAGTATCATGGAGTGATGGACTATGAATGAAATTCAGGAAAGAGCGGAGCTTCAACTTGAAGCTCAGTTATAACTTGTAAGCCTCTGAGGTCTAGTCCCCTGATGACTGGTATACTCAAAAAGAAGAAGTGTAAGATGGCAAGGATATACTCATAAAAGTCACTTTGAGAACATTGGCATCTTGAATGCAAAAGACGTCGCTCATTGGTGATTGCAAGTTTGCAACTTTAACTATATAAGCCACCATTTTATCAGCAATTCAGAGGTTGGAATGTTCTGCCATTTTCACTCGAAATCATCAGATGTAGGGTCTAGTGTTTTGCAGGGATTTATGTGGTAATATTCTAAACAGGCCATGTGATTTTAGTTCGTTAAATGGTTAAGCCGGGAGAATTTGGATTCAATAGAATAAGCACACACACAAACACGCGCATAGAGAGAGAGAGGGGAGGAAACTGTGTGTTTATTTGCGGGATCAAGACTTTATGAGGGCCTGGTTCACTGATTACTCCATGTAATTGTAGATCCCCATTGTTTGGCAAGCTCTTGATAGCAATCACTGGAACCGACTCAGCGTTTCGCGCCAAATCAAGATCTTGAGTATGGTGGAATTCGCAGGGCGATTCTTTAACGTAACGTTCCACGCTAAGTCCAGAATGTTGCCTGTGGATAATTGGGATTGGGGAAGAGCGATTAGCGAGAATCAATAAACTAAACCGAAGGAAATGAAGCGCGCATGAGATTCAAGCGTGACTTTTAAGGCTTTGCTCGCTCGTACCATTGGGGTCCATATCCCCGAATTTGATGTTTGTGCTCCAACATTTCACTAGTGAGTGTTCAAGTGGGTGCTTCCACCGAGAAAATATATTGGTCCCATCTCATCGAGAAGGTCCTCTGGCTCGTCTGCTACATTACATGAATACAGTCACAGCCATATTAATTAATTAACTTGAGACTTAGAATACCGGAAGGTCCACATCACAATTTCTGGCCTGGTACGGTGCAGCCAAGTCCAGCCATTTCACAACTTGTATGTACTAGTCTTAAATATCTACAAAGCCATCCTTCAAATCTCGGGCTGGTTAAATGATTGATAAAAAAAAAAAAAAAAAAAATCTGACATAACAATTTCTCCAAAACAAATTGTTGCGAGATTTTTCGATTCTAACTTATACATCTTCAGTTAACCACCAGCCCAAACCACCTAAGTGAGCGGGGCGTGCTGTGCACCCGTTTGGATTGATGGTGGTTTAGTTTCTTCCGAATTATTCCTGAATTTCCTTAGATTCGCCCCCTCCTCCTTACTGTGGGATGGAATAGATTTATCGTCTCTGAAAAAAAAAAAAAAAAAAAACTTACATCTTCAGTTACTACCATGTATAAGCATAACCAGCGCTAAAATGTTCTTTTTTTACACCCTCTACTTTAACTGATCTGGTGATATATATATATATATGACCTCAACTTCATTAGACTTGCTAAGAACAAAAAAATAATAATAATAATAAAAATGATGCTGATAAATAAAAGAAAGGAAAGGGTACCCTGCAGTCTCCAGCATTCTATTTATTAGTATTTACTATCCGTTCGGGATTTTCTTGGATCCGTTAGATAACCGTTGTTTGTTTCCTTAACTGGCTCAAATTTGCGGGGGCACCGCACTTTATATGACAAGCTGGCTTCTTCCTGCCAAACCCAAATTAGTAGCTTAGCAGTCTTGAAAAAGAAAAAGGGTAGCCACTAGCCAGTGGTCAGTAGTGGACCTGCAGTAGTCAAGCACAGTCAAAAGAGCTGCAAGTACTACAGTCATCACCTCCCAAAACAAATTCGACCAAACCAACCAACCACCATCAACCCCAATCATGCCCAACTCAGCAGCTTCAACCCTGCTCCACCTTATCACCACCACCACCCCCCTCCTCCTCCTCCTCCTCCTCCTACTGACCACCAGAGTCTCCGCCACCGACCACATTGTGGGTGCCAACCAAGGCTGGAATCCTGGCATCAACTACACCCTCTGGTCCAACAACCAAACTTTCTACGTTGGAGACCTCATTTGTACGTACATATACTACTTTCCACCACCGCGTACATTCTTTCTCATACGATCCACGTTGTATTTGTAA
The DNA here is from genome assembly GCF_036785885.1 of Coffea arabica. Lineage (NCBI taxonomy): Eukaryota > Viridiplantae > Streptophyta > Magnoliopsida > Gentianales > Rubiaceae > Coffea > Coffea arabica. The sequence continues at coordinate 4,078,074 of NC_092316.1, read as the reverse complement.
ACAGCAATAATGTTATGTTTTCTTTTGGATTAATTTTGGTTATATACAATATATGGGACAGCATTTAGGTATCAGAAGACACAGTACAACGTTTTTGAAGTGAACGAGACAGGCTACGATAACTGTACGATCGAAGGGGCAGTGGGCAACTGGAGCAGCGGAAAGGACTTTATCCCCCTTAACAAAGCTAAAAGGTACTACTTCATCTGTGGGACTGGTGGCTGCTTCAACGGGATGAAGGTTTCTGTCATCGTCCACCCTCTTCCTTCTCCGCCCAAGCCTGCCATTGCGGCCTCTCATGCGTCCACTAAATCAGCCGCAGCCGCAGCCGCAGCGGCGCGTGGGATTTACTCCATGCTGGTCTTGATGGGTCTTTTTCCGTTTATATGGATTGGGCTTTGATTGTGGATCCGGACTTCTTCTAGTTAGGCTGCATTCCCCTTTTTTTTTTTTTTTTTTTTTTTTGGAAAAAAAAAAATTGCTTTTGTGGGTGTGCGAAAAAATCCATTGCCTTTGATTTGTGCTTGTGTGTGGGATCCATCCAATCCAAGTGTTGAAGAATTTGGAGAAATTATTTTCTCCTATTTTTTAGTGGGAGATTGGTGGGTCTTTAATTCATATTCATCTTGTTCATGTTGTGGTCGTAAAGTTTTTGTTGAATTGTCCTCTTCCATAATTTTTTCTCGTCCGAATAAGGGCACGCCTAATATATATGCAATTTAAAAACAATTAAAATGAATTTTGTTTTTCACATAAATACAATTTTAGACAAATTAATGAAAGAACTTTGATTTATAAGGTGCGGTAATTTGGTAATTACAGCAGTTAAGGTGGCTATCAATAGTTATTATACTAGAAAAATGTGACTGGGTTTGCATTGCCACCTCTGATTTTATATATTGTACCGATGGATGACTTTTGAGTTTTACAATTAACGAACGGGCTGAAGGAGATGCCTTTCTCATTCACAAGCCCAAAAACCTCTTGTGAACCCAATTGTCTAATTTTTCTTCTTTTTCTTTTTTTTCCCCCCTTAAATAGAGAGAGCAAAACTAAACAAGCTTTTCGTTCATGAATCAAATCAGCCAACATAATTGTTGTGTTGATATACAATGAGGAGTGGTTGACCAGAAATTTGGGAAATCCAAGAACTTAGCTAGCTGGGCTAATGCGTGGGCTGCCCTATTACCAGTTCTCCTATAGTAACTGAAAACGCAAGAGGCTTTGTTCATTTTTGATACGACAATTCAACTGAATTGCACAGATTAAGTGCGCTAAAAAGATGGGGTGAATCCATTTACAGAACTACTGACGAACAAAGCCCAACAACCTACATTCCTACTTGAATGATGGGCCTCGACCTGAGGCTTTGTTCTAATTTTGTAGTATTACTTCTTTATTATGACGCATGTTTTGAGGTACCGTATCTTTCTTTCTTTTTTTTTTTTTTAGACCTACATTTATTCTATATTTTGAAGAAGAGACCCGAAGAAATCAAGAAAAAATTGGAGGAGATGGAACCACCTACCAGTCCAAACGAGTGCACTGCACATTCGTTTGGAAGCCACTTAAAATGGCTTGCCACATTTTTGTGGCCAATAATGAGAGGCAAGATTTGATTCCTGACCTCCCACCCCAGCAACTTTGGTGGTGGCATCATATCACATGGAGAGAAATGAAATGACAATAATGGCCAAAAGAGGGGGAAAAAAAAGGCTAAAGGATAAGAGCCAAATGAAATATCGATGATACGAACAGGACAAAACTTAATGTACCTGTTGGCTTGTTGCTGCCAACTGATCATCTAAGTGATGTCTTGTTGATTGATCCCCAAATTTGTTGTCTAATCCAGAAGATTATATTGTCTTGACAAAGAAAAAACAAAAGGGATTGTTTTAGAATCTAGAATGGAATTGTTTTACCAAGTTTATACGCCAACATTCTTTACTTGAAAGGAAGAGGGGCAAAAATGACACATGGCATTGCATTCCATAGCTGAGAGAAGTGGCGGTTCGAATTTTCAAAGGCATTGGATAAAAGAGATCAATGATATCTTGGAAAGAAAAATATTCGTATCACACAAAGAGTTGTTGAAGAGATTTTCCGCAATTAATTTCTGGATTTGTCTCTGCATAATTTTTAAGGATGGAATGAGTAATATCAAAATTTTTTGCAAGCTCTCCGCGGCTTTCTTTGGGATGGAAAAATTTTTTAACCGTAGCTGCTGTTTTTCTTCTTCCAAATCAGCTGATTTCTTTTCTTTTCTATCTCACTAAATCTCCCAAACATTGGAAACATCTATCTTTTTCTTCCCTTTTTTTTTTTTCTTTTCTGCTCAAATCTTATCTCCCAAACTAGCCATGAAGTGTTTATACATGCCTCCAGTAGACAAATAATATTGTAGCGCAATGATTTAACCAAAAAAAAAAAAAAAAAAGAGAGAGAGAGAGAATCGCATACTTCCTTATCCTGGAAAAAAAAAAAAATAGACACAGAAATCAACTCTCAAAGTAGATTTCCATCTCCAAGGTGAGTGAGGTTGTCGGGATTGATCCTTATTAGCAATTTTTTTTTTTTTTGCTTGCGTTATATACAAGTTTATTAATTATATTTTTTCGATGATTTTCTTATTTCACGTATATCGCATCACATAAATAACAACGGTATTATTCTATTCAAAAAACAAGTTGAAAGAAATATACTAGTAATTTTCTATGCAAACGGACTCGTGAAATTTTTGCCATGCAGCTACGAGCATATATATATATATGCTGGTTGTGTGTGTGTGTGTGTGTGTGTGTGTGTGTGTGTGTGTATATATATCAATTGTTGGTTGTGTTGTGTGTGTTTAAAGGGCACTGGTGGTTGGTGCAGACCGTGATGGTGACTCGTGTGGTATTGAATTTGACCACTCTTTTGAAGTTCAGGAAAACTTATTCCTTTTCCTCCCAAGGCTAATATTGAAGCAATCTGCTTTCCATTGGCATATAGCGTCTGTTAGGGCTTTAGGAAGTTAAACAGTAAACAACAAAAACTGCCAGAGCGTGTGATGGCATTCATGAAGTGGACCAACTGCAGTCAAGTATAGCAGGCAGCGCAAAGTGGGTGGTGCCATGACACTAGTAGTAATAGTATCCTATGAAGTATGAACACGAGCTGCTAAAAACAGGGTCCTTGGATTCGAATATACAGAGGGGGAAAAAGTTAATGGAAAGTTTGTAGAAATTTTGTATATTTTTCTCCCATCATCAGAAGAAGCGAGGAAAGTGCAAATTCTTGCTCACCAAATGAACAAGGAAGGTTGGTCCAAGGAAGAGGAGAGGGAGGAGCCAAAACTGCTAATACCTACTGATACTGGCAGCTGTTTAACGCTCTAGTGCATACTTTTTTCCTCTTAGTTAAAAACTTTTTGATTTCAATTCTCTGCTGGTGCTTCACCCACTCCATCCCCTTCTCCAGTAAAAGCAGGCCAAGTCGATTTCCACAAGGAGAAGTTAGGCATTATTTGTTTTACTCTCCAGTCCCCACCCTTTGTTCTTTCACTTTTCATGCCAACGGACCATGGCGTGAAAAAAAGGGGGAAGGGACGAGATGGGTTGACAATCATAACAAATGTTCGTCTTTGACGTATGAGGGATACAAGCTCAGTGCTGCATTGTTTGGTTCAGATGTCAACAGTGCGATTTGATATTATTGTTTAGTAAAACATGAATCTAAGGACAAAAAAAGAGCAGCAGCAGCATCAAGGGCCGCTGCAAGTGAATTCAATTCAGAAAAGCTTTCGTTCATCTATTTACATACAATAGAATAAAACTTGGCAATCAGCATCTACAATCTTGCATCAAAATAAACTAGCCTTTCTGGAAGAACATGATCATCAGAACCTTCCTCTCCTTTATGTTAACAAACTAAAAACCTATTCAGGATTGCTCTTCTGTCTCCTTCTTGACCTGCTGAATAATTTTGAAGGTGGAGAGGGAGAAAACTCGAATGGGAGTGGTGGGAGTTCCATTTCCCCTTTCAAGATCTTAAGAATGTCCCCAACATCTGGCCGTAGCTCGGGAACTTTTTGCAAGCAAGCAAGTGCCAAGTGAATACACAAGCTTGCTTGCTCCTTGCTGTAATCATCCTTTAGTTTCTCATCTATTATTTCTAATACATTTCCAGCATGAGCTAAATGCCTACACCAGCTTATCAGGTTTGCCTTTTCAAGCTTCATAGGTGAAGATAGCACATGTAATGGCCTTCTACCAGAGACAATCACAAGGATCAGAACGCCCAAGCTGTAAATATCAGCCTTCTCCATTAGATATCCACAACCACCATATTCAGGTGCCACATAGCAAAGAGTGCCTCTCATGCTAGTTGTGCTGCTCAATTGTCCACTAAAGAGATCTCCGCTCCACATATCGCTGTTTACAGAACGTGCATTCTTCTTCTTCCAACCCTTTCTAAAGCTAAATTCCCCATCCTGATTGTCTAAATCTTGGCTCTGTCGCCTTACACTTCTCCTCTTTAAGTAAAAACGTTTACCCAAACTGAAGTGTGGCATTTTAAAGCGCTTCTTCATCCTAACGTCCGGTTCATTTACCTTAGTATTCTTTCTGCTAAGTTCATCAAGATGCTCTTCTTTCCACCATTCTTGCATCTTCCTGTGCTTCTTATTACGCGTTCTCCTCCACCGATTAGAACCCTCCATCTCAACCCCATTATTAGGACAATCCAATCTGGATTCTTGTAATTGGTTTTCGAATTTATCTTCCACCTTATTTAGCTGCATTGAATTATCCACCAAGTCATTGTCTTGAGGAGAGGACTTCTTTTCATCATCCCAATCTGGCGTTGGGGATGGACAGATCTGGCTCCCAATCCACTCCATCACATAATCTTTACTACATAATTCACCACTTCCATCCTGTCTCCACCACCAATCTTTCCCCCATTGTTTGGTCCTGGTACCATGTTCATCCCCAACCAAAGCGGCATTCAGATTCAACTCTTTACCAAGTTCAACGCCACTGAGCTCATTATCAGGATTCAGAAACTTGTTCGAATCTTCTCCACCACCATTTTCAACAACTGAAACCTCCTTCCCCTTAGCATTGCGACTCTTAGTATCGTCATCAATGAAAAAATTACCATTAAAGTTCAAAGAACCCCAGCTTAAACTTTTCAAACTGTGGAATGCTGTAGTATTTTTCGTGGAAGAGGAAGCCTGCAAAGCCAAAGCAAAATCAACCTCATCATGACTATCTACTGGAGTCCCAATTACAGGAGTCCCAGTTCCAGTTCCAGTTCCAGTTCCGGTTCCGGTTCCTCCTCCCCCAGTACCTAAATTCCCAGAAAGTTCCTGACTTTTCCACAACTCCTGACTCTTCCCCAGCTCCTGACTAAACATATCAACCCCGAATTCAGCCTCAAGCTTCAATCTGGACAAGCCGAAATCTGAAAGTTTAGCCCTGTACTCTGAGTCAAGCAGCACGTTACTAGGCTTCACATCCCCATGAATCACAGGTGGATCACATTCAAGATGCAGAAAGGACAATGCTTTAGCAATATCAAGAATGATATCAAACCTTCTACCCCAATTCAAACTCAAATTAGACTCAGAAAACAAGCTCTCTTGTAAGCTACGGTTAGGCATGTATTCATAAACCACAAGCCTCCTACTCTTCTCTACGCAATATCCCAAAAGATTGACAATAAAAGATGATCTCAACCCACCAAGAACCTGCAGCTCATTCTGGAACTCCCTTTCACTCTGCAAAGAAGCCGAATCAAGAAGTTTGACAGCGACCAACTTTCCATCTTTGAGAATTCCCCTGTAGACTGTGCCAGACCCTCCTTTACCAATGGAATTGGATTCACTGAACCCATTGGTGGCTGACTTAAGCTCTTTGAAGGTGAATCTTTGAAGCTTGACAAGGGGGGTGGTGGAATCAAATGGGCTTGTTCTTGAACGGTGGACTAACGAGTACCATAAATAATAAAGAAAATAAACAACTGCAAAGAGGATAATCAGAGAAGAACAGATGGTTACAGTTAGAAAGACTATGCTTGCTTTAGGCCTGGAGGTTGCTGAAAATGGCTGTCTTGAAGGCATTTTTCGACTCAGCTTCACTCTTCTAGTTCATGGGGTCTTTGAGGACGTATTGTTCGGGGTCTGGGGTGGGGAATGGCAGCAGGCAGGGCAGGGCAGGGCAGGGGGGAGTTGTCCGGGGAAGAAGGGAGTATTTGTTTATGTTATGGGTTGGCTTTACAGTTGGGTAATCAAGAGGTATTGATCAGATTATGATGTATGGACTCTGTAAAAGAATGAGACTAGTATCAGTTTTGTAACGAGACGAGACATTTCACACTACAATAAAGTCGTACGTATTTCTGGGGCTGTTTAGTCGTTTTAGTGTAAGTTAGGAGGCCAAGGAGGAGATTAATGAAAGCAGAGGGAATTGTGGGGTGGGGGACCCAATCGGCTTTTGGGTTTTTGACCAAAGAGAAGGTTTCTGCAGGTGATGGATTGGGGAAGAAAATTGGAGGGAAAAACTGCATGTATTTTTGCATTTTTTTTTTCTTTTCTTAGGTGTAGTGTTTTTTTTTTCTTTTTTTTCATAGACAGAAGAGACACACACAATTAGGTGTAGTGTTTTTGAATTGGGATTATTTAGAGAGAAGAAAAACTTTTTTTTTTTTCTCAATCTACGGTAGCCTTTTTCGTGTCATAAAGTACTCGTATCATACAAAGGTAATTTCCCTTGGAAAAAATAAAAATGATAATAATAAAACTTGTTAATAAAAATATTTTTCTGTCATATAACTTGTTTGGTTTCCAAAGTCCAAACACGGTACTGGCACTGCCAAGTGCCATGCTTCTGTTTTGGCCTTGGCCAAATACCCCCTTCCTCCGGGCGTAGAACCGCGGACTGAGAGTCAAGACTCAAGACTGTCTTGAGGTATTAGTATCAGGAACCTTGAAATTTTGGTCCCACTATGCTGAGTTTTTACAAGCAAATCATAGAGCATAAAACTGCTGCTCTATTCAGACTCGGCCTAGGCTTGTTTCCTGTTTAACACGACATTACAAGAGGCTTTGTGGCTGAGATTTTTTTTATTTTTTTTTATTTTAAGAAAAGCCTTCTACATTTTTCAGCTAAAGCTACATTTAGGCATGCTTCAAAAAGGAAAGGCAAAAAAAAAAAAATCAAAGAAAGAAAGAAAGAAAAGGATATGCTTTGTTTCATCATTTTTTTTTTTTTGACTTTTGAGGTACTTGTAAATTGAACGACAGCAGATTATGCACTCGTTTTTTTAACTAATAAATTCTTCACTTTTATTTGGCAACAAAAAGTCGTGTGCTAATCCGCAAGCTTAGGCAAAGATGTTGGCCTTTTGCAATTGCAATGTGGATCGGATCGGCAGCGTTTGGGTCTTTACGCAATTAATTAATTAATGCCACCACGGAGTTTTCCACTTTCCATTAGCTCACTATCCCAAATTTGCTTAAATTTACCTTTTTATGGTAAAAAAGAGTGCCAGTAACATTTCCCTTACGAAATCATGTTTATTGCTGCCATTATCCTTTCCAAAAAAAAAAAAAAAATGTTGCCTAAAATACAGAGTTGCATTTTGCATAATAATTGTAGGTTACCTATTCTATTCCTCCTAATTTCTAATTCTCAAATCTCAACATAAAAGTGTAATATTGGTCCATAGCTATCAGCAAAAATCATGATAAAAAGTACCACGACTTTTTCTTTTTCTTTTTCTTTTTTGGGTTTTGCGTGGTGGGGGTTATATAAGTAACAATCTTTTTTTTTTATAAAATTTAATAAAACAGAATCTAAAAAAAGTTTGTAATTGTGTTCCTCTCCAAACATTTGAATTGAATTGCGGGAGATAATATGACTGAAAAGGAACATATTAGTAGTGCTCCCCTTCATGATTGCATGCGTGTGAATTTGACTGCAGTACATTGTAGTGCTTTTAACCAGATCAATCTACATCCTACTAATGTTCCCAAATCTCACATGGCTTGAAGGACCATACCCCATATCAAGTAGTACGGTATCAATGCTGCTGAAGTGCTTTTGACGGTTAAAATTGGTATTGAGAATGATGTTCTTATGATGCAACTCATTTCTTGAAAATTAAAACCCTTCACAATTAGCAAGTTAAACCCCCCCCCCCCCCCCCCGGTGTAAGCCCTAGACTTAGATAGAGTGTTTTTTTTTTGTTTGTTTTATATATGGATTAATCTTTTCTGCGCTAACGCTAACTGTGTATAAACTGTTAGCATTTGATAAGTAATAATTACGTAAAATTTAAATTTTAAATTTTATTTTTACACATATATCATGAATTTAATGATAATAATAAAATGTATACACTGTCAATTTGTATCAAATTTACTAGTTTATAAATTTGAACAGGTTCCCATTTGTCCAGCCATCGTGGTTAGTTTTTGGTTTGAAGCATGATTGAGCCATGCAATTAATAATTTTAAGTTTGTGACATTTATAGTTAGGCGCTGTATTTATAGTTAGGCGCTGGGGCACCGTTAATAAGTGATCCTCATCTTCGTTTGATGTTGACATTAATTGCAGCAAAGCACTAGTCTCACTTCCACCGCACTGTGTTTGTAACCAAAAGCAGAATTTGGACGTGTGGGAAGTTGTTCTTGTCACTTTGCTGCACTTGTTCTTGGTAAGTAAGAAAGGTTTATCCTAATTAAACAGGTCACGGATCGCAGTATATCTTTCTCGTGCTTAGCCGGTTGCTGGCAGGCAAAACCAAACGTGGCTGCTGTTGCTGGTGGCGGAAAATGTAGGACCATTCCACCAAGAAGAGGGTAAGAGATCACCAGAATTAAGACTTTTGTAGTGGTTGCATTTCCTTCCTCTCCTTTGTGCTTCCTCGATTTATCTTGCTTGGGTACAGGGCTTGAAGCATGTAGGCTTGGGCACCTTGGATTGTGAAAGGTATATGACATTATTGTGAGAGGTACATAGCAAAGGGAAACGGGTCTCACAAGTTGTGGATTTCTCCGGCTGAAATCTGTTGATGTAATTCTTTTAATTTTTGGTGCAAATTCATACGCTTTGAGCATACATTTAAATTTATCAACTCATAAAATTAAATAAATGCAAAATTACAAATACAACAAAATTGTTAGGGATGGCAGCCGATCGGACACTCTCAAAAATCCAATTTACCAAATTGTAATCCGCATATTTAAATCTTTCACCAAATTCAATTAGATGACCTTACGCGTTTTAACTCTCATCCCCAAGTCTTCTGACTCTCGAGTTTGGATAATCCATCAAGTATCGTCTACTCACTAATTTGAATAGTTAAAAAAAAAGGAATTAACTATTATCAAATTAAAATTAATGCATGCATCATATTAAATTAACCCACTGTGTTAAATCTTAAATTTGGATAGAGTCATAGAACCTGCATAAGAGAAATTCAACATTTTTTTTTCTGTGAAGGGCTATATAAAAAGTTGGGTTAAAATTATATTTTATTAGACTATAAAATTATGGCTATGTGCATGCATCATATGTATCTGGTATTTAGAGTTTGCTTATCAAACCTTATCGGATTATCTGTCAGCAATCTCTCGTCAATATCAAACCCTAACGGATTACTCATTGATCATCTAATCAGATTAACCATCAGATTGACCACTCACAGGCATCGGATTTTACCTTACCCATTAATATTCCTAAAAACTATATGAGCTTACATCAAGTGCAGGAGAAATTGCATGGCTTGGTTTGAATCAAACAAAACTCAACTTATGAGATTCCTGATCCATAATGGAGACATGCCCCTGATCCATAACAGAGAATGTAGGGTTTTTATTGGACTCAAGTTTTCAAGGATTACGGAAAATAGATTTTATATGGCTGTAATATAAGCACATTTTTCGCGGAAGCCTTTTGTATGGTTATGAATTTTGGGAAGAATGGTTATAAATTGCACCCAAAAAATTAATTTATCCACAGCCGGTTTAATTTTGTCCACTTTCCAAACCATAATTCCTGATTTTAAAATTTGCGTTACATTCTCATGAAAAATTTTCCTATGACCTGCATCCACTAATCCGATTCGAACATGAGAATATTATAGGCTTTGACGAGAAACAGGAAAGGAATGTGAAAAGACGGTACAACGTTTCCACCCTCAACCACGGACAACTTGCTTAGGCCCATATATTATCTTGTTTGTCTCCAAACTTTACCCATTTTAAGCATCAGGAGAAAGTTTTCCCTTTCGTTTTACTTTTAGGCCCTAAATCCTTGTCAATTGTCGAGTTGCAATATTCTTTTGAAAAGGATGCGCACTAGAAAAAGTTAATTTTTATCAAAAGAAGTACAACATCATTGCCTTTCAGCTTTTATTAGTCTTTGAGAGACGTTGTGCTCCATGCATCAATGTAAATTTAACTGTAAACATTTGTCTAATTGAACTGCCTGCCTTAGCATCGTTTTTTTATCTTCTTTTGCAGCTGGATCACACATACATTCTTGTACCTTTTTTTTGTTTTTTCCCCCAAAAAAATTGGTTAGAGACTGGAACTGCTATCTGATGGCTATCTTCTTCATTTCCACCACAGGAGCTCGATTCGAGAATTATAATCAAGCGTGTTACCAATTCAACTATCCCAAGGTCGGGAGAGGAAAAATTGTTCGAAGTGTCCGTCATATTTTGTAAAACAAATTTTTTTTTTATTTTTAAAAAGTCACGTTTCTTATAAATTCAAATTAGCAAAATTTGATTTTAACGTAAGTTTTTGATCATTTGAAATCATCATGTGATCCACACACGTTCATTTTTTTTATAGTATAAAAAATGTTAGATCTTATTTTTTCAGTGGCAAAAATGAGGTCCAATCTCACCCTTTAAAGAAATAGATAAATACGATTGGGATCGGATCCTATTTTTATAGGGATTAAAATGAATACAAATTAGGTTATTTATTTGATTATAAATGGGATTAAATGTTTTTGCCCATAAAAAATAGTTATGTGTGGATCATGTGTTGGATGGCTTAATTTTATAAGAGGTATAAAGTTATCATTTTAAAACTAAAGATGAAAAAATTCGTATGCAAAAGACTTTTTTGGACGGTTCACAAGGTGCGATTGGACCAATTTACCTTCATATGCATGAAAGTTGCTTTGGTAGGATGTAATCCAGCTCCTCAACTGATACAACCCAACATCACAAGCAACAAGCGGGTTCAAACTGAGAAATTGAAACCTTGTAATATATATATATAGTAGATATTCTAAACAAGTAATAAGAGAAAGTCGTAAATATATGTTTAATATTATTCAATTCTTGTTATATACTATTTGTGCAAGACTCAAACTTTAGTTTATTTACATAATTTCTCCAACTCTTGAATCATGCAAAACACAGTCGAGATTATTGGTTTGTTTTCTTAAAAAAGGGTCAGAGTCTGACGATTCTTTAACCGCTTTAATCGGTTAGTATTTTTTGCCAAATCCGTTTGCTCAATCTGAATGGGCAGGATATCCACTTCGCGCGCATTTCCGTCCAAACGAAAAAACCATCATTCTTTCTCTGGGAAAATTATTAAATTTCCAGAAATTCCTTTCCCGTTTTTTCATTGGATTGGATACGAACATCCCATTTGAGAAGAGCATTTTGGGGAACCAAAACTGGACACATGTTCCTGTAAGTCAATCATTCGTTTTAAGGATTCTTTTAATGCAATTCTGTCATCTGTTTGAAATATTCCTGTTCACATTCATAAAAAGGCAATGTAGTTAGACTAAGGATTTTTTTTTTTTTTTTAATTTCATTTGTATGATCAACGGGATGAAAGACTTCCGACCAATTGAAGCAGGGGATTTGACATTTTTTAAGATGGGGCATTTACGAAATGTTGGTATCACCAGAAAAATATGAAAAGTTGTAAAACGTTGTCTTGGTTTCTACGTTCTCTGTTTGCTGCATTTTCGGTGATTCAATAATTTCCTTTTTATGATCCCCTTAAAAAATAATAAGTTTCTTCGCCCTTGTTAGTCTGAAAATTTGCACTCTGGACAAGAGACTTGATATTTCCTCAGCTTAAGTTACTTCTGATGTTTCCAATTAATTGATCATCTGAGACAATGTAGCTGCCTAAGCTACCTTGCGAGGTATGTCATTTGCTTCGTTAGATGTGAATTCACATGCTGTATCATATATCATTGTGCAGCAAAGGAATTGCATTACCGTGATGCCCGACCTATGGTACACCAGTACAGCATTCTTCACAAGAAATTGATATTTGGATTAAGCGAACCTTCATTCTCTATGTTGTCAGTGTTACAAAATGTTCAGTAACTACAAGGCTCAGTTTATGGGCGGCAAGAAAGAGAAGTTTGTCAGGTAAGATAATGCACCAGCCTTGCAGGGATATGGTAATTTTATTAAGAATTTGTGGTTATGTCAATTATAATATATGGACTTTTTTGGTTCTTTGACTTTAGCTGCTTTAGCCATCTGAAATGCCATTGACTATATTTTATGGGCCTACTTTTTTGCTTTATATGGTGCCACTGATGGTGTTATAATCATCCTAAAGAGTGTCACAATCATATTAACTACCTTATGCATGTATGGTCGAAGGTCATTTGATTTTGTCTTTGTTTTGCTTCCCCTTCCATGGTGATTGTAAGTTCCTGGTAGGGTGGTAATTGATGTTCTAGCATTAAAACCATTCAGGACATCATGTTGTTGGGTGAATGAACAAATTATCAGCAAGTTAAAATATGTCGTTACAGTTTCCTTTAGCTAGAGTGAAAGGCTTTTCAGCATTTCAGGTTTTCAATATTACTCATAAGTGGTTTCCTGTTAGTCCTCCCTTCTCCCCCTCTTTTGGAATGCTTAAGACTGTGCGTGTATTTCTGCAGACTGCAAGGAATCCTGAAATTTTGCATGTATATATTTGTTTCATTTCTGTGAGAGATCCTGAAAATTTGATGTGAGGCATATTCTTTCATTGATAGATTTAAAATTTGGCCTTTTTGTAGTTACCAACTTGTAATGATACAACTGACAGTTCCAGAACGACTAATTCCTGTTTCTTACTAACTTGATTTGAAGTCTGTACATGTGTCTCTCATGCATTCGCAATCAATTAAGGGCTTAAAGGAGATTGATGTTATCTCATATGCGATCACTCAGAATGAGATCTAGTATATTGATGTGTTGCCCCTAGACAAGATGGCAAGTATAGATATCCAGAATGAAAACAAATTAAGTTGCAATCCTTGTTATACTTAATTATGCTCATCCTTAATGAAAACAAATTAATATACTTAATGAAAACAAATTAAGTTGCATTCCTCGTTATACTTAATATATGCTCATCCTTTTAATACTCGAGTACTGGAGGTATAGTTGGTAAGAACCTTTGAAATATTGTCTTGTAAATACTGTGGCATGATAGATGGTTATAATGATGCTGGAGTACTGGTTATTCTTTTGTATACATTGCTTGAAGCCTCTGTTGGATGACTTAATCTGCATTTGCTTGGCTCTATGAAATGTTTATTAATGTTTGTAGATGATAATTTGACACTTGTTTGTGTTGTAGGTTAGATGATTTGGACTCTAATTTATCATTTAAAGCCGATATGCCTGGAAAAACAAGAATTGGGTTTAGCTTAGAGGGACTGACTGGTGCCAGTCGTTCTTCCAACAAACCATCAAAATCATTTAGGGTAGGGATGAAAAGAGGATCCGAGGGTATTATTACCTTGGGCAGATCACTAAAATCTGGAGTCAGCCGTGCTGTGTTCCCAGAAGATCTTAAAGTTTCTGGGAGAAAAATTTTTGATCCTCAAGACAAGTCTCTCTTATTCTGGAACAAACTTTTGGTTTGTTCCTGCACCCTTGCAGTATCAATAGATCCTCTGTTTCTGTATCTTCCAGTTTTCCGGAGTAAAGAGATGTGCCTTCACATAGATAACAGTTTAGCTCACACAACTACAACTCTTCGGACATTAGTAGATGCATTTTACCTTATTCGCATGGTTCTGCAGTTCCGGACAGCTTACATTGCACCATCATCCCGAGTGTTTGGCCGTGGTGAACTTGTGATAGATCCTAAACAAATTGCAAAAAGATACACACATCGTTATTTTATAGTAGATCTTCTCTCTGTGCTACCTCTACCACAGGTTTGGTTCGTGCTTTTCTTTCTTTTTGAACGGCTAATGGAAGTTAAAGTGGTTTACATAATGATTTCTGCATGAGTGACATTTGACATCCCAAAGCATGGTAAAGAAATTTCAAATTTAATTGTCCACATTGTCAATTAGATCTTCCCATCCTTCATAAATATATGTTAAAGTTTTTACTTCATCAGCTGACAATTGCACTATATCCAAACAGCTTTTAGTTGTAAAGGGCACTTTTACTAACCTATGCCATTGCAGTTATCTAAGACAAATAGTTTCATATTTGAAATAGTTAAAACACAGCTCCAAGCGGGAGCTGATATCAAATCTGCTTCTGAGTGAGAGTTATGTTACCACCACTTAAACGAAGTTCTTACTTTAGAGACATCGGAAGTGATTGTTGCCCTTTTTGACTCTTTAATAGGATCCTATATTTAGATGATTACACCAAGCAACATTTAACATATAATGGCATCTGTTTTTTGTAGCATCTCCCTTTTATAGGAGGAAATGACTACCAGAATGAGTGCACATTTGTTTTGCTATATCATAATATTAGACTACAGGAAATCCTTGATCTGATTTGCCATTACATCATTTTTTATCCGCAGATTGTTGTGTGGAGATTTCTTCATAGGGCAAAAGGTTCAGATGTCTTGGCAACAAAACAAGCATTAGTATTCATTGTGTTTCTCCAATATATCCCCAGGTTTTTGCGGTTTTTACCACTGATGTCAGAGTTGAAAAAAACAGCTGGAGTTTTTGCAGAAAGTGCTTGGGCTGGTGCCGTATACTATCTGCTGTGGTTTTTGCTTTCTAGCCATGTAAGTTGCTCTGAAGATACTAATGAACAAATAAAAAGAATCAGCTACTTATAAGGCGAAACTCTACTCTGGCATTCTTTGCAATTTTACTGCTATCTTTGATCATTGAATGGAGGCTCTACTGAGGTGAATCATCCTAAGAAAGATCATGGTCTTTCATATGATACGATTTAACTAATTGACTTTCAAACGGTGTCCTTTTGCTGCAATAAGATTTTCTGAATCACCAACTCAGAAACAGAAAATCAAAAACCTGAGCTACTTGAAGGAACTGCTTTACTTGCTCAAGTTGCTCTAGTTTCTCTCTACAAAAATGTTGAGCTCATATGTTACTCTGACACTACAGATTGTTGGGGCCTTTTGGTACCTATTAGCTGTGGAACGCAGAGATGCATGCTGGGAGGAAGCCTGTCAAGACAGTGATATGTGCAAAGCTAATGCTAATCTTCTCTATTGTGCAAGTGAGAGACCAAGTAATTCAAATTGGGAAAACGTCACCCAGACAGTTCTCGGTTCTCGCTGTGCTATTAATGATACATATTCAGCATTTGATTATGGGATTTATGCAAATGCTTTAACATCTGGAGTTGTTGAATCCGAATATTTTATCTCTAAATACTTTTACTGTTTATGGTGGGGCCTCCAGAATTTGAGGTAAGCTGCTAAAATGTTTAAAAATTGGATACTATCTACACTGCCATTCTGTCAATGATAATTCAGGATTCCACTGAAATTTAAAGTCCCCTCCACTTCTGACGGACTTCGAGAGAAAGTGGGGAGGGGAAAAGCAGCACCATGCAATGCTTATCAGCTAAAATATTGTTTTGGAGTCTTTTGCATTTCTGTGATAAATTATACGCATTCACTTTCCTTATCATGTTTAACTGAAAAGATGCAGGAGCTAATTTTGGAATATCTTAGACAAGCTCTGAAATGTCACTTTTACCAGTGAGATTTTCCCTCCTCAATTAACTTGTCAAAAAACTGAATCCGAGGGAGGGCTATGCAGAAAAAAAAATCAAAATCCTGTACATGCTAGTGCATGTGCATGTCTTTTGTATAAGCTGCGCATGAGAAAGCATATAATATTTGATTGACTGGGTTGCAAATAGTTTGGTAACAAAAGCCATAAATGAACTATTTACTAAATTCAATACTTCTCCAATATGCTTAGAGAATTTAACTGTTGAGTAGCGTGCAGTATTCAGAGCTCATTTTGATGTTTCATTTTTTCCAGTACACTTGGTCAGGGGCTTGAAACCAGTACTTATCCTGGAGAGGTCATATTCTCCATAGCGATTGCAATTTTTGGTCTCATTTTGTTTGCTCTTCTCATCGGTAACATGCAGGTGCGTAAGAAATCAATTGCAGATGTTTTCTTTAGTTTACCAGCACACTGTGGCAATGGAACTAATCTGTTCATTTCTGCTGATTAACAAAGACACCGTCTATAAAGATATTACATGATAAATTGCAAAATTATTCTTACTATACAATGTCTTTACATTTTAAACAGAATCTGCACTTATACAGATCACTACACTAGCTAAACCACCTATTTTGGGTCAACGATTTATTGCTAGCACTGTGTCACAACCTGCTTAGCAGATGAAATTGCAGAAGCATCGGCTTGGTAGCCCAGAATCCCATACGTTGGATAAGAATTGAATACTGTTATTAGGTTTATGATCAGAACAGCTTTACAGGGATTTAACTTGCACATTTTTGTTGCATTTACAGTTCCTTTTCATTATAAGGATTTCTTTGTTGGGTACCAAGGCTTTTTTCAAATTCTTACTCAAAGCCATATGTATCAATAAGAATACTGAATTCATAAGTTTTTCTTTTTTCTGCAGTTTTCTAAATGAGTATAAAGAGCCATTGTACAAAGTTTATGCAGTACATCCGTACAGTATTTTATCTTTAAGACACCAATTATTTTCTACAATGAAAGCAAGACTTTCTTGACTCTTGTGGTTTCTCCGACAGACTTATCTTCAATCTATGACTGTTCGGCTTGAGGAGATGAGAATTAAAAGACGTGACTCTGAGCAGTGGATGCATCATAGAGTGCTTCCCCCTGAACTAAGAGAAAGAGTTCGGCGCTATGATCAGTACAAATGGATGGAAACAAGAGGAGTAGATGAAGAGAGCTTGGTCCAGAGTCTGCCAAAAGATCTCAGGAGGGATATCAAGCGGCATCTCTGTTTGAATTTGGTCAGAAGAGTAAGTGTTATATAACTTTTATCCCCTGTTATTGTAGTTGTTTACTGCCACGTGAGCTTTTCTTTTAGATGTGCATTGGGACTATGAGATAATAGGTAAAAGCATTTGATGGTTGCTTTTCTCCCGAGTCCTCAAATTTAGATAAATATTCCATTGTTGGGGAGTAGAATTATCTGATACATGTCTGTGAAGCTACTTTCTATCTTGTGTCGTCGTGAACAAGAATATGAAGACCAAGGGTATTTCTGTGTATGATAACTTTGGGGTGACATTTTTTTAAGAATTTTTTTTCTGGTTGTAAAGGCGCCAGATGAAATATGGCATGGTATATGATCATGTATGAGCATTGAACGATTATAAACATTTATATGTTGCTATTGATTTTAGTAATGGGAGCTTGCAGGTTCCTTTATTTGCCAATATGGATGAGAGGTTGCTTGATGCAATCTGTGAGAGACTTAAACCAAGTTTATGCACAGAAAATACATACATTGTCCGAGAAGGGGATCCAGTAGACGAGATGTTGTTTATAATCCGTGGTCGCCTGGAGAGCGTAACAACAGATGGTGGGAGAAGTGGATTTTTCAATCGAGGTCTTTTGAAACAAGGTGACTTTTGTGGGGAGGAGCTCCTCACTTGGGCATTGGATCCTAAAGCTGGTTCCAACTTACCACCATCTACTCGTACTGTCAAGGCTTTAACAGAAGTGGAGGCGTTTGCCTTGATAGCAGATGAAGTGAAATACATTACCAGTCAGTTCAGGCGCATTCATAGTCGACAAGTGCAGCATACCTTCCGTTTTTACTCACAGCAGTGGAGAACTTGGGCCGCCACCTTCATCCAGGCTGCATGGAGGCGCTATTCAAGGAGGAAGCACATGGAAATTCGTCGCCTTGAAGATGAAGCCGCAGAAGATGCAGAATATGAATCCAACTCAGGCCCATCATCCAGCTTTGGAGCTGCGATGTACGCCTCAAGATTTGCCGCCAACGCTTTGCGTGGTGTTCACAGGATTCGTAGCTCCAGGTTGATAAAGCCGCAAAAGCCCCCCGAACCTGACTTTGAAGCTGGTTTATAACTGCTGGATGAAGCTGCGCCAAGCTCTCCTGATTCCAACACTGATGTTGTGGATTGAGAAGTTGATTAAACTGTAGATTAACTTGTCAGGTGAAATAGAAATCCGGATCTGCTGTACTAAGTGAAATTTCTTCTGTATCCAAGCAGCATCTCTAGCAGTAATCTGTGCTGTAGACCAAATGTCCTCTTAGTAGTTGAAAAGCATTTATGTTAATCCGCTTCAAATGAGGATAGTTTTCAATTGATCTGTGGTATTATCTGGCTTCGAGAACAAATGAGGAAAAGTTAAATATAGAAACTAACCAGCGTGCGTCAAAATATTTAGAACTACTTGTATCAGGTAGAAAAGGATCATGAACGGGATGAAGAGAAACAAATACCCACTCTCAAGCCTCAAGTCTCAAGTCTCAATTGCAATTTTCTTTTTGAATATTGCCAGAAAACAAAATCAAGAACAGAAATAAAGCATAAAATCAATCTTGACAATCTGATCTCTCATCGCTAGGGCTCCTTGGAGATTATAAACTTTGGAAGCCTCCACGAATGAACTTAATAATCCACTACTTTAAAAAAAAAAAACTTTCCATTTCTGCAGTTGCAAAGCAACTGCGATACATTTGTAAAGCAAGCAGACAATTTCTGCTGAGTTGTAGGAAGGGGAACGGTATGAAGGTGAATGTGTAACTTAATCTATTAACTGAGTTCCCTTTATTCATATTGGTTCCCACTACAAACACCCAACCCATGTAGTGAACTCGTTTCTCTCATTCTTCAATTTCCTCTCCCCTGTGAAAGTTGTCTCATTGCCATTGCTACTGTTCAGCTCCGCCAAGCAGCAGACTGTTCCAGATCAATATTTTCTTCCCACCAAGTGATAGTCTGAAATTATGTACTTCAAATGAGAATTTTTCAATTCAAGTATGTGAGCAAGGACCAGGAGTAATGGAAAAAGTGCAGTTATGCAAGAACAACAGATGCATATCCAGAGGAAGCCAGAAGGGGTGTTGTTGGGGGTTGGGGGGGAGTTGAGGGCGGGGAGAGATCTCAGGAAACTACTCTGAAATACAACCTTGTAGCCTCTTCGAAGAAATTCAAGTGAGCTTCCTTTTTCCTCCTGCAGTCCAAGGACCCTCAACAGTTCTTCCTTGGCCTGGCAGGCCAAGAAAATCTCAAGTTAACAAATAATAATAACGCCTTAGAATTTGTTAAGGATTAGTGAGGATTCTTACTTCACCAAGGGTGAAGCGAGTTGTACTCTCAGCAACACAAGCAAAAGAACCATCTGTTTGTTTCAACATAACCTGCCAAGGCCCTGCAATTTTTGAGGGAATGTAAGAGCATGACTGTATTTTGTTAGCTAATCATGAGTCTTGTGTCTTGCTATATGCTACATATTAAGATTGTATAGCTAATGACACACTGTGAAGTAGAAGTACCAATGTGTAAGCTACAGGGATGAAAGCAGAACCAATCTTTGTGCTTTTAAGGTGTTATAGAAGAATGCAAAACAATAACATCAAAAGATGGATTTTCCTCCAAAATTTTGCTCCAAATTCTCCTCAATGAATATCATACCATTGAGAACTTATGATTGAGGTAAGAGACATCTATTTCTAGTAATCATTATTGGAGAATTTATACGAAATCTCCTGATTAAAATAAAGCAAATCTGCATCAGCAGTAGAAGCAAAAGATAGGAACATTATAAGATGCAGAGAGAAAAGAAAATGATAAGGATTTGTATTATAAGAATGCGTGACAGCTATATATCTCACCAGGGTATTGACGAAACAATGCTCCACTATAATTCACTACATAAGGTGCCACTGCAATTGTCTTCCAAATCAGAAAACAAAGATCTGTAAAATGTACTATGAGAAATCAAGCAGGAAGTTAAACCTACAACAGCAATTATTACCTTTGAGTATTCCCTTGTTCGAATGTAAAAAACTGGAGTAAACTGAGAGAGGAATCTGTAATGTAAATCTTTCGTTGGAAAGCCAAGAAGACCAAGGTCAGCACTGCAATTGTGATTGGTTCTTGGTCAGAGGGAACAAATCAAAGATGAGACTACCACTAATCCAACTAAAAGTCGGGTCATCATAAAGTACCGCAACGTGTCAAGCTCCAGATTGAAAAGAAGGGTAGGAGTGGAGGTGGCAAATTTTTCCTGCATCATTGCAAAAGAAATAAAAGCCTCATCAGTGACCTGAATATGAGCACCACATATAAATTTCTTTTTTATAGTTAGAAAAGTACAGGCTGCAAGAAGTACAACTAGTGTTCATGATTGGCAATCAGTAACACAACCTCTAAATTTGTCAATTATAATAAGTTTCAGACTCAGAGTCCGGAGCTTGGGAATGTAAACTGCAAAACCTGAAAATGCCTCAGGTTAATTCAGTATTTATGTTTTAATTGGTTATTTTTTAATAGGTGATGTTAAAGGAGGAAATGGGAGTCAAGGTAATAGCCTTACATCACTCAGCTTCTTCTGATTCTTCTCATAGGTTTTTTCAAAAAAATCACACTTGCCTTGCAAAGTTACATATCTAAGAAGGATTTCATTCTTTCAAAGAAACACTACACTCTTGTATTAGAAATTAAACACAAACACACATGAAAAAAAGGAGAAATCTGTTGATGTGGTTATTTGTTATCTTGCGGACAAAAGCCCTACCATCATGGCAGGAACGTTAGGTGCATACAGCCTTATCCATACAAATGGTTCATACCCCTACAAAAACCTTTTGAGAGCCTTATATATGCATGATGCCAATAATAACCTTGACAAATTGCCGATGCTCAACTATTGGACATGAAACATCATCTATGCAGTCACATTTGCACGTGAAGTTTATAGACATCAAGTACTAGGAAATTATAGTTGCAAGGATAGCATACCACATACTTCTCTATCACTGAGAGATCACGTGTGCTAGAACTAATAAATATATAGATTGATGGTGGCTTGTCAGACTTCCAACGACCTGCATTTGGAAGGAATGGTTGGTATAGTGATTACTTTTCTATTAATTCCAGAAAGAATATTGCACTCAGCCAAAATCCAAAGGAGAAGAAACAGATTATTAAATCAGACCTCCTTATTTCTCCTCCATTGGCATGTCAATAGTTCCTTCATGTTTCATGATGAGATTTCCATTACTTTGACTACAGGAACTTTTTATGTCATGAAATACTAGAGATTTAATTTTACCAATTATGAGCTTGTAGGGATACGCTAAGTCTAGTCTAAATTCCACAAAGCAATGCGACACTTATATTCGTTCAACCAACCTTCATTCTCATCCTCAAAATCGAAATCCAAGGTGTTCCGTACAGATCTAAGAAATGTGGTAATAGGACCAGCAGGCATATCATCCAAGGATCCAATGGTTAATCCTTCAATCTGAACACGTAAACAAACAAATAAACACTTGAGATCATATGACTTTACAAATTGTTAAAGCTCCGGCAATTTTTCCCAGAAGCAGCATCAAGCAATTTCATGCATCTAAGTATCATAAGACATTGGCTAAGAGGTTTCTATCATACAAGATAATGAGTAATGTAACTATTGATTCAGTCAAGTAATATTCTAGTTTTAATTGGATGTCAATCCTTCAATGCATGTATCTTTTCTCCTTTCCTCACAACAATTAATTTCTGGACCATCACATCATGTGGAAGATTTTTGTGATTTGCCTTGCGCCGTCTCAACATAAAAGCACATGCAGCACAAAACCATGCAACTGCTCTTTATACCATTAAAAACATTGAACAAAAGAGGTAAATACTGAGCCTCAATACCTAAATAACACTTGTGAAAATTTGGTATGTGAAATTCACTGACTTTATTAGAAACACATGAGGTATAAAAATTGATTCAAACTATTTGAAAACCTGTTTTTAGACTGAAAAAAATCTTGAAAACTTGTCCTAACAACACTAGTTATTATAAAATTTCCTTTCTTCTCCCTCAGTTGATCTTAAAGCAACCATTGGAGATGATAAGATGAAGTCATTTCAGCACTTCCAGCAAGAGAAGATAAAGAGCCCATAAACTTCACGTGATACAATGTACATCCCATTAATATTCCTTCTCAAAAAAAAAATCTGCATTAAAGCAACTCCACTGGTAGTTCACAGTCAATGTGACTCCTGAGGCGCTTCTACATATGAATTAGCTACCTCGGACTGAAGAGAACAGTATGTGATGTACAAATGAGACACTCTCTTACTGAGTCAAAGGCAGCTTTGAAGAGTTCTGTGGCCCTTCTCTTTTCTGGCTTATCTGGGAACACCTAGAATTCCAATAGGAGTTATAAGAGTTCATACCCTTTTTAGCGTGTTTCTATCTGTATATGTGTGTGTGTGTGTGTGTGTGAACGAAACAAGTCTAGCCTTACAATGCAAGCTCTTGTTTCAGTTTTCTCCTGAAGTTTCTTTACAACTGCCAAAGCCAGTTGAATATTGGCATCACTGAACTCATCTGATGATCCCTTCACATATGCAGCAATTCGACAATATCATGTAACATCTTTTGTTAAAGGCCAATACCTTTCCAATTTCCAAATTGCATCAGAAAAAGGATAAGTACGACACACTCAAATTATGGAAAATAAAGGACACGCGATCCATGTAAAACAAACTCTGTAAATAAAGGCCGGCTACGAATTACCTTATAAGAAGACATGTTGCTAGGCAAGGGACTTTTTGATGCAAACCAGTGAAAAGTGAAACACAAAGACGAAAATGGTGTCAGCATAAGCAAGAGAGAAATCGAGGCGGTAACGACAGATACTGAAGTAGATTAAGAAACACGATTACGCCAATGTTAATAAGCAATTACACTACCAGAATTTAGGCACCCTACAATGCAATGTTAACTCAGGGAATTGAGATGCATCTTAGATTAATTCTACATGATAGAGTCCCTGATTTGTTAGCTACATCATAAATGTCATTTTTGTTACTTCGCTGAAAAAATTGCCTCAGTTAAACTGCACTTAAAATTTTTTTTCTTTCGCAAGAGTGCGCATTTATTCATCAATTATAAGCTAAAACAAAAAAAAAAACCCACGGCCGAAATTCGCAAGACGAAATGTAGGATCATAAATTAAAGAACTCTACAGGACTTCATTTGACCCTGCTGCAAAAAAATTAATAGTGGTATAGCAAAAGCAAAATAATTCCAACATGAACAACAACAATCCATGTCTAAAATTGCACAAATAAACTAAAAATAACCGTAAAGTTCAATCAAAAAGTGAGAACTTTAAGTAGGTACATTGGGATGAAAAATTACGGGAATTCGATTTCGAGGCGGGTCTTGCCATCATTAAGAGCACAGAACAGAGAATTGGCAGCATCAGTGACGAGCACTTCGTAAGATTTAGGCTTGTAAAGTGAGACACCGAGCTTGGGATCCGATTCGTTAGCTGCAGTTGTTCTTGCTGCTTTGATGGTAGTGCGGTACTGCGATGAGCTGGCGGGAGATAAACATAGTCTTTTTGGCGGGCAAGAAAATGTGGGAAAGAGAGAGACAGAAGAAGTGAGAGCAAGTGGTTGATGAATCTTAAAGAGGGAAGTCGAGGACAGTGGACGCGGCTGTGCTGGGGGTGAAAGGGGCACGGGAACGGCCATGATAAGGTCTGCTTGGTGGGAGGCAGCGGGGGAGTGGAGGGAAGATAGCACAAGGTTCAGAAGCTGAAGTGGTTATAAATATAATGGATTTGATAATTGGCAGTATTTTCTCACTTGGTAGTATCGGTCTCTTTTTACTGATTTTCCTTTTATTAACGGAAAAGGAATTGAAGGGATTATTTGGAAAGGGGGGGGGGGGGGGGGGGGGGGGGAGAGAAGGAATGGAAAGCAGGAAGATGAGAAGACTTTTGGAAATTGAAAAAGACGAAGGTGTAATTTGTGATTGTTGTTTTGACTACAAGGGAAAAATGCAAAATGCAGTCCAAAAATGCAACGGGGTTCAAATCAATGGTAAGAAAATATATACAGTTAGTGTTTTTTTTTCCTTAAAGAAAAAATTCTAACTTATATATATATATATATATATATATATATATATGAATGTTTTTTTTTTTTATCATTTGACAACAAATACTTGAAAGCGTTAGAATATAATGTCAATCGAAAAGTATAACAAAACCATTTTATTTGTAAGCAAGTATAACAACACATTAGGAACGGAGAAAAGAATTTCTGTTAGCTGCCTTTGTTCATATCAGTGTTATGGATTTAGCATCGGGTCATTTGACTGCACCCCATAAATCAATGGATAAATTTCTTCAGATACATCCTCTCTGCAGAAACATAAGCAATCAATATGCTTTTCTTCTAAATCTACAATCAACTTCTCCCCTTCAAAAATGCATGGTGACAGTCCAAGTTGCCTCAGACATATGCTAGATTAGCAAGAGCTTTGGTGCACTATGTTCAAGAGAGTGGGCTCTGATGAGTTTCCTGCAAAATCAGGATCAGATAAGACGAGAGAAACAAAAAGTTAAAGGGGAAAAATAGCGTAAAAGTAAACAAAGGAAAACAAAAGGCAAATTTAAAGGGCACAAAAGCAAAAGAAGACAAAGAAGATTCTGTAGAATGAGAGGGCGAAAGCCTTGTAGTCTTTTCCGTGCCACTCATATTCCACGTGTAGGGCATAAAAACAAACATGCATGCGGATCTTTGACATATTCTCTTAATCTGGATTCTCTCCCACACATGCTACCAGTACCAGAGTATCTTTCGCTTTTGCCCATAAAACCGATGTAAAAGTCTCAACAAAACACATCCCAGATTGCAATATTACACCTAGAACCCAAAAACCTAATCATTAAAACCCACACTCCTCTGTCACAATCTTAATCAGGCCATACTTATGAACATAAGATAGTGGGCTAGTAGTTGTTCCTCTGCCACCTTACCTTATCATGCTAACACGAGTGCATTCCTCAACCATTAGAATTTTAGCCCTGAAAGAAATTTGCTGTTCAAGAGTGAAGCCTTGCTCTGATGGACTTGTTGAAGCACATTTGCCCCGACTCACCATATGTATGCAAATTCTTTCCTCTTTTTTAATATTGAGAAAGGTTCATGATTGCTGAAGATATCATGCTAAGAATTCCAAGAATTCTGTTTCTATGGGACAATCTTATTCTCTTTTACTTTGTGTTTCTAGAATTCTTGATCAATTTTGACTAGCACGAAGTATTTGATTTATTGTATACGAGAATAATCTGTTTGACACCGGAATGCTTAATTCGTCTGACGTACAAAGATGATTATGACATCTTCTTTGCTTTGTGTTACCTTCTGCCATTTCAATGAAGAAACGATACAGTAGCAAAAAGTTTGACTTCTGAAGGAAATGTCAAGGCATTGAAGGAAGGGTTATCTCATATTTGGCATCAAAAAATGTGGATGTAAATATTTGCTCTTTGCCGTGGTGTCCAGGACATAAAACAATGGTTATTAATTCCTAATTTTTGTTGGCTGGTTTCCTGCTGATGACTCTGTCTTTGTTATTCTTGGTCAGGTATGGGATGGCAAAGGTGTCTCGGAGTGTTTTAGTGACATATATCCTACACTTGCCCTGGCTTCTATTTTGCTTAGCACATACATAAAAAATTGCTATGCTGGTTTTGAATTATTTTTTCTCATCTCGCTTCCTTAAGAGCAGTTACAGTGCTAGTTTTCGGAGCAAATGTGGCAACTTTGGTTGCGATTGCGGTGGTTGGAGTTACAAAGAGAAGGGTCAAGGAAAATATAAAGGTAGGTTCCAATTCACTGCTCTAGACTGCAGAGCTTGCTTAGTTTCTGACTTCTTAGAGACAGGTGAAAGAAACAATCTTGCAGAATTGGAATGAAGTTCTTAACTGCAGTTGTTATAAGAAATGAAGACATAAGCAACTAAGTCGCAGCAGTTGCAATTCTAACTGCCTTAATTGTGTGTATTCATTAAGCGCATAAGTTGATTTGCTTGGAATATATATGGACCATAGAGATACTAATTGCTCACGTTGCCCTTGTACCTAGAAAATGCCAATGTCAGAACTTTTATGGTACCTCTCAAAATACTTAATCTGTAGTTTTAGTAAAAGTTTTCTTGCAGTGCAACACTGGTTTCCATATAATTTCTTTGCGCTTCAGAGTCTTGTTAAACTATCCTGTGTTTGCCTTCCATTTTCTGCAAATCCCAGCAGATTTCTGTACCCTCTGGAGATTGACTAGTATTGCCTGGCTACACCGCCCACTATATTAACTTTTCAGTTAGTAGTGTTACAAGAAATGGCAATGCTTTTGATAAATAGTCTCTTGTAGCCTTGTTATAGTGCACTGATTTTTTTTTTTTTAAATTTAATCTGAACAGATAAATCTTCCATTCAAGGTTTTGTTGTACGTTTTACCTGTTATTGGAGCATGTACAGCATTCTTCGACATGGTTTTGCTTCTGAGAAGTCTCCGACAGGGTTATGCTGTTGTGTTTCACAGATGGCTCTTTAGTTGTTCCCAGATTGCAGTCTGGGTAAGCTTATAGATGTTTCTGAGTTGGTTAATAGAAGCCTCTGATAGTAGCCATTTGTATCATGGGATTACACCATTCTCTCATTTGTGCTACAACCTTTAGGTTACAGTTTTACTTTTTTCAACACGTGGCTACTGGTTCGTCTTCTGCAACCAAGTCTTGAGTCTTTGGTGGATTGTTAAACCATTTCTCTTGATTCCTCATCTGCAAACAGTTTTCTCTTCACAAGGGGTATGATTTCTTAATTAATTTTGATCATGTGTGACCAACGTCTAATTTTCTCTATTGGATTCTCTAGAAACAACCTGTATGCACCTGTTCTAGTTGTTTGATGTTTGAGATGATAGCACTTCAAAGGTAATTGCACCTGCATGCAGTTTTTTTCTGTAAAAGATCTTATGTGTTTTTGAATTCATTGCCTGTAGACATGTTATAAGTTATATCTTCAATATTCATTTTCTTGTCAATCATCATTCTTGGAGTTGCTTTTGTCTCTTGATTATCTGCATATCTGAAATATCCAACTCTGGGTTATTTTTCCTGTACAAAAGCATACCTCTGCTAAGCATGAAGTGTATTATGAGCAATTTCTTTGATAACTTGAAACATCTTTCTACAAGTCCATATATACACACTGTTTGACAATGTTAATTCACATTAACATTCAAATACACAAATGTATGATAGATGTACAGCATTATGGAGGAATATAGGTAGTCAAAATTAATTTTTTTTAGCTGCAATCTGCAAACGAAGATTATTTTAGTTTATTTTTTATATCTATGTTTGTCTAATTGTTCAGAGTTAAAAGTAGTCTTATGTAAGCCCAAATAGTCTTCTCAATGGCATTTGATGTGCTAGGTACATATTTGGGTACATTCTTATGGAGAACATTTGAAGTATAATAATTCCAACTGTGAGAAAATTGAATGGGTTGCTTGTGTGGCTAAAGAGATGTGTCAATGCTTTACAAGTTCACTAGAAGACAAAGCTTAGCTGATGAGAATCCTGATTTTCCATTTCCTTCTAATTTTTGAAATAAATTCAAATTTTCTTGGATCTGAGGTAGTCATTTACCATCTTCTTGTATGTGCGATTAAAGTATCTTCTTGTTGGATCCACTATGTTACCATGAACAAAAATGTACAATTAACGTTGTTTACTATTGTTGCAATACTGTAGTGTACCAAGACAAATGCTTTATATGTTGCTTATGACTCATGTTTATCATAAAGTACTTATTTATGAAATCTGGTCTCACTTGATGGTGACAGGCTTTCAGATGTCTTAGGGAGAGCTCTCTTGCTTTACTGGATATCATGTTTGGGATCTTGATTAACATCATGAGGATAAAATGGGCATCTTACAGAGGCAGGTAATTTCACTTGCGTATATGTTGTGAATTTTCTAGCCATCTGGATAAGTCTTTCAGAAAGTATATGTTCCTTCTCCGGTTGGAACTGATTATTGTTTTTTGTCTCTTTATGATCTTATCTGTCATAACTGTATTGAGTAGTTAGCTGGAAGTTTAGATGAATGAAAAGGTACATGTTAACTGTGCCTTCAGGAGTCGAGGACTTTGGCATGTTATGCTTTAGGTTGACTTCAATTCACTGTTAAATGACTCATTCGATTCAGCAACATGGAATATTAGAAGAACCTAAAGTTTTCAGTAGAAAACCTGAAAGAGTAGGACACACTGCCTACATAATTATGATGGCTTGGAGGGTTTGGCAAAAGTACCCTGCTTGATATTCTCTATTTATGGAATAAAAATGAGCGCTGAGCCCTGCCTGATTCTCAATATTTTGTGTTTTAGTATGTCTAAGCTCTAGTTTTGGAGACTAAGGAAGCATAATATTTTATGTGAACACTGACTTCTGAAACTCAGAGTCCAAGAGAAAGTAGTAGCAACGGAAACCTTTGTAGGTTTCCAGAAATGTTACATCTTCCCAAACAAGATAAGCATTTAATTCCATTTATGTCTCATCTTCATCTTATTCCTTTCATCCTACTTTGTTTGCACAGAATGATTAATATCTGTTGCATTATGTTATCAAGAAACTTTCAGTATCCAGAGTTGCTACTTTCTGATTTACTGTGTCTTCAGATAGTATTTATCATGTCATTTGTGCTTTCCTTATATCAAGTGTTTACTTCGTGAAGGAGTAATTCCATGGAAGAACCACTTCTTCCTTGCAAGATTGATGTCAAAGAAGGTCACCCAAAATTCCCAGTATGTACTATTTTTACCTTTCATATTCTTTAAAATGTTAATGTGACGATCTCCTCCCTATTTAGTCACGCAAATAAAAGACAACTTGATATCATTTTCATCCATTGGACCTCAGAGTACTTGTCGTTACTTTAACTTGTCTCTTTGAATTTGTGTTTCCGAGGACAAACTCTCTGAGTTTGAAAGAATGTAATTACTGCAATCTAGAATCCATCCTTTAGCAGAGCTTGTTATATTGGGTTGCTTCTGGTAATTGGATAATGCTAATTATTGCTCTCAATTGTGCACCAGCATGCTTGGAAGGAAAACTATGATTTTTAGGCAAAGTTTAGATTGCTCGCTAGACGTATGACATCTGTAGAAGCTTTTAATCAAGTTATTGGTGTCTTGTACTGTATGCTTGGAAGGAAAACTTAACTATGATTTGTAGGCAAAGTTTAGATTGCTTGCTAGATGGATGACATCTGTAGAAGCTTTTAATCAAGTTAATGGTGTCTTAGACAGAATGTTCTTTGTGACATTGTGATGGTTTTATCTCTTAGAACTTCTGATAAGCTTTGTAAGTTACTTGCATTGTTTTTTCCTGGTAAAGTTCTTTTGAGTTTGACCAAATCTTTTCCATGATTTCGCTAGTAATATGTGAGTCTAATCGTTCCTATTATTTAGCGGAAGCATCAAACAGAATGATAAATTAATTTAGGCAATGCATGCAGATTATAGCATAGTATCAATTCATATTTGATTTAGGCATCCCCAAAAGGATTTAAATGGTGGAACAAGATCTTATCCACTAAAACTGTGTGGAATCTCATCAATTGATAGTATTAGTTGATCATACAATACAACCTATCTCATGTCCTCAAATTCAGATAGCACTGTCTTCTACTATATCTAAAAGCATTCAAACCAAGCTTTTCTTACATTTAACAGTTGATCATTTTGTTCTGATTCATATTCTCTAAATTAATCTCTCTCTTTCTCTTTGATCTTTAAGATGTCATAAGGTTTAATTCTTGTAAATTTGTCATCCTTCTATGCCCAGATTGGCAGGATTCTGTGATTAACTATTGTCTATGTACGGCTATAAAATTATTTGTTCCCAACACAATTATCCCTTTGCTACTCTTTTCTAGTTCATTTCATCAGCCCCTTTTAATTGTCACGATGTTGTAGACTGATCTAAAAATTACATTGTTCTTGTAGGGACTTATGTGCAACTTTTGGCACCTTATAACTTTCAAAACCATTGACACTTTAATGGCATGTGGTGTAGAGAGACAGCTTGACTCAAATGATTTGCTCAATTTGCCAGACAATTTGAATCCTTCTTCTTGCCATCAAATATTACAGCAATGCTGGGAAGCTCAACAAAGAAAAAATTCTTCTCACCCTTCTTTACTCAAAGCAATTTGTTGTGCATATGGGTGGCCATACTTTCATCTAGGTTTTCTAAAGGTACTTCTTTTGGTGATATACCAGGAGCATTGGTAAGAAAACAGCATGTTTCATTCTTATTTTTGTAATTTGTAGATGAATGCTATTGTTACACTGAATAAGCAGATGAGGAATTAATTTCTAAGGAATTCAACTGGTTCAATATATTTCTTTGTACTCTAGGCAACGTTGATTTGGGGGCTTATTCAATTATCTCATAATGTTTGTTTATCGAATTTGGAGTGAACTGGATTAAGAAAAAGGCTCATATATGGGTTCATCAACTTCAAAGTACCATCACAAGTATTATGTACCTTTGCAGGTGATTAATGATTGTCTAGGTTTTGTGGGACCCGTGCTTCTCAATAAGTTGATTCGATTTCTTCAGCAAGGTTTGCACTTCAATTGGTACATTATCATGCTATGAACATGGTATTCGAGAAGACAGAGATGAACATGAATTATTGTATTGATTTTATTTCTGATTCGTCAGTATGTTGAACAAACACCCTTGTAACTGTTAATCTACATAGAAGCCATTTGGCAAGAGAAGTCTAATTGATTTGCATTCCAATCCCTCATGAAGTAAAAATTAAAGGTGTCGGAGATTAAATTGGAAGATTGATGGGTTACATAAGAAAGGCACTGAGGGTTGCTTATATCTTAAGCTTCAAGCAAGTTATGCCATATAGGGATGAAACCAATGAGGACTATTTGAAGTGAATTACATGTGGAGTCCTGGATTGGATGGAGCAATAATTTGGTGCATAAGTATGAGAGCAAAATTTCAATTTTCATATAGAGTCTGTGATAGGAATTTGTCCAAAATTTGCTTAGTTACATGCTTACCTATACAGGAGACTTGACCTGCTATAATTATGTATTCACGGAGAGGAAATTTTTGGTTTACAGGTTCTGACCACTATCATGGCTACATTTTTGCTATATCCTTGGGCCTAGCCTCTATTTTGAAGTAATTCTCACTCTTTAAATTTGGTAATGTTTGTTAAGTCATTTTTATTTTCTTCTTGAGCTACATATATTTATTATATCCGTTATTTGGGTATGTATTTAAATTGGAAAAATTTGTGTAAATGCTTCATGATTCAAATTAACATCCCTCCTAATTGAAGTTTGCCTTTACTCTTCTTCTTCTACTTCTTCTTCTTTATTTATTTATTTTTTGTTTATTTTTTTAATGAATGCATACATTAACCAAATCTGCTGGAGCTTTGTGGTGCTCTTCATCCAATCTGTTCCACTGACAACTAACTACCCGTGGATGATATTTATGATTATCTTGTGTGGTGCAGATCCTTCCTTGATACACAATATACTTTTCATCTTTCCAAACTCAAGCTGAAGCTGCGCTCTAGCATTATGACTATTATTTACCATAAGGTAATATCTTAGTTTATCTTAGTAATCAACTTGTACTAGCTAGGTAGTCTGTATGTTGATTATTCTCTCTTATCTGTCTGGATAGAATGTTTATTAATTAGTACAAGCTCTGTCCAATGAGACATATTCTTGATTCATTAACTTTACTGCGAAAAGAAATGGTGTCTCAACTTATGTCTAATGAGGATACAGAAGACCTCTCCCTGAACCAAAAAAAAAAAAAAAAGAAGGCTTTTTGTTTGTAAGATGTTTCCACCCATATAATTTACACGTTTCTTGCTTCATTTAACGATTTTTCTCCAAAGTTAATATATATATATATGTATATATATAATGTTAATATTGACATCTCTTGCAATATATATATATATATATAGAATGTTAATATTGACATCTCTTGCAACTTTCCAGTGTCTTCATGTTAGACTTGCAGAGAGGTCAAAATTTTCTGAAGGGGAGATTCAAACATTCATGTCTGTTGATGCTGATAGAACTGTCAACCTTTGCAACAGTTTCCATGATATATGGAGGTCCTATTTCTATGCTTTTGTCTATATCGGGTGATATGTTTCAGTTATATACTCGTGTTACTATAAACATTGTACAGCTGTTGCTTGTTTACACCTTTGGCGAAGTTGTATCATTTGTCAAACGTTTCTTCAAGGAAACTGGAAAAGTTTTGCCCATATTAAAACTTTCATAGAACCCTTTTTTTTAATGGTCTTTTTGAACAGATTCAATCAGTTCTGATCAAATGAGAAAATTCTAAAGAATTTTTTGTTACTAAGTGCGGCATAAATGTTTTTATTTTCTTTTAATAATAGACATCGGCAGATAACAAGCAGTCTATTAAACCGTTTTAAACATTCTGACAAGCAATCTGTTAGATGCTCAACTTAGTACATTCTGAACTCTTCATTTCATTTAAACACTCAGATATTCAAGTCCTTCATAAGTTTTTAAATATTATTAGAATTGAGTCGGTTGAGCATTAATGTCTTTCGTTAATTAGAGGGATTAACAACAGTTAATAGCTTTTTTATGTTTATAAGCACCATTGCTTTCTTCTTAATCTTTAAATGGTTTGACTGTCATGTGATTTGTCAGCTTGCCGCTGCAAATTGGAATAGCTCTATATCTACTCTACGTACAAGTCAAGTTTGCATTTCTTTCTGGAATAGCAATAACCATTCTGCTAATACCGGGTGAGTATATTTTGGACTGGTATCTGATTAAAATTTTTTTTTGGTTGGGTAAATTTGCTATGATGTGGGCATATTTTGTGTCCAATTCGATACTTTTCTGTACTCGCACATATTTGTACATATTGAGAATTTTGTTACTTCTTCAGTGAAATTGCTTGACAGAGTAAGCAGCATGCTTTGGAGTATGTTATACAACTAAGAAATTACCCCAAGAGAATAATGCTGAAGAATATGTAATACTAATGTCTGTTAATAAATCAATGTAGTTGAACGCTTAAAAATAGTTGACCTTGTTGATAGGTGTAATAGTTGAGTAAAATAATATTCTAAGAATCCAAGAGAATTTCTTTTATCTCCATGCTTGAAAAGCATATATTCAGCAGGATTTTGTAGTGTATGACAAGTCCACCAAGAAGTCATTCTGAATTCTGCAGACGATAAAACTTGGTTATATTGACTTATATGCAGTCAATAAATGGATTGCTCAACTAATTGCAAAGGCTACAAGAAGCATGATGGAACAGAAGGATGAAAGGTATGTGTACAATTTTTTATTCTTCTAATTCATTGCAATTTGTTTAAAAGTTTGTAAAAGTGAAATTGGTTTTCTTGTTTCCCACCAAGTGTTGCACCCTGACCCTCTCTTTGATGTTTGATGTGGATGCAGACATATGCCAAGGTTTAACTGTATTGGTTTTTGTTTTGGGGGGGGGGGTGATATAAGAAGATATTTGTTGCCCTCATTGCTTTCCAGAATTTCTGCTGGTCTAAGTCATTAACAACATCTTTGAAGTGCACTCTTATATATATATATATATATATATATATATATATGCATATATATATATTTGTTTTGCAGAATTAGGAGGACGGCTGAACTCTTCACATACATTCGGACTTTGAAAATGTACAGCTGGGAGCTTATATTTGCTAGCTGGTTGATGAAGACAAGAGCATTGGAAGTGAAATACTTATCAGTAAGGAACCTGAATATTCTAATTGTACAGTAATATGGAACTTGGGCTTTCTTCTTTGCACCTCAAAGCCTGTTGTCTTTTTTGCTAGACCAGGAAATACTTGGACGCGTGGTGTGTATTTTTTTGGGCAACTACACCAACCCTTTTCTCTTTGTTCACCTTTGGACTTTACACTTTGATGGGACATCAGCTTGATGCGGCAACGGTAGTATCCCTGTTTGCTAAATTCATGGTGTATACGGGGTGAACTTATATCTTGTTAGCAATTTGATCGTTCTCATATTTCAGCATTACTTTTCAGGTTTTCACTTGCCTTGCATTATTTAACAATTTAATCTCCCCACTAAACTCATTTCCTTGGGTCATTAATGGGCTAATTGATGTGAGTACTGCCTTCTGTCTTGACTTCAATTGTCATCTTTGTATTTTGTAGACCTTCAGATTAGTTACTTTCTCATGTTATGATCCAGGCTTTTATATCTTCTCGGAGGTTGAGCAAATATTTGTCCAGTTCTGAGTGTGAACTTGGGATGGAGAAGAAAGGATATCCTTCAGGAAATCCTGAAAACATGGCTGTCATCATTTGTGATGCATGTTCAACATGGTCAAGCAGTGATGAAAAAGATTTGAGTTTGATTTTGGACAATGTTACTCTTCAAATACCAAAAGGTTACCTGGTTGCTGTTATTGGAGAGGTCAGATTTGTTGCCACAAATAAATTTACTTTCTATTTCTGACTCTCCACTTCGGCTTTACTCATAATCTTCCTTTTAGAGAGTAATATCATGTAGTATTGCTTCATGTAGATGAGCTGTTCAGCATCTATTCATGTTTTCTTATGAATTGCATACACCTTGGTAGATCCTTGGAAAAATATGGCAAGGGTTGGAATCAGGGTAATTTGAAACAAGCCATAGTGCAGGTTGGCATTGCTGTTGCCACCATGGTTCAAAGTTGCGGTCGCGGTCGTGGCCCGGATCATTTCACATCAGTCTCGGTATATCGGTCGCGGTCTTGACGTGACGCGAATTTTTGAAATATTTAATATTCTAAAAATTGTAAAAAATATGATAAACAAAAATAATTAAAAAATTAGTAAAAATAATAAAAATTCGAGTTGACTCGGGATGACTCAGAGGGATTCGGTGTGACTCAGCCGTTTCAACCCTTCACGGTGACATCTCGGCGAGTCAAGTATCTCGAAATCGTATCTTCCCGGTATCGTATTGGGAGGGCCCGAGACGGTGACGACTCGGCCGAGTCTTGGAACCATGGTTGGAATACGTCAACAAACTTTTTTGCTTCAATTTTACATCTAAAATGAAACACATGATACAGTGATTATACTTTCCTTTCATGTTCCAATGTCGATACTATTTAATATTCTCAAAGAGAATATGTGCTTGTTGCAGGTTGGATCAGGTAAATCATCCGTGCTAAATTTGATTTTAGGAGAAATGAGACTTGTTATTGGATCAATACATCTGAATGGATCCACAACTTATGTACCGCAGGTTGACAAAGTTGTCCCTCTATTGGCATGTTGTAACTACAATGATTAAGAAAACTTCTTATCCTATCTTCTTTTGCAACAGATACCTTGGATTCTCTCTGGAACCATCCGTGATAATATTTTGTTTGGGAGGAATTACAACTCAACAAGGTAACCTCATAACTTTCAATGGAAAAAGCTGAATTCTTTTTCAGTTTCTTTTTGGTAACATTGTGTTTACCGCATGTTTAACTTAGTCTTCTGCTTTATAGAAATCTGACTGCCTGTGCTCCTGTGTGACTAAATTGTATTTTAATTTCTTTCATGGAGGGCTTCTTATATTATTTACCTTTTGCATCATTTCTTGGATCAGGTACTCAGATGTATTACACGCTTGTACACTTGATGTTGATATCTCCTTGATGATTGGAGGTGATATGGCCTGTATCGGAGAGAAAGGAATTAACCTGTCAGGTGGCCAGAGAGCACGTCTTGCACTTGCCAGGTAGACAAGTATCTTGAATCTGTTGTAATCAGCATGTCCTATGGAAATATTTGAAGCAATCATGGTACTGGGTCTGATCTCTGGTACTCCTTTTGACCAACAGGGCTCTCTATTGTGCCTCTGATATATACATGCTTGATGATGTTCTGAGTGCAGTAGATGCTCATGTTGCCTGCTCAATTTTGCATAATGCCATTCTTGGCCCTCTTATGAACCTGCAGACACGCATTCTATGCACACATAACATTCAGGTTTTATTACCGTCTCTTTCTCACATCTATCTATCTCTGTCTATTTTGTAGCTATCTAAGTTGGTGTATGTGTTTTTTCCTATTATTGTAACAAACCAATGGGTCTGCCCAGAAATTTTCTCTGTTCTAGCTACAACATTATAGGACGAGTAATTGTAGCATCCACAGGGAAGAGGGTCGCCAATGCCAGGCCCTTCATATAAATATAAAGTGCGTAAATTTTGGTAGGATTTTTTTGTTATGCGTGTGCTATTCTAGAAGGAAATCATGATCCCTTTATTGGTTGTGCTCGTAAACTGTTTAAAGTGTATTCAATTTTTCTGAAAATTCTGCTGATCATCATGATGAGGTAAAAGTTGTATTGATGAATTTAGTGAATTTCCTTAAAATATTCTCTGTCTTGGCATCTCTATTTGCATGTATCATCAATTAGAAGCACTTAAGCTCTTAAGGGTGAATAATATTTGGCATCTTGTATTTTGAATTACAGGCAATATATGCTGCTGATATGGTGGTTGAAATGGACAAGGGAAGAGTGAAGTGGGTGGGAACTCCATCTGACTTAAAGGTTTCTTCCTATTTGGCATTTCCCTCTATAGACAACTGTAGTATTTCCTCCGAAGTTCAAGTAGGGGAAAGGTCATCTATCTCTGTAGAAGCCGAAGGAGGAGTAGAGGTGGACAATTCCTACAATTTGGAAGGAGTTCAAGGGACTATTGATGCTGAGACGAGGAAAGAAGGGAGAGTTGAACTTCTTGTATACAAGTGCGTGACTATTTCCATGATTGTACACTGCAATGAAGAAATTGAGAACTGCAAGTTGATTTATTTCTCCTGTCTTTTACCGAAGTTATGCAGAATTTTCCGTTGGGTCTTATTACAATATTACCTTTTTTTTTGTCTGTGAGCAACTTGACAATCTATTAATTCTGTCTTCACAGAAATTATGCAGAATTTGCTGGTTGGTTCATTACGATATTAACATGCTTGTCGGCCCTTTTGATGCAATTTTCTCGTAATGGAAATGACTTGTGGCTATCATATTGGGTTGATACAACTGGAAGCAGTCAGAAAGACTACTCGACAACATTTTATCTGGTGATTTTTTAATTCCTTAGTATCATTATTAGTCTAGCAGAAGTGACTTCAACCAGAGCGTTATAACCTACATAAGAACTATCTCTATATTCCACTTATGAGAATAGTAGTGCAACTGTTTTCATTTGAAGAATTTCAAAAGGAATAACTTTTTCACCTGATCATAAAGAATTTGCCCTTCTTCCCCAGAACATGAGCTTTGCTTTCAAAGCAAAGTTCATTCTTGGGAAGGCTCAGATCAGTGGTTTGAAAAATTAATAACCAAGTTGTACTTGGACACTGTGTGATAGCATGAATCTGTTCTCACCTACTTCATCATTATAGAAGAAAGCATCCTTCAGCCAATGCCAATTCTAATACAGAGAAATAAGAGTGCTAATACATAAAGTGACAAACACGGAAATAGGAAGAGTTTGGATTTAAGCCTTTCCCTTTTCCATGGTTTTGGTATGCTAAACCTTTGTGGTAATGTTTCACTGAAGTTTAAAGTGAAACTATGTTGAATCTGAGATTTGACCATACTCGAACACTTTTACTGGCATTGCAGGGTATGCTCTGCATGTTCTGTTTGGTGAATTCTACACTAACTCTGGTGAGGGCATTTTCATTTGCATTTGGTGGCATACATGCTGCCATCCAGATGCATGATCGCTTGTTGAATAAGCTTATCAATGCAAGTATTAGCTTCTTTGATCAGACACCTAGTGGGAGAATACTTAACAGGTAGCATGACTTAATCAATTAAAATAACACATTCCAGACTGCTATTGTTTGACAAAACTAATTTGTTTGCACAGATTTTCTTCGGATCTTTATACTATTGATGATTCTCTCCCATTTATTTTCAACATTCTCCTGGCCAATTTTGTTGGCCTGTTGGGAATTGCTATAATCTTGTCATATGTGCAGGTACAGAAATAGTTTCTTATAGATCCTTCTTACTTTATTTTGTTACTGTTACATGGATTTGATTTACTTAAAATGTTAAGTGGGAATATTTGTTTTACTAGGCTCAGTTCATTTTCAGGTCATCTTTTTGCTAGTATTGTTGCCTTTCTGGTACATATACAGCAAATTACAGGTAATTGTCCTATCTTCTGTACTATTATTTTGGAGAGCCATAATTCAGCTAACTAGTTATGCTTACAATTTGCTGTGACTGAGAGGAAGATCTGGAAATCAGATTAGCTCAATGTTTACTAGCTGAACTGGAGGAACGTATTCAAGTAGATAGTTTCAAATGCTCATAATTTTCTGCAAAAGTAGTTGGCATAATAATGGAACCATCATAGAGTTACTGTTTAAAAATGCAGTTAACAATTGGAAATTTAAGAAGTAAAAAATTGGTATTTTCCATCACGGGAGCAGGGTTAAGTATTTCAGCTCATCTGAAAAAATTTGAATGCTTGCAGCATATATAGTTTCACTTCAAGCACTTTCTCAACTATGCTTGCTAATTTTGTACTTAATGTGATCACATTGAATGTCATCGCAGTCTTAATATGAATGTGATGAACCTTTTAGTAATTTTAACTAAATGATCTACTTTATGAACATCTAAAAATATTATTCATGAGGATGAGGATTGGACTACAATTAAGTGTTACCCAAAAAATATTTCTAATTGAAGATAATTCAATTTTAACGTAATTAAACATAAGTCTGCAGTTCTACTACAGGTCAACATCACGTGAGCTGCGAAGGCTGGATAGTGTTTCTCGCTCACCAATTTACGCATCATTCACGGAGACACTGGATGGAGCATCAACTATTAGGGCATTCAGCTCTGAGGTAATGCGTATTGGCAAGTTCCAAATCTCGGTACTAACTGCTGTCAGTGTTGCATGATCTAAGTCCATTGTTCTATTAGATCCTTCACGTAATGTTTAGACCTGATTATCAAATCTCCTGTACTTGGCAAGGCCTCGAAGAATGGGATTGAATGGCTTTTGATGCATTAATTACTCAAGAATTTGCTTTTAGTTTCTAGATTCTATATGAGTACACGTTTTTTTTTGGTTATTCAATGACAAAGACCTAAAAGTCATTTGTTTGTTTTTGTGGCCAGGACTTTTTCTTCCTCAGATTCATTGAGCATATAACAGTATATCAAAGAACTTCTTACTCTGAGGTGACAGCAAGTTTGTGGCTTTCCCTGCGCCTTCAGGTATATACATGAAATTCTTATTAGACAATTACTTGTACAAGGTCTTATTACATTTTTTTTTTAATATAGTTCGGAAAGGAGAATCCAATGCTTGATTGTAATTTATGTTTTGAATATACGCTTGTATTCATCAGAACTTTGCAGCTCAACATTTTAATATTTTTACGACTCTTGCAATCACTCCAACCTGCTAAAGTCAATTTAATCCATGACTCATTTCAGTTGTTGGCAGCTTTTATTGTCTCATTTGTTGCTGTGATGTCTGTTGTTGGATCTCAGAGACTTCTCCCCATCACTTTAGGCACTCCAGGGCTGGTGAGTGTTAGAGCTTTGGCTTGCCTTCTTTTCCTAAAAGTTATGCATCCAATGTTAATTTTTCTGCTTATTCACGAAAATGTCAAGCATGATGTTTGGACGAAAATCTGCAAACACTAATTTACAATGTCTCTCTTGACATCAGGTTGGCTTGGCTCTCTCATATGCAGCTCCGATCGTATCTTTACTCGGAAGCTTTTTGACAAGTTTCACGGAAACAGAGAAGGAGATGGTTTCTGTGGAGAGGGTTCTTCAGGTAAATTAGTTTAAAACAGAGGAAGCATACATATATGTATCTCCATACTTGAATTTATCATTCTGTCTTTTCATTTCAGTATATGGACATTCCTCAAGAAGTAGTTAGAGACGAACAATTGTATCTGAATTGGCCATCTCAAGGGGAGATCCAGTTCCAGAATGTGACACTCCGATATATGCCTTCTCTGCCTCCTGCATTACGTGGTGTGTCTTTTATTATTACAGGCGGAACTCAGGTTAGTCCACCTTTGTAGTTTTTCTTTCCCTTCAAGAAAAACTACATTTAATTGAATTTGGTTTACATTTGAAACAATCCTTTGTAGTAATAAAAATTCAAGCTTTTAGTTTTAAACTAACGTTCTATATAAACCTACAAAATTTATATTTTAGGACAACCTCTACGTATTCTTTTATTTTACAATTCGCCACCTCTCCCCCTCCCCTCTCCTAATGCTAAATCTTGGTTCTGCCACTGATTGATATTATATTATTCAGGTTGGAGTCATTGGAAGAACAGGTGCGGGAAAATCAAGCATTTTGAATGCCCTATTTCGCTTAAATCCAATCAGTGGAGGTTGTATTTTAGTGGATGGAATTAATATAGCTGAGATTTCCCTAAGAGACCTTCGTTCTCATTTGGCTGTCGTTCCCCAGAGTCCATTCTTATTTGAAGGATCATTAAGGTACACTAAGTTAATTATCATACGTAGATGCTCCTTCAATACTTTTTTTTTTTTTTTGTGTAAATGAGAGGTTTTGAACCCAAAATTTCTTACTTACAATTCCTCCCATCTTAACATTCAACTCAACCCTCCCCAAAATACTTACATGTTATTCAGCAATACTGTTGCAATTATTATTAATTTTCAGGGACAATCTAGACCCATTGCACATAAGCGATGATAGAATGATTTGGAACATCCTGGAGAAATGTCACGTAAAGCAAGAAGTAGAAGCAGGGGGAGGGCTGGACATGCATGTAAAGGAGTCCGGAATATCATTCTCTGTGGGGCAACGGCAGCTCCTTTGCCTTGCACGTGCACTTCTCAAATCTTCTCAGGTAGAACAATGAGAGTGTGTGTGCTAGAAGGAACTTGTATGTGTACTGATGATACTGAACTTTCAGGTGTTATGTTTGGATGAGTGCACTGCCAATATAGACACTCAAACATCTGCAAAACTACAGAACGCTATAGCTAGTGAGTGCCGAGGATTAACAGTAATTACGATTGCACATCGTATCTCAACAGTTATGAACATGGACAATATCCTGATTTTAGATCAAGGAATCCTGGTATGCTCCGGTTCTTTCTGTAAATCTAATTTTCCTGAAAGGAAACTCAGAAATATGAATCTAATCTTTCTTCATCCTTCTTTAGGTTGAGCAAGGGAATCCAAATAGTCTTCTAAATGATGACTTATCCAGATTCTCAAGTTTTGCAAAAGCATCGAAAATGTGACGGCCTGCATTGCCTGTGTTGTATTCAAAACCAGCACTGCTAGAACTATTTAACAGTTAGGGTTTTTTCTGTTTGTGCACATTTCTTTGTATCAGTGATATTTGTGGTTCATAACAAAGAGTCGACTTGGGTATGAATAATAACAGTATTGCTGTATGAGACTCAAATGAACGATGTATTATTAGATTCCTAGTCAAATGTAAGCCCGTCCAATTACTTTATGCTGGCTAGAGAGAAATTATCCGTTGGCATAGACTAGTTTGATTTTCCCAAATGCTGATTTCCGCCTCTTTATGTTTGTTGAGTTGCATCAGTTTTGCATCCAAATGTCCCGTGAAATTGTCAGTTCTGAAGAAGGTTGGTGAATATGAAACCATAGAGAAAATAAGTACTTCCCACATCCCTTCAGTTACCTGTCTTCTCACTTGCGGGTGTATAGGCACCTCCGTCTGATGTTGTTGATGATGTCTTTGAAATGGCCTAAAACTTTTGTCATAGCAAACATGAAAAAGCTGATAATCTTGCAAGTAAATGTCTCGGTAGGCAGAGTTACTTTCCTTTCATTCTCATCTTTCTTTTTGTCTAATTTCTTCTTGTGGCACCAATTAATTTGGACATAAAAATAGTTCCGGGTGCATCTTTATGTGCAAAAGACTGATATTCGTTTCAATTGAATATTGAAATGATCCTTAGATATGGA
Source organism: Coffea arabica (assembly GCF_036785885.1). Lineage (NCBI taxonomy): Eukaryota > Viridiplantae > Streptophyta > Magnoliopsida > Gentianales > Rubiaceae > Coffea > Coffea arabica. The sequence continues at coordinate 4,035,708 of NC_092316.1, read as the reverse complement.
GCTGAAAGCCACGTTTGGTCATTCTGTGCCATGCATCTCGTGCCCTTTTCCCCTTGCTTTATACTGTATGTTTGCCTAGCTAAAAAATTGTGAATGTAATTTCTTTTGAGCATGCTTTCCCGCATGGTGCCAAAAGAAAAGCTAATCCGGACTTTCAGAAGGCAGCTAACCAGTTAAGTTATAATATTAATATAACTGCCTTTTATACACAGGGTTACTCAAATCATAGCGTTATTGGAAATGTGGTCCTAATTCTTGGTGAAATGAAACGGAGGTCTCCCAAACCTTATATCCGTCTTAAAGCTCTAAAGCTGCCTGGATTCTTGGGGGGTCATCTGCGTGCTGATTTACTTATAGTTTTATTAGCTCCATTATTGTTGCTGGACGAGTTCTTTAGCCGAAAGGATTGAATTAAGACATCTGTACGAGAATGTGCCCAAACATGCGGAAGCGGTCGACTCTGATTGTGACGTGTTGAGTTCTGAAAAGCATAGAACTTTCATAATGATGAACCCAAATTCATGTTTTGTCTGTGTATAGACAACTTGAGATTGTCTCCACGAAACATTGTCCACTTCCCCGTTTTCTTGTTTTGGTGTCTTGCGATGGAGAATGAAAGCAGTTGCTCTCACTAGTACAATGGCTTTATGTGTCTTTCACTTTATCAAAATCTGAACTTTGTAGTCTTATTAGCTGTCAAGGGCCCAA